>NC_083235.1:69702623-70336104 GCF_032191835.1 Heteronotia binoei
CACCTGAACTTTCTACAGTGTATGTGCTAATATCAGGCCACACAATCCAAATGGCCAGAGACTACCCTCTCAGCATGTTACACACACTATGCTTTTAAGCACGTTATATTGCTTATTAAACCATAATTTGGCACACCTGAAACATATGTTTTTTAAAAAAACAAAACAAAGACAGCACTTAGTTTGGGGTATCTCAGTTCCTTGGGAAAGGAATGTTTTTATGTGTTGACGTCTGTCTGCATCTCAGAACATCTCAGAACGTCTGTCTGCATCTCAGAACGTCTGTCTGCATCTCAGAACATCTGCCTGCATCTCAGAACACGCAAGCCAAGCAGCTGGTGCTAAAGAACAGCTGTTCGATGCAAAGCAGAGAGCACCATTCAGTTCAGCTCTCTGCTTTGCATAAAAAAAACCTACTTCACATGCTGCCTACCGAAACTCTTGGCTAGTTACCCAGACCAAGATCAATATGCCATTGCACACAAACATATCAAACAGCTGTTTAATTAAACATGGAGAAAATTACTGCCACTAATTTTCAAAGTGGTTTCTGTCACCGGGAGCCGCCACCTTCTGCTGAACACCCTGATGCAATAACAACAATGGCAATGTGCAAGCCTCGGATTCAGTGGGCGCTCACAGGAGCGCAGCTGCTGAACCTTTCTGAGAGTTCCACCTCCTTGTCCACTGAATAGCAGGTGCAGCTGCATAACAATCCCTGGATGAGCTCCACCCCCTGTTTTTCTACAAAATGACTGCTGGCAATATGACCCATTTAATGTGCCCTGATAAGACAACGTAAGGTCGAATAATGGAATTAGCTGCCTAATCCAAGTTATTAGGAATTAGCTGCCTAATCCAAATTATTAGGCCAAGTTATTAGGAGAGCCGGTTTGGTGTAGTGGTTAAGTGCGTGGACTCTTATCTGGGAGAACCGGGTTTGATTCCCCACGCCTCCACTTGCACCTGCTGGAATGGCCTTGGGTCAGCCATAGCCCTGGCAGAAGTTGTCCTTGAAAGGGCAGCTGCTGTGAGAGCTCTCTCAGCCCCACCCACCTCACAGGGTGTCTGTTGTGGGGGGAGAACCGGATTTGATTCCCCACTCCTCCACTTGCACCTGCTGGCATGGCCTTGGGTCAGCCATAGCTCTGGCAGAGGTTGTCCTTGAAAGGGCAGCTGCTGTGAGAGCCCTCTCAGCCCCACCCACCTCACAGGGTGTCTGTTGTGGGGGAGGAAGGTAAAGGAGATTGTGAGCCGCTCTGAGACTCTTCGGAGTGGAGGGCGGGATATAAATCCAATAAGGGCCTAACTGTCACCCAGTTTTGCTGAAATAATAGCATTCCCAAGCAGGACGTTGATATCTCCTGTTTTATAACCGTCTGCTATAAGTCCTCTTCAGTCAGGTGCTGGAATTTAATCATAGCACTAACGTCTGAGAACTGCAGGAAACCGATTGGATGGGTTTTTTTTCTGACCTGCGCTGATATGTCAGGATCTGTTGCTCGATGTGTTCCCTGTAAGATCTTTCAGCTGTTTTCTGAGTCACAGCCACCAACTGGATTAGTTCAGACCTAAGAGAAGGAAAATGAGGAATGCTGAATGGGCAACAGGTCCACAAGGGAAAAAGCTCTCTTGTGCCGCAAGGGCAGGGTGAGACTTCAAGTGCCGCAGCCTGGTACCTGAAGTCTGCTTTAGCTTGAAGTAGGAGCCAGCAAATTTTGACGGGCTTTGCTAGCTAGCCAAAATTTGCGCTTGCCTTTGCTATGCACACAGAGAAGGATCATTGTCTTCAATATAACTTCGTAACATAACCCAGAAGTACTCTGTGTCCCTTTGAGCTGTTGAGACACAAAGCAGGGGAAGGCCCCCTCTTGTAACTTGTTCCGGTCTGGGGGGAGTGGAGGCTCACTCCTCTAGTGCAAAGCATCAGAGAGGCTTGGAAAGGAACAAAATGTGTCAATTACACAGGTCAGTCAAATCATATTTGAGATTTAGGAGATCCCTTGCCCTTCTCCAGGCTCAGAGGAAGGACAAGGGAATCATATGGGGAGGGACGGTGGCTCAGTGGTAGAGCATCTGCTTGGTGAGCAGAAGGTCCCAGGTTCAATCCCCGGCATCTCCAAAAAGGGTCCAGGCAAATAGGTGTGAAAAACCTCAGCTGGAGACCCTGGAGAGCCGCTGCCAGTCTGAGAAGACAATACTGACTTTGATGGACCCAGGGTCTGATTCAGTGGAAGGCAGCTTCATATGTTCATGGGGAGGGACGGTGGCTCAATGGTAGAGCATCTGCTTGGTAAGCAGAAGGTCCCAGGTTCAATCCCCGGCATCTCCAACTAAAAAGGGTCCAGGCAAAGAGGTGTAAAAAACCTCAGCTGGAGACCCTGGAGAGCCGCTGCCAGTCTGAGAAGACAATACTGACTTTGATGGACCCAGGGTCTGATTCAGTAGAAGGCAGCTTCATATGCAGGAGGGACGGTGGCTCAGTGGTAGAGCATCTGCTTGGGAAGCAGAAGGTCCCAGGTTCAATCCCCGGCATCTCCAAAAAAGGGTCCAGGCAAAGAGGTGTGAAAAACCTCAGCTTGAGACCCTGGAGAGCCGCTGCCAGTCTGAGAAGACAATACTGACTTTGATGGACCGAGGGTCTGATTCAGTAGAAGGCAGCTTCATATGTTCATATCGGAATTTTAAAAAAAAACATATTTGGCAATGTCTGCTCACTTGCAGACTTCTGGCTTAAAAAACCAATTCAACATCACTTCAGCGGATAAGATTAATTTTCATTTAATGCCTACTGCTCGTCAGGAAAAAATTTGACCTCGGCAATCCTCCTACTTTCCGCTACAGAGTAAAGATGAGATCCAAGATGAGATAAGATGCAGGCCAAGGCCCAATGGCTAAGGAAGCTTCCCTTTGCTGTAAATAAAAATGTAAAAGGCAACCTCTGGTGGGTGCATGCGCAGGTACTACAAATCACATGGGTCTGAAGGAACCCAAGAAGCGGCAGCACCAGAAACTTCATACATATTAAAACTATAGTTGAGCTATAGTTGAGAAAGAAGGGGACATACAAGCTGGTGGCCACTGTAAGAACAATAGCAAAGAGAACTACAGAAGCCAATGGGCAGAAAGTCAATGGGGTAGAAGCAACCAACCTCCACGGAGTCTTCCCCCAGCCTTGAGCCCTTAAAAGGGAGTAAGGCTCTAAACCAGGGGTCCTCAAACTACGGCTCGCGGGCCAGATGCGGCCCGCTGAGGACGTTTATGCGGCCCGCCGGGTTATGGCAAAATCAGACCGGAAGTGACGTTCGACCTAAACTCGCGTTAGCAATGCACACTTCCGGCACTGGGCTGAGGCGGCAGAGAGAGAGTGTGAGGCGATACCGAGGTGAGGTGAGTTCCCAGGCTGGGGTGTGTGGTGTGGGGAAGGGAGAGAGATGCAGAAGACGGAGAACTGACGGCCTTGTACAGTAACGGCAGCCACCACAACAGTCCGGCCCTCCAACAGTCTGAGGGACAGTGAACTGGCCCCCTATTTAAAAAGTTTGAGGACCCCTGCTCTAAACTGTGCTGAGGGGAGTAGCAGACTAAGGTAGGATCCATTCCACTGGTGGAAGATAGTCATTGCTGAGGAGCCTGAAGTCATAGGCGCCATGCCCTTTGAGCGTGACAATATAAAGATTTTAGTATGTGACTCTGAGTTAGAAAGTTTAGGTACTTTAGCAGAACTGATTCCTAGACTGGAGGTTAGGAAGACTCTACCTCGACTCTCTTTCAAAAACGGACTAAATGGAATTTTCTACCTTCCCTGGAATGAGTGCATTAATCCTCTTCCAGTTCTGGTGTTGTCTGGCCAAGTGTTGGTCCTACATCATGCCCTGATGGATAGCATGAGGGGTTAAAACATTTTGTCACTTACAACACATGACAACCTGGACATCATCATCCTATTGCCTAATCCAGTAAAAATGTCTGGGTACAGAGTACCAGCCCACTAAAGTGTAGATCTGTACAGCCACGAAGGACTTTATTTAATAGTTATTTTCCCTGAGCTTGAATAAGCAGCCGCCACCGTCACAAGCCAGGCGGCAGAAAATTATTCCCTGAATTTACTGGGAAGTGCTTTCCAGAACAATAGCCTCAGTGCCAAGAAGATGAAAGAGACTGATGCAATCAGAGTCCTCTTGGCTGCTTTTATTTTTTCCATTCCCTGCTGAAAAGAAATGTTTACTGTAGGAATGACAGACTTCAAAGGGTCCTTTCCGAAAGAGGAGCAAAGCGCAAGGGGAGAAGATAGCCGGAATATAAGCACACTGCAGACGTCATTAAAAGAAGATTGAGTACAAATTAGCACTACACTGGCAGATGGTCCATTCCTCCAGCATGACCATGTACATGCACAATACACATAGACTTACTTTTCAAGGGACTTGAGAATGTAATTGTAGTTGTTGTGCAGAAAGATGGCACTTAAAGCCGGGTCCTCGTAAACCTTGGATTTACTGAGAAGATTTAGTTGCAAGTTGCCCAGAACTTTGCCTTAATAGAAGATATACAAAGTTGGATCACTGTAAAAACTCCCAAGGAATTAAGGCTACATCTCATTTACCTATGCCACACAACCAGAGGGCTGCAAAAGCACATTTTATGTGCCCTTCAAGTCCTTATTGGATTAAAAATATTTTTAAAAATCTCTTCGCTGGCTGGTTACATTTAAATCATGTACATATTGAAGACAAACGTGCAAAAAAATAGAAAGAGAAGAGGCCATGTAGCACCTTAAAGACTAACAAATTTATTGTAGAATAATTATGGGCCTACTGCTCAAAATCCACAAAAACCTCTGCTACAATGCATTTGATAGTTTTTAAAGGTGCCATGGGATTGCTTTGATGCACCTGCTCTGGAATTTATCCATTACAAAGTTTTAATGCATTCGGCTTCAAGAGATGTAATTCAGAGGATTCTGAAAGACAGTTTTCTCAGTTGTAAAATAATTTATTGTTTAATCAACCAAAGGTATAATCCTGCAAACACTTTCCTGGGAGTAAGCCTCATAGAATAAACCTCTTAGTAGGCTACTAAGCCTCTAGGAGGCCTGCTTAGCTACCACATATTGTTAGTCAGCTTTAGCATCTTGTTACAGGGAGTTAATTCACATTTCCTGCGATGAAGTACTAGGGTTCACACATAAATTTTTTCTAAAACTGTTTAACTGTTTATTGTTTAACTTCTTCTATTCCGTGGAGCCTTGTCATCTTCTATATTTTATAAAACTATTAGATGCCTTCATATAATTGCGTTGACCCAGTTCTGATTTTAGGGCAAATGCTAGCCAACCTGACTTAAACTGTTTTGCAAATAGCATTTACCTTCTCCTGGTCCAGGAAATAGCCACTTCTACAACTGGGTCCGATATCAGACCACTGCCAGATAGAATAAACAAATATAAAATGGGTGTAAGCAAGCAACAGTAGGAGAACTACTCACAGATGTAGGTACTGAGCAGTCGTCTGCTGAATTCAGAACTGTAGCTACTGGCTGAAGAGCTTGTCTCTGAAAGGGAATGACCATGGAATACATTTATATATGCTGTTGAAGTCTGTGTGTAGCTATGCTGCGTCCAGTCTGAATTATCTTTCACTCCTACATGAACCGCTGAAGTCTTGGACTTGCCATAAGAGGAAAACAAGCCATTCACTGTACAGTCTAGATTTAACCTTCGTAATTTTAGATAATGTGTAGCATTCCGTTTCAGTCTGCCACACTGTCAGGTGTACAGGATACTTGTGCTATCCTTCTGAACTACTTCAAAGCAATCCATTCCAAAGATGCTTCGTTCCACATGCAGTGACCTATTAAATCAAGCCCCCTACCTCCAAGAACACCTCTGATCTGTTTCAGTACTGGAGACTGTACACTTAAAAAAAAACCCTCACAACAAACAACCAAACATAGCCCACTTTCTTAGTATATGGGCTTCAATACAGCAAAACCTGAGAAAAATACTGAGTGGGCTGCTGTGGCTAGCGTCGCCAGATCCCCTCTGGCCACCAGCGGAAGATATATTTATTTATTTATTTTGCCAGATCCAGGCTGAGAAACTCCTGGCGATTTGGGGATGGAGCCTGAAGAGGACAGAGACCTCAGTGGGGTGCAACGCCATCAACCCCACGCTCCAAAGCATCCGTCTTCTCCAGGGGAACTGATTTCTGTAGTCCGGAGAGAAGTTGTAATTCCAGGGGATCCCTAACTGCGGCTCTTAAGAAGGAACACGTGAACGAGAACTGTGGTGAAAAGAGAGAAAGAGAGCCAGTTTGGTGTAGTGGTTAAGTGCGTGGACTCTTATTTGGGAGAACCGGGTTTGATTCCCCGCTCCTCCATTTGCAGCTGCTGGAATGGTCTCGGGTCAACCAGAGCTCTCATAGGAGTTGTTCTTGAAATGGCCAGTTTGGTGTAGAGGTTAAGTGTGCGACTCTTATCTGGGAGAACCGGGTTTGATTCCCCACTCCTCCATTTGCAGCTGCTGGAATGGCCTTGGGTCAGCCATAGCTCTCGTAGGAGTTGTCCTTGAAAGGGCAGCTGCTGTAAGAGCTCTCTCAGCCCCACCTACCTCACAGGGTGTCTGTTGTGGGGGGGAGAGGTAAAGAAGATAGTGACTGCTCTGAGACTCTGAGATTCAGAGTATAGGGCAGGATATAAATCCAACATCATCATCTTCTTTTTCTAATTTGCTACAGTGGTAGAATATGAGATCTGCAGGTTTTCCCAAGGCTTGTATCTTTTTAAGTGGCCTAGAAAGCAGCTGCTTTGACATGGCCTACATGAATTTATTTTGGGACCCACCTAATTTCTAGGGAACCAAACAGAACAGAAGGTGGAGGAAGGATGCAAGGCTTAACTCCCTACCTGCATCCTGTGGATTTTGTTTTAAAAGACAGAACACACGTGGTGCTCCTCCCTTCAGATATGAATGGTGGAATATATGTATTCACATGGATACATTATGAAACTCTCCTGTCATTGCTAGTTTATCCCCCAGTTCTAACTTTTAGGGAGGCAACTATTTAAGATGGTATCTGGTGTTCAAATTGAACCCAAGTAACAGACTACCAAGTATCCTATGGAGAGCCAGTTTGGTGTAGTGGTTAAGTGCGTGGACTCTTATCTGGGAGAACCGGGTTTGATTCCCCACTTCTCCACTTGCACCTGCTGGAATGGCCTTGGGTCAGCCATAGCTCTGGCAGAGGTTGTCCTTGAAAGGGCAGCTGCTGTGAGAGCCCTCTCCAGCCCCACCCACCTCACAGGGTGTCTGTTGTGGGGGAGGAAGGGAAAGGAGATTGTGAGCCGCTCTGAGTCTCTGTCCTTGAAAGGGCAGCTGCTGGGAGAGCCCTCTCCAGCCCCACCCACCTCACAGGGTGTCTGTTGTGGGGGAGGAAGGGAAAGGAGATTGTGAGCCGCTCTGAGACTCTTCGGAGTGGAGGGCGGGATATAAATCCAATCTCTTCATCTACCTCACAGGGTGTTTGTTGTGGGGGAGGAAGGGAAAGGAGATTGTGAGCCACTCTGAGACTCTTCGGAGTGGAGGGCGGGATATAAATCCAATATCTTCATCTACCTCACAGGGTGTCTGTTGTGGGGGAGGAAGGGAAAGGAGATTGTGAGCCACTCTGAGACTCTTCGGAGTGGAGGGCGGGATATAAATCCAATATCTTCATCTACCTCACAGGGTGTCTGTTGTGGGGGAGGAAGGGAAAGGAGATTGTGAGCCACTCTGAGACTCTTCGGAGTGGAGGGCGGGATATAAATCCAATATCTTCATCTACCTCACAGGGTGTCTGTTGTGGGGGAGGAAGGTAAAGGAGATTGTGAGCTGCTCTGAGACTCTTCAGAGTGGAGGGAGGGATATAAATCCAATATCTTCATCTACCTCACAGGGTGTCTGTTGTGGGGGAGGAAGGGAAAGGAGATTGTGAGCCACTCTGAGACTCTTCGGAGTGGAGGGCGGGATATAAATCCAATATCTTCATCTACCTCACAGGGTGTCTGTTGTGGGGGAGGAAGGGAAAGGAGATTGTGAGTCGCTCTGAGACTCTTCAGAGTGGAGGGAGGGATATAAATCCAATATCTTCATCTACCTCACAGGGTGTCTGTTGTGGGGGAGGAAGGGAAAGGAGATTGTGAGCCGCTCTGAGACTCTTCGGAGTGGAGGGCGGGATATAAATCCAATATCTTCTTCTTCTGTGCTGGCTAACACACCACAGCATCGGCAGGAGAGGGTTCCCTTATAAGAAATCACTGTTCTGGAGAAAACAATATGAATTTGGATATATCCTTTAATAATGCCCCAATAGCCACCTTTTGGAAAACACACAACTGGAACCCCACGGTCAGAAAAAACAACTGGGAGGAAAGATTGAAAGAAATAAAACAGCAATGATGAGAACACTAGGCTAAAAATGGCAGCATCCCAAACCTGCCCTTCTTTAAAAACAAAAACACCAAACAAAAAAAACAGCTGTCAGGGCACCATCACACGTCTTGGTGTCTAATATCTACTTCGTCCTAAGCGGTGAAATAATTCTGCTTTGATCAAGAACTGTCCTGTCTACCACCACGATCAGTATCATAGATTCATAGAGTTGGAAGGGACCTCCAGCACAAATACCTCCCCCCACACACATACCCCAAAGAGTCGTCCCAAAGACGCACAAAGAGCTTTGTGCAGCTTTCAGGCCTCCCCCCAAAATGAGCATTTACATTCAACTGAAAACAAAGGACAACCAGAAATCCATCTTCTAGAACAGCAGGTTATTTTAAACAGATACGTTTTACGTAATAAAAAACCAAACAGAATAAATGCAACCAGACGCAAAAGCAGTAAGCGGGTATTCGAGTGGGTTGTACAAATAGTACTACTGCTTACCTCTGGGGTCTAAAGGAATATTGTATGTGTCCCCAAGAACTATAAAGTTTAAGGTAGAGTGGAGAGAAAAGGGAAGGGAGAAAAAAAGAGAAAGAAATGCAAAGTGCAAAAAGACAGGTTAGAGACAACCGTACCTTCAAGGACAAAGCAGAAGACACCAGCACAGAACACAATGGGCTCAGCAGTCAGGAGCTACCCCTTACAAGACCAAGGGTAATCAAATATTGAAGAAGTGTCTCTTTGCATTAGGGAATCAAAATGACATTCCTGCTAACAGCACTTCTTACAACCAGGAATGCTTGAATTCAGTACACTGACTTCCTGGGGGAAGAAGAGTAACAGTTTTCTTCACCAGAAAAGTTTCAAACTCTTGTGGCCAGAGCTTTGAAAATACAGGTGCTAAAATCTTAAAAGCCAAAAAGCTTCCAATGGACTTGGACAACAGCTTTCATTTCCTAACTGATTCCTAGAGCTGTTTCAGTTGCTACTTTGCTGCTGCACTGAGATTGTCTACGTGCAGGAAAGGACGTGAATGTCATACTGAGATACAGTAGGAGAGCATCGTCTCTACACAAGTATTCAGGTGTACTAGATTCCCAAGCTCTGTACTTGTGGAAGAAAAATAAAGCACTTGTCCTACAAACAACGCATGCAATTTGTCTATGGCTGCAACTTGTCTACAGATGCTAGTCGCAACTTCCTTCCTTCCATCCAAAAATATCCCAAATTCTGTGAAAACCAAATGCTGAAGTCAGGATAAATCATGCATACACATTATAACGATTACGACAAAGCACGGATTTCTGGTTTCTAAACATCTTTTGTTTTAAAAAAAAAAATCTGCATTTTTTTTATACGAAGGCTGTTTCGTTCTGCTTC
This sequence comes from Heteronotia binoei, assembly GCF_032191835.1. Taxonomy (NCBI): domain Eukaryota; kingdom Metazoa; phylum Chordata; class Lepidosauria; order Squamata; family Gekkonidae; genus Heteronotia; species Heteronotia binoei. The sequence goes on from NC_083235.1 coordinate 69,712,426, forward strand.
TACTGTTAAGAAAAGGCTGGGGGGGGGCGTTGGGGGGGGATCCAACTTACTGTTGTAATGTGTCTGCAAAACGGAACCTGCGACAAATGATGATCTTCGGAGCAGAGCTGTCGCAGAACAGCACATTAGGAAAAGTGTTAATGCAGATCGCTGGGTCTCAGGCCATGGAGCATTGGAGAAAGTGCAGAAAAGGGCAACTAGAATGATTAAAGGGCTGGAACACTTTCCCTATGAAGAAAGGTTGAAACGCTTGGGGCTCTTTAGCTTGGAGAAAGGTCGACTGTGGGGTGACATGATAGAGGTTTACAAGATAATGCATGGGATGGAGAAGGTAGAGAAAGAAGCACTTTTCTCCCTTTCTCACAATACAAGAACTTGTGGGCATTCGATGAAATTGCTGAGCAGTCGGGTTAGAACGGATAAAAGGAGGTACTTCTTTACCCAAAGGGTGATTAACATGTGGAATTCACTGCCACAGGAGGTGGTTGCGGCTACAAGCATAGCCAGCTTCAAGAGGGGATTGGATAAAAATATGGAGCGAAAGTCCATCAGTGGCTATTAGCCACAGTGTGTGTGTGTGTATTTTTGGCCACTGTGTGACCCAGAGTGTTGGACTGGATGGGCCATTGGCCTGATCCAACATGGCTTCTCTTATGTGACACAGAGTGTTGGACTGGATGGGCCATTGGCCTGATCCAACATGCCTTCTCTTATGTTCTTATGTGACACAGAGTATTGGACTGGATGGGCCACTGGCCTGATCCAACATGGCTTCTCTTATGTTCTTATGTGACACAGAGTGTTGGACTGGATGGGCCATTGGCCTGATCCAACATGGCTTCTCTTATGTTCTTATGTGACACAGAGTGTTGGACTGGATGGGCCATTGGCCTGATCCAACAGGGCTTCTCTTATGTGACACAGAGTGTTGGACTGGATGGGCCATTGGCCTGATCCAACATGGCTTCTCTTATGTTCTCTTGTAAGAAATAACCAGCACTTTGCAGTAAATTTGGAAACACATAGCCAGACAGTGAAGTCCCATTAAAACTGGTTAACAAACAGATGAGGGCTGGTATGTCATAGTGTTTAGTGTCAGACAAAGATCAGGGATGACTGGATTTATGGGAGTTGGCCAGATGACCCCTGGAGTCCTACCACATTATCTCAGCCTAATTTATCTCACAAGGTTGTATGTTGTGAGAATAAAATGGAAGAGGGGGAAATAATGTAAAAAGTCATTTTTGGTCCTGATGAATAAGAAAAGTGGGAAATACATGCAAAATAAATGTACATTGCGATTTGCTATAGATCGCAAGCAAACTGCCTCTTTTTGTACCAATTAAAGTTGTCTTCAAAAGACGGTCCCATCTATACCACACTGTAGTAGCCTAGCTTCAAGTTTACTATGGTATGGCTCAACATGGCCAGAACGGCTTGAATTAAGGGAGAGAGACAAATTCCACGCAAGATGGAGATGAAAGAAGGCACTCTTAATAGCGAAGTCGTTTTCCCAAAAGTAACGCTCTATCTTAATATAACTCTAAGACTTCTCAGTGAATCGGTATCAGTTGCTGTCCAACAAATATGAGAAGTGCAATCCCCTCCAAGACCTCAGCCTTTCCAGCCAGCATCACCTCCCTCTTATCAGCACTCATCTTCAGCTTGTTCACCCTCAGCCACTTGACAAAACCTGGCAATCAGGACAGCAGCAGCTGCCGCGGGTGGCTTAAGCAAAGACAAACTGAGCTGAGCGCCAATAGCATATTAATGACTTAAAAATAAAATTAATAAAATCCCTGAACATGATTGTGAGATCACATGAGCCTTGTGGAGCCCCCACAGGTGAAGTAGAGCAGATGCCCTTTTCGTGTGCTGAGTCTCTAGCAATGTGGGTCAGTCTCATGGTAGGCCATGATAAAGGTGGCTTCAGCAAAACTGTTTAAGTCCTCTAAGACAGTAAGCTTTGGGGAGGGTCTTCAGCAGTAGCTCCAGCAGCTGAGCTAGATGGATGGTTCACCAGTAGGACACCCAGTCTGTCCTTGGGACACAGCATAAGGAAGTATGCATGCATATAAAAGCTTATACCAAGAATGAAACCTTGTTGGTCTTAAAGGTGCCACTGGACTCAAACTTTGTTCTGATTCCTGCAATGGTTTGTGCTTGGGATCTGCTTGGGAACTTCCTACCCCTTCCTATCCTCCTGTTCATAGTCACATAAACTGCTGGTGTTAACAAAGAGATCCTATCATTCTCCTCCAGCTAGGTCTTGCCGTCCTCTCCTCTGGATCTAGACTAAGCTTTTATGAGTTGTAATCTTGTTCCTAATGCTTATTAGTCAAAAAGGTCATTTAATGTCCTTAAGAGAAGTTTTTTCTCCTTTATAAAAATGCTGCTGAAAGAAACTTAGCTGTGTTGATGGTTAACTCTTGTAATGAGCCGTTTAAAAGAAAACATATGCTTTGGATCTCATCATTTGTAATTATTGACCAGTTAACAGGAAGACATTTTCCTAGTTTTTAAAACCACACTTCTACAGTCACGCACGTCCAGATTAGAGTACTACTTGGGTGCAACAGCTGCAGCCATTACTATATGGTCCTTTCGACTCTCTCCCACCCCAGATACAAAATGGAATGTAGACATCTTCTTCAATATCTTCAGTAACAATAAGCTGCCGCACTTCTGGCCACTGAAAAGTTAGCTCCATGACTGTCTTTGCCCATAAACACTTTCAGCGGATAAAGAAGGCAGGAGGAAGTGTCGGGATGCTGGTGATTAGGCAGAGCTGGATATTGCTTCAGGTTTTATTCAGGCAGATGGAAAGGACAGAAGACAGAAGCATGCACTAGATGCAGTTTGCACACAGTTAAATCTCCTTAGCATGGGCCTGACTAACAAGCTGATAAGAGACGGTTTGGTGTAGTGGTTAAGTGTGCGGACTCTTATCTGGGAGAACCGGGTTTGATTCCCCACTCCTCCACTTGCAGCTGCTGGAATGGCCTTGGGTCAGCCATAGCTCTGGCAGAGGTTGTCCTTGAAAGGGCAGCTGCTGTGAGAGTCCTCTCCAGCCCCACCCACCTCACAGGGTGACTGTTGTGGGGGAGGAAGGGAAAGGAGATTGTGAGCCGCTCTGAGGCTCTGTCCTTGAAAGGGCAGCTGCTGTGAGAGCCCTCTCAGCCCCACCCACCTCACAGGTTGTCTGTTGTGGGGGGGGGGGAGGTAAAGGAGATTGTAGGTTGCTCTGAGACTCTTCGGAGTGGAGGGCAGGATATAAATCCAATATCTTCATCTACCTCACAGCGTGTCTGTTGTGGGGGAGGAAGGGAAAGGAGATTGTGAGCCGCTCTGAGGCTCTGTCCTTGAAAGGGCAGCTGCTGTGAGAGCCCTCTCAGCCCCACCCACCTCACAGGGTGTCTGTTGTGGGGGGGGGGGAGGTAAAGGAGATTGTAGGCCGCTCTGAGACTCTTTGGAGTGGAAGGCAGGATATAAATCCAATATCTTCATCTACCTCACAGGGTGTCTGTTGTGGGGGAGGAAGGTAAAGGAGATTGTGAGCCGCTCTGAGACTTCGGAGTGGAGGGCGGGATATAAATCCAATATCTTCATCTACCTCACAGGGTGTCTGTTGTGGGGGAGGAAGGTAAAGGAGATTGTGAGCTGCTCTGAGACTCTTCGGAATGGAGGGCGGGGTATAAATCCAATATCTTAAAATATCTTATCTTATAATCCCTTACCCTTATTTTGATATGTCATTGCACAGCTAGATATACTGGAGAACAAAAATGTTTAAAATCCCTCCTACTAAATTGTCCACTACTGTATCTCTAATGTGGTGTCTGAAGTATTTGTATTGCTATCTAATTATGCAAAGTCTCATTCTTCTGGAAGTATAAAACTAAATTTCCTTTTGTCGTTTGGGAAATAGAGATTATAAATGAAATTTCAGACTGTTCTACCGTTCAAGCCACTGAGTCATAGAGCTTTTATTGGACAAAGGAAAGGAAATTTCAAAAAGGCTCATATAATTTTTCCACCAACACAAAGAGGGTTAGTTTTTTAAAAAATGTAATTGGGTTATGAAACCAGCTAACAATCCATTCACATGGTGGTAATCATTTGGGAACTATCTGGGAACTATCTTCTCATTAAAAGTCCTCACTTTGAGGAGATGTAAGGCAATCTCTGAAGCCACTCTTTCTCTTTACAATTCAAGGATCATAGGGCAGCAGTACACTTACAAGCTAATAACAAAACCAAGACATGTCTCCCTGGGCCCTGGATGTCCGGACCCTTTATATGGGGCTAAGGGAATGAGGTATGAATGAGCTACACCCTTAAGGAGGTTTTACTGCAAAGCAGATAAAGGAAATCACTTGCTCAGAACAAGGAAGGGGTTATTACACAGAAGAAGTCTCGCGTTAATACCTTGGGAGGCCAACATGGCACCTGCAGTTTCCTGAAACTCCAGCAACTGTTGCAGGAAAAGAATAGCCTGCAAAAAGAAGAGAGAAATGTATTCTTTATTTCTTAAAATATCACCTCACTTACCCTCCACTTTGTGAAAAACAGTGTCAATCAGACGTTCCTCATCAGATAATTATGAAAAATACAAAGGAATTATTGACACAAGCACCTGCTCTTAGCTGAAGTGTGAACACAGCTGTTCAGGGCATTCACTTAGCCTCAACCACACTGCACCTCATTAATGCTAAGGGCTTATCTTGTCAGCCCCAAAATACCCTTGTCTAAGGTTCTACTTGGAGATGGTGTCAGTCTTTGACAAACTCTGGGGCACTTACATCACTTTAATTACAAAAATTCCTTTCCTGATGGCAATGTAACTTCATTCTCATTTTCTTTTCCCATAGCTGTAGCAAGCAAGACTGTTAGTTTTTGTGAAGAAATTTTTTTTTTTTTGGGGGGGGGGGGGGGCGTGAACTGAGCAAAATCTTCACCATGATTTTTTTAAATTTTTCTCTCTGGGCAAAGAATAGGCAGAAGTCAGTTCAGTTGCTTTCCAACCTCACCTCAGTCATTCTTTTAGAAATACTAAAAGGTCTAGCAAGAGACAATTGGATGGTCAAGTCCCCCACCCCACCCCACCAAAGCAGGAACAAGGTTTTGTTGGTATTAGGTACAAGAAAGACTTCAAGAAGAAACTCCTGGAGTCTTCAAGAAAAGCTTCTTTGACCCAGCCTGACCTGGGTCAAAGGTCAGGCTGGGAGGACAAAGAGGAGCAAAAAAAAGGGTGATTAACATATGGAATTCACTGCCACAGGAGGTGGTGGCGGCTGCAAGCATAGACAGCTTCAAGAAGGGGTTAGATAAAAATATGGATCAGAGGTCCATCAGTGGCTATTAGCTACAGTGTGTGTGTGTGTGTGTGTATATAAGTTTTTTGGCCACTGTGTGACACAGAGTGTTGGACTGGATGAGCCATTGGCCTGATCCAACATGGCTTCTCTTATGTTCTTAAATTATAAAACTCCTAGGAACAAGAAGAAGCCTTTTATGTTCTGATTCCATTGAGGCAGACAGAACTCTTACCTGAGGTCTGTGAAAGGCAGACGTTGCCATGTGACGGCCTGAACACCTGAAAAGTTAGAAGGCAATGGAAACCTGCAGAATATCCATCACTTTCTAAGCCAAGGAGCCTGCCTTATGTTTAACATCTGATAGGACCGAAAAAAACCCCAAATCCCCCAAAACAAAAATTAACACACAAGGCAATAAATCAATATTTTGTAATACACAAATATGAAAAGAAGAATTACACAATAAACTACAATTCTTCTTTTCATATTTTGACATGGCAATCTATTGATTTATTGCATCGTGTGTTAATTTTTGTTTTGGGGAAATTTTTTTTTTGGGGGGGGGGGGCGCGGTTTTGGTCTCTTCCCTTCCCTGTCCTGGTTTTTATCATGCCTTCCTCTGGAGAGACTGTGAGTTCCAAGTAACATCTGATAGGGGCATGTATAGACGGAGGGACATCGGAATTGCTTTTTACCGTTTTCTTCTGAATCCCTTGTTCAGTCTGGTGCTATGCTAAAAGTATGCTTGTGAGCATTTTCTTTTTTCAATAAATGCTTTATAATTTTTGACCCTGGTAGTGGTTCTCTGTGCCACACGGACCTCCACCATCTTGGATATGCTAAAAGGAGCACCAGGAGGAAGTGGATGGGCAGCCAGTTGGCAAGTGGCTACTCCCCCAGTGGCGCACAAGGCAGTAAGATTACCAGACACTGGGTAGTGGGAGACACAGAGGCAAGGCCTCAGAACTTGGAAAGGGGAACTGGGAACCCAGACACCCCCCAGTAGGCAATATCTACAAAGGGAGAGAAAAAAAACCCTTCCGGGTGTTGGGAAAACCGTGGAGAAAGGGTGGAACAGGGTATGCAGGACAGAGCAGGACCATTCCACCAGTTTTGCTTCACAGCAGCTGGGGAAAGGAGGTGGTACAGCAATCGCTTCCTCCTCTCAGCACCTCTGGAGCTTCTACAGTTACAGACACCGCCTCCTGGTGAAGTTTTGGCCCATCGAAACAATCAAACAGATCAAAAACAACTGGCGGGAGATGGCAAGGGAGAGAGTTACTGATCAAATCAAGGCCCGTCACTGTAAAGCTGGAATTGTGACAGTCATGTCCAAATTTGGACCTGCCTTCAACCTAGGGTCTTCGCATATAGTAGCCGCAAAGAGAAAAGTGCTTGAGCTGCAGCAGTCTTCATGAGTCTACCATTTATCCTGAAACAGCACGTTCAAAAATGTACAGATTAAAAGTGCTAATATGGGAAACGGTAAGAGAAGAGATGGAAGATGGCCTCTCCCACTTTTGCTCGACTCTCCACCCTGGCCAACATGATGAATAATGAAGGAGGATGGGCCTGAAGAAGAGCCTTGACATCGTTTAACAACAGTCACACAAAATTTCAAGCTGCCCCAAAACCTTAAATGTGAGACAAGAATCCCAGAGCTGGATTTTAAGCCATCACCCAAATCCCAATTTACTCCCCTTAGAGTCTCCTCCTTGTGATGATAAAGATAGGCCAGTTTTAAAAACATGACATTTCTTCACATGACTCTTAAAATAAAAATAAGGGAAAGAAATCACTGAATGGGTTTTACCATGGCACATGGTAAATTTTCACATACGTTGCTGGTGAGTTCATGAACTGTCCCATCCTTTGGCATGTTGTACTCCTTGTCTGGGTTGTTCTAGGAGTAAAAAGAGTAGATTATTGAAGGATCTCTTGAAGCAGGAATATGCTAAAACCATCCTGAGTTTATTTTGGGCTGTTTTTTTGCGACCTACCTGCTTACTTTCTATGGCTTTAAAGGCCAAGGGGACCTTTTGTCCCTATAAAAGAGAGCAAGTTTGGTGTAGTGGTTAAGTGTGCGGACTCTTATCTGGGAGAACCGGGTTTGATTCCCCACTCCCCCACTTGCACCTGCTGGCATGGCCTTGGGTCAGCCATAGCTCTGGCAGAGGTTGTTCTTGAAAGGGCAGCTGCTGTGAGAGCCTTTCCAGCCCCACCCATCTGACAGGGTGTCTGTTGTGGGGAGGAAGATAAAGGAGATTGTGAGCCGCTCTGAGGCTCCGTCCTTGAAAGGGCAGCTGCTGTGAGAGCCCTCTCCAGCTCCACCCACCTCACAGTGTGTTTGTTGTGGGGGAGGAAGGTAAAGGAGATTGTGAGCCGCTCTGAGACTCTTCGGAGTGGAGGGCGGGATATAAATCCAATATCTTCTTCTTCTTCTTCTAAAAAAGACACTGCTCGGGCAGGGCAGAGTCTGGTAACAGACTCCATTGCTGTTATCGGAGGAAGGGCTCTCTTTGTCAGCCAAATGATCTCTGAACACCTGTAAAGTATTCTAAGATCTCTTACATATGATATTGCCCATGAGATGCATTATCAAACAATTAGTTACACACATTTTCTAAACTCCAGAAAGTTAAGTCAGTCCTTTGTCACCCTCAACAATATGGCTTCCAGGAGTGCACATTAACTTTTGGAATCAATTAATGAATAAACATTTGGATTAGTCTCGTGAGTAATTCTCAATGAAGAAACAGGTCACCAACAGAGATGGCAGTTACCTTGATGTTGTCTGCAAAATCTTCCAGAGCCTTGGCTCCTGTAGTCTCCATTGAGGTAATGAGGCTTGGAAGCTTGTTCTTAGTGCTGGCTGCAGTGCCCTGAAAGACGCAACACAACTCATGAGACTCCTTGGGGAAGGGGGGGGAATAGAGAGAGAAGGAAAGGTAGCTGTCATCTTCTGAAAAAAACAGCTACTTACAATTCCGTTGGTACTGAGGCAACGCTTACATTTTGTTGTGACACAGAGCATTCAATATTCCCTTTTGAAGACAAAGTTGTGCAAGGCCTGTGCTCTTGAAAGAGCAACCAAGTTCATTCCTCCCATGGGTTAAAAACATCGCATCCATTATTTAAATGGTTGCTATAAGATTGTTTATGATAATTACAGTATTTTTTGCACCATAAGACTCACTTTCCCCCCCCAAAAAAAGTGGAGGGAAAAGTGTGTGCGTCTTAAGGAGCGAATACTGCAAAAAATTCACACAAATGCCTCTAAATTCACACAAACGGCTCTAAAAACTAGGTGCGTCTTATGCTCAGGTGCGTCTTATGGAGCGAAGTAATTGAGCTAGAATCCAAGTTTGAGCACAGCTATCCTACCACTAGCAGAGGCAAAAATCTGCAGTTTACCAATCTACAACGGCAATGGCCAGACTCTAGAGACTGGCACTTCTTCAGCTGGTCTGGGAAAAATCCAGTAAGCTCACCAGACAGTGAATTACCATTTTAAGTTGCTCAAGGAATCCAAGTAGCTCAACTTTCACGGGGGGCGGGGAAGGGGGCATGGTAACCGAGCTTCAGGCCAGTTGCATCCCTCCTGTGCTCCTGCTATTCCTGTGGAAGATTAACAACTACTCCCAGAAAACAAAGCCAATTTTGGAAATACATCGAAGTCAAGTATGGGAAGGACTAGAGCAAAGAAAGGTACTAAAAACCCTCCCTAAAGACCTCCTAGAAAGGGTAATATTGACTTAGACGAAGCTGAAGATTCTGGCTTGGAGACTTCTCTGTTAGAGGAAATGGCAGCAGGAGGGAGTTACCCTCCCCAAAGCTACAGACTGAGATACTGCATGCCCTAATGGAGATAAAGAATGAAATTAAGAATTATATAAGGTCTCTTAGCGGAGAGGTCGGACAATTAAAAAGGGAACTTGGACTTCTTAAACAGTCAGTCGAACCAATTAACAAGAAATTGGATGAACTCGCTGCAGCGTTGAAAACAACTGATAAGAAAGCTGAAGCTGCATATCAGACAGCAAAAAAGCAGAGGATGTGAAAGACTTTAAGGAGTCCTGGGCCAAAAATAAGATCATACTTTAGGAGTTAAAATTGAGAGAAAGAAAGGCCAAGGTTCGTGGAATATCTGTAAATTTACTATGGCTTTAAATAGATGGCTGAGTCAGATTCTTCTCACAGAAGAAGCAGCAGAGTCTTCCCAAGAAATCGTCACTTCTGCCTTCCGTCTAAACATTTCCAAAAAGGCTCCTGGCAAAGTATCCCTGGACATTGTTGTTGAATTTAAACAACTACAGATGAAGAACAAACTTTTTAAAATTGCCAGGGAAAAACAGGGACTGTGCCTTGAAGTAGACTTGCCAATCTACTTCAGCGGGGGTTCTTCCACTTTCCCAGGCTCCTTCCCGCCCCCAGTCAACTGGCCAGCGAGGGGCTCCAGTCTCCGATTGAAAGGCTTCCTCTTGGGATGGTGTGTCTGTATTACTTTGAAGAAGCAACTCGTGAGTAGAGATGCCAATCCCTTGCTTCAGAGTCACCAGAAACGGGGCGGTGGGGGGGGAGGGAAACATCTGCTGAGCACTTCATTATTCCCTATGTGGAGATCGATTCTCATAGGGTATAATGGGGAACTGATCTGGAAGTTTCGTGGGCTCTGGGAGAGCTGCGTTTTGGGACAGAGGCACAAAATTTTCAGTATAGTATCTAGTGCCTCTCCCCAAAGTACCCCCCCAAGTTTCAAAATGATTGGACCAGGGGGTCCAATTCTATGAGCCCCAAAAGAAGGGTCCCCATGCTTCATTATTTCCTATGGAAGGAAGACATTTAAAAAGGTGTGCTGTCCCTTTAAATGTGATGGCCAGAACTCCCTTGGAGTTCAATTATGCTTGTCACACCCTTGTTCCTGGCTCTTCCCCCAGTGTCTCCTGGCTCCACCCCCAAAGTCCCCAGATATTTTTTGTATTGGACTTGGCAACCCTACCTTGAAGACACGATAGTTTTTTTTTTATTTCCTGATATTCCAGCTGATTAACTAATGCAAGGAAGAGACTGAGAGAAACAACGAAGATTCTACGTGATAAAGGAATTCAGTATAGGTGGTTACCGCTAGGCCATCTAGTGGTCAATATGGAAAATCAAACTTTTACTGCGTATAATGAGGCATCAGGCAAGGAGTTAATAGCAAATGTCATTAAACAAAAGACTGGAAGAGTCTGAACCAGGAAATTATGTTTTCTTGAAGAGAAGTTGAGAGCTATTAACAGGAGAATATGTATATAGTTAGAAGATAGGATAAAGATATGATAAATGGGAATGGAAAATGGGAATTGAACAGTTAAAGCCAATGGATTAGCAAGGTGGTGGTGGGTGTGGCCCCCCCCCCCCCCCCAAGACCTCCGACTGTAGAGATTTATCTGCAGCACCCAGTTCTGGAGGTAATCCTATCCAGCTTTCTTTTGCAGGCCCGAGAGAAGATAGTTAAAGTTTTAAAAAATTAAGTGTGTAAAGATGGTAGTCTGCAAAAGAAGTAAAGAAGTTTTGGAAACAAAAAGGAAGAATACAATTAGGATTAAAATAAGAATTAGGATAAGTGGTACAGGGATCGGGTGAGATTGGGTAAAGAAAGGAGAGATAAAGAGGAAGGAGTTTATTTATCTGTTGTTAGTATTCAGTTTGATTGGTAGAAGACAACAAGCAAAAAAATGACGTGTATTTATATGAGCAATATAAATATGTTGATAGACGCACACTTAATAAAAAATATTTTTTGAAAAAACTTTCAGCCTGGGCAGTTTGGATGAACCTGTGCAATAATTACAGATGTGGAGTGAATTTTTTCAGCGCTTTGAGTTTCCATTGAATCCCTTCCCCCCGCTCATTTCTAAGAGTCCTTGTTTCATATAATAAACAACAAATAAACAACTGGAGAGCCAGTTCGGTGTAGTGGTTAAGTGTGCGGACTCTTATCTGGGAGAACCGGGTTTGATTCCCCACTCCTCCACTTGCACCTGCTGGAATGGCCTTGGGTCAGCCGTAGCTCTGGCAGAGGTTGTCCTTGAAAGGGCAGCTGCTGTGAGAGCCCTCTCCAGTCCCACCCACCTCACAGGGTGTCTGTTGTGGGGGAGGAAGATAAAGGAGATTGTGAGCCGCTCTGAGACTCTTCGGAGTGGAGGGCAGGATATAAATCCAATATCTTCATCTACCTCACAGGGTGTCTGTTGTGGGGGGAGAAGATAAAGGAGATTGTGAGCCGCTCTGAGACTCTTCGGAGTGGAGGGCGGGATATAAATCCAATATCTTCATCTACCTCACAGGGTGTCTGTTGTGGGGGAGGAAGGGAAAGGAGATTGTGAGCCGCTCTGGGACTCTTTGGAGTGGAGGGCGGGATATAAATCCAATATCTTCATCTACCTCACAGGGTGTCTGTTGTGGGGGAGGAAGGGAAAGGAGATTGTGAGCCGCTCTGAGACTCTTCGGAGTGGAGGGCGGGATATAAATCCAATATCTTCATCTACCTCACATGGTGTCTGTTGTGGGGGGGAAGGTAAAGGAGATTGTGAGCCGCTCTGAGACTCTTTGGAGTGGAGGGCGGAATATAAATCCAATATCTTCATCTACCTCACAGGGTGTCTGTTGTGGGGGAGAAAGGGAAAGGAGATTGTGAGCCGCTCTGAGACTCTTCGAAGTGGAGGGCGGGATCTAAATCCAATATCATCATCTTCTTCTTCTTCAAATGAATGGATGCCATTGCAGATATGATAGGTTGGCCTGACAATTACAGAGTTGTAATTAATGAGCTTAACAGGATTAAACTCAGGAACTGTGTGAGGGAAGACATGTATGTTTCACTAATTAGCAACCAGGGGATGGGGGAGATAGGTCTATTACACAGATAAATAATAGCCCAAATAAAACAACCAAGTTATGAAATTTCCTGCCTGCGCAGGTCATCACAACCAGTCAAAGTTAAAAATCTTATTTGTATGTCTCCTCTCTGATGGCAGAAGCCCCATGGTGCAGAGTGGTAAAGCTGTAGTACTGCAGTCCAAGCTCTGCTCACGATCGGAGTTCGATCCCAGTGGAAGCTGGCTTCAGGTAGCTAGCTCAAGGCTGACTCAGCCTTCCATCCTTTCCAAGGTTGGTAAAATGAGTTCCCAGCTTGCTGGGGGTAAAGTGTAGATGACTGGGGAAGGCAATGGCAAACCACCCCATAAAAAGTCTGCCGTGAAAACGTCGTGATGCGACATCACCCCAGAGTTGGAAATGACTGGTGCTTGCACAGGGGACTACCTTTATGTTTTTTAGCTTTCTCTGGTGGTAGAAGGGATATTGTATCACCAACTTGAGATGGCTCTAACAAGTAATGCAAGTCAAGCTACAGAACATGATAGTGAGACTGAGGCTCAGACTGTATGTTACAGCTCACAAAAGTTGGGACTTGCTGCCATGCAGAAGAACAGAATACTTTACTTTTACAGCACTCTGTCCAGCTCCAGAGCACTACTAGGTGGTGGTGGCGGGGCGTGCTTCTGGCTTCCATGCCATTACGGCCAATGGAAATGGCTGTAAGAGGAGGCCTGTTTGCCTCTTTCTCTGGTTTCATGAGCCGGTCGGCTCACAGTTCTTAGCCTCTTCCAAAGCTTTGAACTTGCTGTCACTTTACACACAGCCACCGCTTCCCCTCACACCTTTACACACATCAAGCACTCATCCAAGAACGCAAAGCTACAAGGACGTCAGTGCCTATTAGCTCCCATGCACAACCATTATAGAACATGAAGACCAATTTCCCACTCACCTTACGCCACTCTCACGCTCCTCTTCTCATCTGGGCTTCCGACTGCACTGTCTGCCCCAGGTTTGCAACTCTTGTCGCCTTTTTTGTGTGCGGCAAACAAAAACCTCTAAAAACCAGTTTCTGTTTGCCACGCAAAAAAAGGCAACCCTAGTTGCAGTCCCGGGGCAGATAGTGTGAAATCGGACGGAAGCCCCGCTGAGAAGAGGAGCGTGAGAGTGGCGTAAGGCGAGTGGGAAATCAGTCTAACTTTTTTTGCCAAAAACTCTGACCCCAATCAGGTATTATAGAAAGGTTTACACATCAAACTAACATCACCAAGGAATTATTTCCTTCATTTTAATGCTCTTTCCAGGGGACAGCATGTACCAATTTCCATCTGTCCATCAGGTCAGGCCAAACGGAACCAACAGCTGGACCACCTCTGCTATGGGACTGTTTTTCTAAGAAATTCTGCTCTGCTATTTTAGATAAGTCAAGCCATTAGTTATTCAGGTTGGCATACATTTCCTGATGATTTAGGTTAAAAAGCTGCAGCGGCAGTTTTTATTTATATTTAATTTAATATTTTTTAATATTTAATCTTTTAATTTTAAATGTTTTAATAGTTAATAATTTCATATCAAACAAAAAGGATTCAAAATGAACCACAAACTGGCTCAACTTGTGCTCAAACCATAATTCATTTCTTGGTTCATGCCCATCTCTAGTTAAAGAGATGGGTTTGGTGTAGTGGTTAAGTGTGCGGACTCTTATCTGGGAGAACCGGGTTTGATTCCCCACTCCTCCACTTGCACCTGCTGGAATGGCCTTGGGTCAGCCATAGCTCTGCCAGAGGTTGTCCTTGAAAGGACAACTGCTGTGAGACCCTCTCCAGCCTCACCCACCTCACAGGGTGTCTGTTGTGGGGGAGGAAGGTAAAGGAGATTGTGAGCCGCTCTGAGACTCTTCGGAGTGGAGGGCGGGATATAAATGTAATATCTTCTTCAATATCTTCTTCTAAAATCTTCAGTTATGCTTGTCTTCCATCTAAATACAGTGCCTAGTTACTGACCTTTTACTTGCTTGCCACGAATGGACATTTCAGTTCCCTGTTGCTGACAAATTCTGCCCAAGCCCTGATTCCCAATCCTGCAAAGCATATTTTGCAACACTGATCTTCACCAATTAACTGATTACCTGTAAAACTTGATCAAATTCTGGTTTAGTATGCTTCAAGTGCCTCAGGATAGGGAAAATAGTCAACACAGCTGAATAATCATGGCGTATGATGGCCTTCCGGGCTGCAGAGACAATGTTGTCTCCCTCTATCATCAGGTTGTCTAATGATTCCTACAGCAAAAGCAAACCTTGAGTAAGTTAGGGCAATAAACCTGGGGTTTTGCAAAAAGCACAAAACTAGTTTTAAAGGACCTGAATGAGAGAGTCAAATGTCTTCTTCTGGTGGTGTTCTGGGATTATTTCTGTCAGCAGCTGGTACTCGCTTTGGGCCAGTTTGATGAAGGCACTCACACAGTGGATGTACGCATCGATTTCCACGTCCAACATGTCATCTCTCCCTGTGAGGAATGCACACACACGTAAGAGAGATGGCAGCATGCTGTCACTACATGACATAAACACGTCTCTAGAACCGTGCAGTTTCGTTGCAAGTGAAAAAAATATATATGCCCACATTTACATAGAAGTGTTCAATTTATAATATTTATACATACCCCAGATTGATAGCATTTGCCTGCCCATATGGTCAACCGCACAAATATAACTAGGGTGTGTGCACATCTAGTAATAGAAATTAGACACTTCATACTCCTCATCAGGGCTTTTTTGGTAGAATAAGCCCAGCAGGAACTCATTTGCATATTAGGCCACTATTAGGCCTCTGGTGCCCAGCCAGCTGGGACTGCATTCCTGTGTGTTCCTGCTAAAAAAACCCCAAAAAAACAAAACCCTGCTCTTCATTTTCTTCTTGACAGGGCATGACCCAAACTTACCAAGGAAATAAAAATAAAAATGAGGGATCAGTGTGAATCAGAACACAATAACCTGCACCGCTTTCTCCTCAATTAGCATACCCAAGACAAACTATGCTGCTCATTAACTCTTGGTTTGCAAGAAAGGAAATTGTGCTCCGCCCTCTTGTCCAGGTAGCTCATCATTTGGGAATTAAACATACATTTGGATCAAGAAATATCACAATATCGACACACACACAACGTTTAATAAAACATATGCACAGTAACGCAATTGGTGATGGATGAAATCCTTCATGCATTTTTGAAGAATGGGGAAAAGCTTGCGTCGCAGACGCCATCATGGGGAACCTCCCTCATTCTCATGTACCCTCATCTGCCAATGATTCCCCCTACTACACTTTCTTCATACTGACCAAGTTACTGGGGTAGGAGGGAATGTAGCAGCTGAGGCTAATGCAGTAGTTTTTACATTTGTCCTAGTCAATGAATCAACAGAAACAAGAAACAGAGTCCCCAGATTTTGTGGTGGTGATTCAGGCTACTAGCTTGTGTAAAAGTCCTCAGTGGAACAGCCTGAAAAAAATACTCTACTGATCAAAGCCACCAAATATTACACCGTCTTTGAGTTTGCAAAAATATAAGGATTATGTACAACACGTAATAAGCAATACAATAATGACAGAGGCTGGCGGTGCTAGGGCCTTTTAAAGTAACAGAGCACCCCAAGGAGCCAAAAAAACCCATCTCCAAATGAAAAGATATAAGTCCAAACTTGGAAATAGTCCAACTGAAATTTACAAGGTGGGTGCTCCTGAGGAGTGTAGCTTCAACGCAGCCGCTTTCTTAAAAAGACGTCTCTCTAGATTTTGATGACGTTTCAATTCTTTCTTCAGTTTGACGGCTTAATTATTTAGGAACCCTGTTCTACATTCTCTAATCACAGCATTAAGCTTCTCATTTCAGTGTGAACATTGGGCTCTTTTCCTTGTTGTACACAATCCTTATAACATATTTTTGCAAACTGAAAGACAGTGTAATACTTGGTGGCTTTGATCGGTTGACTAATTACACCAAGCGCCCTTCAAGCAGCTGGAAAAAATACTCTGGCTGCTGTTCTCTTTGCTTGTTCCCCAGAACAAGGTCACTTTGGGAAAGTTGGGGGGAAGGGAGAGAATAATGGCTCATCCAAAGGTTAATTGTCACAGGCTAAAATAAAATATGGGAGGTTGGAAAATGAGCTCAACTAAAGTTGCCAACAGACCTGCAGAAAATGTTCTGTCACTTTAACAGAAGCTTAATGTGTAGAAATGGGAAGCTGAAGCTTCTTGTAGCATGATGGTAAAATAACATCACCTGGTAAATAACATCTTAAGCCTCTGTTAACGAGACAGGACATTCTTCTGAACTGGCAGCATTCATTTCTGAAACACAATTTATTTCTGGAAATTTTCATCACTAGTGTTTTTCATTACTAAATGCAGAACTGGTGAAACAAAATTCTTACTGGTATGGAACTGTCCTATTTATGGGATCTAAATTCCCTGACATCTCATTCCTAAAATAAACAGTGCACCACAATTTGTGGCTCAGAATGGGAGTTCAGAGTCGTAATTTAAAGGCACTCTCCCTTCCATCATATGCCATGATGATGCACAAGAGCATGGGGAAATACTTCAGTCGATGAGGTAGCATGTGGCCTTAAGAACTTCATGCCAATAAATCAGGATGCCTCCAAAGTGCCAGAAAACTCCATCTTTCTCAAACCTCAGAATGGCTGAACAGGATAACCTGTGATGCTCCAAATAACATAGCTTTTCTGCTTGGAGAAGTGTTATTTTCTCTTCCAGGACAGAAGCTTATAAAATTTCCCACCAGACTATCATGATTCCTGTAATTCCTCCTCTGGCAACCAATTCGTCCAGTTATCTGGATTGTTAGATATCACAACCTGAGTCTTCTTTTCCAGCAGATGTTATAGCTGCAACTTTTCTGGTCTGGCATCTGATAGCCAAGCTGTCCAACCAGCAAAATTACACAATATATCTGCTGCTGGACTATACCACTTTGAACTGGGAGAGGAGAAAGTCACTGAATGAATGCTATTCCATCTTAAACACTCCATCGCCATAGAAAAGTATCATGGCAAGGATACAGGGAGGGTTTTTTTTTATACAGAAACAATAATATACAACATCCCAACAGAAATCTGAATATGGCCCAGAAAGACAGGTACTTTTGTTTTGTATTAGGTAACCTAAAAGTCTGAGATGGTGTGGGGGGGGGGGGGAGACACACACAGAGAATATTTTAAGATATCAGCCTGTTTTTATAAAGACTTCCCACCTCCCAACCTTCTGGGTTACCTAATCAAACTGTCTTTTCTGGCTGGGCTGTTATCCCCCTCCCCTTTTTAACTAACCAATATTTTTATATAGTTACTTTATTTACTTTACTTTTATATAAAGTTACTTTATTTTTATATAAAGTTTAGTTTAAAGTCACTTTATTTTTATATAATGTTTATATAAAGTTTAGTTTAAACTTTTATATAATGTTTAGTTTAAAGTCACTTTATTTTTATATAAAGTTTAGTTTAAAGTCACACAAGGTTTTGGCTTGAGGGTTTATTGCTTTATCAAGTGTTGAAATTCAACAGTGAAGACCAAAGGATCACCTTCCACAAGACAAAGGCGCTGCCACTCAGTGACATTTTGCTGGGACAAGGAAGTGCTTCTTTATATTACTGCTTTACTAGAGAGTTTCATGATTTCAGCACATTACTTCTTCTGATCGAAAGGACCATATTAACATCTTTACTCAACAGTACTATGCAGCCTAGTGGCTAGCACAGCTTGTCTGAACAGAGATAGATCTAA
Organism: Heteronotia binoei; assembly: GCF_032191835.1. Lineage (NCBI taxonomy): Eukaryota > Metazoa > Chordata > Lepidosauria > Squamata > Gekkonidae > Heteronotia > Heteronotia binoei. Next base: position 69,730,409 of record NC_083235.1, read on the forward strand.
AGTATTGGACTGGATGATTATGGAGAGAAATAACTGATTTCTATTTTACGTTACATATATCTATTGCCAGAACACAAAGCAAGGGTATTCTACCATTCTGAGGGAAGATACAAGTCATGTCTGAAATAAAATGCTAAATGGGATCCAAAGAAATTAGGGAGATTTTTAAAATTCCCATTCTTCTTGTGTTCTCTTATTGGCCTTGTGACAACATATGAACATGAACATATACATATGACCATATGAAGCTTCCTTATACTGAATCAGACCCTTGGTCCATCAAAGTCAGTACTGTCTTCTCAGACTGGCAGTGGCTCTCCAGGGTCTCAAGCTGAGGTTTTTCACACCTATTTGCCTGGACCCTTTTAGTTGGAGATGCCGGGGATTGAACCTGGGACCTTCTGCTTCCCAAGCAGATGCTCTACCACTGAGCCACAGTACAACGCTTTATCTGCTCAAATTCCTGTGGCCCTGAAAAGTTAACCACCACACTTCCATCCCTAACTAAACAGCTGAGGAAAATTACTTATAGTTTTTTTTACTATCAAGTTACATCTGACTTATGGTGACCCTGTAGGGTTTTTAAAGCAAGAGATGTTCAGAAGTAGTTTATTACTTCCTGCCTCTGCGTAGCAAACCTGGTATTCCTTTGTGGTCTCCCATCCAAATACTAACCACAGCTGACTCTGCTTAGCTTCTGAGATCTGATGAAATCAGGCTATCCTCGGCTGTTCGGGACTATTATAGATAATTATGTGACAAGAAACCCAGAATAAGTGTCACTAAAGTGAAAGAGTCGAAGGTGCTCATAGCTATGAACAGTGTTGTGAAGGAGCTATAGAGTTCTCAGCCTCCCACTGGAGATGGAGTTTTCTTTGGTTTCGGCCCCCCAACCTGCTAGCAAAGAGCTTGCCAGTGGGGGAATGCCCACCCCCAAAGAGCTCAGTCGGTGTCCCCGACGCAATGATGTCACTTCCAGGTGATATCATTGCGCCACACACGCAGAAACTTCCCCCACCAGAACAAAGGTGAGACCTGGCAACCCTAAGGAGCTAGCTAACATCTGTCCAGGTGGCTGTACTCTTTATGGGTGGTTTAGCATTGTGGCATTAAAGGGTGGAAAAGGGAGATGTACTCGTTAGCATAGAAATTTTATGCAACGACATTTGGATTGTACCATCCATGCTGACCCCGTTAGTCCCCAGTCTGACTTTTGGACTCGCAAGAATAAGAATAGGGAATCACCAAAATCCTTACACAATTTAAAGGTATCACACATGCCATTTCTGACCAAGTCTTCGCCTAGAACTCAGAATATACCCCAGTAAACAGTGAAACATTATTAAGGTTAGCCAGTTTAAGTTTTGATATGATACTTACCCACAGCCAGCCCATGCTTGTCAGTCAGGGTATCGGAAAGGTGTTTAACGCGTAAATCATGCTCATGACCTAGTGAGATGTCAGCGGGCATTAACAGAAGTAGTTTATCGAGGACTATGTCAGCATGGGGGCCTGTCACTTCAGGTTTTATTTGCTTGTTAATCAGAAGCTTACAAATGTTTTGCTGGCAACTCTATCTACCGTCCCTTCTTAGAACACCAAAGATAAAAACATGATCCAAACAAGAGGAACCCTAATTTCAACACTGCTGACTTTATTTCAGTAGATCTTCCCCTGGAGGAGGAACAGACAGCAGAAAGTTGGACCTTTGGCTAATAATTCTAACCTGACCAAGGATGGCATTTCTAGAAGTATCCTGAAGAAGTGAACAAGTACAGAAATAGAGGGAAAGGTCACCAAGACACAGCAGAACTTCTGTTAGCCGGTTAAACCTCAGCTTAGATTGATCGAAGTTACATGGCTTGCCATTCTTCAAAGAAGTCGACTGTTGCCTTTTGTACCCACTACTCTTGATTAGTGTGCTGTTTCAAGTCCCAAAGAAGCTGGAATATTTATTCAAGCTGTGAATATTCTCTCAGCAGCAGAAGTAACGACTAACAGAAGCTTTGCACACCAAAGACAGACCAGTACCCACCTTAGACCCCAAGAGTGAAAGAATGAGAGAAGTGATTACCTTCCATAGGAATGAGGTTAGAGGCCCCCTTTTTCCCATCTAGACATTGCTGAGAATACTGTTTCAGAAGATTCTGAGCCTTACGGATCGTGCCTGTCACCAGAATCACGAGAGAGGAGAGACAAAGAGACCTTGGAAATGAATGAGAGAAACAAAACACAAAGCAACCCTCCACCAGGGCCTGGTCACCAAATCACAACACGATAGTGCTGGCTAACAGTGAGAATGCTCAGTCTACAGGTACAAACTCACAAGTGCACAGGAAGTCACATTCACTGGACCCTTAGAGAAGGCATATAGCCAAACGGCATGCTCCCTTTGAGAAAATGAGGCTCTCTCACTTCAAACATCAGTTTGGTTCCACACGCTGCTAAAGCCACTGAAATCCCTTGCCTTAGCAACATGTTTAAGATTTGAAGAAGAAGAAGACATTGGATTTATATCCTGCCCTCCACTCCGAAGAGTCTCAGAGCGGCTCACAATCTCCTTTACCTTCCTCCCTCACAACAGACACCCTGTGAGGTGGGTGGGGCTGAGAGGGCTCTCACAGCAGCTGCCCTTTCAAGGACAACCTCTGCCAGAGCTATTGCTGACCCAAGGCCATGCTAGCAGGTGCAAAGGAGGAGTGTGGAATCAAACCCGGTTCTTCCAGATAAGAGTCCGCACACTTAACCACTACACCAAACTGGCTCTTTGGGGGGGAGGGGGTCAGTGAATACAAAGCAAAGCAAAATAATTCCAGCAATATTATTGTAATCAAGTTTTAATATGCTTGCCTGGTGCCTGTCTTATTGTTTGGTGTAGTGGCTAAGTGTGCGGACTCTTATCTGGGAGACCCGGGTTTGATTCCCCACTCCTCCACTTGCAGCTGCTGGAATGGCCTTGGGTCAGCCGTAGCTCTGGCAGAGGTTGTCCTTGAAAGGGCAGCTGCTGTGAGAGTCCTCTCAGCCCCACCCACCTCACAGGGTGTCTGTTGTGGGGGAGGAAGGGAAAGGAGATTGTAGGCCACTCTGAGCCTCTGTCCTTGAAAGGGCAGCTGCTGTGAGAGCCCTCTCCAGCCCCACCCACCTCACAGGGTGTCTGTTGTGGGGGAGGAAGATAAAGAAGATTGTGAGTCGCTCTGAGACTCTGAGATTTGGAGTGGAGGGCGGGATATAAATCCAATATCATCATCCTTGTCTTTTAGGCACTAGGCCAAAACATTTCTTTTTACCCAGGCTTTTTAAACTGAGGGATTCTAATTTTTTTAAGGCAGCTAAATGATTGTTCTGCATTGGTGCACTGACTAAATGATTGTTCTTAATGGCTTGTTTTGTTGTTCACAGTATTTATGTCATCTGTTTTTATAATTGTATTTTTAATCGTTTCTAGTTTGTGAATAACTTTCAGTAGGTCTCTGGAGAGGCAGAAAACAAATTATCGAAATAAATAAATGTGCAATAATGAACTGAACTGAACAATAGCAACACAGTTCTCTCCTTTCTTGTCTTATTGTCAGAGAGCTCTAAAATTCTGTGTTGTATAAATAATACATTCTGTAGACACTACAGATACAGGAGGAGTGTGCTATGGGAAAACCTCTTCCATACGCTGCAGGAGCGATGGAGTGACTGTAATGTCATAAGCAGCAACTGCCTGCATCACTGGATTGCTTACTAAACCCCTCTTTCAAAGGCTACATTCCCCTTGAGATCTGGGCACAAGCCTGGGACATGATCTCCTGGGCTTATGGTGACCCCATAGGGTTTTCAAGGCAAGAGATGTTCAGAGGTGGCTTGCCATTGCTTACTAAACCCCTCCTTCAAAGGCTACATTCCCCTTGAGATCTGGGCACAAGCCTGGGACATGATCTCCTGGGCTTATGGTGACCCCATAGGGTTTTCAAGGCAAGAGATGTTCAGAGGTGGCTTGCCGTTGCCAACTTCTGCATAGCAACGCTGGACTTCCTTGGTGGTCTCCCATCCAAATACTAACCAAGGCTGATGTACTTAGCCTCTGAGATCTGACAAGTTCAGGTTACCCTGAGCTGTCCAAGTCAGGAGGACTACAAATGATTAGGTATCCCATAATATGGAAAGTTTGTCTCCTGTTAGTCACAGTATATTCGTAACTCCTTGAGGAAAGCTTCCAATGTTATCTGAGGGTGATGGTTTTCAGGATTTTCATTGTTTCTTTTTAAATGAAGCAACAGCACAGGGACCTTGTAGAATGCCAAGCATAGCAAAGCACAGAGAAGGAAATGGCCTCGTGCTGTGTGACACACTGCCACCCGCTGAATGCCGGAAGCCCCTACACAATCCCCTGCATGTTTAGCGCAAACTGCACAAGTGTACTCATTTTGTTCCATTACTATAAGGACTAGAAATTTATCTTAAGCAAAAGGAATTGTGTTCCCCACACTTCACAGCAGATTTGAGACTCTATGTCAGGGGTCCTCAAACTACGGCCCGCGGGCCAGATGCAGCCCGCTGAGGACGTTTATGCGGCCCGCCGGGTTATGGCAAAATCAGACCGGAAGTGACGTTCGACCTAAACTCGCGTTAGCAACGCACACTTCCAGCACTGGGCTGAGGCGGCGGAGACAGAGTGTGAGGTGATACTGAGGTGAGGTGAGTTCCCAGGCCGGGGTGTGTGGTGTGGGGAAGGGAGAGAGATGCAGAAGACGGAGAACTGACAGCCCGCGGCCTTGTACAGTAACGGCAGCCACCACAACAGTCCGGCCCTCCAACAGTCTGAGGGACAGTGAACTGGCCCCCTATTTAAAAAGTTTGAGGACCCCTGCTCTATGTTGAAGAACTGCTGTCAGCAACAGCGTCTAGTCAATCATTCATGCCCATATAGGGGAGGGACATCTAACTTACAAAACCGTTTGTTGTTTCTGAGCATTCTCACTGTGGGAAAGGTGGGATTTCAACAAAAGATTTTACAGAACAGGATTAGCACCTCTGAGAGTCACAGACAATAGCAACTAATAGCGATAGAGCTAATTGCATAACCCGTCTCTGTTTCACTGTCTTTTCCTAACAAAAGAATTAAAAGGAGGATGACAGAGGTCAAGTTGCACCCTCCCCCACCTATTCAGGGACTCTGTTCTTCCGTATAAATGAAAATCAACCACAGATTCCCCCCCCCCAAGCCCTCCCCCTCTGAAACAGGATACTGCAACTATGAGACACTGAAAAAAGCACAAAAGAGAGTTAAAACATCATCTACGAAACAAAGCTCAGTTTTACACGAAACAATTAGTGAACATGCACCAAAGCAAAATAAAAGAGTCAAGAGCACATGTATGCACACTCAGATGGACACCCCAGAGGGCAGGCATTGGTTTGTATATGAGGCATACAATCACGGAACTGAACATTTGGGAGAGACAGGAGGAGTTTTATGACTTTCCCAATGGAAAAAGACAAAACAAATGAACAAACTGGAAAAAAAAAAACCCACATCACTTAAAAAAAAAAACAGCTTGCATTTTGTGGTTCCAACATCATCGGCACTTTGCTGTTTCAAAAGGCCACAGTACAGTATACATCATTTAGACTAGTTCAGTTCAGTTTATTGAGATACAAGATCAGCTCAAACATATTAATAAAAACTATCAAAACTGCCGCGTACAACATTGCGGAGCAATTACACTTCATGTAGTCTACCAGAATAATGGTAGATCAGGGACTCCTCGCTGCAATATATGATTGTCTTATTCTTTGTAGTAAGCATCTCTGGTACCCTGTACTGAAGTGAAGAATATCTGGCCCCAAACTTTTCAAACCCGGAGAAGGCAAACACAGCTCCTGATGTACACTGTAGGTAGTAAATCAGCAGAGCGACTATTTGGGGAAACAGCTGAGGCAGCAAATTTCTCCAAATGGGTTTGGTCAGTGCAACAATATGGCCACATTATTCATCCTAGCCAACGACAACAAGAATGACGGCAGAGCCAGAATCTTTCTACAGCCAGACACCTCTGGAATTTTTTAAAGGAATAGGTAAGAATGTTAACAGTTGGCTTTCAGTGCCTAATCAGACAAAGTTTATTGTCTAAACTATTACAAAATAATTTAAAAATACTTGGCGGGGGGGGGGGGGGTCATATGGTTTGTCAAAAACATTGGTGATCCCTAAGTAGAGTACTTAATACAGTAAGCACTGAACCTCCTTTACAAGGGTCAACTCCAATTAAAATCTAAATTGCTAGGAAGTATAAGACCAATAATTACATTTGCAAAGTATCGCAGAGAACTACAATAACTGCTTTATATTCCCTATGCGTATCTTTGTTAGAATGAAGCAGTACCAAAGCCAAGAAACAGCTCAGAGGTAGTCCTGTTATGATGGGCTGTGTTTCCTAAAGGAACACTAGCAGATAACAGTTTGACTACACTATAGCTTTAAAAAAAACCCTCCCTTGCAAAATTCTGAAACCTCTTTTTAAGAATTTTGAAACCTGCAATTAACACAGGCCATTTTATGATATCAGGAAGCAGGGCTGGTTTTTGTAGAAAAAGCCCAGCAGGAACTCGTTTGCATATTAGGCCACACCCCGACATCACCACTGTTTTGCACAGCGCTTTTTTTTTTTAGAAAAAGCCCAGCGGAAACTCATTTGCATGTTAGGCCACACCCCCTGATGTCAAGAACAGCCAGAACTGCGTTCCTGTGTATTCCTGCTCAAAAAAAAAAAAAAAAAACCTTGTCAGGAAGAATTAGTAATACTTTGTTGAACTAGGATGTCAAATTTCTTTGTTGACCTTTGTCATAGTAAACATCATTCAGAAAGCTAGCATGTTCTGGGGAAAGGTGCCATTACTGAAAATGGCCTTCTTTTAGTTGGTAACATCAAAATGAGTCTAGCGACTGTATACGTGGCAGGCCTTGGTCTGAAATATTCCCAAGACAAGATCTGCAGCGTTAGTCCTCCGTGCTCTCTGCAGATAAGGGAACTGCATGGCTCAACATCCGCCTGAAATTTGCATAAGAACAATTAGCCATGTTTACTTTCAGAGGCACCAAGTGCTGCTGGGTATTAATCCAGTGACACTGAAGAGCAAAGCACTTAGCATCCTAATTAGGCCTTGATAGATTCTGTTGGAAACTGAAATGCCTTTTTTGTTCTCGGTTTATTTCCCCCATTAGGTACTTCTGAACCAAGGGAGGCGGCATGGCAGTTACTAATGAAGGCATCGCATCCAAGGTGATCTAACGGGGAAAGCAAGAATGGGATACTGATGCAGCTGGTCTCAAAGCAGTTACTCTTCGCAGGCCCTCAAGAAGAACAATATATCCACCCAGTGATGAATTGCGGCAAGTTATGACTCCACCAACAAAGGGACGGACAAGAAGAAATTTAGACTATTTGCAGCATGGACTGGGCAAGAAGGGATAAATAGGCAGACACCAAATTCTATGGGTATGCCCTCTTAACAAGAAGTTGGGGTTAACAAAGAATTCTGTTTATTCTGAGACAGTCAAGGCAACGCATGGATGTCACTTAGATGCCACTTTACTTCGGCTTCTCTTGCATTTCTCTTGACCTACTGCCTTATAAGAAGTCACTTTTTAGGGACGTCTTTCCAGAATGCATTGTTAAGAGAATTCTATTTATGTAATGGCTTCAAAGCCTATTCCTAAAAAACCACCAGCAGGATTGTGTCTTCTTTTAGAACCTGTCTGTCAACTCGGCTCCTGAAATGAAGAAAAACCTAAACTTCTGGATTGTTCTGCCCCTAGTCTGGCATCTTGCTCATCCATTCCAAAACCCCTAGAAGCCAGTAGGCATTTCAGTTTGCAATACTTGTGCACTAGAAACTTCCCTAAATGCGGATAATGCTTCAATGATCCACAAATGTTGCTGAAAGGGCCTCTAAGCAGGTGCTGCGGCTAAAAGCAAGTTGCACAGGTATGCAGCACCAGAGCATATGGATACATAGACAAGAAAAACAGTAAGCTCTTCCCACCTTCGGCTATGTTCTGCTAATGACCACTTACATAGGATAACTTTGCAGCATTGCCCCAAGGAAGAAGGTGGATGCCGTGACCATTTTACTCACTCGGTGCACAGGATTAAAATAGCAGCATAGTGCAGAAATACCCTTTCCCTTAGAACCACAGCACACAACCCACAAGCTTAAAGTTGGCCAAGAGGAAGGGAATTTAAAGCAAATTTGTCAAGCGATGACACAGAAATAATGAAGAGTTGTTTCCCTGCTCATCATTCAAGACAGATAAAAAAAAGATAAAATAAGGGATGATTAACTCCAACAAAAGAAACCAAGAGCGACAATTTTGTTGGAGCTGTTAGAATTTAGTCTCTAGAGCTGCCCTTGAAAGCTGAATAACGTCTAGGAAATAAACTGAGAGTCCCTGCTGGCCACAGAATTATGAAGACATAATTATCTGCCGTTATTTCTTCAAAATGGCTCTGCTTCATTGCAGATCTATTTCAAACGCACAGTATTGGCTCAGAACGATCATCTTACAGGTTTCTGTGCAACACACCAGGTCCGATAACCAGTAGATTTTATCACATCCAGGATGCAGGCAAGCAATTATTTCATTCAGTTTTGCATTGTAAGTGCTATGGAAAAGCACTTACCAAATATTACGAAGTTCTTTAAAGATGTGTATCAAGTAACTTATTTGGTCCACAGGACTGCCCTTGCCAATCCGCATCCCTCTACTGATCCTTTGGCTTCAAAAACGGGGATTGAGTAGAATGCATTCACTCTCTTTCATACTTTAGTCAAAACAACATTTTGGGCCTCAGGGTTGGGGAGGCAATTATGCCATTATCAGAAAAGTAAATCTTCATATTTAAGTGTGTTTCTATCCCAGAGAAGGCTAAAATTCTCACAATGTAACCAAGGCACCCACAAACTTGGTTTTAATTTAAACATATTGCTTCATATCTCCTGTGCTCTCAAGACTGTCAGCTTTCAGGAAGAACTCCAGGACACAGGGACAATATTGAGTGCGTCCCATACCAAGAAAGGTCACCATGGGCAGATATCCCCTCGGAATATGCCAAGCTAGCAGCAGTAATAGGCCTGCAATGGTATCTTTGCATACAGAGGTATAGTAAGGTCTGTCAAGCTGCAGAAGGAACACATAGTGCACACTTTACCTGGGATGAGGACTGCCATTCATAGGATTATAAAAAAAAACAACAACAAACAAAAACACCATTACAATATGCCGTATGCTGCTCCATAATAACATCTCTGATTTCTCTACAAATCTATTTACTCTGTACACGTGAAGGACATTTACAGTTCTCAGTTTCATACCATATATCAACTCAATTTCCCCCCACAAATTCTAGTACTGTTTGCTGACCAACAAGAATACAAGAATCTACCAGTATAGAACAGCTGATCTAACTACTGTTCTCTGGCAAACATTAACTCTTTTGGTAATATTCATAGCTAAATTCACTGCATCTGAAGATCAGCAACATGTCACAAATAATGAAACAGGTAGTTTACAGACCGCTGGTTTTTATGTTTTATGTTTTATTAACTTACTGTTTTAAACTGCTGCTAATTGATGTTTTAAAGCCAAACCTATGTTAGATTTTATATGCTGTAAGCCACCCTGAGCCACTTCGGTGGGAAGGGCGGGATACAAATCGAAAGAAAGAAAGAAAGAAAGAAAGAAAGAAAGAAAGAAAGAAAGAAAGAAAGAAAGAAAGAAAGAAAGAAAGAAAGAAAGAAAGAAAGAAAGAAAGAAAGAAAGAAAGAAAGAAAGAAAGAAAGAAAGAAAGAAAGAAAGAAAGAAAGAAAGAGTATACACCTACAGAGAGAATCTTTTGAACGTCATAAGAAGTGATAAACCCTAGGAGTCCTAGAGATGTCAGCTCTCGCTCCGTTGAGCATTTATGGTGACTCTAGTTCAGCAAGGGGAAGTGTTTAAGTTAGCTATGTCACTACATCACCGTCAGATGGCAGTGTGAAGTTCTACAAGAAAATGCTCAACCTTTCAATGCATTCAGGTGGCACTTTTCACCACCACCAAGCACACCTATCCTTAAGCAATGTTGTACAGACATTTTACACACACACGCACATTGCGTAATGCTTCAATTTCTTTAACTAAAGCTACTTGTGACAGAACACAAAAATGGAAGTTGCAGTTCACGGCTATAGCTTTGCCATAGGAATTAACAGAGGACAGCAAGAGCCCACTTACATCCAAATAGCCCAATAACTTTTTGCCACTTCTGAGAATTCAGAATGCCAAATTAAAAAAATATATATATTTCTGCCTAGACTCACAAAGCAAAAACTTAAGGTGCTCAAAACAGGATAAAAATAGTACACATGTAGAATTTAAGGGATATCTGGAAATCCGTAGAAAGACCTAACTTAGAACTAAATAGCACAAGACACTGCCGTTCCCATAACAGAAATTACCAAACCTAGTTCTTCCATCATAGTAACGAAAGACTGATATCTACAATTCTGGACCAACCTGGTCGCTTGATGGGTTTCTTAGTCGGTGTATCTTTCCTCTTGTTCTGAATGGCAGGGGAATATGGGACCCCTGAGGAAGAGCTGTTCTTCCGGAAGTGTTCCTTTAGTCCTTTGATAGAACGATCCAACTGACTGGAACGGATCTGGTAGTAAACATTCATAAAGTCTAGGAAGAAAAGATACACACAATGCAGTGTATTCTGCATTAGTTTTGGGTTCATTCTGAATTGCCTTTGACATGAAGAAACATAATGCGACAGAAAAAGCGGTAATCATTATAATACAACGCATGGTAGAAACATCTCAAGTTTTATCCAAGTGAGCAAATTAGTAATCTTACATATAAAAGAAAGGTGAAGCAAAAAAAAAAAAAAAATTACAATAGCAATAATCGCCTGAGAACAAGAGATTTTAAAAGATGTGTTATGAAGTGCATCTGCCATTTCTACTGACTTGAAAAGAAAACTTACAGAATCATTTTCAGGGAACATGAAATTACAATTTCATACTATGTCATACTCTGATTCTTTCTAAATGCGATTCTCCTGCACTTACTACTATTGTGTCCTAATTCTTTGAGTGACTGCTCTACAGTGCTCTCCCTAGAGGCTATGCTGGTGTAGGACACGGCTCTGTGCTCTCTCTTTAGGCTTCCTCTCTGGGCTCCTGCAGGCAGCTGCTTCTCCTCACACAGACAGTTAAAACCTGCACCACAACAAAAAACTAGTCAAACCAAATAACACGACAGAGTGCCCGTAGGACATAGTTCAGACTGCACAAGACGCTTTGTAAAAAAACAAACGAAAATTTAGAATACAGGAGATAAAATCTACTGAACTCACTATCCCCTGCATTTGAGAAGTGCTGGACTATATACGGTTGCCAGCCTCCAGGCGGGGCCTGGAGATCTCCCACTTTTACAACTGATCTTCAGCTGGCGGAGATCAGCTCCCCTGGAGAAAATGGCTGCTTTGAAGGGTGGACTCTTTGGCATTGTACCCTGCTGAGACACCTCCCCAAACACCTCCCTTTCCAGATCCACCCCCAAAAGGTCCCAGGTATTTTCCAACATTGACCTGACATCCTTATGGAATAATCACATGCGCCAATCACTGCTCCACAACTGTAATGCTTTAACAGTAGCAGTCTTAATTTTGAAGCAGCAGAAATACCTAACTACCCAATGGTACCTTAGAAGCTAACTAGTTTTTCTGAATTTCTATACACGTTTTGACTGCTGCTGCTAAGCTGATCGAGCAGGCTGCTGCTAACAGAAATCTCAGGTCAAATAAGCCAAGCGAATGACTCATCGTCTACAGGATAAATGGTAACATATGATGAAGCATCCAACCATGTCTGTACTTGGGCAGGGGGACTTATGGCAGGCTTATTAGGTGGCAAGGCAGGCGAGTTTGGATGGCGAGAGTTGGTTTTTTGAGCAGGAACGTACAGGAACGCAGTCCCCGCTGGGTTGGCATCGGGGTGTGTGGCCTAATATGCAAATGAGCTCCTGCTGGGCTTTTTCTACAAAAAAAAAAAAGCCCCGGTCCTATTCATCTGACAAAGCAGGATCAGAGCACGATGCACTTCTCAGTCTCTGACTCCGGTTTCATTGCACAAAATGCCTATCTTCACGATTCCTTTCTTTCCCCCTCTCTTCACAATTGATTCATGTGATTATACCCTGACATATAAAATGAAAGATCAAATCAAAATTCCACATCGTGATGAGTAATACCCCACAACTCCCCTTGCTATGTCAAATGACACAATTGGATACTTCTGCAGTGCAGTGGGGGAAAAGTGGAACATGATATCAGAAGAAGAAGAAGAAGAAGAATTGCAGATTTATATCCCGCCCTTCTCCCTGAATCAGAGACTCAGAGCGGCTTACAATCTCCTATGTCTTCTCCCCTCACAACAGACACCCTGTGAGGTGGGTGGGGCTGGAGAGGGCTCTCACAGCAGCTGCCCTTTCAAGGACAACCTCTGCCAGAGCTATGGCTGACCCAAGGCCATTCCAGCAGGTGCAAGTGGAGGAGTGGGGAATCAAACCCAGTTCTCCCCCCACAACAGACACCCTGTGAGGTGGGTGGGGCTGGAGTGGGCTCTCACAGCAGCTGCCCTTTCAAGGACAACCTCTGCCAGAGCTTATGGCTGACCCAAGGCCATGCCAGCAGGTGCAAGTGGAGGAGTGGGGAATCAAACCCAGTTCTCCCCCTACAACAGACACCCTGTGAGGTGGGTGGGGCTGGAGAGGGCTCTCACAGCAGCTGCCCTTTCAAGGACACAGCTTCAGAGCGGCCTACAATCTCCTTTCTCTTCCTCCCCCACAACAGACACCCTGTGAGGTGGGTGGGGCTGGAAAGGGCTCTCACAGCAGCTGCCCTTTCAAGGACAACCTCTGCCAGAGCTATGGCTGACCCAAGGCCATTCCAGCAGGTGCAAGTGGAGGAGTGGGGAATCAAACCCAGTTCTCCCCCCACAACCGACACCCTGTGAGGTGGGTGGGGCTGGAGAGGGCTCTCACAGCAGCTGCCCTTTCAAGGACAACCTCTGCCAGAGCTATGGCTGACCCAAGGCCATTCCAGCAGGTGCAAGTGGAGGAGTGGGGAATCAAACCCGGTTCTCCCCCTACAACAGACACCCTGTGAGGTGGGTGGGGCTGGAGAGGGCTCTCCCAGCAGCTGCCCTTTCAAGGACAACCTCTGCCAGGGCTATGGCTGACCCAAGGCCATTTTAGCAGGTGCAAGTGGAGGAGTGGGGAATCAAACCCGGTTCTCCCAGATAAGAGTCCGCACACTTAACCACTACACCAATCATGCACCCGAACTTTCCCATATTTCTTCAATTTTCAAGGCTCTGAATCCACCAACAAATCATCAACAGCAAACCTCCCCCAATTTATTTCATTTACACTCCACCACTCCCTCCAGCAGGAACCCAAAGTAGCATACATCATTCTCCTTTCCCACCAACTCTCAACCGTCCAAACTCACCTGCCTTGCCACCTAATAAGCCTGGCGCAAGTCCCCCTGCCCAAGTACAGACAATGTTTGATGCGTCATCATAGGTTACCATTTATTCTGTAGATGTGAGTCCTTCTTGTGAACATTCCATCGTTTTAAAAAAAATTGGTTTGGACACCTGATTCCGAGTAAACGTTTTTAATCCAAGTCCTTCTAAAATGTCTTTTGCTGTGCAAATCGGCAGACGCACAAGTGGGATAAACCATAAACATGAGATGGGCATTTTTTAACTGCATATACATACTTGTGTATGCTGTAAAAAGTGCGCTCACTTTACAAAATATACCATCTGTGTAGTGTTCATATATGAACATATGAAGCTGCCTTATACTGAACCAGACCCTTGGTCCATCAAAGTCAGTATTGTCTTCTCGGACTGGCAGTGGCTCTCCAGGGTCTCAAGCTGAGGTTTTTCACACCTATTTGCCTGGACCCGTTTTTGGGAGATGCCAGGGATTGAACCTGGGTCCTTCTGCTTCCCAAGCAGATGCTCTACCACTGAGCCACCATCCCTCCCCTGACCAGCAGTGGCTCTCCAGGGTCTCAAGCTGAGGTTTTTCACACCTATTTGCCTGGACCCTTTTCTGGAGATGCCAGGGATTGAACCTGGGACCTTCTGCTTCCCAAGCAGATGCTCTGCCACTGAGCCACCGTCCCTCCTGCATATGAAGCTGCCTTATACTGAACCAGACCCTTGGTCCATCAAAGTCAGTACTGTCTACTCAGACTGGCAGCGGCTCTCCAGGGTCTCAAGCTGAGGTTTTTCACACCTATTTGCCTGGACCCGTTTTTGGGAGATGCCAGGGATTGAACCTGGGTCCTTCTGCTTCCCAAGCAGATGCTCTACCACTGAGCCACCATCCCTCCCCTGACCAGCAGTGGCTCTCCAGGGTCTCAAGCTGAGGTTTTTCACACCTATTTGCCTGGACCCTTTTCTGGAGATGCCAGGGATTGAACCTGGGACCTTCTGCTTCCCAAGCAGATGCTCTACCACTGAGCCACCGTCCCTCCCCACCGTTCCCTCTAAGCTGAGTTAGTGTGAGCTGGCTCACCATTTTTTAGCTTCCAGTTCACATATTTTTGTCTTAGCTGAGGAAAACTGGCCCCAGAGCAAACATAATTTATGCAGTAGCTCACAAAACTTCACAGCTTAGAGGGAGCGTTGCATCTGTGTACATGGTGTGTCAACTGTCTGTAATGGGCAAAGTAGACTTACATGTCATCAGCAAGAGATGGTGCTGGAAAGAGAACTTCTGAAAAGGACCCTTGTATCCCATGATTCCCTAAGCTACCATGGGGCTTTCCACAAGATCAGGGATTGAGAGACTTAATTCAGGCATATTATCCTGAGTAAACAAACCCCCGTACACAACCAGGGAATCCCACAGGAGGAGAGTAACTGTTCTCAGTGGCCCATTGCCTCCGTTTGCTCCGAATGCATGCATTTTGGTCTCTTGGTTTCTTGTTAACATGTCGGAGTACAGACACCCCAGTGCAGGCAACACAAGCTCAAGAGGGATATGACTTTTTTCATGTACAGCCCTGTGGTGGAGTTCTTACGAAGCAGGCACCCAATCCATTTATTCAAATGACTCAACAGCTTGTATTCCTTGCTTGAGATTCACCTGTCAATCTAAGCTGAGAACCAGCTCCTTTGTGCTGCATTTTCCCACGCTCACTTCCAGGCCTTCCCTTCCTTTCGTGCCAGTCTCCCCAGCAGCTAGGAAACTGAACTTACTTCCAGCTACCCTTCCACCCCCACCACTGTTGCCTAAAGCCTCTACACTTTGCCAACTGTCTCCTCCCTTACTCACTCCAGACTGGACTTGAAGATACCACCATCACCTGTTGCGGCTCCTTCTGTGGCTGAACTGCTGGAGACAGAGAAAGGTAAGTAGCTGAGGCCAGAACAGAATACAAGGCACGCTGGGTTCACTGGAAACCACCAAAAGACATTGTCTGCTAGAAGAACTGTTCCTTTGTGGTTCACATATTTATTCCAAGGTCACAAAGGAGATGAGGAAAGAGCTGACTTGCTCTGAATTCACTTCAACGTTTGACTAGGTCATACAAGGCAAGCCATATTGAAGAGATTTCAGATAATGTGTTAATTCTTTACAGTTATTGCAAGCTCCAGGAACTAGATTTTTAAAAAAATACCATTTTATATTTAATAATTACTTAAGGCCAAAACTTCATGTTACATGGAAATGCACATAACTGAGCCTTAAAACTGTCTTTTAAAAAGAAAGGCAAATTGGGAGAGACAGAGAAGAGAAATAGCAGGCAAGGAAAGGGTTAAGTACTACCTCTTCTGCCTCACCGCCCCCCCCCCCCCCCCCCCCCCGTTTCAGGGCTGTAAATTATCTTCTTCAGAAGCTCTTTCCTTCCTACTGTTTAAGTGGCAGTGTGGCTCTGTCACACATATTTGCAGGCAATGTACAGTTGCACCTTCAGAGACTGAAATGCTTTACAATCTCACTAAACCCCACAACTCCCCTGCCAAATGCTTCACCCATCAGAACAGAAACAGTCTGAGAAATTGGTGCCCCTACCCTTAGGCCCTATTCTACAACTGAAGAGGTCAGAGCACCTTACGCATTGGCCTAAAGTAGTTATTATTTTTTATTTATTGAAAACATTTCCATGCTGCCTTCCCGCCCAATTCAGGGTCCCCAAGCCATTAAAGCATTTAAAATACAAATATATAAAATATTTAAAACAAACTTAAAATGTTAACACAAATTCCTAAAAAACGCACAAACAGGAGGAGGGCTAATAACGACGAGTGAGCGAATGCCAAACAAACCCAAACATCTTCACCAACCGGTAGAAGACAATGATAGAGGAAGACAGGCAAATCTCCTGGGGAGGGAGTTCCAAAGTTTCTGTGCCACCACCAAGAAGGCCCTCTCAGGTTACCTCCCATCTTGCCTCATATGGCATGGACACCTGAACTAGGGCCTCTGAAGATGTCCAGAGCGGACAGGCAAGATCATATAGGAGCAGGCCCTGAGGTATTTCAATCCATCAAACGCAGACTACTAGATATCCAGTTGCAACGTCTAACCGAGGCAGCTCGGAAAACTTGCTCCCCAAGCTATCTGGGTTTATCTCAGACTCCTGGGTTTTTAGCTCCCTATTTCCTCTTTTTAACTGATCCTCACCAAAGAAGGGCACTCATGCTGGCTAGATTTAATGCATTACCATCAGCCATCCTCTCCGGAAGATACCACAGAATCCCCCGCGATCTTAGACGATGCCCTTGTAGCCAAGGAGTCATCGAAACGGTCCCTCATGTTCTTCTGGACTGCCCTTTCTATAGCAGTCCACGAGCAAGATACCTAGATGCTCTGCTCTTTGACCATCAAGGCCTCTCTGTCAATGCCAAGGTTCGCTTTTTACTCCACGGGAAACACAATTTTGTTATTACTCACGTTGCTTGCTTTTTACAGGTTGCGATCCAAATCACAGAGGCTTTGGAACCAACACAGAGGCACAGAGGCTTTGGAACCAACTCCCTGAGGAGGTGCGGGCCCTGCGGAACCTTGACCAGTTCCGCAGGGCCTGCAAGACCTCCCTTTTTAGACTTGCACATTCGGACTGCTAGAGAGGACCGTAAATCAAGGATCCGCCAAATGCGGTTTAAAGATCTATACCGCACTGCTGGTACTAGCAGAACTAGCGTCAATTAAGTTTAAGTTTAATGTCTTATAATGTTAAGTTTAATGTCTTATAATGTTTTATATTGTTAAATTTAACTGTTTTGATTATTATTGTATGTTTTTATGAAATGTTGTCAGCCGCCCTGAGCCTGCCGAGGTGGGGAGGGCGGGATAAAAATAAAATATTATTATTATTATTATTACTCAAGCATAGCCCACAGCTATTTTATGTCATTTAACTTTTGCTGGGTTTTTTTTTAAGGTTTTATTATATCCCACAGTATTATTGTTGGTTTTTAAAGTATACTGTACCCTTATATCAATGCCAATAAAGGTCTATGGCATCTATCTATAGGAGCAGGAAGCTCTCCATATCTGCTGCTCCCAAGCTTTCAAGTCAATACCAGCCCTTTGAACTCAGCCCAGAAGCAATTTGTGAGACAGTCCATTCAGCATTCTGGCTGCAGCTTTTTGTACCAACTGTAGCTTCAGGAGAGTCTTCAAGGGCAGCCCCACGTATGGCACGTTGTAGTAATCCAATACAGATGTTACCAGGGCATGCACCACAGCGGCAAGATCTTTCCTGTCCAAGAACAGCTGCGGTTGGCTCACCAACCACAGCAATTGAAAGGCGTCTCTAGCCAACACTTTAACTTGTTTATCCAACGGAAGCCCCCAGGTCTAGCTGCTTCAGAAGCTACAAATCTGCTCCCTTGAGCAGACTGCATCCAAGACAGGAGATATCCCCATTCCTGAGTCAGACCTCTTCTCCACCAGAAGAACTTCAGTTTTTGGGGAATTAAGTTTTTAGCCTCTTCCATTTCAAAACTGCTTCCAGGCACCTATTCACACCTTCCACAACCAGTTTACTCCTGTCTACATCCATTGATTTCAATGGACTTAGACTATAGTAACTCTGCACAGGAATTCACTGTAAAAGCAAGATCTTGGGGTCGTGGTAGAAAACTCACTGAAAATGTCAAGACAGTGTGCATTTGCAATAAAAAAGGCCAACGCCATGCTGGGAATTATTAGGAAGGGAATTGAAAACAAATCAGCCAGTATCATAATGCCCCTGTATAAATCGATGGTGCAGTCTCATTTGGAGTACTGTGTGCAGTTCTGGTCGCCGCACCTCAAAAAGGATATTATAGCATTGGAGAAAGTCCAGAAAAGGGCAACTAGAATGATTAAAGGGCTGGAACACTTTTCCTATGAAGAAAGGTTGAAACGCTTGGGACTCTTTAGCTTGGAGAAACGTCGACTGCGGGGTGACATGATAGAGGTTTACAAGATAATGCATGGGATGGAGAAAGTAGAGAAAGAAGTACTTTTCTCCCTTTCTCACAATACAAGAACTCGTGGGCATTCGATGAAATTGCTGAGCAGCCAGGTTAAAACGGATAAAAGGAAGTACTTCTTCACCCAAAGGGTGATTAACATGTGGAATTCACTGCCACAGGAGGTGGTGGCGGCCACAAGCATAGCCACCTGCAAGAGGGGTTTAGATAAAAATATGGAGCAGAGGTCCATCAGTGGCTATTAGCCACAGTGTGTGTGTATGTATAAAAATTTTTGCCACTGTGTGACACAGAGTGTAGGACTGGATGGGCCATTGGCCTGATCCAACATGGCTTCTCTTATGTTCTTATGTTCAAGATATAGTACTGTGGCTAAGAGACTAACAGCGCATTCCTATGTACAGCTACTTCCATCTAAACCTACTGAAAGCAGTGTGCTTAGACTGGCTCTGCCTAAGACGGCATTTGTAAGCTCCTGGTTTCAAGCTCTCCTCTGCAACAAACTCACAAGGTTGTCATAGGCAAGCTATTCTCCCTCATCCTAGGCCACTGATCCGTAATATGAAAACACCACTAACTTCACAGGACTGTTATAAAGATTACAAAAGAAAATGTGTACAAAGCTGAAGTCTTAACGCATGACGTGTCACGTAGACTTTCACACTAGGAAGAGAGTTTTTATGTTATTTTCCATATCACCCTGCATCAGTTGGCCCTCTCACTACAGAAATAGCACCTTCCACCCAAAGGGAGATGGGCACACTCTGGGGAATAAATCATCAAGCAAAGAAAATGGGGGTGGAAGGATCATTGAAGCAATAACATACTCTCTGCACAGGAGGGCATACACTAGAATTATGAACACAGATAAAAGACAATAGGTTTAAAAAATGGGAATGATGGCTGAGGGAAGAGATAACAGCTAGTGAGTGGTTATGGCTGGGAGAGAATACCAAAGAAGTTGATCTCCAGTCACTGTAAAGAGAACATATATAAGATCCTGCATGACTGTTCTCTAACTCCATATAAATTGGCTCAAATTTACAAATACCCACAGACATTTGTAGACGTCATTCTCTAGGGCAGACCAATTCCACATCTTTTGGGAACATACTGGAATACAGAGGTTTTGGTTCTCAGTATGGAAATGAGATTACTGGCGACGAGATCCCTTTTGACCTTAAAGTTATTCTGTTATGCTAGATTTAGAGTCGGTGACTAGTCTCATAACTGCTGCTAAAAAAGTGTATTGTCAGCTGCTGGAAGTGTGTTGAGGTCCCTACAATACCTGACTGGGTTTACAGAATTTGGAAGATCACTCATTTTACTAAATTAGCATATTATACAAGTACCTTGGGTACTTGAGAATTTGTATGAGGACAAATTCTTGAAGTATTGGGCAATTTTCACTATATTTTGGGATAACAAACCTGAAGAGGGTGTATGCCTATATATATTTTGAACCACTATAGAGAGCTCAGTAAGATGGCAATGGACAAACATTGTCCTTCACTTGCTCCACAGATTCATCTTTATCTGCATTTTTAACACCCTTCTAGTAGCCTAAGATACCTTATCACACTTTATTTGGTCTAACTGGATCAAAACCACCAGATTTTGAACTCCTTTGCACTCTCCAATTATTGGTTGGATTGTTTAGCATCTGGACAATACAGCAGCTGTGCCTTTGAGAGCTGTATATCTCCCACTGTCTCTGAAAGACACAGAGCCGAAATGGGGAAGAAAAAGCAACCAAGAAGGCATTCGGATTCACATATCTGAAGTTGGTCAAATAGCTGGGCATTGATGAACTTTTTTTTGAAAGAGCTTGTAAGTGACATTTCTTCTTATTCCTCTCCAAAAAAGTTTAACACTCCAAATATAAAGGAGGAACCATTAACACATCTATCATCAGATCACCATCCATCTAATGGAGATCAATCCTCTGTACAAAGGGGATGACAGCCACTCAGCCAGTGCCCCCTCATAGCGAAGAACCACTATAGAGTTTGAAAATAATGTGTGTATTGTACAGCTATATGTCTGTTTATGGTCTGAGTGCCATAATACACGGTTTGCAAATCTTATAGATGCATGAGAAAAAAGTGCCTTTTTATCTGCTTGCAATTTTGCTGCCTCTAAAATATTAGTTACTCTGAAAGATTTGATTTGTGTTAAAACTATACAAGGAAAGCGCCCACAGAAATACAAACATCTAGTCAAACATGTATTTTTGTTTTGTTCAGCTTTGCCGGTCTATACGGCTGTTATGGGCCATGACAAGGGAAACATTCTGGTGTAACGTTCTGTGGTTTTATGGATCAGTTGTTGCAAAAAGACCACAATCGTTGATTACATAGATGACTTATATCTTCAGTGTGATTATTACTACCGCTCTACTTTATTTTTGCCTTCATGGAGATGATCATATGACATATGTATTAGTCTGTATGAAAATAATGGAAATCGTTAAAAAAAATAGATGAGATCTAAGGAAAAAATTAAGCTATCCAGATGTGTACATTCTCTTGGTATCAACACCCTCCCAAAAACTCAAGGGTTTAAAAATGTAGCTTTGCTGAAGAAATCATAAATGTTTCTAATATTACTTTGTCATCTTGTTTTAATACATGAAGGATCCCTAGCCACTTTAAAAACTAAGACTTTTGAAGATTTCTGCCAAATGTGATCCACATACCATTTAAGTAGGCACCTTTGTATGTAGCTGCAAAATAAACAAGCTGGTTGAGCCAGTTTGGTGTAGTGGTTAAGTGCGTGGACTCTTATCTGGGAGAACCAGGTTTGATTCCCCACTCCTCCACTTGCACCTGCTGGAATGGCCTTGGGTCAGCCATAGCTCTGGCAGAGGTTGTCCTTGAAAGGGCAGCTGCTGTGAGAGCCCTCTCAGCCCCACCCACCTCACAGGGTGTCTGTTGTGGGGGGAGAATATATAGGACATTGTAAGGCGCTCTGAGTCTCTGATTCAGGGAGAAGGGCGGGGTATAAATCTGCAATTCTTCTTCTTCTATCATTACATTTACTAGAACAGCTTGTGAATGGCTTCCTATATTGTTAATCCCATCAAAGGTTGCTTTTTCACTTTGTATTAATGAGGTACCAAGAGTTACACACTCAAAATTAATGCATGTTAACTACCTCAGTACCCTTTAATCACACCAGTGTTCAACACAACACTGGAGGGAAGGGTTATTGCTTGAGGGAAAGCCACATGAACGAACAGACAAACAAAAACCACTGTCAGACACTTGATGGACATTCCAAAGCTAAGGGCATGTGTAAAAACCTCATTTGCTTTACCAAGGACAAGAAAGTCAGAGGTGCTCAGACACCTCTTTATAGAAACCAACGAATAATCAGTAGCCTACTTGGGCTTGTAACAGAAGCCTACTTGGGCTTGCTCCAGAAGAACTGGAGACTCTTGTTTCCTAAATTTTTGGGGTTTTTAGATAGCAGGGAAAGGCTTTGGTCATCATTAAAGAGTATATGTATTCACTTACTTAATTTTATTTATATATATATATATATATATATATATATATATATATATATATATATATATATATATATATATATATATATGCACTCCCAGCCCTCTGTCTAAGACAAATTTTAAATGCAATTTTGGAGTCTAGTGAGATGAGCTGCTTCAAAGGAATCTCAGCAAATCATTATCTCAGACTTGTGCACATGCCTCTGGATTCTACCTTCAGCTACCATGACAAGCATTTAGCTCCTATTGGTACAAAAATTAGAACAAGTATGATTTAGCATTACTTTAACTTATTATTATTATTATTAATTGGACTGATGGATTGCCCAGTCCTTGCTACTGCAGGGCTCTGGACAATGTACAGTAAAGGTAAAAATGTCAAACATAAAAAATAAAATATCTGGTTAACATTGGTATCATAAATCTAATCTAAGAGACTCAGACGGCAAGTTCTAATTATTTCCATTCCCAAACCGCTGACCGCTTTGCGGGTAGGGAGGAAGAGGGGTAGGGTGAATACAGAGAACGGAAGAAGGTGCCAGCCAAGATGGTAACCGTCGCTGCCCTCAACCAAAAGCCTGGTGGAACATCTCTGCTTACAGGCCCTGCAGGGTCTTGACGGTGTTCAGAAGAGAACTAAACCAGGTTGAGGCCAGAACTGAAAAATCCCCGGCCCTGGTTGAGGACAGCCGGATGTCTTTTGGGCCAGGAACCGTTAGTAAGTTGTTGTCTAAGGAACGTCACGCTCTCCCAGGGACATAATGGTGGATATGGGTCTGTAGATATATCAGTTCCTGACTGCTCAGGGTCTTAAAGTCAATACCAGAACCTTGAACTTGACTCGGTACTCCACTGGGAGCCAGTGCAGCAGTATGTGTGCCATTCATGATGCTCCCAGTCAGGAGTTTCCAGGTCATTCTCAAAGGCAGGCCAGAGTAGAGCGAGTTATAGTAGTCTAGCCTGGAGGTGACCACTGCATGGATTACCATGGCTAGGTCAGAGCACAACAGCAAAGGGGCCAATTGCTGAGCCTGGCATAGATGGGAAAAAACCACCCTGGCAATAGGTGTGACTTGAGCCTCCATATTCAAGGGGGCAGCCAAGACCCAGCCTGCACCGGTCTCAATGGAGCCCCGCCAAAGGTGAGCAGTCTATGCCCCAGCTCCAAGCCCCCCCCCCTCACCCCCAGCCACAGAACCTCCATCTTAGTTAGATTCAATCTCAACCTGCTCTGTTTCAATGACCCAATCACGGCCTCCAAACCCATGGCCAAATCCAGGTGGCTGTCCAATAACAGATACAGGTTTCTGCCTACCCTGAACCACTGGAAATACATTTCTGTAATCATAAGGATCAGAAACTTAATATGAAAACTGGGTCATTCAAGAATTAAATAGACTCCGGGCCACAACAGAATTTTTTTATGGCCCACTTGTTCCCTGTGTTACCCAACCTTGTCTCGGGGCAAATGTACAGGAAGTAGCAAATTCCCTGGGACAATTTACCTTGGTTCCTTCCATAATCCACTAGCCAACCAGAAATCCGGATGATGTCCTGCAGGATGCTCTCAGGAAGATGTTCTAGGGTCACATCTTCTTGGGTTTCCATTTCTTCATCTAAACTGATGAGATCCAGGATGAGGATTGGAGGAACTGGTTTGGAGTATCGGGTCATAAGACTGCGAAATTCAGATTCTAGAGATTCTTTGCCCTTCTCAAACAGCAATTTCTGGTTGAAACAACACATTTGAAACAGATGAGCTATCTTTGCTACTGCTTTCAAGGTGTTAAAATACAACACGGGCATTGTGATTGACTGCACATTCACTTCTACCTCTTTCCCTATCGACGTATCTTTTCCCTCAAGACCACCAAATTACCTCAGCTCCTGAGGTCAATAAACCATTTAGGGATTTGGTACACATTTAAATCCTTTAAAAGGGAAAATGGCTCTACCACAAAAACTACATGTTTCCTTTTAAAAACCCTAGTTCAATAAGAGTCTTAGAAATTTGGCACAAGGCCTCAGCTTCTATTCCCTTTTTGTTGGCTGTCCAGAGGAATTGGTTGGCCACTGAGTGAGACAGGATTCTGGACTAGATGGACCATTGGTCTGGTCCAACAAGGCTCTTCTTATGTTCTTATATGGAACTGACATTACACTCTAGTAACACAGAATACCACTATTCACCGGTCTGAAGGGCTGGTGGACACCAGCAGGAGATGACTGGCCTGGGGATTCCAGTACTCCTGGGGAGGGGAAGATATGACAGTGGGAACAGGCGGAATCACAAGGAAAGGAGGCATAAGTGGCATATAGCTAAGTGACATCCTATCATTTCTATTAAAGGGACATGACATGTTGCTCCAACCTGATGGCATCCCAAGTACCACACATGAACAGAAGAACTGCCTGAGTCAAACCACTGGTCCATCAAGGTCCAGTATTGTCTACTCAGACCAGCAGCAACCATCCAGGATGTTAGGCAGAGGTATTTTAAATCACCTACTACCCAGTCCTTTAACTTGAGATGCCAGGGACTGAATTTTGGATTAGGAATGGGCATGAACTGGCTCACAGACTAAAGTTTGTCGTGAATTGTGGCTGGTTTGCTGTTCATGAACTGAAGAGCTGCCACAAACTTCCACAAATTTTAAGGCAGTTTGTGACGAGAAGAAAGCAGGGGTTTAAATGGTTCCTACCCAGTTAAACCCCTGCTTTCTGCTCTTCACAAAAAAACAACGGAATGGCAGAGAGCGGAAAGCAGGGCTCAGCTGTTTGGTTTAAATGGCTCAGGGCCATTTAAATTCTACTTTCTGCTCCCCATGAAAAGCAGTGGGGAGCAGAAAGCTGGGGTCACAAACCAATACTGGTCTGGTTTGCGAACCAACATATTGGTTCATTGTCCAGTCCCGAACCATGAACCCAACAGCAAAAAGGTGGTTTGTGCCCGTATCTACTTAGGATCTTCTGCACACCAAGTAGATGCTCAGCCACTGAGCCATGTACCCTTCCCTGTTCAAGTGGTGAAATCAGATTGTTTTCTGCCTCCCCCTGACATGTGACCCTCTGAAAAAGCACTGCAGGAAGGAAAGATACCCTGCCAGACAAAAAACCAAATGGGCCAGGGGACTGAAGTGAGGCGGAGCATCAGGCAAGGTTGCTCCCGACCCTTTCCTGTCAATGGAACAACAGAATACAACCTGGTGTCTTTTGAGTTCAGAATCAATTGAGCTGCCACGTTGTCCAGAGAAGATTGGTTTTATACCCCACCCTTCACTCGGGAGTGGCTTACAATCGCCTTCCTTTTTTCTTTCACCACAACAGACAGTCAGTAGGGGGCTGTTAGAGCTCTGGGAGAATTTTGACTGATGCAAGGTCACACCAGCAGGTGAAGAAATGGGGAATCACGGTGGGATTGGGGAGGGACGGTGGCTCAGTGGTAGAGCATCTGCTTGGGAAGCAGAAGGTCCCAGGTTCAATCCCCGGCATCTCCAAAAAAGGGTCCAGGCAAATAGGTGTGAAAAACCTCAGCTTGAGATCCTGGAGAGCCGCTGCCAGTCTGAGTAGACAATACTGACTTTGATGGACCCAGGGTCTGATTCAGTATAAGGCAGTTTCATATGTTCATATTAGGGGAGGGATGGTGGCTCAGTGGTAGAGCATCTGCTTGGGAAGCAGAAGGTCCCAGGTTCAATCCCTGGCATCTCCAACTCAAAAGGGTCCAGGCAAATAGGTGTGAAAAACCTCAGCTTGAGACCCTGGAGAGCCGCTGCCAGTCTGAGAAGACAGTACTGACTTTGATGGACCAAGGGTCTGATTCAGTATAAGGCAGCTTCATATGTTCATATAGGATTTTAAAGAGCATAAAGATTTTACGAAGCACTGATATTTGTTCCCAAATGCAATACGGCCTTCTATGAGTTTAAAGCAAGGAGAGGTGTAAGATAGACCTGGAAACCGTCACGAGTTCCCACTCGGCCACATCACGTACCACTGTGTTGAGTTCTGGGCTGTCGGGATTGTTGTCTTGGAAATATTCCACAGCTTTCTGGATTTTAGCCATGCAGCCCAAGTACTCTTCTAATCTCCCTGTAGGGCTGCAAACAAGAGCACAGTCGGGTTAACAAAGCTACATATTTTTTACTGCGACGCACCTGGAAAGCCTAACAGACCAGCATTTCCCTCAGGATTTTTTAAAATTGCTTTTTTCTGCTAATGGTTTAGGAAAGGCTGTTCTCGTTCACTGAAATTGTTTAAGAACAACTACATGAAGCCCTGACATGGGATATCCCAGGCAAGCCTGATCTCATCAGATCTCAGAAGCTGCTAAACAGGGTCGACTCTGGCAAGTACTTGGAAGGGAGACCTCCAAAAGAATACCAGCAGTCAGGAGGTGGGGGCAGGCCTTATTCAGTCACCTCTCTGAATATCCTCCAGGCCTCCAGTAGGGGTCAGTCACCAGAGGCTGCCATGACTTCCAGGTTAGCGCACACACACTCACACATGCACACACACACAAACACACGCATACATAAATACAAAGGTACCAAAAAAGAGAAAAAGAATAACATCATGAAGATGGCCAGCACACACAACAATCCATAGTCAGCAAACAAGTAACCACACATTTACTGTTATTTGTAGCAGCATGAGTATAGGTTAGTTAGCTTCATATATACTTCACCTTTACCCCTATAGAGACCCAATGTGGCTTACATTGTTCTGCTGACTTCTATTTTATATCTACAACCACCTCAGATGAGAGTATGTGACTAGCCCAAGGTCACCCAGTAAGCGTCCATAGCAGAGTGGGGTTTCAGAAGTGTCTGCTTTTCTGTTACTGAAACCTACCGTTATAGAGGGATGCTGTTTGGAGGGGGAGGGTAATGTCTTTACTTTTGCAGCTAATGCAGAATCTGTGTAACCCATGCTCAGCCAGTTATCACATTACTAAAGCAACCGGCATCTAGGCCTCAAATGGACACCTTTGTGTCACGACCTCGGACTGGATTGAGAATACACTCATGGTTATGGCACTTGGTGGGAATAAGTTTGAATGTCTTGAAGGCGGGAGGGAGAGGCGCCACAATTTACCTGTGCAAATGCTCTACATCTACCCTACTGTAAGCATTCGCCTTCATTCCTTGCAAGGCTGCTCATGCATAGACTGGCTCTGACTTTTTCAATACTAATAAACTTTATCTGTGGTTTCATCAGAGTAGTTTGTTGACTGATACCCAGCTGATCCTGACAATCTCTCAGATCATAGTGAGACACTATAACCACCACATCAGTTAACAAAGTTCTCATGGGTCATACAGTTAACAGGGCTCCTTCGACATACTGGCAGAGATGAGTGGCAAGGGTACAAATAAACGGGCTAAGAGTAAGCAGTTTGGCTACACAGTCTACAAAAACAAAGTTAAAAATACAAACTTAGGGATGTTTTGACATGGGGGGATTTCCTCTGACAATGACGGTGAGAAGCCCTCACAATATTTGAGGGCATTCAGATAATGCTGCGCTCAAGCACAACAAAGCAACGCACGACTCATCGAGCTCCCATAATCCATTTGACAGAGGAAATGGCAGGATGGCTGTGTACAGAGCATCCACCTGGGTGCTTCCCTGAAACCACAACACACAGGGTTGGTGGAGAGCGACACTCCATTCCCCTCCACCTCACTTTAGCCCTTTGACAGAGAGACAAGTACTTTTAGCCCTTTGAAGGGCTTTTTTCCTTCCCTGCCAAGTTGTGCTGTAACATTACACTCTGACTCCAACAGAAAAGGGAAAACCATGGGGAAAGAGGGAGTCTAGGTCACAGGGAGCAACCTGCTGAAATTACTACTGTGTCTACACTTTTGCACAGGTGCAAAAGAGAGAAACAGAAGGTAGGGGGCAGTGGTAGCAGCCAGCACAGAAAGAAGCTTGCTTCTTTGCTTGCTGCTGCTGCTGCCACCACGGTAGGGGAATATTTCTAGTGCCCCCGTGTAGTTGGCAACTATATAGAAACAGCCGATAGTTTGTTTGTTTTTTAAATCAGCTTTAGATTAACAAAGGTGAGAAAAAAGAAAGATGTACCTTGCAATTCCCCTGAGAAATTAAAGAAATGAAGATGGGCTGACACATCTGCTCCCAGCTGCTGTTGCTTTTTCTTCACTAATCAAAAGATGAGCCCCGATCTGGATAACCAAGGCTCGCCCGATCTTGTAGATCTCAGAAGCTAAGGAGGGTCGGTCCTAGCTAGTATTTGGATGGGCGACCTCCAGGGAAAAACAGGGTCATGACGTGGAGGCCAGCACTGGCAAGCCGCCTCCGAATGTCTCTTGCCTTGAGAACTTGACGGAGGCGCCGTAAGTCACGAGTAACTTGACACCGCTTCCCACCACCAATCAAAAGATGACGCGATACGTTCCATTCCCTTCAATTTCACTGACTCAGCTACCACTCTCAAAATGAATTAGGTCAATCAAGACGGTAAACCACGAGAGGACAGCAAGACAGGCATTGGAAGAAGAAGAAGAAGATATTGGATTTATATCCCGCCCTACGCTCCGAAGAGTCTCAGAGCGGCTCACAATCTTCTTTCCCTTCCTCCCCCACAACAGACACCCTGTGAGGTAGATGAAGATATTGGATTTATATCCCGCCCTACACTCCGAAGAGACTCAGAGCGGCTCACAATCTCCTTTCCCTTCCTCCCCCACAACAGACACTCTGTGAGGTAGATGAAGATATTGGATTTATATCCCGCCCTACACTCCGAAGAGTCTCAGAGCGGCTCACAATCTTCTTTCCCTTCCTCCCCTACAACAGACACCCTGTGAGGTAGATGAAGATACTGGATTTATATCCCACCCTCCACTCCGAAGAGTCTCAGAGCGGCTCACAATCTCCTTTCCCTTCCTCCTGCACAACAGACACCCTGTGAGGTGGGTGGGGCTGGAGAGGGCTCTCCCAGCAGCTGCCCTTTCAAGGACAACCTCTGCCAGAGCTATGGCTGACCCAGGGCCATTCCAGCAGGTGCAAGTGGAGGAGTGGGGAATCAAACCCGGTTCTCCCCCCACAACAGACACCCTGTGAGGTGGGTGGGGCTGGAGAGGGCTCTCACAGCAGCTGCCCTTTCAAGGACAACCTCTGCCAGAGCTATGGCTGACCCAAGGCCATGCCAGCAGGTGCAAGTGGAGGAGTGGGGAATCAAACCCGGTTCTCCCCCCACAACAGACACCCTGTGAGGTGGGTGGGGCTGGAGAGGGCTCTCCCAGCAGCTGCCCTTTCAAGGACAACCTCTGCCAGGGCTATGGCTGACCCAAGGCCATTCCAGCAGGTGCAAGTGGAGGAGTGGGGAATCAAACCCGGTTCTCCTAGATAAGAGTCCACACACTTAACCACTACACCAAACTGGCTCTCCAGAAGAGACTCAACAAATACCTGGAAAGTCCATTTTTCTTACATAAAATGTTTTGTGTTTTTTTTTTTGCCATTCCCATCACAGGTAACCCTGTGGGGTTTTAAAGGCAAGAGACATTCCGAAGAGGTTTGCCATTCCCTGCTTCTGCATCATGATCCTGGATCTCCCTGGAGGTCTCCCATCCAAACACTCACCACCAGGGCCAGCTCTTCTTAGCTTTCGACATCTGACAAGATCAGACTAGCCTGAGCTATCCATGTCCAGGCTTTATGAAGAATGACCCAAGTCTAATTTCACTGATTTCTATGAGTGTCCAGGAAATCAGCTCACCCTTCCCTTATTATCTTCTCTGTGTCCTTTGCGACATGGTAGTAACTAATTACGTGATCCAAACAGAATAGTGTCTTCTCAACGTTCTCCTGCAGGCGTTGAAGGTTCTCAGTCTGCTTATGCACAGGAATAATGGAGTTCTCCAGCTTCATCAAGCGGCTTTCAAAGGATGACAGAATGGAAACCTAAACGACAAAACCAAGAGACATTCGAGGTACAACAGGGCTCAAAGACCACCAACACTGGAATCTCATTGCTTTATGAGTCAAGAGACATCCAATTCAAACAGAAACTAACAGTGCGAATTTATACAAAGTTACTCCACTCTGTCAAGTGATTTCACGGAGCTTAGATGGGAGTAATTCCGCAGAAATTCCATTGTAAAATGTTTGTGTTCTGCTTTAAATGAAAAGTCATAGGTTAGGTGAACTCACCATGTTTTTTGTCAGCTGGTCACTTTTCTCTAGACTGTCTCTGATGAAAGACAGCGTTTCTTCTTCCTGTCGATGCAAGAAGGAAAAAACAAATGTGCACATCCAATAATTCAGTCTACTGAAAGGAAATTTTTGAATTTTATTTTTCTAAGCCGTCACAGACTCTCTTGCAAAACTTCTACACTAATGTTTCTTCATTTTAATTGCGGTAAATATGTTCAAGAACTAGACAGTACATTATAAACACTGTATTATTGTAGACCTTCAAAGTATTACATGTTTGTCACATTTTGTGATAGCTTAACTACATTTAAACTAATATTATTGGTAAATAATATTATGTAATATGTAAATTGCCAATTGAACAGTTCTGCAGATAGAATACTACTTTCTTGCCTTTTCCCACCTGCTGCAGTCCAAAATACGCTTGCACAGGGGACCTTTCCTTTCCTTTCCTTAAGAGCCCCACGGCGCAGTGTGTTAAACCTGCAGTACTGCAGTCCTAAGCTCTGCACAGGGCCTGAGTTCGATCCCCGGCGGAAGCTGGGTTTTCAGGTCGCCGGCTTGAGGTTGACTCAGCCTTCCATCCTTCTGAGGTCAGTAAAATAAGTACCCAGCTTGCTGGGGGAGGGGGGGAGTGTAGATGACTGGGGAAGGCAATGGCAAACCACCCTGTAAAAAGTCTGCCGCGAAAACATTGTGAAAGCAACGTCACCCCAGCGTCGGAAACGATTGGCGCTTGCACAGGGGACCTTTCCTTTCCTTTACTTAAGAGCCCCGCGACGCAGTGTGTTAAACCTGCAGTACTGCAGTCCTAAGCTCTGCTCAGGGCCTGAGTTCGATCCCCAGCGGAAGCTGGGTTTTCAGGTAGCCGGCTTCAGGTTGACTCAGCCTTCCATCCTTCCGAGGTCGGTAAAATAAGTACCCAGCTTGCTGGGGGGGGGGAGCGTAGATGACTGGGGAAGGCAATGGCAAACCACCCCGTAGAAAGTCTGCCGTGAAAACGTTGTGAAAGCAACGTCACCCCAGAGTCGGAAACGATTGGCGCTCGCACAGGGGACCTTTCCTTTCCTATACTTAAGAGCCCCGCGGCGCAGTGTGTTAATAATAATAATAATAATAATAACTTTATTTTTATATCCCGCCCTCCCCCGCCAAAGGCGGGCTCAGGGCGGCTAACAGACATGGAATTCCATGATTCAAATAAAACAGTGTATGCAGTTTTAAATATAGTCAGTTACATAATAAATTAATTAAAATAGATAAAATATATAAATTAGGTGCTAAAATACAGTAAGTCATAATATTTACAAAATGGTTAGATGGCCACCCGTCACGTTAAACCTGCAGTACTGTAGTCCTAAGCTCTGCTCAGGGCCTGAGTTCGATCCCCGGCGGAAGCTGGGTTTTCAGGTAGCTGGCTTGAGGTTGACTCAGCCTTCCATCCTTCCGAGGTCGGTAAAATGAGTCCCCAGCTTGCTGGGGGGGGGGGTGGAGCGTAGATGACTGGGGAAGGCAATGGCAAACCACCCCGTAAAAAGTCTGCCGTGAAAACGTTGTGAAAGCAACGTCACCCCAGAGTTGGAAACGATTGGCGCTCGCACAGGGGACCTTTCCTTTCCTTTACTTAAGAGCCCCGCGGCGCAGTGTGTTAAACCTTCAGTACTGCAGTCCTAAGCTCTGCACAGGGCCTGAGTTCGATCCCTGGAGGAAGCTGGGTTTTCAGGTAGCCGGCTTGAGGTTGACTCAGCCTTCCATCCTTCCGAGGTCGGTAAAATAAGTACCCAGCTTGCTGGGGGGGGGGGGGTGGAGCGTAGATGACTGGGGAAGGCAATGGCAAACCACCCCGTAGAAAGTCTGCTGTGAAAACATTGTGAAAGCAACGTCACCCCAACGTCGGAAACGATTGGCGCTTGCACAGGGGACCTTTCCTTTCCTTTCCTTTCCCCGCAGCGCAGTGTGTTAAACCTGCAGTACTGCAGTCCTAAGCTCTGCTCACGACCTGAGTTCGATCCCGGCGGAAGCTGGGTTTTCAGGTCGCCGGCTTGAGGTTGACTCAGCCCTCCCATAAGAACATAACATAAGAACATAAGAGAAGCCATGTTGGATCAGGCCAACGGCCCATCAAGTCCAACACTCTGTGTCACACAGTGGCAAAAAATTTTATACATACACACATACACTGTGGCTAATAGGCACTGATGGACCTGTGCTCCATATTTTTATCTAAATATCGTATTATTTTATCATATTTTATTTTTATCCCATCCTTCTGAGGTCGGTAAAATGAGTACCCAGGAAATAAAATAAGTCCTGGCGCTTGCACAGGGGACCTTTCCTTTCCTTTCCTTTCCCAATGAAACCTTTTGCACCACGGGGTCTCGAGGCAGGGCTTTCTCTGCAGGAAGGGAGCGTTGCCTCCTGGCTGCCGAGGCCATCTCCAGTGCTCTCCACCTCGCGGGGCTGGGACTCCCTGTCGGGGATTTCTCTCCTTTGTACCGCAGCGCCTCGCAGGGGTCTGCAAGAGCTCTGGGCTGGGCCACAGCAGGAGCAGGGAGAGAGAAGGAAGCGAGGGGAGAAGGAGACCCCGGGCAGCCGGAGAGGGAATCCCCGAGGAGCCGCCGTCCCGCCCCACCTGCTTGAGCTTCTCTTCTATTTCCCTCCTCCGGGCGGACGCCTCCTCCGTGGGGATCATCGCGCTGCCCAAGAGTCCGCGCACAAGGCCGCCCGGCTGCTGTCAGCGCTCCCCAGCTTCACTTCCGCTTCCTTCCCCGCCCTCCCCGGCAGGGGCAGCGGGTGGTGCTCTTCGGGGGAGGAGCTTCGAAGCCGTGCTGGGGACGCTGCAGCAGGCGAGAGAGAAGTAGCGCGCATGCGCACTTTGGAACGCCTGCTTGCCTTTGGAATGCGGCGCGCTGGTGACTCTGGCTTCCCGCTGGGGTTGCCAATCCCCAGGTGGGGGCAGGGGATCCCCCGGTTTGGAGGCCCTCCCCCCCCCTTCAGGGTCGTCAGAAAGGGGGGGGGAGGGAAATGTCTGCTGGAACTCTGCTATTCCCTATGGAGGTTTATTCCCATAGAAAATAATAGAGAATGGATCAGCGGGTATCTGGGGCTTTGGGGGGGCTGTTTTTGGGGGTAGAGGCACCAAATTTTCAGTATAGCATCTAGTGCCTCTCCCCAAAATAACCCCCAAGTTTCAAAAAGGTTGGACCAGGGGGTCCAATTCTATGAGCCCCAAAAGAAGGTGCCCCTATCCTTCATTATTTCCAATGGAAGGAAGGCATTGAAAAGGTGTGCCGTCCCTTTAAATGTGATGGCCAGAACTCCCTTTGGAGTTCAATTCTGCTTGTCACAGCCTTGATATTGGCTGCACCCCTAATGTCTCCAGGCTCCACCCCTAATGTCTCCTGGCACCACCCCCAAAGTCCCCAGATATTTCTTAAATTGGACTTGGCAACCCTACCCTGATGCCACCTTCCCTCTACACGGACACCACCACATCCCTTCAGCAGTCGTCCTAGGGTTGCCAATCCCCAGGTGGGGGCAGGGGATCCCCCGGTTTGGAGGCCCTCCCCCCCCCCGCTTCAGGGTCGTCAGAAAGGGGGGGGGAGGGGAGGGAAATGTCTGCTGGGAACTCTGTTATTCCCTATGGAGGTTTATTCCCATAGAAAATAATAGAGAACTGATCAGCGGGTATCTGGGGGGGGGCTGTTTTGGGGGGTAGAGGCACCAAATTTTCAGTATAGCATCTAGTGCCTCTCCCCAAAATAACCCCCAAGTTTCAAAAAGGTTGGACCAGGGGGTCCAATTCTATGAGCCCCAAAAGAAGGTGCCCCTATCCTTCATTATTTCCAATGGAAGGAAGGCATTGAAAAGGTGTGCCGTCCCTTTCAATGTGATGGCCAGAACTCCCTTTGGAGTTCAATTCTGCTTGTCACAGCCTTGATTTTGGCTGCACCCCTAATGTCTCCTGGCACCACCCCCAAAGTCCGCAGATATTTCTTAAATTGGACTTGGCAACCCTACCCTGATGCCACCTTCCCTCTACACGGACACCACCACATCCCTTCAGCAGTCGTCCTAGGGTTGCCAATCCCCAGGTGGGGGCAGGGGATCCCCCGGTTTGGAGGCCCTCCCCCCCCCCCCACTTCAGGGTCGTCAGAAAGGGGGGGGAGGGGAGGGAAATGTCTGCTGGGAACTCTGTTATTCCCTAGGGAGATTTATTCCCATAGAAAATAATAGAGAACTGATCAGCGGGTATCTGGGGCTCTGGGGGGGGCTGTTTTGGGGGGTAGAGGCACCAAATTTTCAGTATAGCATCTAGTGCCTCTCCCCAAAATAACCCCCTAGTTTCAAAAAGGTTGGACCAGGGGGTCCAATTCTATGAGCCCCAAAAGAAGGTGCCCCTATCCTTCATTATTTCCAATGGAAGGAAGGCATTGAAAAGGTGTGCCGTCCCTTTCAATGTGATGGCCAGAACTCCCTTTGGAGTTCAATTCTGCTTGTCACAGCCTTGATCTTGGCTCCGCCCCTAATGTCTCCTGGTTCCACCCCCAAAATCTCTTGGCTCCACCCCCAAAGTCCCCAGATATTTCTTGAATTGGATTTGGCAACCCTACCCTAATGCCACCTTTCCTCTACACGGACACCGCTGCGCCCCTTCAGCAGTCGTCCTAGGGTTGCCAATCCCCAGGTGGGGGCAGGGGATCCCCCTGGTTTGGAGACCCTCCTGCCGCTTCAGGGTCGTCAGAAAGCGGGGGTGGGGGAGGGAAATGTCTGCTGGGAACTCTGTTTTTCCCTATGGAGGTTTATTCCCATAGAAAATCATGGAGAATTGATCCATGGGTATCTGGGGGGGGGCTGTTTTTTGGGGTAGAGGCGCCAAATTTTCCGTATAGCATCTAGTGCCTCTCCCCAAAGTACCCCCCAAGTTTCAAAACCATTGGACTAGGGGGTCCAATTCTATGAGCCTCAAAAGAAGGTGCCCCTATCCTTCATTACTGCCTATGGAAGCAAGGCATTGAAAAGGTGTGCTGTCCCTTTAAATGTGATGGCCAGAACTCCCTTTGGAGTTCAATGATGCTTGTCACAGCCTTGATCTTGGCTCCACCCCTAATGTCTCCTGGCCCACCCCCAAAGTCTCCTGGCTCCCCCCCCCCAAGTCCCCAGATATTTCTTAAATTGGACTTGGCAACCCTACTTCCCGGTATAGGAAGCTTTGGTCGTGGTACCTGACCTTTTGTAAGCTCCAGTGCAAGCCTCCCCAGAGTTCTAACTCATTGACATCAACGGTTTTAGAAGGGCGTATTTGTGGTTAGGCTTGAACTGTTGGAAGTCTGGGAAGGAAGGGAGAGGAAAGAACCCGTGTAGCAGCATTGACACCTTGAAATTGTAGAAACTAGGCAGAATAGTAATGAACCTTGCTCATAAAGTCGTAGACAAAGAAAAAAACACGTTGGGTTTTGGATAATTATTATTAAGTGCTAATTAGAATGAGCCCATATTTATTTAATGACTCAAGTATAAAGTTTTATTGGAATTAAGTCCTGTAAAGTTCAGTGAGACTTGCAACTCAGTTTTAAATATGTTCTTGAAAAATGTCACTTGTAAAGATTCTGTCTCAGTCTAGGGAACTCTGTTGAAATGAAATGACTTTAAAGTAAACATAAAAGACAGATTTGTACTGAAAGCTCAGATATACATGTTGTAAAACCACAATGCAATGTGATGCACTTCCTGGATAGTAGATGCTTTGGTAAATCAGAAAGTTTGGAAATTTTGTGCAGTTCCGGGTATAGGGTTGCCAATCCCCAGGTGGGGGCAGGGGATCCCCCGGTTTGAAGGCCCTCCCCCCACTTCAGGGTTGTCAGAAAGCGGGGGGAGGGGAGGGAAATGTCTGCTGGGAACTCTATTATTCGCTATGGAGATTTATTCCCATAGAAAATCATGGATAATTGTTCTGCGGGTATCTGGGGCTCTGGGGGGGCTGTTTTTTAAGGTAGAGGCACCAAATTTTCGGGGTAGCATCTAGTGCCTCTCCCCAAAATACCCCCCAGGTTTCAAAAAGATTGGACCAGGGGGTCCAATTCTATGAGCCCCAAAAGAAGATGCCCCTATCCTTTGTTATTTCCTATGGAAGGAAGGAATTGAAAAGGTGTGCCGTGATGGCCAGAACTCCCTTTGGAGGTCCATTATGCTTGTCACAGCCTTGATCTTGGCTCCACCCCCAAAGACTCCTGGCTCCACCCCCAAAGTCCCCAGATATTTCTTGAATTGGACTTGGCAACCCTCTCTGGGTACCAAATGGGCAGTTAAAGCGTTGGGGTCCTTGTTGCATGGTATAGCTGACTCACAGAAGCCAATTATTGAAGAGCAGAACACTGTAATCCCTGCGTATGGAGATGGGAATAAGTCCCTAGATATTCACTCTCGTTGCAAGAGTTCACATCAGTACACCATGCTCAAAAAGCTTCCTCTTGACAATTCTTCTGTGGTTGTTTGCTTGCAGTGCCGATGCAGACATATTTGGATGCTGTAGGCCAGGGGGAAAAAAATACAGATTCACATTATCTAGATGGTACACACAGAATAAATAGAAATTTATAACTGTTGTTATGTAGCCA
The DNA here is from genome assembly GCF_032191835.1 of Heteronotia binoei. Classification (NCBI taxonomy): domain Eukaryota; kingdom Metazoa; phylum Chordata; class Lepidosauria; order Squamata; family Gekkonidae; genus Heteronotia; species Heteronotia binoei. The sequence continues at coordinate 69,767,261 of NC_083235.1, forward strand.
AACAGGTGACAGTGTGACTGGGCAATCTGTAGCGTTTTGCTATCACCTTACAAAAATCCTGTAAACTGAATAGGAGATCCAGAAGCGCAGCAAGAAATCAGTGATACACAAAGAACTATTGAGTGTGTGTGTGTGTGTGTGTCTAAATCTTAGCCCAACAAGTCTATCCACTAGGTGTCCCCTTGGCACCGATCTTGAGATGTGAATGGTGATGCTTTTATGCTTTGTTTGTCTCAGCCAAACTTTAGCCGTATCAACTTAGGACATTTCATTTGTAATTTAATTGAGACATTCCTTTCAGGCAGGGGGCAAGATATTCTTGATGTAACTCAGATAGAGTAAATACTATGTCCTAATCCACTTAGCAAGCAGCAGTACATGTACTACGGGGGAAAAAAATGTGTTGGAGAATGGGGAATAGTAATACACTATGTGGCAGGGAATTCATTGACTCTTTCAGTTGAAGTTACAAGCAGAAAGTTCATCTGTGAAGTAAAACAATTCTCTCACACTTTTTTTTTTCCACAGAAAGACACCCCATGGTACACTACTTACTTAAAGGGATACGGTCTTTGATCATGCAGGGTCCATCAACAACTATTTGCTATGTGTAGCAGTTGCCAGGCCTCCTTGTACTCTATGCACTCCTAATGGCTTGTTCGCATAGTAGTGCTCCCCAACGGTGGTTTAGCGATGTAATGGGGTCGGGGGGGGGGGGGGGAGGAAATATAACAGTAATATTTACCAGCTTCCATATAGCTAGGGTTGCCAAGTCCAATTAAAGAAAAATCTGGGGACTTTGGGGGCGGAGCCAGGAGACATTGGGGGTGGAGCCAGGAACAAGGATGTGACAAGCATAATTGAACTCCAAGGGAGTTCTGGCCATCACATATAAAGGGACAGCACGCCTTTTTAAATGCCTTTCTCCCATAGGAAATAATTAAGGATAGGGGCACAATCTTTTGGGGCTCATAGAATTGGACCCTCTGGTCCACTCGTTTTGAAACTTGGGGGGTATTTTGGGGAGAGGCACTAGCTGCTCTACTAAAAATCTGGTGCCTCTACCTCAAAAAATAGCCCCCCCAGAGCCCCCAATACCCACGGATCAATTCCCTATATTCCCTATGGGAATCGTTCTCCATAGGGAATAACAGAGTGCCTAGTAGACATTTCCCTCCCCCCCATGCTTTCTAAAGGGGGGAGGGCCTCCAAACCAGGGAATCCCCCCTCCCTGCCCCCTCCTTCTCTCTCTCACACACACAAACACTTACCGTACTTGGTTTTCTTCCAGCAGAATGTGCTTGCTGGGAAAACGAAAGGAAGGCTCCACAGGAAAAGAAAGGGAGGGGCCGTTCTCCATGGAAACTGTTACTTTCCCATGAAGCCCTTCCTGTTTCCTGTGCAGCCTTAAAGGGACACATTTTAAAACGGATCAGAAGCTCTACAACATGATGCCTAAAGGTATGTTCTCCCCCCCCCCCAATTTTTTGAGAGCGGGGGAGGAGGATGCAATTTCGGGGGTCCCCCACCACGGCGGGGGGGTTGGGAAGCCTACATACAGCACAGTGAGAGTTTTTGGTGGCACATTTGGTGGTAGAAACTATTGGCATGTCACAGTCAACAGCAACCCTATAGGCGGGTTTTCAATGCAAGAGACCAACTGAGGGGCGTTTGCCATTGTCAGCCTCAGCATAGTGTTATCTAGAGCCACCGGATGCAAAGTGCAGCCGCCAACAAATCTACGGCTGCCAATCCTCAGGTGGGGGCAGGGGATCCCCCGGTTTGGAGGCCCTCCCTCCGCTTCAGGGTCATCAGAAAAGGGGGGAGGGAATGTCTGCCAGGCACTCCATTATTCCCTATGGAGACCAATTCCCACACACAAAACCCAGCCATAGTAGCATCAACAAGTGAAATGGGAAGAGCAATTATACACAAAGGCTGAACACACTGCGTGCCACCATCTTCCACTGTTCTTTGTTGTGTCTGCCAAAACCACACCCAACTGTGAGTTTTGTGGACTAGAAAACTCCCATTCACCTGCCGTTTCCTGTCCCTTCTGAGCCATGGTGTAATGCTACAGCTTGACTCAGATGGGAAAGGCAAAATGGCTGAAGGAAATGCAGAGCTTAGATCTGCCCCATTCCCTATAGTTAGGGTTGCCAATCCCCAGGTGGGGGCAGGGGATCCCCCGGTTTGGAGGCCCTCCCCCCGCTTCAGAAAGCGGGGGGAGGGGAGGGAAATGTCTGCTGGAAACTCTATTATTCCCTATGGAGATTTATTCCCATAGAAAATCATGGAGAATTGATCCGCAGGTATCTGGGGCTCTGGGGGGGGGCTGTTTTTTGGGTTAGAGGCACCAAATTTTCAGTATAACGTCTAGTGCCTTCCCCCCAAATACCCCCCAAGTTTCAAAACGATTGGACCAGGGGGTCCAATTCTATGAGCCCCAAAAGAAGGTGGCTCTATCCTTCATTATTTCCTATGGAGGGAAAGAATTGAAAAGGTGTGCCGTCCCTTTAAATGTGAGGGCCAGAACTCCCTTTGGGGTTCAATGATGCTTGTCACAGCCTTGACCTTGGCTCCACCCCTAATGTCTCCTGGCTCCACCCCCAAAGTCCCCAGATATTTCTTGAATTGGACTTGGCAACCCTACCTATAGTGGCTGCGGATGGAACATCCTTTCCATCCACAACCATCCCACAGTTGCTCTTTGAGCTGCCTGTTGCACTGACTTGCAGGATTTTCTCTGCGTATTTTCACCCCCCCGTCAAGAAAACTTCCTGGTTACTATTTGACCACAAGTATTGGAGTGTTTAACTAGAGAAAGGGTGTGGACAGGCCTGGAACAGAGAAGTACACATTCTTGTGTTACTTCGTGAAGTACTTTCCTTTCGGTGAAAGCACTGCATCCAGTGAGGGGAGGCAAATCTTTTACCCTAGAGAAGTGTGAGGCAGGAGGAAAGCCAAGCTTTGTGCATTTTCTCTTTCATGTAGAAACAGTTCGAAAGAGGATAAAGGTGGAGAGCCGAATTCTTACCAGCGCAGGAGCCCAGCAACAAAGTCACAGCTGGAAGAAGAGGAGGAGGGTTATTGGGGAGCGGAAATTGGTCGCCCCGCTGCTGGCCTCTTTAAAACCACACAGAGAAACGACTGAATTACTAGGACTGGGGGTGGGGGCGCACTGGGCTTCAAATATTCAGACCGTGTTCAGTTCCGCAGGGCCTGTAAGACGACCCTCTTCCGGCTAGCTTACACCTAGCTTGAGAATTTAATGCAACTTGCCAGATTTCTTTTTCTATATTTGGAATATTTATTAATTTTTAAGGTTCTATCTGTTTTTAAATGTTTAATTCCTTACATGTTTAAATATTGTTTAATTTTTGTGTCGGATTTATTGTTGGAAGCCGCCCTGAGCCACTTGTGGGAAGGGCGGGATATAAATTCTAAATAAATAAAATAAAATAAATAAAATAAAATATCTCAGGGGGGGGGAATTGGGATATCAACTGGGATTTTCCTCTCATTTGTCATGGATATATATGGCTGTTTTTGAAAATAATACCACTACCACTAGGTATGCCTGAAGAAAATGTGGTGGCTTGCTAGGATTGCCAGTCCTCAACTGGGAGAACCGTTCGTGCAAACTGAAGAGACATCCCATGTAATGTGAACTTTTGCCTCAAGCATGGGTTCCAGAACATAAGAAGCCACACCTGTTGGATTTCGGACTGCTACCCAAGCAAGAAATAGTGCATTCATTGGCACGGCACACATCTATCAACGAAAGGATACAGGCAGTGGACTTTGGTACCATTACAGCAATTGGAAATTAATTTGCATTTTGAGTTGTGCTGTATTCATGGACATTTGTAAGAATTTTGGTGAAAAATACATGAATAGGATATAAGAAATATCTGTGGAGCGATTAATTGCAATATATAAGTAATGCAGTGGTTTATTTCAGTTGTTACTAATCCTCAACTTTGAGCAGGGGATCCCCTGGTTTGGAGGCCCTCCGCTGCTTCAGAGTTATCAGAAAGCGGAAAGGGGGGGTTGAATGTCCGCTGGGCACTTCATTATACTCTGTGGAGACTGGTCCCCATAGGATATAATGGAGAATTGATCCATGGGTATCTGGAGCTTGGGGGTCTGTTTTTGAGGTGGAGGCACCAAATTTTCAGCATGGCATCTGAAACATAAGAACATAAGCCATGTTGGATCACGCCAGTGGCCCATTCAGTCCAACACTCTGTCACACAGTGGCCGATATGTGTGTATATATATATATATATATACACACACACACATATATATACACTGTGGCTAATAGCCACTGATGGACCTCTGCTCCATATTTTTATCCAATCCCCTCTTAAAGCTAGCTATGCTTGTAGCCGCCGCCACCTCCTGTGGCAGTGAATTCCATATGTTAATCACCCTTTGGGTGAAGAAGTACTTCGTTTTATCCGTTTTAACCTGACTGCTCAGCAATTTCATCGAATGCCCACGAGTTCTTGTATTGTGAGAAAGGGAGAAAAGTACTTCTTTCTCTACTTTCTCCATCCCATGAATAATCTTGTAAACCTCTATCATGTCATCCCGCAGGCGACGTTTCTCCAAGCTCAAGAGCCTCAAGCGTTTCAACCTTTCTTCATAGGGAAAGTGTTCCAAACCTTTAATCATTCTAGTTGCTCTTTTCTGGACTTTTTCCAATGCTATAATATTCTTTTTGAGGTGCGGTGACCAGAATTGTACACAGTATTCCAAATGAGACCGCACCATCGATTTATACAGGGGCATTACAATACTGGCTGATTTGTTTTCAGTTCCCTTCCTAATAATTCCCAGCATGGCGTTGGCCTTTTTTATTGCAATCACACACTGTCTTGACATTTTCAGTGAGTTATCTACCATGACCCCAAGATCTCTCTCTTGGTCAGTCTCTGCCAGTTCACAACCTATCAACTTGTATTTGTAGCTGGGATTCTTGGCCCCAATGTGCATTACTTTGCACTTGGCCACACTGAACCTCATCTGCCACGTTGACGCCCCCTCACCCAGCCTCAACAGATCCCTTTGGAGTTCCTCACAATCCTCTCTGGTTCTCACCACCCTGAACAATTTAGTGTCATCTGCAAACTTGGCCACTACACTGCTTACTCCCAACTCCAAATCATTAATGAACAAGTTAAAGAGAATGGGACCCAGTACTGAGCCCTGTGGCACCCCAATGCTTACCGTCCTCCACTGCAAAGACTGCCCATTTATACTCACTCTCTGCTTCCTATTAATTAGCCAGTTTTTGATCCACAAGAGGACCTGTCCTTTTACTCCATGACTCTCGAGCTTACTAAGGAGCCTTTGATGAGGAACTTTATCAAAAGCTTTCTGGAAGTCAAGGTAAACAACATCTATTGGGTCCCCTTTGTCCACATGTTTGTTCACCCCCTCAAAGAACTGTAACACATTAGTGAGGCAAGATCTTCCCTTACAGAACCCATGCTGAGTATTCCTCAATAAGTTGTGTTCATCAATGTGCCTACTCATTCTGTCCTTGATAATGCTTTCTACCAACTTTCCCGGTATTGAAGTCAGACTGACTGGCCTGTAATTTCCCGGATCTCCTCTGGAACACTTTTTAAAGATGGGGGTGACATTTGCTACCTTCCAGTCCTCAGGAACGGAGGCAAATTTCAATGAAAGATTACATATTTTTTGTCAGGAGTTCAACTTTTGAGTTCTTTCAGAACCCTCGGATGTATCCCATCCGGACCTGGTGACTTATTAGTTTTTAATTAGTCAGTTGTAGGACCTTCTCTCTTGTCACCTCAATTTGACTCAGGTCTTTCAACACCCCTTCCAAAATTAGCGTTTCTGGAGCGGGCAAACACTTCTCATCTTCCACAGTGAAGACTGAGGCAAAAAATGATTCCACTTCTCAGCCATTTCCCTATCCTCCTTCAGTAATCCTTTTACCCCTTGGTCATCCAAGGGCCCCACTGCCTCCCTGGCTGGTTTCCTGCTTCTAATATATTTGAAGAAATTTTTATTGTTGGTCTTTATGTTTTTTGCAATATGCTCCTCATAGTCCCTTTTTGCCTGCCTGATCACAATCTTGCATTTGATTTGCCACAGCCTGTGTTCCCTTTTATTAATCTCACTTGGACTAGCTTTCCACCGCTTAAAGGAGTCCTTCTTACCTTTTACAGCCTCCATTACTTTGTTTGTTAACCATGCAGGCCTTTTCTTATACCTGTTTATGCCTTTCCTAACTTGTGGTATATATTTTATCTGAGCTTCTAGGATTGTAGTTTTAAATAGCCTCCAAGCTTCCCCAAGGGTTTTGACTGTATTTACCTTTCCTTTCAGTTTCCTCTTCACATGCCTCCTCATCTCAGAGAATTTACCCCTTTTAAAGTAAAACGTGGTTGTGCTGGTCTTTTGGGGCAACTCCCTATTTATACAAATGGTGAATCAATAATGTTATGGTCACTGCTCCCAAGCGGTGCGATCGCTTTTACATCTCTCACCAAGGGTGCAGTCAGACGTACCATTAGTGGCGACACAGCTCCGTCTGGCTGATGGATTAAATGTCTTCGTTCAGACATCCACATCTGGCAATCAAGCGTCATCCAGGGTCATCCAGGCTTGCTACGCCTGAATGGCGCATTAATTTGACAGCACAGAAAGTCCAGCCATTTTTCAAAACAGAAGCACAAGATCAGCTTTTTGCTGTTTGGACAGCTCATGCGCAATACTGCTTCCCACCTTTAAAAAAAAAAAAAAAAAGCCCCAGCAGACATGCGCATTGCCAGATCATCCGGGAATCTGAGGTGACGCTTCTGCTTCTCCAATCAACACAGTATCGGAGGGGGGAGGGGAAACATTATCCCACTATTCAGAACAGGAAAAAAATCTTTTTTTCAATGTGGAGGATTTCCAGATATCATTGTCACTGCCAATTTCTAGGAAAGTAATTTCTGGCAGTTCTTTGGTTTGAATCGGCAACGTTAATTCCGGAAACTTTCCCCCTTCCCCCCTGCCTCTGAAGCAACGTTTGATTTCCCAACTCCAAACAGTTGGGCGCATGTTCAATGGACCCCCCCTCCCAGAAATCACCATCTGATTATGCATGCTCCAAGAAAAGAGCGTGATAGTATTGGATGTCTGATCGCGCAACAACAGAATGAATCGCATTCTTGGATGCTCGTCTGAACTGCCCTGCATCGAATCAATATTCAGCAGTTCAGATTTGAGCGATACACACCCGCTTTTAATGGTACGTGTGACTGCACCCCAAGTGAGCATTACTTAGGACCAAATCCAGGATTGCCCCACCCCTGGTAGGTTCTGTGACCATCTGCTCCATAGCACAGTCATTGAGAGCATCTAGAAATTCAATCTCTTTCTCTCAACCTGAACACATATTGACCTAATCAATCTGCGGGTAGTTAAATCACCTATTACAACACAGTTTTTACGTTTATCCGCTATCTTCTATCTTTAATCTTTCCATCATATTATAATCATCTATCTTTCGATTTGATGGGATAACAAAATCCCATAATTAAATTTCCTTTGGGCCCTCTATTGTGACCCAAAGCATTTCTAGAAGGGAATCTAATTCTTTTACCTCAGGCTTACTGAACAGTATACCCTTTCTGACATACAGAGCCAGCCCACCTCCAACCCTTCCCTCTATATCCTTCCGATATAACATATCCAGGAATCACCATGTCCCACTGATTCTCCTCATTCCACCAAGTTTCTGAAATTCCCACAATGTCTATGTTTTCCCCCAACACTAAATTTTCCAATTCACCAATTTTACTTCGAACACTTCTAGCATTTGTATACAAACATCTATAATTTCCCAGGCAAGTTAGGCCCGCAACCTTCCTCCTGCTGCCTCGAGACTTTGGCAGACACTCCATACTGTTTGTCACCATCCTGGTAGAAAAGTAACAGCTAACGCTTCATCTCTTTGAGATGAGTCCTCCCAAACCAGAGACATTTCATCTCCTGTCGGCTTAAAAACTGTTTAAAAAAATTTAGTTTAAAAAAGTGCCAGCAGCTTGGTTCCACCTGGGGACAAGTGGAGACCGTCTCTTTTGTACAGGCTACCTTGGAGGTCCTGGCCTTAAGTCTCCTGCCTAGCAGCCTAAATTTTTCCTCCAGGACCTCACGACTGCATTTCCCCACATCGTTGGTGCCAACATGCACCACGACCACTGGCTCCTCCCCAGCACTGTCTATCAGCCTAGCTACAACATGCATAATGTCCACTACCTTCGCACCAGGCAGGCAAGTCACCATATGGTCAGTATGCGGTTTTGCCACCCAGTTGTTTACTTGCCTAAAGATCGAATCACCAACTACCAAGACCCCCCCTCTCTCCCTGCCCAGGAAGGGTTCCTTGGTGCGAAAGGATACACTCTCACCAACTGAAGAAGAGGTCCCTTCTTAGGGCGCATTCCCCTTATCCTCAGCATGGTGCCCTGTTCCCTTTCGACCCTTATGCTTCCTTTAATGGAATACTAAATAACTATCCTCTAACTTTTGCATCTATTTTTCCCCTAATAGTAGTCAGCTACTGTTTCTAAAAGAGACTCTATCTAATATGAAGATTCTAGGATTAGAATTATCTTGGTTTTCTTAGTAAATTTAGTAAACACCGGCAGGGGTCTGGAAAGGATGGGAGGAGAGGAGGGAAGGGGGAAAAAATGTAATGTATTGGTGTTAATTTCATATTAATTTTTAAGAGTATTATAACAATATATTGCAAAATAAAATTGTTTTACACAAAGCATTCCTTTAACAAAGACATAGCGACCCTTTGGGTCCACTCTAGTGTCTTGTACGATGACTGGTGTGGATTTAGAGAAAAGTTTTGCTACCCCTTTGGCCTTAGACGTACCTGTGGCCTGAAAAATCTGTTCGCAGAAATGAAGATGCTTTTCTTTTTATGTGGGTTTCCTGAAGGCACACCACATTAGGTCTTTCTTTCATCAAATAATTGGTTATACGAATACGTTTGATAGGATTTTTAAAACCCCTGCAGTTCCAAGTAAGGATTTTAAAGTTCTGAGACACTGCAAACCAATAGTCTAGTTAGCCAGTTATAGGAGAAGACAATTGATATGTATGTCTAGGCTGAGTCTATGCTCTGATAAATAAAAATAGAAATAAGAAGTAAAAATTATACTTTTATTGGCAAAAAACCAGCCAATGAGAAATAATAACTAAAAAACACTACTGCTACCCCAACTAGGGTATAATTTCAGCAAGCTTCCTTCCAAAAAAGAAACTAGGTGAAATACCTAGAGGTCTCCCTGACAAAGAAACTAGTTCACACTACAAAGAGGGCAAAAAAATAAAATCAGTTAAGTCACTAACTCTTCCGGCCCCCTTCCCCATTTGAAAAAGCTTTAGTATCAAACTCCAAAGTACAAAATATTTTTAGAAGTATCAATATATCATATAAGAAATTTTGTTGATTCTTATAACAACTGCATATAAACTATTAAGAACCTTTAACTTGTAAAAGGTGAGCTGTAACAAACCTGCTGTTCTCTTGTTTTTTACATTTCCAACATCTATCTGGCATCTTATTGTTCATCTTTGCCAACTTTTTAGGAGTCATATACCATCTATACATCATTTTAAAATACTTTGACACGTCGAAAGCTTTATAGAATTCTTCCACAAATATTCCCAAATTTCCATCTGTATTTCTTTATTTACATTAATTGCCCACTTAATCATTTGAGATTTCACTACTTCATCTTCCGTAGACCATTTTAAGAGTAATTTATATAATTTTGAAATTAATTTTTCATTATCTCCAAGCAGAACTTTTTCCATTTCTGTTTGCTCTTTTCTTATTCCTTCAGTTTTAATATCATTTTCCACCAAGCTCTTTATTCGTTGCATTTGGAACCAATCATATTTATTATTCAGCTCTTCAGCAGTTTTCAATTCTATTTTGCCACTTTGTATTTTTAATAGTTGATTATATGACAACCACTTTTCTTCACCCATCTCAGCTGTTATTTTTATTACTTCTGCTGGCACTATCCATAACGGTTTTCTCTCATCCCCATATTTCTTATATTTCATCCACGTATTTAGCAAATTATTTCTTATATAATGGTGAGAGAAAAAACCATCCATCTTTTTTTCCCATAGTACATATAAGCATGCCAGCCAAATTTATCTCCATGACCTTCCAACGCTAAGAGTTTTTTGTTTAACAGCATCACCCATTCTTTTATCCACACTAAACAAACTGCTTCATGATATAGTTTTAAATCTGGTAATTGGAATCCTCCTCTCTACATCTGTTAAAACTTTCATTTTGGTCCTTGGTTTCTTCCCAGCCCACACAAACTCAGAAATTTTCCTTTGCCATTTATTAAATTGTTTACTGTCTTTCACAATTGGAATAGTTTGAAAAATACATTATTCTTGGCAGAATATTCATCTTAATTGCAGCTATTCTGCCAAGCAATGACAAATTAAGTTTGTTCCATTTAATCATATCTTCATCCATTTTATGCTATAGCTTCTCATAATTGTTTTTAAACAAATCAATATTCTTCATTGTTATCTCCACACCCAAATATTTTACCTTAGAGGTAACTTCACAACCTGTTAGCTTCTGCAATTCCTTTTGTTTGCTTACTTGCATATTTTTACATAGAAGTTTTGATTTTTTTTTTGTTAATATAAAGTCCTGCCAGTTCTCCATATTCTTGTATTTTAACTAACAACAAAGGTGTTACTTGTATGGGATTTTCATTTATAAACATTATATCATCTGCAAATGCCCTATATTTATAAGTAAATCCTTTTAATCCTTCTATTTCTTTGTCTTCTTGGATTTGCATCAGTAAAATTTAAAGAGTCATTATAAACAATGGTGGGGAAAGCGGACAGCCTTGTCTTGTACCTTTGCCAATTGTCATATCTTCTGTAAGATCTGCATTTATACATAGCCTTGCACGTTGTTCAGTATATATTGCTTTTATCATCCTTATAAAATTTTCCCCCAACTCCATTTTCTCCATTACTGCAAACATAAAGTCCCAATTTAAATTATCAAATGCTTTCTCTGCATCCACAAAGAATAATGCAACTTTCTTTTCTGGATGCCTTTCATAATATTCCACGATATTTACAACAGTTCTAATATTGTCTCTTATTTGCCTTTTGGGAAGAAACCCCGCTTGATCCTCCTTTATAAAATTTATCAAATGACGTTTAAGTCGTTCTGCCAATATTCTTGTATATATTTTATAATCATTATTTAATAGTGAAATTGGTTTATAATTTTTTACATTCATAACATCTCTATCTTCTTTTGAAAACAACAAAATAACAGCTTCCTTTCATGTATTTGGTATTTTCCCTTTTATTCTTATAATGTTCATCAGTTTCTGAAATTTTGGTATTATGTATTTTTCGGACCATAAGGCGCTCTGGACCATAGGACGCACCTTCCTCCTGGAGGGCGATCCACTGCCTCCACCTCCGATCCCGGCGCTTCCCCCGCGCCTGCCTGCCTGGCTCCAGCTTCTTCCAGCAAGCACTGGGATCGCTCCATGCTGCCCCCACCGCAAACCCAGTGCTTCGCGAGCGAAGGCTGCGGAGAGGGCGGTGTGCTTCCTCCGTGCCTGTCTGCCTGGCTCCAGCTCTGATGCTTAAAACAAGCGCTGAGATGGGAGGGCGGAGGGAGCGATCCTGGCGCTTGCTCTAAGCGTCAGAGCTGGAGCCAGGCAGACAGGCACAGAGGAAGCACGCTGCCCTCTCCGCAGCCGGCGCTCACAAAGCGCTGGGTTTGCAGTGGGGGCAGCGTGGAGCGATCCCAGCGCTTGCTGGAAGAAGCTGAAGCCAGGCAGGCAGGTGCGGGGGAAGCGCCGGGATCAGAGGCGGAGGCAACGGATCCCCCCCCCGGAGGAAGGTACCTTCGCTCCATAAGACGCACACACTTCCCCCCCCACTTTTTTTTGGGGGGGGGAAGTGCATCTTATGGTCCGAAAAATACGGTAATTCCTCTTTGAGGATTTTATAAAATTTAGCTGTATATCCATCTGTCCCAGGTGCCTTTCCATTATTCATTGCATTAATCGCTGCTTCAATTTCTATTTTTTCAATTGGATCATTCAGAACTTTTTTCATATTTTCTGTTAAGGGTGCTATTTTAATATTTTGTAAATACGTTTCCATTTTTTCTTTCTTTATTTTAACACCCTTAAATAATTTGGCATAGTACTTTTTTATTCCTTCCTGATCTACCAACTCTCTTCCATCAACCATAATTTTGTTAATAATTTTACTTTCTCTCTTTTTTCTCAGTTGCCAGGCCAAATACTTTCCAGGTTTATTTGCTCCCTCAAAAGATTTCTGCTGTAATCTTTTCAGATTCCATTCCAGTTCTTTATTTAACAAATGTCTCATTTGTGTTTGTAATATTGTAATCTCCCTCATAATTTTCTTTCTCTCTGGTCTTTTTCTCAGTTCCCCTTCTTTTTTCTTTATTTCATTTTGAATGTCCAACATCTGTTTTTCTTTTGCCCCCTTTATTATTCAATGTAATCAATGCTCCTCTCATTACTGCTTTATAAGCATCCCACACCGTCTGAAATTCTATATCTTCTTTATCATTAATTTGGAAGAAAACTTTAGTTTCATTTTCTAGAGATGTCACTATTTCTTTATTCTGTAGTAAATCTTCATTTAATCTCCATCTTCTCGACTTTTTAGACAATTTTGTAATCCACATTATTGGGTTATGATCAGCCCCTATTTTAGGTAAAATCTCTATTTTCTTTGTTATAAGGCCTAAATCCTTAGTGCCCCACAACATGTCAATTCTGGAAAAAGTATTATGTCTTGCTGAAAAAAAGGGTATAGTCCCATACTTCAGGGTTAAATTTTCTCCATATATCTTCCAGGTTTTCTTGTTTGACCAATTTTAAAAAAAAAGACTGGCAATTTTCCTTCCTTAGGTCTTATTTAGTTAAGGAACTAACTTCCAATCCTGAAAAAGTAAAAATGACATAATAATTGTTTAATACTCCAAAGAGCTTGAGGATTTCACTTCACATTCAGCTAGGTAACACTGCTTCTACTTAGATCAAGTTCACAGCCTTCAGCCTTCTTCTGGAACTTGATCTTCTCTGGTTGGGATGAGCTTTTGCAGTTCTTCCTCTTCTTTCGCTGTCAGTTTCAAAGAGAGAGCGTTCATCAGTACTATTCCCGATGTCACGTCACAGGCTTTGTGTAGGATCCCATTTTTATAGAGTAGGATATCCGACGAGGGACTCTATCTGAAGCGCAGATTGACATTTTGCAGCTTAGTTGGGAAGATTTTCAATCTTTTCCTCTTTTCCAGTGTTTCAGGGGAAAGGTCTAATAAAATCAAAACGCTCTTCCCATTATGTGTCAGCGCATCTGCACGTCATGCTTTTTGAAGAATCTTATCCTTGACTTTGCTGGTGGAGAATTGAATCAAGATATCCCTGGGTTGGTTGCGACGCACAAACGCTAGGGGACCAAGCCGTTGAACTCTAATAATGTCGGGTGCCACATTTTCCGTAAGCACCATTTTCTCTTGCAGCCAGTTTGAAATAAACGATGCTAAGTCTCCCCTCTCCTCCACTCCCTCCTCAAATCCATGAAATTTAAGGTTTAAAGCCCTCCATTTATTTTCCAGGGCCATTAGTCTATTTTGGACACTTTCCTCCCTGTCTTTTATTTGTGTTTGTTCCCCTTTAAGTGCTAGACTCAGCTCTGCCGCCCGTTCTGCTAATTTTACAGTAGTTGCCACGTCTTCTGACATTTCTTTGATTTTGGCATTAATAGGTCGGACATATTCAGCAATAGACTCTTGAAAGTATTTAGGAATATCCAGCTGGAGGAGATCTAAATCTTTTCGGCAGAGCGGACCGTCATCAAGTAATTGAGGGTAAGGGGAAGTTTCTGACTGGGTGTTTGTTATACCAGTTGCCATCTTGGGAGTTGTTGGGGAGTGCGGGAGAGGGCCACCAACCTTTGAAAGTCCTTCTGGCGTAAAAAATGATGAGACCGACGCTGATTTTTTTGCAGCTAGCTTCTGCTTTAAACGGGCAGATTTCCCTCTGAGTTTTGCAGGCATTAGAGTTCTCCAATTCAAAAACACGGGGCAATGGGGCAGGAGGCTAATGGAGCTCACTCATTTTGCGTCCGCCATCTTCTTGCGATGCTCTGCCCCGCCCCCCCGTAACCATAGAGTTCTGGGGAGAATCTAGAACATCGGCTGACATGATTACCCCCCTTCTAGGTCACCCCAAAACCAATGCCATGGCATCAGCATGCTACCAATGCCTCCCCCCATTTCCCCAAGTAGTTCCCCCAATGGTGGTAGGCAGACCTAGTGGGAGGAAGGAGGTCTCCTGCTGGAACAGGAGATCTGACCTCCTTAGAGCCAGGAGAGCCAGTTTGGTGTAGTGGTTAAGTGTGCGGACTCTTATCTGGGAGAACTGGGTTTGATTCCCCGCTCCTCCACTCGCACCTGCTGGAATGGCCTTGGGTCAGCCATAGCTCTGGCAGAGATTGTCCTTGAAAGGGCAGCTGCTGTGAGAGCCCTCTCCAGCCCCGCCCACCTCACAGGGTGTCTGTTGTGGGGGAGGAAGGTAAAGGAGGTTGTGAGCCGCTCTGAGACTCTTCGGAGTGGAGGGCGGGATATAAATCCAATATCTTCTTCTTCTTCTTAGGGGGAGCTGTAGCCCCTTTATCAAACACACCACTGTCTGATCCAGGCACTGTGCATGTGGGAACTGAGGAGACACCCAGGTTTGCCAGCCTCCAGGTAGAGCCTGGCGATAACCTGGAATTGCAACTGCTTTCAAGATGACAGAGATTAGTTCCTCTGAACAAAACAGCTGCTTAGCAGCATGGACTCTACACCATTGTACCTTGCTGAGATCCCTCCCCTTCCCAAACCCTTGCTTCCCCAGGTTCCACCCCCCAAAATATCTAGTATTTCCTAACCCAGAGCTGGCAACCCTAACCACAACTCATGTCTAAGGTTCGATCTACACATTATAAACTCCTCGTGTTTGTTGGGGAATACGACGAACATGAGGATTTTGTATTACGTGTGCAGTGGGAATTTTTCACCACCCAGATGTGCACCAACTATTTTGTTTTCAGCTATAGAGTGCAGGGAGAAGTGGCTTTATCCTCCCTGACTCATGGAACCACTATTGGCTCCGTTGTTTTAGGCTTCTCAGATGCACAATGTGATTTTTTTTTTACAGAGCCCATAGTGGCTTCATGGGATAGAGATTCTAAAACTACATACTGTGGTCACAGACAGAAAAGAGTTCTGTGGAAGGCACGACATTGTCGGCGTATTGAGTCCTCCTTCCACAGCATGACAGGAGCAAGAAGAAGCAGGTGGATCTATCTGACAGGTCAGGTCAGATTAACCTTGGCAGCAAGCCGGTTTTGGCCGGACTGTGACTATGGGAAAGTACCTGCTGAAGTCAGCAACTGTATGGACTGCCGTGATTGGCTGACATGTATATATAAGGACTTCAGTGCCAGTCTGTAGTTCTCTCAGTCGAGAGTTGGATCCTGGCGGAGCACTTTGTCACTCAGCTTTATGTTTATCACCGCACTAGTTGTACTGTATATAGCTTGTAAATACACTACTTTTATACTAGGTGCTGGTGTGTGGCTCACCTTCTTCCCAGAGTTTACTCTTGTACAGTTCTCTATTTTACCCTCTGCACACACACCGCCAATAGACATTCCTTGTGTTGCTCCTCATTGAGGAGCTGCAGAAGATGGAAGCCCCATACCCATCCTGAGTACTTTGTAGTTTGTGAAACAGATGCCTGGAATAGACCAGGTCAATTTCTCATCCTTCCCATCTTCCTCCCTTTAACTGATGCTCAGCAGACCACAACCATCTATGCCTCCAGCAGGATAATTAACATATGCTGTCCTCATTAACATGGATAGGGGCAGGGCTTTTGTTGTAGAAAAAGCCCAGCTGGGATTGATTTGCATATTAGGCCACACCCCCTGACACCAAGCCAGCCGAAACTACATGGTTGTGCATTCCTGCTAAAAAAAAGGCCTTAGGTAGGGGACTTTTATGAAGACTGTTGTCTCACTATAATAGGTGTAGGATAGAAGTATTGTTGGCAGTGAGAGATTTCAGGGATAAATAGGATTTGGTAATTGGTAGGACATTCAAAATAACTCATATATGTATACCTTTCCGAAGTAAAAAATAAACATCAACGTAAATAAATAAAAATATAAAGCCCAGCCTAATGGGATACATAAAGATTATTCATCTGGACTGGTGAAATAACATGGCCTAAATGTGTAGCACTGTGCTGTTTCTTTTGCAGGTTCTCCAGATTATCATGAAGAAACAAATGGAAGGCCTGTAAAGATATTTAGGTATTTGCTTATATCTCCTCTATTACCCCAAACTGACCTACTCATTTTGAGAAGCATTCTTGACAGCAAAAAGCTATGGAGATAATATTTCTTTGCAATTGGTTTGATCCAGCCAGCATTTCACTCAGACCGATTTTGCACTAGGCTTGTTCTGGATAGAGAGCCCTTTTGCTCCCAGCGCTTATCTTGGTTTTCGCACAAGCTGCCCCAGAGCTGCAAGTTGGCCTGTCGCTTTTCCACAGCAAGTGAGATCCTCTTACAAGCGGTTTCTGCTTGCCATGGAAAAGCAGTGTGCCGACTCGCAGCTCTGGGGCAGCTTGTGAGAAAACGGAGAGAAGCACCAGGGGCAAAAGGGCTTTCCACCCGGAACAATTTAGCAATGTCCTTTCTTACTTGAAGTCTCCATCCCAGGACTGATTATTTCCTAGCCTGTTGGGATGCTCGGAAGGGATCCTTCTTTTCTTTTTCACCAGCAAAAAACCTGCTTGGATCCTGCCCAATGAATTGACAAACCATTGGTAAACCACCAAGTGGGATTTCAGAAAACACTGTTTTCCAGGTCTTTCGGTAGTTGTTCATGTTCTACAACCTGAGTGCTTGCTTAAAATCTTCATATATTGCTACTGACCGAAAGCAGCTGCTAGTGATATTCTGACACAGTGGAGCCAAGTGACCTTTAGATATTTATACATACTTCCTTGTTAATGTGTCTCATAGTGAAAGCTGTCACAGCATAGCACTGCCTCCAGCAAACCAAGCAAATGAGGCATATATACCTCCCAGGTTCCTTTAGCAAGCCTTCTAGTGATCCAAATCATTACCTTTCTTTGACTTTCCTAATGAACAGAGGAGGCTGCATACATACACATCGAGGTCCTTCATCAATCAGCCCATGTTCCAGAAAGTCCAGAAGGAGAGTACATCGTATCCTCCAGCTTTAAGTCTCCAATCCCTGCTCAGCTAGCCATTACAAACTTCTTCTACAACTACTGATCTCAGCTTCTTGAAACAGACATGCATGCATGGCACATGTATTTCAGCTGTCTGCCCCTGGCACAGTCCTAACTTTCAAATTCCTTACTCTAGGAACTCACTTCTCTGGTTTTGTGCTTTGGAAGTGCAGTTTAAAAATGTTATCTAAGCAGGTTGTTAAAACGTTTCAGTCCCCTCTCCCAGGTCTAAAGTTCCCAGCCTCCCACTGGGGGAGGGGGTTCCTCTGGTTTTGAGGTCCTCAACCTACCGCCTCCAAAGAGCTCCTTCAGTGCCTGACATGCCCATAAGAACATAAGAGAAGCCATGTTGGATCAGGCCAATGGCCCATCCAGTCCAACGTGATGATCTCACCCAGAAGTGACATCATCGTGCCATGGATGCTCTAGCATTTGGGTAAAAACTCTATGGCACCACAGAGTTTTTTACCCAAATGCTTGAGTGTCCCCTGCACGGCATGCCTGGCACTATGATGTCACTAAAGCACATGAGAGAAACTTTCCCCACCAGAACCAGGCAATCCTACCCAGGTCCTGAGTAAGTTAAATCTCTGCATATGGTTCAGTGCATCTTGTTTTTAGTGTACTTGCGTGCCAACGCATGCACATGAACCTCAAATACTAGTGTGCTGCCACTAGGGTTGCCAATTACAGGTTGAAAAATTCCTGGGTATGAGGGTTGCCGCCTCTGCCTTGGGAAATTCCTGGAGACTCCTGGAGGCATGGGAAGAGATCTTAGAAGAGCATAATGCCATACAGTCCATCCTCCAAAGCAACCATTTTCTCCAGGGGAACTGATCTCTGTAGTCTGGAGATCAGTTATAGTTCCAGGAGATCTCCAGGTCCCACCAGGAAGTTGGCAAGCTGAGATGCCTGGGGAGGTTGGAGTTTGGAGAAGGAACAGAGCTCAGCAAGGATGTGATGCCATAGAAGCCACCCTCCAAAGCAGCTATGGTCTCTTTTTTAATATGCATTTTATTAACAATTCAACTTTTTCCAAAATAACATATTCTTTTGCTATATTTTGTTTACAGAATTATAACACATTGCAAAGAAGTCTAACTTTTCTACCATAATGGTGAAATACAGATAAATTATCTAACAAAAGTAGAATTGAGATTTTACATTGATAAATTCAAGGTTTAAAAATTTAAAAGCAGAAGAAATTATTATAGTAACTATGGAACGTATGAAGCTGCCTTCTACTGAATCAGACCCTTGGTCCATCAAAGTCAGTATTGTCTACTCAGACTGGCAGCGGCTGTTTGGCATAACATTTTTTTCTGCTAATTATTCCATTATTCCATTATGTTTTAAAGTTTGTGACATAAATGGATTGTTAGCTATTTTACTCCATATAAAGTATAAAGTTTCTTCCTCCAGATGTTGACATTAGGGATTTTGCCATCCTTCCCGTTGTAAGCTATTAAAGTTGTAGCCACTGACAATTGTCACGTTCTCAGGGAGAAGGCAGGAGTCCAAAGCCGGTCCAAGGTCAAAGTCCAGGAAGTCAAGTCACCAATGCAGAATCACAAACCGGAATCAGAAGTCAATGTCCAAGAGCCAAAAGGTCAGGGTGCCAAGGAAATCAAGCAGGTCAGGAAGGAGCGTGGATGCAAGCCAGAGAATAGACTTGTTGCTTCCACAAGGTTATCAGGTCCTGGGTGGGAGCTATATGGGAGTCTCAATCAGCCTGCTCCCTGGGTGGCAGTGACTCTGCTAGAACTCAGGGCTGAGAGATCTGAAGCATTGGCGTGCCTCATGTCTTCGCTCTGAAAGTTCTTTCCGGAACCTGCTTCAAACTCTTGAGATGGGAGGAGGAGAGCTTGGAGGAGACTGATCGTCAACAGCTGACACTGGTGGCTGGAGAGCGATTGATGGGCCAGCTGCTGTTTGTTCAGCTGAGGGACTGGCTGGACTTCCAGGTCTGTTAACCCTTCCAGCTCCTCCTCGTCAGGGCTCATGACAACAATAGTGTTGATAATATAAAATTTGTCTTTCTGTTATAGGCATCACCATCTCAGAGATTCAGGAGCATTGTCTTTATGTTAAAAGGTAAGTCAAATCCAGTAATTTGTTTCATTTCATTCTTAACATGAGACCAAAATTCCTTAATCTTTGGGCAACCCCACCAGTAATGTATAAAATCTGCTAAACTCCTACATCCTTTCCAACACCTAGGATCAATTGCAGGGTTAATTCTCCACAGAAGAGTCAGAGTTCTACGCTATCTAGAAACTAATGTATATGACTGAGGAAAAAGGAAAGGTCCCCTGTGCAAGCACCAGTCATTTCCAACTCTGGGGTGATGTTGCTTTCACAACGGCAGGCTTTACAGGGTGGTTTGCCATTGCCTTCCCCAGTCATCTACACTCCCCCCCCCCCCAAGCAAGCTGGGTACTCATTTTACTGACTTCGGAAGGATGGAAGGCTGAGTCAACCTCGAGCCGGCTACCTGAAAACCCAGCTCCACCGCGGATCGAACTCGGGTCGTGAGCAGAGCTTAGGACTGCAGCTTTAACACTCTGTGCCATGGGGCCAGATGTTAAACACTTTTGAAGTATTGCCAGGGGATGCCCATATGTTTTCCTATCTTCCTGTGTTAACTCCATTTCACTGTCCAATTTCCATTTCCCATGGAATTGTGTAGGTTTTGAAGTATCTGCCTTTAACGAAATTTTATAAAATTTAGAAAGAACACCCGTAGACTGTCCATCAAAGTTTTTTAACATTATCTCAAAATCAGTGGGTGGTCTAACAAAGGTTTCTCTTAAAATTGAAGAAATTAAAACATGATGTAATTGGAGGTATTTGTACTGTGGAATTTATTTTCCCACTTTTTCTTCTAATTGTGACTTTGTTAGTAGAGTTTTTGAACCAAATCTCTCAGCCTTATTATGCTGGCTGTTTTCCACTGTTCAAAAGCTTTGGGTTCTGTTCCTGGTGGGAACCAGCGCAAAAGTTGGTCTAAATCTAAAGGTATTTTTATTCCCAGTGGATAGAGATCCAAGCAGCTGTTTTCTCCAGGGGAATTGATCATCATAGTCTGACGTTTACTTGTAATTCTGGAGATTTCCAGGCCCTAACTGGAGATTGGCAGCCCTAGAGAAATCCTTTACAAGTGGCAAACATTATTGGTTTGTGTTATTCTGTAGTAAGTACGACTCAATCTGTTGCAAGAGTAAAACTTTTGTTAAACATTCTCAAGGTTTTGTAAAAGGAAGTTTGTATTGGAAGCTGGCCGTGCACATCTGAGAAGTTATAGGAAATGAAATAGATATAATTTGCTGTGGGTTGAGCAGAGCCTTCAGCAATGTGCATTGTGTGGGCAGGGCTCTCAGGTAAAACCTTGATCTGAGAACTGAGAAAAACGTGTTAACAAATACACAAAATCAATTCTATCCGTTTTCTGTGCACAACCATTTCATAACGATTCAGTGAGTCAGAAACCATTCAGGGGACAGGGAGAAAACAACCAGCACTCCTTTGTAGTGTGCACTGCAGCCCAGAGGGAGTTACAGCACCTGGTGCCACAGTGGATGCTGTAGTAGCTAAGGGAACCTTAGTGGCCATGTACACGTACTGAGAAACCAGTGTAATTGGTGAGTCTCCATATAAGAGACATTTCCTACAGCTGCGCTTGCCAGGCTGTGGACTAAGGAAGCTGGAATTCATAAGATTGTTCTGTTGACAAGCCCTGTTTCAACCAAGCTGGATGAGAAAGGGAAAGGCTGCACCTGTGGGTTCGGGTCACTGGTAGCATCATTCTCTCAAGCCCCTTCTCCTTTTCACAGGCATGCCTCAGCCTGCCAAGCTTATTGTGCAATACATTCACCTCAGCCGAGAAGCACGTCAGCCAGTAACGGCTGGGTGCCATGGATGTTGTTTATATTTGCTAACTTCTGTGGTCTCCCAAAGGTGCCCAGAAGGAAGGAGGCAATGTAATTATAGCTGGGCTAGAGTAGGAGAGCTCCCTGGGGCACGTCACTCTGCAGGACACACATCACAGCGACTGGCAAACATACAAGCAGAGCACAATGATGGGACAGAGTCTTATTCAGGCGTACAGCGCATACTGTTCAGGGGCGTTGTTGTTTTTAATCTCTGTTCTCCGCAACCGATGATAGTGTGTTTGAGAACATATACCAAGTTATACCCTTATTTGTTGAAATACCCTTCAGTTGTATGAGAAAAGCATACTACTCCATACTGAGAAGACCCTCCACAGACTGCTGCGTCGCTAACCCCTTGGCGGCAAGGACACGCTGAGTCGAGTGACGGCAGCCCATCAGGAATCATGTAGCTCAACCTGAGCTGTGGCAATCATGACAATGGGTATAGGTTCTCTTGAGTTTAGTATTTCAATCCACCCCTGTGGGGTGAACATAAGAACATAAGAGAAGCCATGTTAGATCAGGCCAATGGCCCATCCAGTCCAACATTCTGTGTCACACAGCTGCCAAATATATATATATACACACACACACACTGTGGCTAATAGCCACTGATGGACCTCTGCTCCATATTTTTATCTAACCTCCTCTTGAAGGTGGCTATGCTTGTGGCCGCCACCACCTCCTGTGGCAGTGAATTCCACATGTTAATCACCCTTTGGGTGAAGAAGTACCTCCTTTTATCCGTTTTAACCTTTCTGCTCAGCAATTTCATGGAATGCCCACGAGTTCTTGTATTGTGAGAAAGGGAGAAAAGTATTTCTTTCTCTACTTTCTCCATCCCATGCATTATCTTGAAACCTCTATCATGTCACCCCGCAGTCGACGTTTCTCCAAGCTAAAGAGCCCCAAGCGTTTCAACCTTTCTTCATAGGGAAAGTGTTCCAACCCTTTAATCATTCTAGTTGCCCTTCTGTGGACTTTCTCCAATGCTATAATATCCTTTTTGAGGTGCGGCGACCAGAACCGCACACAGTACTCCAAATGAGACCGCACCATCGATTTATACAGGGGCATTATGATACTGGCTGATTTGTTTTCAATTCCTTTCCTAATAATTCCCAGCATGGCGTTGGCCTTTTTTATTGCAAACGCACACTGTCTTGACATTTTCAGTGAATTATCTACCACGACCCCAAGATCTTTCTCATGGTCAGTCTTTGCCAGTTCACACCCCATCAACTTGTATTTGTAGCTGGGATTCTTGATTCGTGAGCACTCTGAACAGATGAAAAATAAGAAGGGGCCGGGCCGGGCATAGACTTTCCAATTTCCAACGCTGGGGGGGGGGGGGCGGCTAGGCCAGAACTGGGGCCCCAGTGACATTATAGGGAGGAGCCAAAGACATCACAGGGAGGGGCCTTCATGGTCACTATCTATGGAGGAAGGGCCATGGAGATTTAGGGACGGGCACCCCAGAAATTTAGGAGGACCTGGGAACGCCCTTGACAATGCCCCTGGAAAAGTGGTTATAGTGATATCTAAGTGGTCTCCTGATGTGTCCTGCTTTGGAAAGATTATTTCAGAAAAGTCTTTAAGATCTGCATATATACATACCATGTGCACCACGTGCATAGGACAAACTAATGGCCACAAATTCGGCAGTTAAAAAGGCAACACAGAAAAGTCTGTTGGGGAACGTTTTAAAAGTTTCCATGGACATTCATTTAAGAGTCTTGTTTCTGCCTTATTTATAAGGGTAACTTTGTACTGAAGTTTACTAAGTGATGGCATCACAGATGCCTTCCTTTGGTAAATGCATGGCTAGAGTCTCTGAGCCAGGGCAGAATACAAAACAGTTCCTGTGTACTCAATTTCTGAGCAATGTACAGAGTTCAGAGTAGTAGCAATCTTCTCACTTCAAGCTCATATCCTATAAGTGAGTACACGTACATTCTGAGGCAATTCAGAACAGTGCCCATAGCCTGACGAGTGTTCCCTCCAAGCTGAGTTAGCGTGAGCTAGCTCACAGATTTTTAACCTCCAGCTCACACATTTTTGTCCTAGCTCAGGAAACATGGCCCCTGAGCACAATAATATATGGATTAGTTCACAACTTTAATGCCAGTAGCTTACAAAGAAGAATTTTCGCTCACAAGACTGCAGCTTAGAGGGAACATTGGCCATGACCCCAAAAAAACTCAGTTATGCCACCTAGGATTTTATATACCTTGCTTTCTTAGAATACTGCTTAGAAACACCACATTAAAAACACAGACGTTCTGAACAAATTATTCATAAAAACCACAAAATTAAGTTTATGGGAAATGACTGCATTTCTTTGCATGCTTAATTTCTGCTCTTTAAATTTAACTTGCAAAACACATTTGGTTTCAACAAATGATCTTCAGACAGCCCCTGGGAATAGGCTCAGTGCTATGTGGCTGGAGTGACAGCCCTTGGGAGTTAGAAGAAGTGTCTTTGGACAGGAATGACAGGCCCCAGAGTGGAATGACAGTCCCTAGGAAAAGAATCCATGCTCTGGGATAGGAATGACAGCCCCCAGAGTGGAATAACAGTCCCTAGGAAGAGAATCAGTGCTCTGGGACTGGAATGGCAGGTTGCAGAGTGGAATGACAGCCCCTAAGAGTAGCAGAAGCATTCTGGGACTGAAATGACAGCCACTGAGAGTTTAAGATGTGTTCTGGGACTTGAATGATAGCTCCCATAATGGAATGACAGCCCCTGGGGTAGTAGATGTGTCTTGGGACTGGAATGACAGGTCCCAGAGTGGAATGACAGCCCCTGGGGGTAGCAGATGTGTTCTGAGACTGGAATGACAGCCCCCAGGAGTAGCAGAAGCTTATCCCAGGTGATGGCATTCCACTCTGTGCTCTGTCATTCCAGTCTCAGAATGCTTTTGCTACTCCCGGAGGCTGTCATTCCAGTTCCAGAGATGTCTGTCTGGGCCCTGAGACCTTAATGGAAAATCCATTCCACATTTTCTTTGCAACTTTTCTTATGCTTTAATGTATTTTATTTGAGCCCATGCAAGTCAATTGGCATTCCTGGTTCATATTATCTCTAATGGGGCTTCAAGCCTCTCCCATTGTTTTTAATGGGCAATTATGTCATTCCTTTTAGTACATCCCCCCCAAGAATCCCTAAATCCTATAGTAATATATTTGCTGTAGTTTTGAAAGTGCTACTCAACTGTTTTTTTTCCCCCAGTTTCTTCTCTAAGCAGATACCAAATGTATTCAAGGATTATTATGTGCTGGATATCAAAATCTTAGTTATTAATCAGTGCAAAAATACTGTTATAAAATTGGCTCAGTCAGCTCTTTGTAAGCAAGAATGCGTTTATAGAAAAGCAGTCTCAACACAAACTGGCAGTGAACAAATATATATACAGTTAGAACATAGAAAACCAAGCCCCCTCAGACAGGCACTCACCAATCCCGCTGCACCCTCTAGGATCCTTCATTTGCATTTCCCTCCAAAATGCCTCACTTCCTTATTGGCTAATTCTAGCAGAACTGCCAATCAGAATGTAGGTATAAGGATCCTGGCCTGCAACGGACGTTTGCTTCAAGCTCAGTCATCAACTTAGTACATAACAGATACAACCAAAAACCTTTGCAGATAACAATTACCTTTTTACAATATCAAACGTCCTTCAGCCCTCTAAGCTGGCCGGATGGATAGACAAAATGGACACCTTTCCTAGATCTCAGGTAAGAAGTCTCTCTCCCCAGTGGATGCAGCTGCAAGAGACCTTCTCTTCCTAATACTAGGGATGTTATCAAATCTCTTTCCCTACCCCCTTGACCCAGGTATGCCCAGGTCAAAACAGCTTTTCCAATCTCCAGAGATCTGTCTTCCTAAAGACTCTGTAGCATTTGATATTTCCACCCATATGTTTCCTGCTTGGAGAAGAAAGGGAGAAGGGGGATGTTTATCTATCCATCCGTCTATCCATTTTCTAGCTCAATTAACATTAATAAGAAGGTGAGCTTGGAAGATCATTACACCACTGGCTTCCTTATTTCAAACCCAAAGAAGAAAATGCACACAGTGGGGAGTTTTCCTGCCTCACAATGTCCCAGGAGAAAAATTCATTTCTTCATAGGATCCATTACCTCAGTCATGTATCTGAAGATCAGTATCTCTCCTTCTTGAAAATATAAAATGGGCTGGAAAACATGTTCATACACTCAAAGGAGTTTGTCACTATTCCCTGTCATAGAGGAGAGAAGCCTGAGCCCCCAAACCCTGCACTGGTTGCCTGGGGGAGGCTCAGACCGCCCCCCCCCAAAAAAAAATCCAGGGGAGGCTGAAGCCCCCAAGCCCCCCCTCCATAGTTTATGCCTATGAGAAGTGGGGCATGGTACAGGAGGCTTGGAGGGGATGGGATGGTAGGTGAACTCGGGGGACATCTGGGTGCAAGTGGTATTAGGAAATGAATGAATTCACTGGAATAGTTTTGCATGTGTTGTCATAGTTAATGCTTTAATTGCAGCATTTTGTAGGTTTCCCTGCAAGGACAGGTGCTGAGGCATCTCTGCTCCAGCTCAAAGTGTCAGAGATGCTGATGGAGGAAAGAGTAGGACATTTTCCTCCATCGTTCTCTCCATGACTCAGCATGGTATCTGGCAGCTGCCTCGGTGCTCCCCTGGCTCAAGGAAAATTACAAAACCATTGGGAGGAAAAAAGAAAACGGGGATTTCCCCCTCCCTAATAATTCTTAACAGGTCAGTCACTGATAATCGGATTCTTGCGCATGAACATAGGATAGGGGTGAACTTATCTGGGAGAACCAGGTTTGATTCCAGAGCCGGATCTAGGGAGGGCATAGGGGGGTGCTTGTTCTGGGTGCCACCAGACGGGGGGCCCCGCCAAATTGGGTATGGAGCACATTCTATTCCATTGGCCCATATAGAACCAGGAACAGATTTATTCAAATAATCCACGATTGCTAAATAAGTGAGCTCTTCCATGGAAGGCTGCCAGTTTTTTTTTTTTTTAACTGGTTCTGAACTGCGTGCCTTCAACAAAAGTTTGATCTGCAGATATTAGCAGGTAATGATATTTACACCTGCCATAAAAAGCTTCATTTGCTCGGTTCTGCGAATCAAACCACTATTACAGACACAAGGATAGGGCAGGGGTTTTTTTTTTATTATTATTCTGGTAAGAGTTCAACCCTATTTCCATGACATTTGGAGGGTTCTGTTTTGTTTTTTTTAATTTATCGAACCACTAAAACGAACAGCTGGTCATTAAAGCAAGCCCTCCCCTCGATTATGCAGTTCATAGTCTGCTGCCATCCATCAAAGGGCTTTGGGGAGGCTCCTAATCTGCCATTTAGGAATAAGGTGCTTGCCCATTGTCATAGAATGACTTAACTGGAAACAGATGCAGGTCTCCTGGATCCCCAGGTTATTGCCTAACAACTGGACCACTGGACTTTTTTCCGTGCATTTGGATGACTAGACTGTTTAACGCTGAGTCAGACTTGGTGCATTAGTTTGGTGTAGTGGTTAAGTGCGCGAATTCTTATCTGGGAGAACCGGGTTTGATTCCAGAGCCGGATCTAGGGAGGGCGGAGGAGGGTGCTTGTTCCGGGTGCCTCCAGAGGGGGCCCCCCGCCAAATTGGGTTTGGCGCCCATTCTATTCTATTGGCCCATAAGGGGAGCCATTTTTTATTTTGCCCTCCCCCCTCAAAAAACATGCAGATCCTGTCCTGTTCCCCACTCCTCCACTTGCAGCTGCTGGAATGGCCTTAGGTCAGCCATAGCTCTCGCAGAAGTTGTCCTTGAAAGGGCATCTTGTGTGAGCGCTCTCTCAGCCCCACTCACCTTACAGGGTGTCTGTTGTTGTTGGGGAAGAATATAAAGGAGAATATAAATACAAAGAATATAAATACAAAGGCCTTTCTGAGACTCTGATTCAGAGAGAAGGGCGGGGTATAAATCTACGGTCTTCTTCTTTTTTGCTTTGTGTTTCATTTTGTCCTCTTGCCACATAAAGTCTCCATAATTTGAGAAGTGCTTCTACATTTACTAGTTCCAGTTTGAGTTAAACAGACCTTCATTACAATTTGGCACTAAGGGTTTTTCTAGATGGGGGGGAAAAAATCCCGTATATGACCTTTAGCCCCAGTCTTGTGCTAGTAGAATGTAGCCTCAGTCTTGTGCTAATAGAATGATGTCCTTTCAAACAGAAAGGTAGACTTGGCCCAGAAGATAAATGATCTCCCTGCAGCTAGGGTGTTTCTTTGAGAAGTGAAAAAGAAATGTGTGCTCCAGCACAGGAAAGGGATGCTATGCTCAGTGGTAATGACCAATCATGGACCTTCGGCTCCTGTACTCCTCCCTTAGTGCACAGTAGCAAACCATAGTTCGTCGTGACATCCAGACTGTGAAAAAGGAGCTTACTGTGGTTCATTCTCTTGCTTACGAACCCAGCTTCTAAACCATTCGAGGTTTTTACTCCAAACGGAGAGCCATGTGCCTCTGCATTTTGGGGGAGCTTCCACATGATGTTGTGCTACAACTGGCAACCCCAAGGAGACTAGGGTAGGCTTCGAGATTTACAAAAGCAGCATCCCACAATGGCACGTCACTTTCAGCTGTGTGACAAAAAAATGACATCACCATGTTGCAGGATACTCTAGGATGTCCCCAAAACTATAGTAAAAAACATAGACTTGTGGGGGAATCCCAGATCATATCCGACATGGCAACATCTCTTCTGGTTTCACGGCCAGAAGTGATGTTGTGGCATTGTGGGACGTCATTTTGTCCCCTCATTTCCCCTTGCTATCCTATTGAGCAGCAGTAGGAGTCCAAGCCAGAGGGTGGGAGGTTTCCCACCCCTAATCGCACTCATTCTAAACATGACGTATGGGGCTCCCTGTTTAAACACGATTGAAGAAAGAACTTCTTGTGACCTGATTTAAATAGGCAAATGCTATGTGTAGTAAAGTTGATAGTAAAGAGTTAACTGAAAACTGATTAGGGGTTGCAGGAAAACTCCAGCCCCCTGAACTGTTCTCTTTTTCTTAATTTCAGTTTCTGTTATAGTCTGAAGTTGTTGCAATAAAGCAGTTGTATTAAATTCAGCAACTCATGTGAGCACAGCAATTTATTTCATAATCACCATGAGATCACAAAATTGCCATGAGGTACAAAGCATAGCCTCTAAGCTTGGCAGTCCTCAGATCCCAGTGAGGGACCCCCCAGTTTTGCAGGCTTCTCCCTGCCATCATCCAGCTGGTCAGGGGAAGCCCTGCTCCAACAGCCACGATGTGCCTTTCCACCTCGAAAGGCTTCGAAGAAGCTTGGAAACTCCTTGTGTTTTGGAAGGTGTGTATACCTTTAAATCTTAGGAGGAGGAAAGCTGGATGGGGGCAGGGCTAGCTGGCAGAGCGATGTGGCTCTTCCTGGTGAGTCTGTAAAGGTGTAAGAAAGTAAGAGAGCCCAGTCCCTCCATTTGTTTTGCCTTTGTTGCGTAAGTAAATGGCATCGTAAAATGGATAGTAAAGAGTAAACTAGAACCTTTCATTTTCCTGTGTTAGTCTGAAGAACTTGATTGAAATACAGCAGATGGTTACATTCAGCAATTCCTGTGAGTAAATTGCCCCAGTGAGATCACAAAAGTGTGGGCTTGCAAACTGGCTATTTTGTCTGCTTTGCGAGTGTGTTCACTTTCATTTAGTGAAAGTGCAGCTGATGGGGGCTAAGGAAATGAAGACCATATTCAGGGGAACTGCACTGTTATATTTTTATTTATTTATTTTAGGGAATGGGAAAGTCTCCTGGCTCCACCTCAAATTTCCTAGATATTTTCTGAATTGGACCTGGCAACCCTATTGGCCTCATATGGCAAAACTGGAAGATTTATTTAGGAAGAGGATTGGCAGCAATATATTGAAAGACTGGACCACTATTTTCTAGCTAATGAGATCACAGATGCAGCTAAACAGCCACTGTAATCTGATGTCCCTTTCCAGGTCACCAATTAGAGAAGATTCCAAAGAAACTGACCTTTCCAGACTCTGGGATAATGAGGCAGCAGAAACCCACAGCTATCCAATGAGAGCAAGAAGACCTCTTGGTTATTTGAAAGACTATATCTGGGTGATCACAAAAGAAAAAGTAATCTTAAAGGGGGAAGAGTGTAGTAAAATAGATAGTAAAGAGTTAACTGGAACCTGATTAGGAGTTGGAAGAAAACTCCACCCTCCTGGACTGTTTTGTTTTTCTTAGCCTCAGTTCTGTGTTAGTCTGAAACTGACTGCAATAAAGCAGTTGAGTTACATTCAGCAACTCCTGTGAGTACAGCCTGTGCCCTTTCTTGAGGGAGAGGGTCCATTAAAGCCCCCCTCCTCGCTTCACTCTGCCAAGCCGCCAACTTCACATGGAGCAGTGGCTGATTTCCCAAGAGAAGATTTGCATTTATGCACACAAACACCCACCCCTCTGGATGGGTCTTTGGCCAAACAATATACTTGGATGCTTCCATGAGGGCCAAGGGCTACAGGCTTTTGACACAATATAGTCCTGCTGCACACCTTGAATTTTGCTGCTGCCAAAGCATGCATCGGATAGATAGGGCTGCAGAGAAAATAAATGGGCAGTGATTGGCTGCTGGTGTTGGTTCTCTCAATGGGACTGACTGAAACCTTTCAGTGCTGACATGCAATTTTTTTAAAAAGTTCATCACCCAAACCTGTGCTTTCTGGGTAAGTTTTGGGCAGCAGACCAATGGGGGGGGGGGGGGGAAATGTTCAGACTCTGAGCAAGACATTAACTTGCAAATTCAATCCTTGGGGGAAAAAAGTACTGGGAAAACTGGTTTAGGAAAGAATAGGGGGGAAATCAGGAAAGATCAGGACAGCTCCCATCTGTGGATACCAAAAATCATGGATCAGAGTCACACTGATGTTAAACAGTTTTTTCAGCAAACTTGGGGGGGGGGGGCTCCCCAGGTCTGAAGAAAAATATTAAACGTTGACATTTTCTCCAAAATGAAAAAAAAACACCACACGTTTTCTGAGCGAGCACAGATGAAACGCTGTTACTTTGCTTCTGCGGAGGTGCTCGGTAGCCGCATCAGAGTCCGGTGGTGGTGGACAACTGTAGCCACCATGGTGTTGGTGCACATCAAGAGCTGTCATGGTTTTGATGGACACCAGGAGCCATTTAGGGCTCCAGCTGTAGTGGCAGTGAATACCAGGAGCTGCTCTGGGCTTGGAGCAGCTCCCAGACATTGACACTGCTGCAGCCAGGCTCCAAGGTGAGCAGTTAGGCCTGGATGTGCCAGCTCATCAATGTAGGGTGTAGGGTTGCCAATCCCCAGGTGGGGGCAGGGGATCCCCCGGTTTGGAGGCCCTCCCCCCGCTTCAGGGTCCTCAGAAAGTGAGGGGAGGGGAGGGAAATGTCTGCTGGGAACTCTGTTATTCCCTATGGAGATTTATTCCCATAGAAAATCATGGAGAATTGATCCGCGGATATCTGGGGCTCTTGGGGGCCTGTTTCTGGGGGTAGAGGCACCAAATTTTCAGTATAGCATCTAGTGCCTCTCCCCAAAATACCCCCCAGGTTTCAGAAAGATTGGACCAGGGGGTCCAGTTCTATGAGCCCCAAAAGAGGGTGCCCCTATCCTTCATTATTTCCTATGGAAGGAAGGCATTGAAAAGGTGTGCCGTCCCTTTAAATGTGATGGCCAGAACTCCCTTTGGAGTTCAATTATGCTTGTCACAGCCTTGATCTTGGCTCCACCCCTAATGTCTCCTGGCTCCACCCCCAAAGTCCCCTGACTCCATCCCCAAAGTCCCCAGATATTTCTTGAATTGGACTTGGCAACCCTACTAGGGTGAGATGGGATCCCCCTTTTTTATTCTAATTCAGAGGCAGCTGACATTCTAAATGCACGTGTCTTGTGCTGCTATCTCGTTATGGTTGCCAGCTCTAAATTGGTAAATTCCTGGAAATTTGGGGGTGAAGGTTGAGAAGGTACCTCGGCGAAATACAGTGCCATAAAGTCCGGCTCCCAAAGCTGTCATTTTCTCCATCACTGTCATCTGGGGAGCAGTTGAAATTCTGGAAGATCTCCAGTCCCCTCCTGGAAT
Organism: Heteronotia binoei; assembly: GCF_032191835.1. NCBI lineage: Eukaryota > Metazoa > Chordata > Lepidosauria > Squamata > Gekkonidae > Heteronotia > Heteronotia binoei. Next base: position 69,798,743 of record NC_083235.1, read on the forward strand.
TTGGCAACCCTACATCACATGTGAGTTATGAATGCAGCTTCAATCTCAGATAAGAAGCCCCGTTCAGCATTTTAATTTCAAGTATTCAGTCCTATGCACAAAAGCATCTCTAGTGTCCAAAGTCACCGTTAATTTATGTCTCAAGGTTTGCAGTACACTCCACAAACATCTCGTGCTGGTGTAACCACATTAATTGTCAGACTTCAAGTCAATAGGCCAAGTCAGCGCCAGGTCAAGGGTGCTTGCAATTCCAGGAACCTTATAAACCTGAGTATAAAAGAAGACACCTTGTGCTGTGTGCATCTGCCTGCCCCATCCTAGAGACCTGCACTGTGATCTAAACATCATTAGCTGCATCTCTGGAAGGGAATTTCCATCCCAGGGGATTCTGCAGAGAACACATTGTGCCCAGGTCTTTGGGGGTTTTGTCCCTACAGTGTGCAGTGGTTTGGGTCAAAGCAGTGTCTCCCATACAAATTAAATAAAGGATGTGTACTTTTGTTTGGTTATTAGGCTTGCTAACAACCTGGAGGAAAAAATGCCCTGCCTCTTTGATAGAGACTTACCTATACCGTGCATACGCTCATCCTTAAATTTCATTTTTTTTTAAACCATGTGCATTTATTTACAGAATATTCTTATTTAACCTATATGTTTCTCAGGCTGTCAGTTCAAGAATACTAAAATACACCTAGATATTTGGGCTTGATGACGGAGTTACAAAAGTTTTTAAGTGAGGAAATGGCTGGTTTTTGAAGCCCCGCTTTATGAAAAAGATAGCAGAGGGAACTTAATAGCACTTAAGAGGAGCCACTTAACACAGTCGACTAAATCAAAACTCTCTCTAAACAAGGAAGGGAACAATGTGATTTATGTGAATAACGTTTTGTTCCTTTTTATCAGAACGGTCCTCTTCACTGACAAAATCAGTATGCCTCTCTTGACTGGAATCCGCCCATGTCTCTCACACGACTGATAGGTCACTCACTTCGAGACAGACAATCAGGAGTCAGAACAGCCATTCAGGTGTCTGAAGAGTTTTGACTATGGTTCATTTTTCAGTACAAATTGGTTATTATAACTTTTAATTAATGGGTGTTAAGTTAACATCCAAAGTATATCGCGACTTTTAAAAAGTACTCCGAACATTATTTGTTCCATCTGTGAATATTGTTAAATGTGGAACTGATCTTCAGAAAAAAAGCTATTATGTACACCCAGGATATTTTAAGTAAGTTAAAATGGAATGTGATGAATCTTTGCATACAAATGTTAGGGAAATCTGAGCTGCCTCAGATCCACTCGGAGGAGGGGCAAAAGTGGGCTTTGCTTCAATATTATGTGTGAAATGACCCTTAACCCAACATGTGAGTATTATTCTAGTGCTGGGGGTGCAAACATATGACTGGCCCATCCAGGGCTATCCAGTCCATGAGCAACTAAAGAGAGAGAAGGCAGAATGTAGGGATGCCAGTCTTCAGGTAGGACCTGGTGATCCCCCCGGAATTACAGTTTATCTCCAAACTACAGAGATTAGTGCCACTGGAGAAAATGGGTGCTTCGGAGGGTGGATTCTGTGGCGGTGTATCCCACTGAGGTCCTTGTCCTCCACTGGCTCCGCTCCCAAATCTCCGTTTCCCAACCAGGATTTCACAATCATACCCCCACTGATGGCTGGGGGGATCTGACAGGAGGCTGCTGAGGGGGCCGTAGCTGACACACACAGGTGTGTATGGTTGAAGCTGTCAAGAAATAGAAAGGAAATGGCTAGGGAACAGGGCTAAGAAGTAAAATAGTGGAGGGGGGGGAATGGCAGCAACAGTGGAGAAAAAGTAGGCGGGGTGTTTTTCCCCCACTGGACTCCTCCCATCACAGCTCAGGGAGGAGCTACATGGGGGTGGAGGCAGGCAGCCTGAGCTGCCATCATCACACCAACTAGCTTCACATTTTTTTCAGATGGTGACCATGAGAGGCAGGGCTGGCCCTAAACTATCTGGCACCTAGGCAATCTTTTTTTGAAAACTGACCCTGCCTAGACTATCTGGCACCCTCGGCAAGGCTCACTTCTGCCCCGCACTGAGCACCAATTTTCAAAAAAATGAATTGTGGGGAAATTGAAAAGCATATCACTCTTTGTACTTGGCATCTTAAACAGCTGTGTCTGTCGCATCTATTGGACCAACAGTGATTTGGGAAGAATAGGCATCTCTAACAATTTCCAGGTCTTGCTGTGCAAAGCAGAAATCCAACAGATGCAGCGGCCTCTCCCTCGACAAGTTGACTGAAGGGCATCCCTGAACATGTGCAAAGTACCTCATGGGTGACCGCTGCTGCAGCTAGTCCCTGGAGTAGAGGCAGGCAGAGAGGAAGGGATGGGGGTGTGCAGCCTGGCGAGATTGCTGTGTCTCCCAAGGCCAACAGAGCTTGAGAGCAACGGGCTTGGAAGAAGGGGCAGGCCTGCGGGGTGCAGGGAGGTGGTAAACAGCGACAGAGTTTGGAAAGCTGGCCCAGCCTCAGCACTTTTGCCCAGGCTGATGGTCAGTTTCCGTTCAGCTGAGACAGCCAAAGTCGGAGGGTTTGTGGAGCCAGCCTCCTCCTCTGGCCACAACTGCCACCCAGATCCTCCCGGACCACACCCTCCACAGCACAGCAGCCAAAGTCACTGTGCTGCCTAGCCTGCCCCCTCAAGCAGCCCCAGCTGGGCTGGGGGCAGAGACACGCGTGGTGGGTGCGCTGCCTCCGAGCTGACAGAGAGAGGGAAGCCAAAGCTGGGCTGGCTGCTGCCGCTGCCATGCCACGTAGAGGGGAGGGAGGGAGGGGGCGCCCCGGCACCCTTAGGCCCTCAGTCCCCTAGGCAGTCTCCTAGTTTGCCAGCCCTGATTAGAGGGGTTGGTGAGAGCAGCAGTTTGCCATTGAAGGGAGGGGGCTGCTGGGAGAGAGAGGAGAAGGAGGGCTGGCGTGTGGATTGGGAGGCGACTGGGCTGTCTTCCCCACTCTGAGGGGAAAAGATGTCCCAGCCTCTGAAGGAAATAGAGGAGTGTCACGTGTCTGAACATCTGCTAGGGTTGCCAATCCCCAGGTGGGGGCAGGGGATCCCCCGGTTTGGAGGCCCTCCCCCCCCCCGCTTCAGGGTCGTCAGAAAGCGGGGGGAGGGGAAGGAAATGTCTGCTGGGAACTCTGTTATTCCCTATGGAGATTTATTCCCATAGAAAATCATGGAGAATTGACCCGCGGGTATCTGGGGCTCTGGGGGGGGGCTGTTTTTTGAGGTAGAGGCACCAAATTTTCAGTACAGCATCTAGTGCCTCTCCCCAAAATATCCCCCAAGTTTCAAAACGATTGGACCAGGGAGTCCAATTCTATGAGCCCCAAAGGAAGGTGCCCCATCCTTCATTATTTCCTACGGAAGGAAGGAATTGAAAAGGTGTGCTGTCCCTTTAAATGTGATGGCCAGAACTCCTTTTGGAGTTCAATTATGCTTGTCACAGCCTTGATCTTGGCTCCACCCCAATGTCTCCTGGCTCCACCCCCAAAGTCCCCAGATATTTCTTAAATTGGACTTGGCAACCCTAACATCTGCAGAACCAGGAGGCAGTATTGGGGTGGATGGGGGACAGTGACCTCCCTTTCCCCTCCTACCTGTTCTCAGCCTGTGAAGGAAAAGGGGTTGTGTGAGGACAGAAAGTGCCCCTGGGTAATAGACCCACCATCAAGTCTTCACCTCAGCCCTACCACTTCTGTGGGAAACACGAGGGATGAGAACTGGAAGTGGGAGGATCTAGGAGAGCCAGGTTCAGATCCCCCTTCCTAAGCCAGGACCCTGTCATCTGAGTCACCCACAGCTGGTCATTCAGCCTGGCCCACCTCACAGGGTTGTTCTTATTGGTGGGGATGGAGTGGTGGAGGGAGGAGTCTGGTGTGCCTCCTTCAGACCCTCAGAGATAGGACTGGGGAAGAGAAGGAGGAAGAGGAGGAGATTGGATGTATACCCCGCTATTAACATGGAGTCTCAAAGTAGCTTACAATATCCTTTCTCTTCTTCTCCCCACAACAGACACCCTGTAAAGTAGGTGGGGCTGAAAGAGTTCTTTCAAGAACTGCTCTTGAGAGAACAACTCTGCTGAGAACATGTGGCTGAGTGCGGAATCAAACCCAGTTCTCCCAGATTAGAGTTCACACTCCTTACCACTACGCCAAACTGGCTCTCACCAGAAAAGAAACAAAAGAGAGATAGATGGATCATAGCCATGCTCAGCTGCTGAATACGATTGCCAATCCCCATCTGGGGACAGGGGATCCCCTGGTTTGGAGGCCCTCCCCCTGCTTCAGGGTTATCAGAAAGCGGGGGGGATGCCCACTGAGCCCTCCATATAACCCTATAGAAACTGGCCCCCATAGGGTTTGTTGGAGAATCAATCAATGGGTATCAGGGGCTCTGGGAGGGGGCTGTTTTTTTGAGGATGAGGCACAGAATTTTCAGCATAGCATCTGGTACCTCTCCCCAAAAAAGGTGCCCCCATCCTCCATTATTTCCAGTGGAAGGAAGGAATTTAAAAGGAATGTGATCGCCAGAATTCCTTTCAAAGTTCAATTGTGTTTGTCACAACCTCGCTCTTGGCTCCACCCCCAAAAGTCCCCAGATATTTCCTGAGTTGGACCAGGAGACCCTATGGGCTTATGAGGGGTGGGATGTTGAAAAGCTACTTTATTTACTTGTAAGGAAGATGACTCATCTCTTAAAAGTGCTATATATACAAAAAGTAACTAATTTATATGGAAATGTAAGACACCCTCTTTTATGGTATCCCTTGGGGGGGAATATAGACCGTTTTCGCACACAGCTCACCTCACAGTCACAATCCTGTTCCCTCCGCAGCGTCCGGTTGGATTTCGCACCATCTGCGCCGAAGTTACAGGAAGTGCCGCAGCTTTTGCGTAGCAGACGTAAACCTCTAAACCCCAGTTTACGTTTGCTACGCAGAAGCCGCGGCACTTCCTGTAACTCCGGCGCAGATGGTGGGAAATCCGACAGACACCGCGGAGGGAACAGGATTGTGACTGCGAGGTAAGCTGTGTGCGAAAACGGTATTGGTCTTACATCTGATTAAATACATTTATTGGGGCTTTTGTAGGTTCCCCAGTAAATCAGTACTTTCACTGGTAGGAATCAATTGCTTTTATTTGTATTTTGAGTAAAAAATAATATTGTTAATTGGGTTTGCCTTTGCCATTTATAAAGTTTATATCTTCGGTACCGGGCATTACATTTTATGGCACATGAGGCCTGGCCTAACAAAATGACATATATAATGTCAGACCTGCCCCTCAGAGTTGGACACCATACCTCAGTTTCAGTCAGGCACAAGCAGCATGCCCTACCACATCCAATAGCTGGCTTCATTTCCCCCCCTTCAAAATGGTACAAGCCATTCAGCTTCAAAAATTTCCATTTGATTTTGGATTATTATTTTTTTGCAAGAAATTCGCTGCCTTAGAGAACCAGTCTAAAAGAAAAGGAAGCCCATTACCACGAAACCCCCTGGCGCTGTTTTGCAAAGCAAAGAAGCATTTTAATAATATCTTTAATCTTCTGGATTCTGCTCCAGACTAAGCGTTGAACTCCTAAACTTCGGAGAGTTCTTCATTATTATGCAACATGTGTCCAGCCCTTCTGCTCTCCTGCACCATTCCTTGTTTTTTCCCACCCTCACAAGTGATGTTAAAACTCGCTGAATTTTCACAATGAGAAAAAAAAATGAAACCAGGGTAGGGGCTAGGGAGCCATCAGCTGTGACCTGCTCGGAAGACTAGGCATCGAATCCACAGAAGGAAACAAAAGCAGGAAAGATTAGCATTTCCAAACTGAGCAAAGACTGGGCTCCACTGCAAGCTGTTTATTCTAAGCGTTGATTTTCAATATTTAGAATGATTAGCAAGTGAAAGCGGGTTGTTGCCAAGATGAATCTGTGCCAGCCCTGTGCTCAATGGAAGAGAAAGAGCAACAAATGAAAGGGAGGTAAAAACTGGCGAGAAAGGGGCTTATGTGTATATTTTCCCTCTGAACTGGAAAGAGGCTTGAGAGATGTTGGTGTTTGCCTGGTAAGAAAGGAAGGTACATTGCAGAACAGCTGGGGGAATATAAGAAACACACAACAAAGCAATACTTGTGCTGATCCAAATGATTGACTTATATAGTAGGCCCTTTTCTCTCCAGTCATTTATGCTGCGTAGTCCACTGACATGATGTAAGAAACAATCCAAAGCACTTACCAGCAGGGCCTTTTTTGTAGAAGAAGCCCAGCCGGAACTCATTTGCATATTAGGCCACACCTCTGATGTCACCATTGTTATACACAGGGGGGGTTTTTGTAGAAGAAGCCCAGCAGTAACTCATTTGCATATTAGGCCACACTCCCTGGTGCCAAGCCAGCTGGAACTGTGTTCCTGTGCATTCCTGCTCAAAAAAAACCCTGCGTACCAGGGAGTAAGCCACTGAGTTAACTTACATCTTAGTAAACATGCTTCAGCTTGTGCTCTTATTTCAGTTAAAGGGACCAAAGGCTTTGGTAAAAGTTACACCTTTGAATCAGCATCTACTTGGATGGGATTTGCAGAGAAAAACTTATTTAAATTAATCATGTTTCCCTAGTGTGTGCTGGCACAACTGCTCAAATATTAATTATGAGTGCAGTTTCAGATTTCACATGTAAAATTCAAGCAAAATAGATCATACAGTTCTTTTCTTTGTCTTCATAAATCCATGCTGAATGTATAAGTTCCATCATTTGAAATGTATATCAGATCCCAGTCAGCCAATTTTCTGAGCAAAGCTTTTCCTGACTAATGGAAGACTTAATACTTCATTTTTATTTTATTTAAAACATTGTTATGTGGACTTTCCACAAAATCTAAGGCAAAACCTTTCTATCAATATAAAAACACAATTTAAAAAAACTTAAAGTACTATATTAATTTAACAAAATGCACAATACCGCTAAATCAAGTGGACACAAATAACAGTAAAGTAATTATGTTAGTCAAAAAAAGACTCGGGAAAGGCAACCATTTTTACTTGTCACCTAAACATAAAGGTGTGGGTGCCATGTAAATATTTTTGGAAGGCCTCATTCTCAATTGAAAGCCAACTATGCATACATTTCTATATAATTTACTTTGCACCACATCCTTAGCAGTGAGCAGAGGGTAAATATACATACAAACTTGCCAACCTCCAGGTAGTGGCTGGAGATCTCCCAGAATTACAGCTGGTCTCCAGGGTGACAGAGATCACTTCTGATGGAGAAAATGGCTGCTTTGAAAGTTGGACTCTATGGTATGAAGGCCTTCCCTTTCCCAAGTCCCACCATCCCCAGGCTCCACCCCCAAAATATACAGGAATTTTCCAACCCAGAGTTTTATCAGGTGCCCATCAGATAGGGTTGCCAAGTCCCCTGCGGCCTCTGGTGGTGGACTTCTTTTGTGCGCACAGCGTGTGTGCGGGGCACAATGACGTCACCCGGAAGTGACGTCATTGCGACACCACGTGTCAGCTGCTCTAGGTGCTTCTGGGAAAACTCTATAGTTTTCCTGGGTGCTCTAGCAATTTGGGAGGGGGAAACTCTATATTACCTATTGTACCATAGAGTTTTCCCTCCCAAATTGCTAGAGTGTCCAGGAAAACCACAGAGTTTTTCCGGAAACGCCTAGAACGGTCGGCATGTGGCGTCGCCGGCACAATGATGTCACTTCCGGGTGATGTCACTGTGCCGGCAACGATGGGGAAGGTTCCCCCCACCGGCCCAATGTGGGCCAGTGGGTTGGGAACCTCCAGGGTGGGAGAACCCCCGCCCAGCCTGGGGGCTTGGCAGCCCTACCATCAGACTTTCAAGAGCAGACTGAAAATCCTCGTTAAAGGCTGCCTCTCTCATTTGCAGTCTAATAGTGGACTGTAGGGCAGCTGCCATTTTCCTGGGCCTTCTATACTTACACAGGCAGGAAACTAAAGTGAATTTTACTAATCAATACATCTTTCTGAGACTACATCTGTTGAATTTATGCTGCAGATGTGGGGCAGCAAGAAATAGTGTGGATATGTATGAACCACAAAAATGCAGTTGGGCTCATGGTTCAACCACAACCATGAACCCCACCAGCCCAGTTGCCTCAAATACAAACCAATCCAGGTTCATGAGATTTCTGCCTGAAACAACTGAGCCATGGGGGCAGCCTGCTCCTGTGGCTCAGTTATTTTGGGCTCTAAACAGCTGGGCTATGGGAGCAGGCTGCCCCTGGAGCTCAGTTGTTTATGATCTAAACCAGGGATGGGGAATGACCAGGCTGAGGGCCATTTATGATGCTCGAGATCACTTGGTCTGGCCCTCGGGGATTGCTGGGCTGAGCCGAGCCATGTGGTGATCTCCCTGGGCCCCAGATGACCGGCGAGGATTGTGAAGCCCAGCTGCGCTGTGCAGTGACCTCCCCAGGGCCCAGCTGGCCAGCAGGGATTGTGGGGCCCGGTTGTGCTGTGCGGTGGCCTCCCTGAGGCCTGTCTGGCTGGCCAGGATTGCTGTGGGACCTGGAAAAGTCCCTGTCACAATTCAGGTAACTTTCCCCTCAATTCTTTATTTTCCTTTCTTTCTATTTCTTCCATTTATTTGTTTCCCTTAATTCCCCTTTCTTCCCCTCTTTCTTTCCTTTCCTTTCTTTCCCTTTCTTCCTCCCATTTCTTTCTTTTCCGTTCTTCCCCCTTTCTTTATTTTTCTTTATAACCTTTTCTCCCCCCATTTCTTTCTTTCCCTTTCTTCCCCCAATTTCTTTCTTTCCCTTTCTTTCCCTTTCTCCTCACTTTCTCCCTTCCTTCCTTTCTCTCTCTCTCTGGAGCCTTCGTGGTGGGCATTGTGAAGGATTGCTGCTGGGGGTATGTGGGTGCCTTTAAAGGTCTGCTGGGAGCAGCTGCAGTTTCCGCATGAAGGGAGGGAGGGGTGGCAGGGATAGGGGGCGGGAGCCAGCTGCCACCAGTTTAATTTGCACTTGATTATCCCAAATGGTGTGACCGAATATGCTAATATTAGGGGATGTTGTCTAATATGCTAATGAGTTCCTGCTGGGCTTTTTTTGTACGCATTTGCCTAGGGCAGCGGGCCGGGGGGGGTGTGTGTGTGTGCCAAATTAGGCTCTCCCCACATGACTTCAAATAGAAAAAAACAATTATTTGCATTAATTTTGCCAGCCTGAATCGTTCTCCCTTACCGGAGCACTGTCATTTAAGTTGATAATTTTGTATGGCCTGCGAATGATGTTATAAATATCTAAATGGCCCTTGGCAGAAAAAAGGTTCCCCACCCCTGATCTAAACAGCTGAGTCACAGGGGCAGCCTGCTCCTGTAGCTCAGCTGTTTAAAGGAGTTTGGCGGCTGCCCAGGGGCAGGCACAACCGGCTGTCACTGTGAACGGATGGCCAGAATCCTGGAAAGGATGGATGCAAGCAGCAGTGGTGGGAACCTGCTCTCCCCCCCCTCCTGAGTGGAGAAGGGGCACCGGCAATCAAGGATGCTCCCTAGCATGGGGCGCAGGGCAACTACCCGTTTCCCACTGGTTAAGACTGCTCCTGGTTGCATACTGATCTTCTGTCTATTACACCTTGTCCATAGCATTCCCCTCTCCAAGCAGTGATTCAGAGCTCCCACAGCCCTCCCAGACTCTCCCAGCACCTCTGACTGCTGGTTGGTTTTGCAGTTAAATCTGAGGGAAAGAAGCACACCATTTGCCCAGGAAAGTAGGGAGGCAGTGAAGTCCATGGGTTAGGGTTGCCAGGTCTGTGTTGGAAAATACCTGTCAAGTCGGCAGATTCAATAACGAGTCGTTGTTGATACAAAGAAACTACTTTATCGATACTGATACTTGAGGCTAGGCCAGCATTGAAAAGACTAAAGAATAAACTGTAGATACATGGCATATAAGGGATACTTCAAAGGGATTCCTAAGGCGGGAGGATTATGCAGGGAACATTCACACATTGATGTTACCAATTCGTTCTCAGGCTCGCATGGCCTTGATCGTAGTGGGCTCCTGACTCCCTTCCGAGAGCCAGGCCTGAGAAGGCACAGATAAGACTTTCACATCTTTCCATTTCAAAGCAAGGCTACTCACTACGGGAAGGGAGGGGTAGGAAGGGTACAAGCTAGCAGCATTTGATTATACCTTGGTTCTACCCAGAATGCTCTTTGACTGAGCCAGAGTTACAGGCAGACTTGACAATACCTGGAGACATTACAGGTGGATCTGGAAGAGTGGGGGGGGGGGAGAGGGGACAAAGCAGGGGGTAATGCCATAGAGCCCACCCTTCCAAGCAGCCATTTTATCCAGGGGAGCTGATCTCTGCCAGTTGGGAATCATTTGTAAAAGTGGGAGATCCACAGGCCCCACCTGGAAGCTGGCAACCCATTAAAATAAGGGCAGAAACACTAAGGCTCTACAGTAGAGAGGCACTTCTGTGCCTTGGGTGCACTTGAGGGTGTGGGTGAGGTAAGAGAGAATTGTTCTAATAACAAACCATTGCAGTTCGCTGCTGGGGAAATGCAGTTTCTCTTTAGTGTGTGTTTCTCTTCAGTTTCTCTCTGGTTGTGGGAAAGGAGTCCCATACCCTGCAACAACGGCATGCTCCTTGTACATTGTCTGGGAAAAGTCCTGAACTTGCCTTCACTGGGACCAGGTTGCCCCAAACCGACACAACTGGGTTGTGGCTCAAGCTGTTAAGCGGATTTATGGGGAGAGCGAACCAGCGCGATTGCCATTGTATTGCGCATTGCACAGTTGTGTTTGATCAGGCCCTGCCAATGTTAATACGTTTTTGCGGCTCACAAAACTCCCTTTGTTACCAATTCCTCCTCCACTCCCTCCCACCGCCCTGGAGAATAGTCCCAAACTCTTTGTGAAACTGACTGACTTAAACAAACAAACAGATTCCACAAATGGCTCTCCCCCCCCTCCCTCCACGGTGCTACTTGGCACTGAGGGAAGGAAACGCGCCACTTGCCCAGGAATGGCGGGAGGCAGCGAAGTCCAGGCCACAGGCTTTGGTGCTTGAAATCACGCTTTGCCGGGCAAGCCTGGGCAAGCCGAGTAACGAAGAGGCCTTGACCTGCCTTTCTGATTGCTTTTTCTTTTTTCTCTCTGAGTACACATCGTGCTTTGTGAAAGGTTGCGTAGACTCCCCAGCCCATGTTGGAGGGCAAAGTTTACAACCAGGGGAGAAAGTTTTATTGTCTTGCATTCTTTCGCTCAATCGCCTTCTCGGCTGTTGGAAATCTTAAAACTTTGAGGGGAGTAAAAGACTCCCTTTCCTTTCTCCATGGTTACTCTGCGATTGTGCCTGTCTTTCCCCTCATTATGAGTGCATCTTCTAGGCTGTTGTTTTCCCAAAATATTGGGAAAACCCAAGTGCTCACTGTGGAAAAAAAAATCCTGCACAGAAGTTCGTTGGTTGTTAACATTGGACAAAAGGGAGTTGTTTCGGGCCTCCTATGAGAGCTGCTTTTGTTTTCTGTCTCCTGGGGTCTGGCTGGCTATTTCTGTTGCTTTAATTGTCAGAGGATATTTTTCATCTATTTGCATGTTTCCTGGATGCATGTCAGTTTCAAGGGGTTTCCATTTTGCCTAGAAAAAGGCCTTACAAAAAAAAAATGGTATTCCACATACTACAGCTAATCTTGTACATAGGGTTGCCAAGTCCAATTAGAGAAATAACTGGGGACTTTGGGGGTGGAGCCAGGAGACTTTGGGGGTGGGGCCAGGAGCAAGGTTGAGACAAGCACAATTGAACTCCAAAGGGAGTGCTGGCCAGCACATTGGAAGAGACCGTGCACTTTTGAAATGCCTTCCTTCCATAGGAAATCATGAAGGACAGGGGCACCTTCTTTGGGGGCTCATAGAATTGGACCCCCTGGTCCAACCTTTTTGAAACTTGGAGGGTACTTTGTGGGGAGGCACTAGATGCTATACTGAAAATCTGGTGCCTCTACCTCAAAAAACAGCTCCCTCAGAACCCCAGATACCCGCAGATCAATTCTCCATTATTTTCGATAGGAATAAATCTCCATAGGGAATAATGAGGTGCCCAGCAGACATTTCCCTCCCCTCCCCCCGCTTTCTGAAGACCCTGAAGCGGGGGGAGGTCCTCCAAACCGGGGGATCCCCTGCCCCCACCTGGGGATTGGCAACCCTACTTGTACAACAGCAGAGTTGAAATCCCCTACCCCGAGGAAGCCTTTGCTATATTGCAGAGTTGGGGAGGGGGGGTCCAGCAGAAAAGGGCAACCTGCTGATTCCTACAATAGCAAAGTCCCCATGATTTTGAATCAGACATACGATGGCAGCTCTGTGCCTCCCAATCTCAAGTGGTTCCAATTCTAATCACGAGTCAGCTTCAACCTTGCCCTGCAGTTTTTACACCCTGAAATGGTGCTTAGCGAGCTGCTGTTTGGTTCAGTGGAGCAATGTTTGTGTAGCTGTCACTACATACATGTTTCCAACCTGTTGTGTCTTGCATGTCAGTCCCGAAGTTACAACACAGCGGCCGCTACGGAGGTGACCAGTGGAAGTCCACTGGTCTCTGAATGTAGCTCTGCAAATACGCTCCGCCAATCAAGATCTGTGGCGGGAAGTTTAACTGGCCAGGATTGGACCTGGCCAGACTGAGGGTTGTTCCGGGGTAAGTATATAATTGGGACCTAGCCCGCGTTGCCTTGCCTTGTGATGTACTCGCTAATAAAGCATGTTGCCTTCCGCACGTCTCGTCACTCAGTACATCACACAACCTGAGCAAATAGCAGCTCCTCTCATGCCACAATTGTGATCAGAAGTGGGCTCACATGTGTCTGGGAAACACAGAACTCCCACCGCTTAACGTGGTATAAAGTTCTCAATGATGGCCACGTGGAGTTTGTACTGTGTGACTCTGTCCCAAGGAGATAGAAAAGTTCATAGCACCGTTTCTACAAGGAAAGGCTTAAACAGTCTGTGGCTTTTCAGTATAGAGAAAATATAGTGCTGATTCACATATTACAAAGTCCTCATGGCTACTTTCAGTTAGGCAGTCCTGGGAGTTTCCTGTTGGTAGCTCAGTTCCCAAGCGCATGTTGGGCCAATTCAGATTGAAGACACAGCATGCAAGGAATGGGTGTTTAAGCGTTCCCCCTGCTCTGCACAGCTTTTCCAATCTGAAATAGTCCAAGGAGCCTCTATTTCATCCATCTGGATGCTCCTGTGTAGGCAACCCAGGGAGCAGGGATTTTTTTATTTTTATTTATTTATTTATTATTTATTTATATCCCGCCCTTCCCACAAAAGTGGCTCAGGGCGGCTCACAACAGATAATAAGACATAAAATTAAATTAGCATTTAAATATGTAAGCAGTTAAAACAGTCAAAACATTTAAAACCTTAAAACATCGAACCTTATAACAGTATGAATAGCAAGAATCTGGTAAAGCTACATTAGTTTCCCATATCAGTTAGGTGTAAGCTAACCGGAAGAGGGTTGTCTTACAGGCCCTGCGGAACTGAATAAGGTCCCGCAGGGCCCTCACCTCCTCCGGTAGCTGGTTCCACCACGTAGGGGCCATAACAGAGAAGGCCCTGTCCCTAGTAGATTTAAGGCGGGCTTCTTTTGGCCCAGGGATAGCGAGAAGGTTTTGGGTTCCCGACCTCAGTACTCTCTGGGGAACATGTGGGGAGAGACGGTCCTTCAGGTAGGCAGGTCCCAGGCCATATAGGGCTTTAAAGGTAATAACCAGCACCTTGTACCGAACTTGGTATATTATTGGAAGCCAGTGCAGAGCCCGAAGACCCGGCTGAATGTGCCCCCATCTTGGGAGGCCCAATAACAGCCGGGCCGCGGCATTCTGCACCAGCTGCAATTTCCGAGTTCGGCACAGGGGCAGCCCCATGTAGAGGGCATTGCAGTAGTCCAACCTCGAGGTGCGACATGGCAGCACTTTACACATACACACAGGGGATGTCAAGCATGCGATTTCAAAATAACCAGTCCTTGGATTTTGAAACAAAGTTTGGTTTATTGATAATCCATGTAGCTCAGCCGAGCTAGGTATTGGAACTGATACCTTGTAACATCGGACTACATGCTTTAAAATGGCCCATCAAAAGTTCTATAAACAATTCTACATTCACGTGTGAAATTCACACTCTAGCTTCCTTATCTATGTTACGGCTAGCGCATCCTGGGTCCAGGCCTGGCTGGGCCTGGGAACAAGTCCCAGGAGGTCTTATCTTCGAAGAGGACATTCCTGCATTTGTTAGTAAAAGCGAAAGAGACAAAGGAGGGAGTTTACTACTTTGATGTGCCTGAGTTTAATTCGTGGTTAGTAACAATTCTATGCTCTGGCAACTACAATAAGAAATGAATATACAATGCTTGACAAGGGAGAGCTAAGCTGGACTGGTTCTTAGAGTTAGGGCTTGGCAGAGGGGGGCAATGGCAAGCTATCTCTGCTTAATCAGTCGCCTTGTAAACCCTGTGGGGTGGTTGCCCTAAGTTGGCTTACATGGCAGCACTTTGCACATACACACAGGGAGATGATCAGCAGCCTCAGCGCAATTATATCACTTCAAGCACAAACTGGAAGTGACATCATTATGCCGGGGTTGATCGTCTCGCATTCGGCCAAAACTCTGCAGTTTAAACCCAGAGTTTCGGGAGAATGCTAGAGTGTCACACGGCATGATGAGGTCACTTCCAGGTGATGCCAAAAGCAGCAGCATCAACCTAGCAATGCCGGTTGATTTGCCGGAGAGCCAGTTTGATGTAGTGGTTAAGTGTGCGGACTCTTATCTGGGAGAACCGGGTTTGATTCCCCACTCCTCCACTTGCACCTGCTAGCATGGCCTTGGGTCAGCCATAGCTCTGGCAGAGGTTGTCCTTGAAAGGGCAGCTGCTGTGAGAGCCCTCTCCAGCCCCACCCAGGGTGTCTGTGGTGGGGGAGGAAGGGAAAGGAGATTGTGAGCCGCTCTGAGACTCTTTGGAGTGGAGGGCGGGATATAAATCCAATATCTTCTTCATCTTCATTTCTCTCCCCCTCCATTAAGCTTGGGAATTTCTTTCTGCCACCCAGCCTGAGCGATTAGAAAAAAGCCGATAAGCTTTCTTATCAATTCTGTGATATTTATAATAAAAATGAAGTCCAATCAAGAAAGTTCAAACAAGTTTCTTATTTATACCTATACCAACGGATATGTTTGCAACAAAGAGCAGTCAATCCAAATAAATCCAACAGGTAAGGTTTTACGTATCTGGACACAGTCCACACTCTTTCAACGAGGATTTTTCTGTTCCCCTTGCAGAAGTTCAGATTGTCAAAAATCACAAACCCATTTAGAATACAAAAGCGCAGCGACAGGGTAGAACCAGTATACAAGTCCTGTTTTGCTGACCGCTTTTTCCAAGCTTCTGCAGATCAGGGAAAACTTCTCCAGCAAGAATACCTTTACAAACTGTCTCCTTCCGGATGGCTACAACATTGTCACAAGATGGCAGGTAACGAGAGTTGGGGGTCAGGAGATCTCTTATTCCCAGCAAGGAGCTGGGAAACCCAGGCATTGGGCAGCTCACAGCGACACACCACACTCCCGCTTCTTAGCCCTTTAAAGAGTTTCCTGCCCACTTTCCCTTCTGATCCACGTTGTAGCATAACTGCACTGCTTGGTAAGGAAGATGAATGGCATCAGAACAGCGTATGTGTGGGTTCTGTTCTTCCTCATCCCCCCTCCCTTGCTGCTACTGGTAGTGGGGGTGGGAGTACATGTGGACACAGCCTTCATTCACCATTCAGAGAGCAATATTAAAATAACTAGTTTGTATTGGGGGGGGTGGTGGACAAATATCTAACCAATAATCCAAATATGATTAAAATATAATGCTCACATGGCCATGTGCAGTGTGGAGGCTGTGTCATTCATTACTAATTACTGCACAACTATATCCAATAGCTATTCATAGTAATAGCCGCCCTGAGCCACTCCGGTGGGAAGGGCGGGATATAAATCAATCAATCAATCAATCAATAAATTATGCCCCTATTCTGTGCCCTTCTATCACCACAGCAAGGTATGGAGGAAGTTGTGCATTTTTTCATGCCACATATATTGCTTTGAATAATCAGACAATTCCAGATGCTTCAACAAAACCACCAGCTCCAGAAATGGCCCATAGCATAATAAATGCATGGCGGGGAGACCTGTGTGGGAAAGCTCTGGGAGTAGTTTAAGGCATTCCAGGAGTTCCTTACTGGAAACTGAATTCCCAGTAAGATGTGAGACCAATTCAAATTGAGACCATAGTGTGCCAAATGAAGGTGTAGAAACGTGTATGGATTAGCATGTTGGACTAGGTTCTGGGAGACCCAGATCTGAATCTGCACTCTGATGTGGAAGCTCGCTAGCTGGCCTTGGGCCAGTTACACATTTTCAGCCTAAACTACCTCACAAGGTTGTCATGAGCATAACATGGAGAAGAATAGAAAGATGGGGAATAAAGTAAATAAATACATAAATATTTCTCCAGCGCTCTTCTATAAGATCCTGTGAATTTGGGGTAGGTATTTGTGGGTTTCCTGCATTGTGCAGGGGGTTGGATTAGATGACCCTGAAGGTCCCTTCCAACTCTATGATTCTATGATTCCTATTTTAGAAGACATTTCCTGTTCTGGGTTACCAAGCCCCGGAAAAGTATATTAATGTCTGTCATTTTAAAGCTCTCTTAAAGACGGTGTCGTGGCACCACAGCAGTGTGCTTTACAGTTGTTACTTAGTGCCTCTAATGCCACATTCTCACTGCATCACTGTACAAGAGCCTGGTGCTCTTTGCCCACCACACACCTCTGTGCCACACCACGGTCATTAAGAGTTCATCCTTCCAGACTATTCATGTTTTTGCCTCCCACATCTTCACAAAGGCCAATTGCTTCTGATCATAATTAAGCTCAAGTGGCTTAATCTATTTCAGTCTCTTTTGTGTACCTCCCTCTCTCCTGCTCTCAGGCTGCATTCTCAGGATACCTGGGCCTTACACAGCTTACTAGATCTGGAGAGCAAAAGCATTTTCCACTGCAACGATGTACTGAATGTTCTCTCTAGTTTCTTAAGGAAATTAGTCTCTTTCTCCTACCCTTTCCATCTAGTTTTTCCTGTCAGGAGTATGAAGTGGTAATAGTTTCTTCTCCATGCTTCTAAAAAGGGAAGCAGCTAGAGGGGACCCTTTCCTCAGCCATGCTGAATATCTCCACTCTAAAACCCCTTGAAGCAATCTGTTTTCTATGAGCTGGAAACTTATAGGAGGAAAATCAGTGGGATGATATGGAACAGAAGAACAACTGACAAGAGAAGGGCAGAAACACTTCTTCACCATTCCAACATCTTGCTTGCCAAAACAGAGTAAAGTTACCTCTTACAATGGTAAGAAAATAAAGACAGTACTAGGAAAAAATCTGTTGGGCTACTCAGAACATTCCTTCCTTCCTCTGCCACCACTTTTTTCTTAAGTGGTGTTATCCCAGAAGGCTCAATTCTTCTTTTATTGTGAATACTGTAATCCCTATGCACTGTGATTCCCAATCCTTTTACCTACAATGTATGGACACTGCTAGGTATGTTTGATGTTGTGACGGACTCAGGCCCTTAGCCTAAGTAGCTGAGAAACAGGCTTGCAGTGATTGGCTGGAATGTTGCCCGAGCAACGGAAAAGTATCCTTTTGAAGTTTGCTCAGCAGAAAATCACCTCAGGATTTTTAGTCTGAGCCAGGGTGTCTTTGAGTTAAGTCTTCAGTATACCAGTCTGAAGTGAAGACAGTGGGATTAGGCTGGGCAGTTGTAAAACCAACTGAATGAGGGGCTGAGAGCTGCCAGAGTGGCTGAGCTCCTTGTAGGAGACAGAGCTGAGTGGACTCTGTCTGGAAGAGGGAGTTTTCAGACGGTTTGAAACTCTCTGAGGGAGATTTTGCCAGTGTATCAGGCAATCTCCAAGTACAAACAAGATCACACAAATACACACTGAGGGGAGAACTGGATTCTGGTGGTCAGCAGGGTTGCCCAAGACTCAGACCAGCTGTGGGGCTGATACGCATCGGAATTGAGGGGTGCGAGTCCTGGAAGATAGCTAGTGTGAAAGGGTCTGAGAGGGAGAATACTGACACCAATCAGGCGTTCCCTATGTGTGTGTGGAAGAGTGATTGAAGTTTGTTATTCATATGATTTGGCACTGCCAAAGTTAGGGTAAAACATCTGAAGAAACAGCATTCTGAGTGCCTAGAAGGCACAGACAGCCCATGTGAAGTAGAGTCTAGTGGGACTCTGAAACCTGCCTGGTTTATTTTAAAGATATTCTGCCAAAGTCTTGTTATATTTTTACCTCAGCCTGAAAAATCTCTACTCTCTGTAATTGAATTATTCTGCCAACCAGCTGCCAATTGATTTACCTTTTTAATAGTGAATAGTCATAATCAATATCATTTCATCCCTCTCCCTTGCCTTTTGTTCCTTAATAAATATTTTGTGGTTTTTGACTTTAAAACCGTCTGGTGCCAATTATTAATAGTTCTGACAGGATTTCTGTGAGTCTGACTGAGGGACTGAGGGAAGGTGACCGGGGAGAAATTTGAAGTGGTCGCCTCCCAAGCGAAGCCTCTGACTGGGTTCCTCACAGATGTTATTTTGGTTTGCTTCATTTTCCAGGACATTTACCTTTCATACTTCAGTATTTTACATAATTTTGTTTTCTACATCACCTGCTCCGACCCTAAAATGCAGTAATGTGGGTTATCTACATAACACCTAGGAGACAAGCAATCAGCTGGGAGCATTTTAGTTTTTCTGGGATAATCACTGCAAGAAAATAGATATCAATCCATTAAGGAGGTAGCATTGATGCAGAGGAGATAATAGCTATTTATTTATTTACTTTCGATTTATATCCTGCCTATTCCAAACAGACTCAGGGTGGCTAACAATCATAATAAAATCAACATCTCAATTTCAGGTATAAAACAATAAGACATAAACAATTTACAATTTAAAACATTGCATTGGTGCTATACAGAATATACAGTTTATCGGTGGTCCTTCTGATATAAGCTATAAGGAGAAATGTTCTAGGACTTGAGCCTGGATAGGTGTCACAGCTCATTACCTGGAGGTTCTTTTCAAAATTCTAGAAGCATCTGGACTGGTTGTAGTTACCCCCATGACTCATGTACTTTGCACTGATTCAGATTCTCTTTGCTTGTTAAAACTTAAGTCCTGAAACTGAAAATAGATGGTTGCTGTGCTCATTTGTACTAATGGCTGCTGCTGGCCAAACTACTCTCTCATGAACCCTTCTTTCATTGCAAAGCTGGAACATGTAGCTGACCACACAATAACAGTACAAACATTAGTTGTGTGGGTACTGTTTTAATTTCTGCATTATCATCTAATATCATTATCAGGAGCACTCAAGCTCTTAGATATAGGGGACATGTGGGGGACTATGTCCCAAGAAGACTTCTGAAGATCACCCGAAAGCAATGAGGGAGGGAAAACCAAGCCTGTTAACTTCTTCTGAGGAAATACACCTGCTCTGCTGCATTAAACTTTCCTTCCTGAGGCCTTTCCCTTTCCCTTCTTTAATTGCTGTAATGACAACTGGGCAGAAAACCTGGAGTCAGGTTTATACAATTTGGGGGTTGCTTCCTTTGTTGGCAGCAATAAATTTGCCTCAGATGTAGGTGTGGCTAGGGTTCTGCGCATGCATCACTTAGGATAGCTGCCTCATACAACCCCTCCAAGAAAACAGAGAGATAAAACTTAATTACAACCAAAATAGAGACAAGATAAACAAGAGGAAAAAAATGGACTGAAAGTATAAGGCTTGAAGAGCAGTAGCTTGCTGGTGTGGAGAGTTAATTTTTTTTTGAAATCATATTTTAAAAAGTTCTCAAGACTGAGACACACAGGAGATAATGGCAAAAAAGGAGATAAAGGAAATGGCAGAACTCCTAGCCAGTATGGAGAAAAACATTAGAGATGATATAAAAGAACTCCAACAAACAGTAGAAGCTTTATCTGAGCAAGTAATAAATATCTGGTCAGTTGCTGACAAAGCTCTAAAGAAAACAAGACATAATGAGGAAACATTAAGAGAACTTAATGCACAAGAGTCGGCCTGCAGCAATACCCAAAAGCTTTTAACAACTACTGCCAGCTTAACTCACTTGCTATAAACTATTCCAAATCTAAGGCTGCGGGGTTTTCTAAAAGTTGGCGACCACAAAAATGGTATATAGGCAAGCAGGAAATTGAGCAATCCAAATGCTTTAAATATTTGGGCATAACCTTTAATTACAATCTCAAATGGGCAGTTCACCATGACATAATAATAAATATAGCTAGTTGTTCTTCATCTCAAATTAAACAGTTTTATTATAAAAAAGGTAAACAATGTTTGCCTGCTGCAATCAGAGCTTTTAATGCTAAAACACCATCACAAATTTTGTATGGTATCCCTCTGTGGATTAATGCTCTGAACCAAAAAAATAGAAGATATCCAGGCTGCATTTCTGCGACAACTTTTAGGAATCCCCAACTATGTTCCTTATTTTGTAATCTGTTTAGGAGCAAGCCAATCTCTGATTGAAACAAAAGCTTTAACTTTTAAATATTGGTTACAGATATTTTATAGGGCTGAACCAGCTAGCTTGCTCAGCTACCTAAAAAGAGACCCTTATAATGCTGCTTGGCAAGATGAAATCATGTCAAAGCTCAAACAATGGGAATTGCAATTGACAATCTATTTTTATCTGATGAATCTTATAATTTTAGATTTATCAAACAGAGAATCTTAGATCTAGAATCTCACAAACTGTGTCCTATCCAATTTTATACCTGCTCTCCTGCCTCACTTGGACTTGATCAAATTATCTGGTATGTAGTGGTTTAGAATGTAAAATGGTACAATGACAGAATAGTAAAATTAACAAATTGAGCAAACTTTTGATCTGAGTATCATGAGCATGCAAAAGAAACAAAACAGCAGTATGCAGTAAAATTAACAAATTTGTTAATTTGTACCAATTTGTTAATTTTACTATTCTGTCATTGTACCATTTTACATTCTAAACCACTGCCTACCAGATAATTTTACTTCACTGTCATTGGTTCTTAAATCTGTACCATGTTGCATTCTGGGCCACTGCCTACCAGCTATGTATGGCTCTGCTCAGCTATGTATGGCTTTGCTCACTGTGCTGGATTCCTTGTCTACTGAAGTGTGCTTAAGAGCACACGAAAGTTTACATTCTAAATAAAAATTGGTTGGTCTTAAAGAGGCAACTTGACTCCTGTTTTGTTCAACTGCTTCAGACCAACACGGCTGCCCGCTTGGATCTATGAAGGAGAATTATTGATAGTAGGAGATTTTAATATTGATATTAAGAGAAACAAGTATTTGAAATTTTAAAAATGAAAACTTAGAGAAGTATATGAGTTCCTGTAAAAGGAAAAACAACCTACTTATTTCTCTAAAAGGTATAAAAAATTCTCTTACATAAATCATATATTAATAAAAGAATCTAATGTTACAAAAATCATTAAAATAGAAAAAGGACCAATCTGGATCTCAGATCATGCACCAATTATTATGGAAATGGATTAGATGAGGAAAGGAAGATTAAAAGATGGAGATTTAATCCTAAGGTTTTTTTTCACCAGGAAGTTAAAGAAGATTTATTTAAAAGGGTGGAAAATTATTTTAGAGAAAATAGACAATCTGCAGAAGAAGAGATAATATGTGATGCTGCAAAGGCAGTTATTAGAGGGATTTGCATATCTAAAGAAGTTCAGTTACAAAAGAAATATGAAATACAAAATCAGGAAAAACTGACTAAGCTGAAAAAGGAATTGCAGGAACTGGATTTAATAACCATATGGAAAAGAGATATAATAGTGAAAAATGAATACCAAAGGACCAATATAAATACAATGAAAAAGATTGGCAAATTACTTAAAAAACAGAAGAGAAAAACAAAGGATAGGGCCAATGAAGAAAAAGGTGAGAAAATATATGATAAATATATGTTATATATTATCAAAACTTATTTAAAGCAGAAGAAAATAAACAATTTGATGAAATTATAACAAACAAAGTTAGTTGGGAGGAATTAATGGAATTAAATGAGGATGCCACACAACAAGAAATATTAAATGTTATAAAAAGCTTAAAAAATGGGAAGTCACCAGGATTAGATGGGTTTACAGCAGAATTTTATAAATTGGTGGGAAATGTGATAGTCCTGGAATTACAAAGATTATTTAATAAAATTTTGAATGAAGGGAAAGCCCCAGACTCCTGGAGGAAGACAGAGATTATTACAATCCAAAAACAACAAAGGGATCCAGAAGATCCGAATTCTTATAGACCAATAAGTTTGGCAAACTAATTTTTTTTTTTGCAAAGGTCCTAGCAAATAGATTAAAGAAATTATTACCAAATTTAATAGGAGAAGACCAATATGGATTCGTGAAAGAGAGGTCTATAGGGCATCCTATCAGAAATGTGATAAATGGTTTATACCAGGGGTGGAGAATGGTAGCTCTCCAGATGTTTTTTGCCTACAACTCCCATCAGCCCCAGCCATTGGCCATGCTGGCTGGGGCTGATGGGAGTTGTAGGCAAAAAACATCTGGAGAGCTACCATTGGCCACCCCTGGTTTATACCATGGGAATAATAAGAAAAGAAATGCCTTATTAAAATTGGATGTATATAAAGCTTTTGATACTTTAAATCATGAATATATGTTTAAAGTGTTACATAAATTTGGTTTTGAGGAACAGTTTGTGAATGCAATAAGAGAAAGATATAGGAATGGGAAAGCAGTGATAAAAATAAATGAAGGACATACTAAGGAAATTATGATTCAGAGAGGGGTTAAGCAAGGTTGCCCCCTATCACCGATGCTTTTTGTCATGGCTATGGAACCTCTGACTGATAGAATTAGGAACAGTAGTAGAATACAGGGATATAAGGTAGGGAAGGAGAAAATCAAACTGAATTTATTTGCAAATAATATATTATTAGTTTTAGGAAACCCCCTAGAGGCTATGAAAGAGTTAATAATAATTTTGGAAGATTTTAAAGAATGTTCAGGACTGGGAGTAAACATTGAGAAATCTGAAATAATGTTCAGTAAAGTAGATCTAAGGGAACAAAAAGAAATAGCAAAGTTGACAGGAATCAAATTAGAAGTTAAAAAGTTGAAATTTTTAAGGATAATTATAACAAGGAATGTTAAGAAGTTAATGACATTAAATTATAAAATAGTTTGAAAAAATAGAAAAATATTTAACTCAATGGAAGGACAAGTATATGAGTATATTAGGGGGGGGGAGCAATTAAAATGTTTCTAATACCAAAGTTGATGTATCTGTTTCAGGTACTCCCAGAGTCTCTTGTAGGGTGGACTCTCCACCCTAGAAGAGACTATTAAAGCCATCAAGCAACTGAAAAGTGGCAAGGCAGCGGGAGTTGATGGAATCCCACCAGAGATCTGGAAGCATGGGGGCACAGTACTACATAACACACTTCACAAAGTACTTGTCACCTGCTGGGAACAAGGCAAACTACCACAGGACTTTCGTGATGCAATCATCATCACTCTACACAAGAACAAAGGGGAAAAGTCAGACTGCTCCAACTACCGGGGGATAACCCTGCTCTCCATCGCAGGCAAAATCCTTGCCAGAATACTCCTGAACAGACTGGTGCCCACCATTGCAGAAGAACTCCTCCCAGAGAGCCAGTGCGGCTTCAGAGCTAACAGGAGCACCACCGACATGGTATTTGTTCTCAGGCAGCTCCAAGAGAAATGCAGGGAACAGAACAAGGGTCTATATGTGACTTTTGTCGACCTTACCAAAGCTTTCGATACCGTTAGCAGGAAAGGCCTGTGGCAAATCTTGGAACGTTTAGGATGTCCCCCAAGGTTCCTCAGCATGATTATCCAGCTACATGAAGACCAGCGAGGCCAAGTCAGACACTGCAACGACCTCTCGGAGCCCTTCCCAATAGGCACAGGTGTAAAGCAAGGCTGCGTTCTCGCGCCAACTCTCTTTACGATCTTCTTTAGCATGATGCTTCAAAGAGCCGCAGTAGATCTAGATGATGACGATGGTGTCTACATCCGCTATCGCACTGATGGCAGCCTGTTCAACCTGAGGCGACTAAAGGCTCACTCCAAGACAATGGAAAAACTCATCTGAGAGCTACTATTTGCTGATGATGCTGCACTCGTCTCCCACTCGGTATCAGCTCTGCAGCATATGATGTCCTGCTTTGCAGAGGCTGCCAAGCTATTCGGCCTAGAAGTTAGTCTGAAGAAGACAGAAGTTCTCCACCAGCCTGCACCCCAGGAAGATTATCACCCTCCCTGCATCACTGTGGGTGAATCCGTTCTGAAGACAGTCCAGCAGTTCAGCTACCTGGGGTGCATCATCTCCTCAGATGCCAAGATCGACAAGGAGATTGACAACAGGCTGGCAAAGGCAAATTGTGCATTTGGCCGACTGCACAAAAGAGTGTGGAGCAACAAGCATCTGAAAAAAGGCACAAAGATCAATGTTTACAAAGCGGTTGTGATGACAACCCTCATCTACGGCTCCGCATCGTGGGTTTTATACCGTCATCACCTGCGACTCCTTGAGCGCTTTCATCAGCGCTGCCTTCGCACCATCCTCAACATCCACTGGAGTGACTTTGTGACCAACACTGAAGTCCTCAAGAGGGCGGAGGTTACAAGCATCGAAGCACTGCTGTTGAAGACGCAGCTGCGCTGGGCAGGGCATATTTCTAGGATGGAAAACCACCGCCTTCCCAAGATTGCTCTGTATGGCGAACTTTCCACCGGCCATCGAAATAGAGGGGCACCAAAGAAGAGGTACAAGGACTCCTTGAAGAAATCCCTTGGCACCTGTCGCATCAACCATCACCAGTGGTCTGACCTAGCCTCAGATCGCAAAGCATGGAGGCACACCATCCACCAGGCTGTCTCTTCCTTTGAGAACGCACGCATAGCTGGTCTTGAGGACAAAAGGAGATTGAGGAAGAATCGCACTGCTACAGCACCAACCCTAAATCAGACTTTTCCCTGCAGCCACTGTGGCTGGATCTGCCTGTCCCGCATTGGTCTTGTCAGCCACCAGCGAGCCTGCAGCAGACGTGGACTACTGCACCCTTCTTAAATCTTTGTTCGCGAAGTCAAGCCGAGAGACTCCCAGAGTGGGTGCCCAAGGAACAACTGACAATATGGGATAAGGTACTTAAAAACTGGAAAGAAACAAGCTAGAGTCTCCAGTAATGTGATATATATGTCAAAAGAAGAACTAGGCTGGGGTGTACCACAGTTGGAAGCATATTATGAAGCATTCCAAATAAAAATGCTGATGGAACTGGATTAGGGTTGCCAAGTCCAATTCAAGAAATATCTGGGGACTTTGGGGGTGAAGCCAGGAGACAGGGTGTGACAAGCATAATTGAACTCCAAGGGAGTTCTGGCCATCACATTTAAAGGGACAGCACACCTTTTAAAATGCCTTCCTTCCATAGGAAATAATGAAGGATATGGGGCACTTTCTTTTGGAGCTCATAGAATTGGACTCCCTGGTCGAATGCTTTTGAAACTTGGGGGGTATTTTGGGGAGAGGCACTAGATGCCATACTGAAAATTTGGTGCCTCTACCTCAAAAAACAGCCCCTCCAGAGCCCCCAATACCTCCAGATCAATTTCCCATTATACCCTATGGGAATTGATCTCCACATAGGGAATAATGAAGTGCCCAGCAGACATTTCCCTCCCCCCTCCCCCATTTCTGGCATCTCTGAAGCGATGGATTGGCATCTCTACTCACGAGTCGCTGCCAGCTTCTTCAAAGTAAGACAGACACACCATCCCAAGAGGAAGCCTTTCCAATCAGAGACTGAAGCCTCCGGAGGTGGAAAGTCACATGGTGGCTGTGGGGGCAGGGCTTCCCCCCAGCGACCAGCTGACTGAGGGCAGGAAGGAGCCTGGGAAAGCAGGAGAGCCCCCTCTGGGACCTGGGGATTGGCAAGCCTAAACTGGATGGAAATAACAGAGATAAATGGGCAAGATGGGAAGATAGTAGAAATAAAGGAGAAGGTCGATTTGTCATATTTACACAAGAAATAAAAAGGGACATAAAAATACAATAGGGCCAAGACAAGTGGGACTAAAAATATGGGAGAAAAAGAAGGCAATGTGGATGCCTGCAATTTCAAAATGGGAACCATTAGAATTATTATGTAAGGAGTCAAAACAAATTGAGAGAACCTTTTGGGAGAAACTGAAGGAAAATGATATAAAGAAAGTAAAAGATATGTACGATACCCGGGATACTTTAATACTAATGCAAGATTTATTAAGAATAGTGGGGGGTCAATACTGGTTAGGTATTAATGGTTTATATAGTATTTTGAAACAACAGAAATATTCTGGAATATTTAAGGATGATACCCTGATGAAAGAACTGTATAGAAGTAGGAAAGATGATAGAGAAGTTTAACAAGAAAGATATATAATATTATGAGGGGAAGTAAAAATCATATGATAAGTATAATACACTCAAAGTGGGAGAATGATATGGAAGTATCGGAACAGGAGCTAAATAAAGTAATGAGAAATATTAATAATATAAAATTGGAAAAATTTAGAGAATGAGAAATGAAATTAATTTGGAAATGGTATAGAACACCGGCTCAACTAGTGTATATGATTAAGGGATTGAGATCCAATTGCTGGCATTGTAAAAAGGAGAAGGGACATTATGTGTGTCTATGGTGGGTGTCAGAACTTGTAACTTTTGCTCTATTTGCCTGGACCAAACTGACTCCATGCTGTAACTTAGTATTAACATAGAGTGCCTGGCCACAGCAATTAACCCTGGCCCCTTTGCTATGCCAAATATTTAGGGCAGCAGGGCAGGCGGCAGATAGTCTCTGCTTAACATCCACAGGTGCCCTTTGAAGACAGGCCGTTTGGCCTTCACAACAGGGGAGCATCCTCCCTTCTGATAACGAAGGCTGGGAAAAGAGACACTTTTCTGTGACGGTGTGAATGATAGCTTTATTGTACTTTACTGATGGCATAAAATGTAGCCAACTGCCAAGAATTGGCATTACTGTTATTTCGTTGCTCTAGTACTGTAGTTCTTCAATAAAGATCCTAACTTTGTAACAAGTCTTGGAATAATCGTCTGAAGTTCGTCCCAGTTCTGACAGTGGGAGTGTTCAAGAGTGGCTGAATTCTGGCGGAAGATTTTGGGAAAAGTGCAAGAAGTGTGTAAAGTTAAAGTGAAACTTTCGGGAAAGGTGTTATTTATGGGAATATTGGGGTACCCCAAAGTGAATAAGCCTTTCCAGGAGATATTTAAAGCTATGATCTTGGCAACCCAGGCTGTCATAGCATTTGGTTGGAAAGATGCCACGAAATGGACTTTGGATAAATGGAACGGTTATTTACACGAATGGATTCAGTCAGATATATTATCAATACTAAAACGAAAGCAAGGAGAGGATAAGATTGAAGAAATCAAAGAAAGGTGGTATAAATACAGTATTTTTTGCACCATAAGACTCACTTCCCCCCCCCCCAAAAAAAAGTGGAGGGAAAAGTGTGTGCGTCTTAAGGAGCGAATACTGCAAAAAATTCACACAAATGCCTCTAAATTCACACAAACGGCTCTAAAAACTAGGTGCGTCTTATGCTCAGGTGCGTCGTATGGAGCGAAAAATACGGTATATAGGATGGGTCAAAACAGGAGGGGCCACTAATGAAATAAGGCTCAGGCTCCAAAGGGTGTGCGTGCGGTTGCAAATATAAATTTGTTCTATTATGGTCAATTTGGGCGGGGTGGGAGGAGGGAGGGGGGGAGGGAACTGATGGATCTGTAATATGAATGTAAGATATTGCAGGAATGTAAGATGGAGAAATAACATGAGTTATAATACAAAATAAAAAAATATTATTAAAAAAAAGATGTAGGTGTGACTGTAAGAACCAGAGGTGAGGCCAGAAAAATGAATGCCCAGTTTCACTCAGCCTGATACCTGTTATGAATCATTAATTGCAACCCTTCTTGCTGAAAGAATGCACACTTTTGATCACACGCCAAATGCCTTTACTCAGCAATTAGTGAACACTGCCAAGCACCTATCATCAGCTCCCAAAAATCTGGGATTATGGTGAAAAGAGTCATAATGCTTAGGCAGGCTTCATCCCAGAGCCTCTCACTACAGAAAAAGAAGTTATTCGCTGCAGAAGTCCAGGAGCTAAGGGGGCATAAGATCCATGCAGTGTTCAGTCTCACCCCCCCTAAAAAAAACCCCCCTCAAAGTCTTTGTGAAGATCGAAATAAATCTTAACCATGAATAAAGCCCATTCTGAAGACCAAGATTAGAAATCTTCTGGGGTTTGTGCAGCGTTTTTTCCCTCACAAGACATTAAACAAACACATCTAGGTTGGAGAGAGTGTTTTGGGGCAAATTTGCATCAGGATTCTCCCATTCTATTTGCAAAAGCATGGATTAGTTACTATCTCTGACATCATCATTACTGGAAGATAATCCCAAAGATAGTTTTTGCCTTGTAGTGGCCACTTCAAAAGGTCCCTGTGGCTGGAATCTAAACTGCCACCCCCTGCAATTGTGCTACGAAGCAACTCCTGGTGCTAATTTCTGTCAGCTTGCCATTCCTATTTCTGCTATTCCTTGACCATGTGATCCTCTCCTCCTTTAAAAGTGCATTCTGCTGTTCCTGGTGCTACCCAAATTGGAGGTCTCCAAATTAACATGGTGAATTAGCATAATTGGAGACAAGCAAGAGGGCGTAACTAGGAGCTCTCCACCAAATGTTTACGGGGATTGTTCCCTCAGAAAACTCTCAAATGAAAAGACGGCGATCCTACTGGAAAGGTGTTTTATTACAAAAAGGAAATAAAGAGCAAACATACGTACAAAGCACACAAACTAACTGAGAGGAAAATAAGAAAGGGATTGTGGGGGAAAGGGATTTGGGGAGGGCAATATTTACCAGGTCCTGGAGAAGCAAAGTGTGTGGAAGGCAGTGAGAGAAAACAACAGTGTGTCTGGAAAGAAGAAGGAAGCCCACAGAGCATGCGGGTGTGATGCTTGGCAGCAAGAAAGAGAGAACATGCACACACTGCACTGGACATAGTGTGCCTAGATATGGGGAAAGTTTGATTTGAGCTGGTCTGACATGAATGCCCCCTAAAACAATACCATGATTAAGAACATAAGAACATAAGAGAAGCCATGTTGGATCAGGCCAATGGCCCATCCTGTCCAACACTCTGTGTCACACAGTGGCCAATATGTGTGTGTGTGTGTGTGTATACACACACACACATATATATACACTGTGGCTAATAGCCACAGATGGACCTCTGCTCCATATTTTTATCCAATCCCCTCTTAAAGCTGGCTATGCTTGTAGCCTCCACCACCTCCTGTGGCAGTGAATTCCACATGTTAATCACCCTTTGGGTGAAGGAGTACTGCCTTTCATCCGTTTTAACCTGACTGCTCAGCAATTTCACTGAATGCCCACGAGTTCTTGTATTGTGCGAAAGGGAGAAAAGTACTTCTTTCTCTACTTTCTCCATCCCATGCATAACCTTGTAAACCTCTATCATGTCACCCCGCAGTCGATTGGCTTTTTAGGGGTAAAATAATGTGATGAGAGAGGCTTGATGGCTTTCCTGAGGATGAACAAAGACCAACAAAACTCAAGACAGTTTGCATGAGTGCAGCTAAGGGTGTGTGATGAACTAGTTTGGGATAAACTGAAAACGTTAGTGTTTCTCCAATGATCCTTGAATACAGGATAGGAGAGACTATTGAGTCTATGAATAGCCCCATTAATTAGGGTGAAGTGTGACCAAGTGTGATGAAGTAACGTTAAGGTGGGGTATTGCCCTTCCTGAGAAGTCCATCTGTTAAATAGTGGGTTCGATACAATGAAGAAGCTTGGTTGCATGATCAAAGCTCTTTATTGAGGTTACAGCATGGTAATGGTTAAACTAAGACTACTGCACTGGGCCAATGGGGCCAACTACATACACTCCCAAAGTTCCCACACTAGAGCATCATTGGGTCATTTGAACCAACAGGGGGCTAGCAATTGGTCTGGGGAAGCAGAGATTTGGATCCTGCTTCCCATTGTTCCAACATCCCCAAGCTCAGTCCTCAAGGCTCCAATGACCCAGGCAAAAACTAATACCCCACATTGAAACATAGAGTCACATACACAACACCCCTCCCCCCTAGTCTGCAAGCCCTAACATACAGAGTCCTGTAGGTGAGTCGGCCAGCGCTGTTCCCACATCGAGTGCCGAGGTGCAGGGGTTGGCACTGCTGGAACGGGCTCTGGAAGCAGCTGTGCGGTGTCTAGGATGACAAGTGGGGGAAATGGGCGGTAGTTGATGGTCTGTAGGCATCATCGGAGGTTCTGGGGCTGATGGTTGATCTGAGGGACTGTGAGCTGGTGTCTCTGTCAAGTCTGGGTTGACTGAAGGTGAGGGCTGAGCTGCGAATAGGTCCCTGGCCACTGGGTCCTCTTGGGGCAGGCAAGACCGAAGTTCACTGATGTGCAGTGAAGCCGCCATGAGTCATGGCCTCATAGGACACCAGGCCTGTCACAGTTGTAATCTAAGTTGAGAGCCATGCAAGGCCACCAGCAAAGTTCTGCACATAGACCAGGTCCCCATAGATCAGGTCCCCATAGACCAGGTTCCCCGGTGAAACCCTGGAGAGACCGGCGGACTTCTGTGGAAGGTTGGAAGTCCAGAGCTCCATCCAGGTGGATCTGGTCAAAGAGGGTTGAAAGCCACCAGCCCATCAGGAGTTCCACCAGGCTGCAGCCCATGAACACACAGGGAATGGTTCTCTGGGCCAGGAGGAACTCCGCCAGTCCCCATGGACAACGCAGCAGAGCAACTCTTTCGTGGTCCTGACCATCCACTCCACCTGGCTGTTAGTTGCCAACCTGATGTGCCTGATCAGGTTTCAGGAAACGAAGTCCTGGAATTCTGCAGAGGTAAACGCAGTCCTTGGCTCAGGACCTATACCCTTCTGATTATGAACTCCCCTCCCTTGCTAGGATTTAGGTCTTAGTGAACTCAGTGCTCTGAGCCGCCCTGTCTCTCTGCTTATGCTGACCAGAGGGGTTTAGCTACTGGGTGCCTTGGCTGAGGACCCATACCCTCCTGATTGTGAATATCTCTGTACAATGAGGGTGACAGTGGGTGCAAAGGTTTCTCATCATGGTGGGGGGAGAAGTCCTCCACCACCACCCATACCACAGGCCCCCAACCCTGGACACCAAACCCATCCTGCCAGCCCACTGAAGCCTGTCTCTAGCAGTGAGAGCCTTTCAGAGCCTTTCACTGATCTGTTCCTGGGGCTCTCCACAGAAGCAACAGAGTTGTAGCACAGCCCAGACATCAGCAGTTGCTAACACTCTTTGGAGAGGAGGACTCTGACAGCAGTGATTTGGAGGGGGAGGAGTATCCTCCCCTTCCACATCACAACTCTCTGTTGCTGCTCCCACCTCAAGTACACATCTCTGTGGCCCCTCCCAGCCCAGTTCAGCTCCAGAAAGCAGCTGTCCCTCCCGGCTTCTTCAATCCTGGGGCCGCATTTCCAGTCCACACTTTGGAAACATTTCTGCACTTTGGAAACATTGGGGAGGGACGGTGGCTCAGTGGTAGAGCATCTGCTTGGGAAGCAGAAGGTCCCAGGTTCAATCCCTAGCATCTCCAAAAAAGGGTCCAGGCAAATAGACGTGAAAAGCCTCAGCTTGAGATCCTGGAGAGCCGCTGCCAGTCTGAGAAGACAGTACTGACTTTGATGGACCCAGGGTCTGATTCAGTAGAAGGCAGCTTCATATGTCCATATGTTCACCCTCCCTAGTGAGCCTTGTGAGGCAAAGTGTCAGTGTGCCATGCCTATGTCTGGAGGAGTGCAAACTCCCAACACTTGCCCTCCTTTGTTCTCTGTAAGCATCTGTAAAGGGTGCACCCCAGTATGTTGCCACCGGAGAAAAGAGTGGTGGCCAGTGGAAGGCAGAGGCCCATTCCCTCTCAGCAGGGAGAAGTGAAGAGGGAGCAGGAGTCCCCTCCAAGAAAAGCTCTGTGCATTTGGGGTGCTGTGGGTGGGACATCAAGGCAGACTGCCCTCCGAGAGGTCATTCCCCCACGGATGCCCCCTGGTATTCTGTCCCCTAGTGGAGAACCATGAGCCAATGAGACTTGCCTGCCATGCACCACTCCGCAATGGCAATGGTCAAGATTGAGTTCTCCAGAGTGAAAGGCAAAACCATGCACTTCACAGCAGACCTCTAGAGCAGCCAGCAGTATGGTTACTTGTCATGGGCCAGTCCACTGTCATCTCCCCCTCTGAGGAGGAATCTGAAGAATCATACGATGGAATGCCCACCTGAGGCTCTCCACAGAAGCAACAGAGTTGTAGCACAGCCCAGACATCAGCAGTTGCTAACACTCTTTGGAGAGGAGGACTCTGACAGCAGTGATTTGGAGGGGGAGGGGTATCCTCCCCTTCCACATCACAACTCTCTGTTGCTGCTCCCACCTCAAGTACACATCTCTGTGGCCCCTCCCAGCCCAGTTCAGCTCCAGAGAGCAGCTGTCCCTCCCGGCTTCTTCAATCCTGGGGCCGCATTTCCAGTCCACACTGGAATGGTCAAGATTGAGTTCTCCAGAGTGAACTCCCACAACAGACACCCTGTGAGGTAGGTGAAGATATTGGATTTATATCCCGCCCTCCACTCCGAAGAGTCTCAGAGCGGCTCACAATCTCCTTTCCCTTCCTCCCCCACAACAGACACCCTGTGAGGTGGGTGGGGCTGGAGAGGGCTCTCACAGCAGCTGCCCTTTCAAGGACAACCTCTGCCAAAGCTACGGCTGACCCAAGGCCATTCCAGCAGGTGCAAGTGGAGGAGTGGGGAATCAAACCCGGTTCTCCCAGATAAGAGTCCGCGCACTTCACCACTTAGCAAAGAGCTCTGGCTGACCCAAGGCCATTCGAGCAGCTGCAAGTGGAGGAGTGGGGAATCAAACCCGGTTCTCGCCCCACAACAGACACCCTGTGAGGTGGGTGGGGCTGGAGAGGGCTCTCACAGCAGCTGCCCTTTCAAGGACAACCTCTGCCAGAGCTATGGCTGACCCAAGGCCATTTCAGCAGGTGCAAGTGGAGGCGTGGGGAATCAAACCCAGTTCTCCCAGATAAGAGTCCGCACACTTAACCATTACACCAGACTGGCTTAAAGGTATAAGCCTATGCGATTGGCAACCTTAACTGTATTTCTCCCAGTCCAGAAATTCAAGGCATCAATTTGCACTAGCTCAGAAAAGCTGAAACAAATTCCAAATCCAGAATGTACAAGACAAGCCTATATTCCAATATCCAACGCAAGCATTCAGATTAGAATGTGCAGCTCCTTCTGATTTCGAAACAAAGCTGAAATTAAGTTATTGAATGAAACTTGAATCTTCTGAAATCAATGGCAAAAACTTGAACTGATTGTAGTGGGAGCATTTTGGTGGTGAAACTGAACATTCACGTTTAGGATTTCAATTTAGATTTCAGTTTCTAATCCCTTGGTGTTGTTTGATGCTTGTAAATTCAGTGTTTTACAATCTCGAATCCTAAAATGCTTATAAGAGCCAAAGCACCACAGATCTTCCATTGATTTTAACTGGAGAAAATTGCTACATGTGATCTGTGATTAATGAGGGTTAGATCTTCATATGGATCATGCCCATTAATGACTGAATGATTGATTCATTCAAGTGGACTGTATTAAAACTCCACAAATATTACATTTGGCAAATTCCTGCAATTTGCCTCCGTTAGATGAAAAGGGAAACTGAACACCCAGTCCATTTTGCACAGCAACTTCCACTTAATTTTAGCCCTGTGCTCTCCCCGCATTTAACGTTTGGAATTTTGTTTTCCAACACTGATTCAGACTAATATTTATTTTTGAAAAAAAAAGAAAGAAATAAAAGCACATTAATCTAATTTCAATATCGTTAAGCCTTGTAATATTGTTCATAACAACAGTAACAAGCTGCTTCCATTTTTCATTAATTCAAACACACGCCAAAGAAAATCCAACACTCTATCGTGCTGTAAGTTAACATTGTTTTCAAATAAGCAGTAAACTAGTATTGCTCTAACTGAAATTCAGGGGTGTTTATCTTTTCCCCGTTATATGTTCCTGACATCTGTGTGATTCTACTTGTTCTGTATAGATCAAATCAAGGACGAACCATTGCTCAGGGCGGGATATAAGTCCAATATCTTCTTCTTCTTCTTCTTTGTCTTCATTTTTTTCAGGTATTCAGAGCCATCCCTGACATTTTCAGAGTGTGTAAGGAGGGAGAAGATACTAAATATTGCCTGTGTATTCACACCTTGGGAGATGCCCAGTATCTTAAGTCTTGAAGACTAAAGACTTCTGTACTTAGCTAATTGTGGTAAATGTCTGTGTGGGAAGTCATTCATGCCACAAGGAAGGGACAGGGGTTTAATATCCAGGGCCTTGAACCATTGTCCTTTAGGAGACTAACATTCAGAGAATGTAGGCTTCCCAATCCCCAGATCCCAGAGGGGGATCCCCTGGTTTTACAGGCTTCCCCCCTCCGGCCCCCAGAGCCATCATGCACCTCTATGAACAATTCCCATAGGGAATGATGGGGAATTGATCCGCGGGCATCGGGGGCTCTGGGGGGGCTGTTTTTTGAGATAGAGGCACCAAATTTTCAGTATAGCATCTGGTGCCTCTCCCCAAAATACCTCCCAAGTTTCAAAAAGATTGGAGCAGGGGGTCCAATTCTATGAGCCCCAAAAGAAGGTGCCCCTATCCTTCATTATTTCCTATGGAAAGAAGGCATTTAAAAGTCTGTGCAGTCCCTTTAAATGTGATGGCCAGAACTCCCTTGGAGTTCAATTATGCTTGTCATACCCTTGCTCTCGGCTCTGCCCCCAATGTATCCTGGCTCCACCCCCAAAGTCCCCAGATATTTCTTAAATTGGACTTGGCAACCCTAAGAGAATGGGTACTAGAGACTGAGGTAGGGTTGCCAGATCTGTGTTGGAAAATACCTGGAGACTTTGGGGGTAGACCCAGGAGAGGGCGGGGTTTGAGGAGGGGAGGGGCCTCAGCATGGTACAATGCCCTAGAGCCCGCCCTTCAAAGCAGCCATTTTCTCCAGGGGATCTCTGCAAGCTGAAGATCAGTTGTAAAAGTGGGAGTTCTCCAAGCCCCACATGCAGGTTGGTAACACTAAGAGGTCAAAACAGATGAGATTCTGGGAGATCAATGAACAGATCTTCCTGGCATCTTTTAAAACAGTCACAGCAGCCAGGTTCCTGATTAATGGGCCACAGGAGGAATGGAGGGGGCCATTATCCCTTTTGTCCTTGCACTTTTTGCAGTTCAAATCCTGGCTCCCCACACAATACCCTGATAAAGAAAAAAAGGCAAGCAAAAGTGAAGGAACAGACTCCACCTCCCCCCACCTATAAACAGTTAACAGTAGATGGAGTTGGGTTCAGTTCGCAAAATTGGGGGGAAAAGGTTTAAGTACTGAGCCTTGCATGGCTAGGGTCAATATTTTATTTTTAAAAACCCCACTAATGGTGACTGTGACATCTGTCATGTCTTTCCTGATCCTCAAGTAAGAGATTGCTACGGTAGAAGGAATGGTGGTGTCAGAAGTTCAGACCCCATAGGATAGAGGCTACATTATATCCTTATGGAGCCTATAGTCTACCAGTGGTCATCCATGTTCAAGGCTACGGTCACATATACTCTGAGAGAGGATAGGCAATTTGTATAACGTGCTTTGAAAATATAAAATATCCCCCCCAAGAGAAATGATGTATACACAAACGGACGTTATTATGCACGGTCTCTCCTGCCCGCACATGTACATGCGTACACAGACACTCCACGTATAAATAATGTGAAAAGACCTTCTGTCTTTCAGTTTTAGTGTCTTGTCAATAAAAAAGAATTAAAAAAGACTCACCTTCGAGGAATGAAGTGAGAAGGATATGTACTAAAAGTGCCATGAAACTACAATTATTTCCAACCATACCCCCGTCATAGTAACATGAGCCCTGTACTGATATTTGGGACATAACAATTAATTAATTTTAGGGTTTTATTCTTGAAGAAAGTACTTAATTTAGCAATAATGGGGATTATTTTTGAAGTTACCAACATTCAAAACGTATCATGAGGGAATTCCTTTTCAAATGTATATGATTGCCCACGCAATGTACCTATTTTGTACAAATCACCTGATGGATGAGCATACATTTTCTCGTCACTGTGAATACACAATATTATGCATTTATCGGGGGCCAATAATCATATTCGCCATTGAAAAACAGCACCTAGAATTTTGTCCCTAGGGAGCAAATGCTTGGAAACTATGGGGATGGCGTGATGAGATGCATGGGAATGTTAACACCTGAAGATTCATAGTGTTGACCAGTATGAATATAAAGGAGATGCTGGCATGTAAAAACCATTTAAGTGAGTCTTGCTAAAGTCCTTTTGGTTTTCCCTTCTGCACAATGCAGACAATGGCACTTTACCCTCATTCTACAGCTCTTTAAAAGATAACAAACAGAAAATATTACCATATTCAGAAAGAGAGAACTTCTTGTGGCTATGTAAATATTTTAATTTATTTGAATGCATGCAAATTTTAAGATGACTATTGACTAACATTCACTCTGGGCTAAAAATATTTATTAGGGTGGCAACCTCAACTCTAGGATATAAGAATAATAAGGCAGAATGAAGCTGAAGATTCTTCAGTTGTTTGCAGTTTCCCCTGCATACAAGTTCTGTGTTCTATAACTGTCCCTAAGTCAAGAGCCACTGAAAAACAGCAACATTTCAAAGCCAACACTAAATTATCACTCTGGCTGGGGGCTAATACTCTACAAGGCATTAACTAAAGCAGAGAAATGTTTTAGCAGTTTCCATAGCCGCCTCACCAAAGGAGAAGAAAACGTAGCCATTCGTTATCGATCAGTTAAGCTGTTGGCTGATTTGTCAGATTCTGTCATACGATCGCAAAATTCCTTCATAACTTCCAGTTAGAAAAGGGTAGATTGCTTTTGTTAGTGGTCCAGAATGTTAGAGAATAGCCTGCAGTGCATCGTGTCTAAGCTTCACAGCATACACATTCAGTCAAGATTGCAAAATGGTCAAGAATATGAAATACAAAAATAAGTCAAAAGGATCACCTGGTGAACATCAGGTTCCATTGTATAGTGCTTTTTTTTAATCCTTTGCTGTCCAAATTCCACCTTGCATCTTTCATTACATTTTCCTCTGTATAACAAACAGCTGATATGCTTCAATCTTCATTAACATTATTACAAACAATCCTCATCCCTCCAATACTCTACTGATTTTGCCCTGTAGCTAAAAATATGTTTCTTAATAGATACAGATATATAATAGGCTCTACTTTTAAAAGCCCATAAAGAGCTTGACTAGTTGATTCATATCAGAGTCTACAGATTTCAACTACTAAACTAGTTCTAAGACTCCTAGGATACAGGTGGAAATTGTATTTGCCTGCTACTTAACTGCCACATGTTTTATCTAGAAGTTTTCCCTGGGTAGAAATACAGACACACTCACACAAAAAAAGGGAGGGAGATGGAAAGATTAAGCAGGCGTAAGAAGGAAGAGGAAATTGCAGGTGATCTAAAACATTCTTAGTTACCAGAAAAGGCCAGCTCTTCCATCTTACTCAAACATCCTCCTCCCTTCTTCTACAAAGAAGATATGCTCTTTTCTATTCCCTCTGCCCTAAAGTAAAAAGTCCATATTTCTTCAAAAGAACACAAAAATAAGTACTGTATTTGTTTGTCTCATGGGACACAGAGTTTCCCCATATGTGTTGCTTTCAGATACATCTGACGCTTCTGGCCCCAAATAATAAAGATGTCTCATATGCCAGAGGATTCTTCAGTCTGTAAAGTCCTGCAGCTCTGGGAATATCTTGTTCATATAGCAGGCTGATCTGGGGTGATCTTCAGCCTTCTAACCAGGGATCAGTCTCTTATTAAAGACACCCGGCATTGTTCCAGTCATTCATTTCTGTCTGCAAAGAAGGGTCGCTGAGTTCAAACAGAGGATCCATGTTGACGGAACTCGAGAGGTAATCATTAGTCCCTTCATCCCAGGGGTGCTGAAGGAAAGAAGTGGCAATTAAGGTTTCATCAAAGTCCAAACTGTTCTGGTTGGATTCTGTTAGGACATAATCTTGTCCAACTGGGCACCATTCCTGTGGACAGTCAATATGCCTTCCTCGCACGGTCAGGTCTACATCCCTGGTTATTGGGCTAATAGGAGGGGTAATCTCCAGATCCTCAAAGGTGGAGAAATCATCATTTAAGGTGGTATCAAAGATAGCCTCCCAGTCAAAGTCACCTTTCAGAGACCCAAGCTCTGTCTGTTCTTCCTGAGTAAGTATGGGGGAACTGGAGAGGCGGGCTGTCTTATACATCCGTTTGGGTAGCGGCTGTTTGCGTTTATGGCTCATTTTCCCATCCACAAGGTTCCAGTTCTGATCGTTGGTGACTTCTTCAAACTCTTTGAGCAGCTGTTGAGACTCCATATTGATTTTCAGAATGCTGTTTTTCCATGAAGTCGCTGCTTGGTTAGCAGAACTGGAACTGGCATCTTGTTGGACTTTGCCGCTAAAGGCTGGATGGATCTGCACAGGGGGCATCCTGCGCTTCTTGAATGCCCCGTTCATCAGTCTGTCTGCGTACTGAGGATCAATTTTCCAGAAGCCACCTTTTCCAGGTTCATCCTTCTCTCGAGGCACCTTGATGAAGCACTTATTCAAGGACAGGTTGTGTCTAATGGAGTTCTGAAATCAAAAGAATAGAGAGAGATTAATTTTGGCAGCATCAGGAAAAGCGTCATGTAGAGGATGGTGCGGACTTGTTGTCTGCGCCCCCAGAAGGTAGGACCAGAAACAATGGCTTGAAATTAAATCAGAAGAGCTTCAGTCTTAACACTGGGAAGAACTTCCTGACACAGCAGTTCCTCAGTGAAACAGGCTTCCTCAGGAGGTGGTGGGCTCTCCTTCCTTGGAGGTTTTTAAAGAGGCTAGATGGCCATCTGACAGCAATACTGTTCCTGTGAATTTAGGGGGAGGTATTTGTGAATTTCCTGCATTGTGCAGAGGGTTGGACTAGATGACAGTGGGGTACATTCCGACCCTTTGATTCTATATAATTACAAAAGTCTTTTTAGCAAGAGAGCAAACTATAGTGGTTTAAGACAATCAGACAATCAGATCTGGAGTACTGTTATAATCATGTACATATATGTACATATGAAGCTGCTTTATACTGAATCAGACCCTCAGTCAGTATTGTCTACTCAGATTGGCAGCGGCTCTCCAGGGTCTCAAGCTGAGGTTTTTCACACCTATTTGCCTGGACCCTTTTTAGTGGAGATACCAGGGACTGAACCTGGGACCTTCTGCTTCCCAAGCAGATGCTCTGCCACTGAGCCACCGTCCCTCCCCAAATCATGGTTAGAAGTATGATTACAGACAAACAGATGGCCTACTCCAACATACTTTAAAAATCAATTTACATGTCTTTATGTCCCATTGTAGTCTTTAACAAAACCAAGCCATTAAAATTACACTATTTAAACGTATGAAGTGGAAGCAGATATATTTCTAAGATCCCAGTAAGAATCTGGCAATTGCTAAGAATTTCATTGTAAGGGCTTTTTTGGTAGAAAAAGCACAACCTGAACTGATTTGCATATTAGACCACACCCCCTGATGGCACCATTGTTTCACATAGGACTTTTCTGTAGAAAAGCCCAGAAGGAATTCATTTGCATATTAGGCCACACCCCTGACACCAAACCAGCTGGAACTGCGTTCCTGTACATTCCTACTCAAAAAAGCCCTGATTTTAATCATTTTATGCCACCTTTCCACTCAACCAGGATCCCCAAAGTGATACACATTAAAACATTTGAACAATTAAAAACATTTAAAATGCTTCAATACAAACACGAACAAACAATACCAGAACCAGGGAGGAAGACCAATAACCATTATTGGAAATGTCAAATAAAAGCAAAAAGGTCTTCACCTGCTGGCAGAAGACACTGATTGAGGGAGACAGAAGGGAGTTCCAAAGTTTTGGTGCCACAACCAAGAAAGCCTTTTCTTGCATCACTACCTGTCTAGCCTCAGGTAATTGGGGCAATTGCAGCAAGGTCTCCAAAGATGACTAGAATGTTCATATGGTGGAATGTGCCTCTTTTGCTTTTGTTGAATGGACTTTTATGTCCTCATGGTATGATAAGAATAGTGCTTGCTCTTAAAATTCTATAGTAGTATTAGGGACATGGCTTTTGTCAAGATTTGATGAGGAGATAAGTCCCGCCTTCCTGGCTCCCCCTCCCACCCACCAGGGACTGTCAGGGGTGGAGCCATCCCCCCCCCAGGGCATTTTGGGCAGGAGGAGGCAATATGGCTACAGTGGTTTTTTTCTCACATCTAAGACATGGTGTGTGCTGGAGGGGGAGAGAGAGAGAGGGGGTGTGTGTGAGAGAGATACCCTTTGCCCTTTCAGCCAGCCATAGAATGCTTCAGATCCCTTTTAAAATACACAGTTACACACAGGTTCCTTCAGGATTTTAGCACTTCCCAGGAAAAAAAACCCCTCCAGCTTCCTAAAGCGGGAAACACAGAGAGAGACAGAGAGAAACTGCAGAAACAGCAAAGTTTTAAGCCAGCTTTCCCAAACATTCCTCTGACACTGGAATGGAGGGGCTTTAATACAGCTCCCCTTCCCCCGAAAGAGGGAGAGACCCCGGCTCTTCTCCCTTTCATAGAGCAGGAAGTTTTTAGCATGCAAAGAGCTTTAAGCCATAAAGCAAAAGCTAGCTGCAAGCTTACCAAGCAGACCGTTTTTTCCCCAACTTTTTTTTTCTAAAGGAAAGCAAATTCCTTTTCAGCAATGCGTATTCTCCGCCAGACGCCCTGCTTACTGACTGCTGGAGTTTCAACACAGCGCGCCAGGCTGAGGAGGAGGGACTGAGAAACCAGGGGCCAATCGACGTAGCCTACCAGACAGAATTTACCCCAGCTGAAATGGGGGTTCTAGCCATTCAGAAAGCAGGGAATCACATGGTCCTTTTCAGCCAATGGCAGCTGCACCCTTCAACCAGCATTTCTAACGCTGAAGAGGAACACCCCCCCCCCTCGTTTGCTGCTGTCTCTGACTTGTTAAAATAAAAAACCACACAAACTTTATAAATAATAATAACAAGACAATGGATTTATGGCTTAAAACTTTGCTATCTCTGCAGTTTCTCTCTGTCTTTCCTGCTTTAGTGCTAAAATCCTGAAGGAACCTGTGTGTAACTGTATTTTAAAAGGGATCTGAAGCATTCTATGGCTGGCTGAAGGCGCAAAGGGTATCTCTCTCACACACACACCCTCTGTCTGTCTCTCTCTCTCTCTCAGCACACACCATGTCTTAGAGTGTCTGTGCTCCTCTGTGGGGCAAGCAGGAAGAGAGAACTGCTGTTGCTCTAAGCCCCTGCAAACATTTGCTCTGTCTGGGAGGCAGGAATTTGTGATTTCTACTCTCTCCTTTTTAAATACTGCTGCAAAAAAAACACTAAACATTTCCCCCACACTGCACAAATGCACAGTCCTTTCCAAAATACAGGGTTTTTTTCAAAAGCGCAAGTTTAAAACCTGTATAATAATCCTTTTCATTCCCATTGTACAAAAGCACAGACCACAAAAATACAGTTTGCACCAAACAATTTTTAACCTAAGAAAAAAAACCACTGTAGCCATATTGCCTCCTCCTTCTCAAAATGCCTTTGGGGGGGGGGGATGGCTCCACCCCTGACAGTCCCTGGTGGGTGGGAGGGGGAGCCAGGAGGGAGGGGGGAGCCAGGAAGGCGGGACTTATCTCCCCATCAAATCTTGACTTGACAAAAGCCATGTCCCTAATACTACTTTCTATCATTCATATGAGAATCTATATGAGCTATAAGGGGAAAAAGAAGGGTAGAAATTTTACAGAATGTCTGCCAACAATGTAGATTAAAAAAAAATCGTATAGACTTGATGGCCAATGTTACAGTTCTTTAAATGCCATTTCATGATGTGGTCTTTAATAAAGAATTATTGGTACTCTTGGAATATCACAATTCCTACTACGTTAATTAGTTTAAGTGAACATTTCAGTGAACATTAGTTTCCGTGAGATCCTGTGCATGTTACAGCAAATGTGCATACAGCTGTTTAAAAGAAAAACCAGTGTGTGCTAACATTGCAGCTTGAACTGGAAACCAGTGTCTGGGTAAACACGGAGTCTGTCCTGCACATCCAGCTACACATACATTGAATGTAACATGAGGATTATCCAATGCATGTGTTAAAAACAAGTGTACACTGTATACAGACTGAATGTGCATTCACTGTGACTTAGGAACAGACCTATATGCAATTCATATACAGTGTACATTTGATTTTCCTTTATATATAAGCAATGAATAATTATCATGTTACATTAAATGCACGTTCAGGTGAGTGTGTGACTGAAACCCCACATTTATCCAGATACTGGCCTCTGGCTTCATATGTAAAATAAATGTGCATTGGCTGTTTCTAGGGTTGTCGGATCCAGGTAGGAAAATTCTCGGAGATTTTGGAGCCCAGCCTGGGGAGTGCACCCTCCAGAGCATTCCTTTTCTTCAGGGGAACAGATCTCTGTAATCTGGAAACGAGCTGTAATTCTGGGGGAACCCCAGGTCCCACTAGGGTTGCCAATCCCCAGGTGGGGGCAGGGGATCCCCTGGTTTGGAGGCCCTCCCCCCACCCGCTTCAGGGTCATCAGAAAGTGGGGGGAGGGGAAGGAAATGTCTGCTGGGAACTCTGTTATTCCCTATGGAGATTTATTCCCATAGAAAATCATGGAGAATTGATCCGCAGGTATCTGGGGCTCTGGGGGGGCTGTTTTTTGGGGTAGAGGCACCAAATTTTCAGTATAGCATCTAGTGCCTCTCCCCAAAATACCCACCAAGTTTCAAAAAGATTGGACTAGGGGGTCCAATTCTATGAGCCCCAAAAGAAGGTGCCCCTATCCTTCATTGTTTCCTGTGGAAGGAAGGCATTGAAAAGGTGTGCCGTCCCTTTCAATGTGATGGCCAGAACTCCCTTTGGAGTTCAATGATGCTTGTCGCAGCCTTGATCTTGGCTCTACCCCTAATGTCTCCTGGCTCCACCCCCAAAGTCCCCAGATATTTCTTGAATTGGACTTGGCAACCCTAGGTCCCACCTGGAGGCTGGCATCCCTTATGAACAGACATATGCACATATATGCAGAGTATCCACACATTCACT
The DNA here is from genome assembly GCF_032191835.1 of Heteronotia binoei. Classification (NCBI taxonomy): domain Eukaryota; kingdom Metazoa; phylum Chordata; class Lepidosauria; order Squamata; family Gekkonidae; genus Heteronotia; species Heteronotia binoei. Next base: position 69,842,337 of record NC_083235.1, read on the forward strand.
GTAATATGTAAACAGAAGTTTTCATTATTACTCATTAGTGTGTCTGTTATTAATGAAGGCTGCTCTTATACTGATAATAAATGCAACTGCAAATCAACCTGTTAAGTCTGAGACAGAACTAGGCTTGCCAGGTCTAACTCAGAAACTATCTGGGGACTTTTGGGGTGGAGCAGGAGACTTTCACATTCCCTAAAATGAATAAGTAAAAATACAGCAGTGCACCTCCCCTGAATACAGTCCTCATTCCCAAGCAGTTGCACATCCCCTGTGCTCTTTCTCTCTCTCTCACACACACACACAGCAGCCAAAATAAACAGTTTGCAATCACACAGTTGTGTGGTCTCACTGGGGCAATGTACTCACGAGTTGCTGAAGTTCCAAGTTGTTCAGACTAACACAGGGAAACCAAAGTTTCTAGTTTCTCTACTATGCAAACAACCTTTGAAACTATTGTAAAACAAACGGAGGGTCTGGGATGCTTTCACAGGTACTGGGAGCAGCCGTGTTGTTCTGCCGGCTCACCCCACCCCCATTCAGCCTGGCCTCTACAGATTTAAAGGCACAGACACACTATCTAAAAAGTAAGCCTTTCCAAGTGTCTTCTTAAGCCTTCTGAAGTGGAAAGACACATGGTGGCTGTTGGGACAGGGCTTCCCCCTGCCGGCCAACTGACTGGAGGCAGGAAGGAGCCTGCAAAACCGGGAGATCCCCTGCTGGGACCTGGGGATGGCAAGCCTAGACAGAACAGGATGTGTTGTTATGAAAGGTGTAGTAGTGATAGTGAACATAAGAACACAAGAAGAAGAAGATACTGGATTTATATCTCGCCCTCCACTCCGAAGAGTCTCAGAGCGGCTCACAATCTCCTTTACCTTCCTCCCCCACAACAGACACCCTGTGAGGTGGGTGGGGCTGAGAGGACTCTCCCAGAAGCTGCCCTTTCAAGGACAGAGTCTCAGAGCGGCCTACAATCTCCTTTCCCTTCCTCCCCCACAACAGACACCCTGTGAGGTGGGTGGGGCTGAGAGGGCTCTCACAGCAGCTGCCCTTTCAAGGACAACCTCTGCCAGAGCTATGGCTGACCCAAGGCCATCCTAGCAGATGCAAGTGGAGGAGGGGGGAATCAAACCCAGTTCTCCCAGATAAGAGTCTGCACACTTAACCACTACACCAAACTGGCTCTCCTCTTTGAAGTGATTCAAAGAAAGAACCAGTGAGTGCAAGAAGCATGTACTAGAGGCTAGTCTAATTCAAAAGAAACTGGGAACAGCCATTTTGTTATTACAGAAATGACAAAAGTGGTAAAATGTCTTAACTTTCCTGTTTCTCTGTTTGTATAGAGTCCACAGCACCAAATGTTACAAAAATAGCATTATTGAATCATGACAGAAATAGAACAAAACGTTTAAGCTACAAGGCAGCCGTTTTGACAGCCTGTGATCAATAGTATCCTTTCTAGTGAAGCCTACATAAAATTTCTGTTACCCCAGGATTGCCATTTCGTCAAAAGCACCAATCTGGCAAGGGACAGACCTCACTCAGGGGCAGAGACTGGCCTCGCCCTCCTACACAGCATTAAGACAAGTAAAAGGATATCAGCGGGGTCAAGAGGCAGAGCCCCCAGGCTCAGAAACAGCGCCGAGGGCTCAAATGACAGAACAAAATAACCAAAAGTCGAAGCCAACCCCAAATACCAATTAATAAAGCGTGAGGTGATGCTGTCACAGCAATTTTTTCAAGCAAATGGGTCAGGAGGAAACATCCAAAGGAAGTGTTCTCATAAGAGGCCAGTGCTCCACGAATTTCTTGGTCCAACGCAGCTTAGCAATATTATCAAGCGACGAGGCCACACTTAAATCCTCATTTCACGTAGGCTTTGATGAGCTTCATACAATCACATTCCTCATAATTCATATCAAGGCAACGTATACACCTGTTTTCTCACATTTTCATGAAAATATCGCTCAGCACAATTTATATGGGTTTACTGTAACCAGCATTGGTTTTATCTGTATTGTTTTTGCTGGCTTCTGCTGTGAATAAACTTAAGATTGCCAAGCTGCTTTGGACCAAGAAATTCTTAAAATTGGAGCACTGGACTCTTATGAGAACACTTACCTTGGATGTTTCGTGAAGAGACTTGGGGAATGGGGGTGACAGATGTTCTTGTTTACATGCACTAATATTTGTATGTCTTTGTTTAAGACATGTATTACTTTTCATAAGAAATTGTAATTGTTGTTCATTTTGGAGGCTGGTTGATGCAGAGGCTTTTTGGCTCCCCCCCACCCAGTTCTATTTTTCTGCATTTCTCTTTTGGGTTGCAGTCCCCAGGTGGTGACTGAAGATCTCCTGGAGAAAACACCTGCTTTGGAAGTAAGCGTGTTAGTCTCCAAATCCCAGTGGGGGTCCCCTGGATTTGCAGGCTCTTTCCCACCCCCAGTCAAGCTGACCGGTGGGGGGAAACCCTGCCCCAACAGCCACCATGTGCCTTTTCACCTCGGAAGGCTAAAGAAGCTTGGAAACGCTTGTTTTTATATGGTGTGTGTGCCTTTAAATCTGTAGGAGCCAGGCTGAACAGGGGCAGGGTGAGCCGGCAGAATAACATGGTTGCTCCCAGTGAGCTCTGAAGCTGTAACAAAGGAAGGGGAAGCAGCCCAGACCCTCAGTTTGTTTTACAATCCTTTCAGAAGTCATTTGCATAGTAAAGGGTAAACTAGAACCCTTGGTTTCCCTGTGTTAGTCTGAAGAACTTAGTTGACTATACAGCAGATGGTTACATGCAACACCGTGAGTAAATTGCCCCAGTGAGACCACAAAAGTGTGAGCTAGCAAACTGTATTTTGGCTGCTTTGTGAGTGTATGTGTTCACTTTCAATTAGTGAAAGTGAAGCTGCTGGGGGATGAGAAAATGAAGACTTACTAAGGGGAACTGCACCGCTGCATTTTATTCATTCATTCATGGGAATGGAGAAATCTCCTGGCTCAACCCCCAAAGTCCCCAGATATTTTCTAAATTAGTCTTGGCAACCCTATCTATATGGCATTATACTTTGCTGAGATCCCTCTCTTCCCCAAACCCTGCCTCCTTCTAGGTCCACCCCTAAAATCTCCAGATATTTCACAAGACAGAGCTGGTAATCCTACCCACACAGGGTTGCCAGGTCGGTGTTGGAAAATACCTGGAGGTGGATCTGGGAGAGGGTCAGGTTTAGGGTTGCCAAGTCCAATTCAAGAAATATCTGGGGACTTTGGGGGTGGAGCCAGGAGACATTGGGGCGGAGCCAGGAACCAGGGTGTGACAAGCATAATTGAACTCCAAGGGAGTTCTGCCCATCGCATTTAAAGGGACAGCACACCTTTTAAAATGCCTTCCTTCCATAGGAAATAATGAAGGATAGGGGCACCTTCTTTTGAGGCTCATAGAATTGGACCCCCTTGTCCAATCCTTTTGAAACTTGGGAGGTATTTTGGGGAGAGGCACTAGATGCTATACTGAAAATTTGGTGCCTCTACCTCAAAATACAGCCCCTCTAGAGCCCCCCGATACCCGTGGATCAATTCCCATCATTCCCTATGGGAATTGTTCATGGAGGTGCATAATGGCTGTGGGGGCGGGGCTTCCCCTGCCGGCCAGCTGGCGGGGGAGGGGGAAGCCTGTAAAACCGGGGGATCCCCCGCTGAGACCTGGGGATCGGGAAGCCTAGTCAGGTTTGGGGAAGGGAGGGGCCTCAGCATGGTACAATGCCATGGAGTTCACCCTTCAGAGCATTTTCTCCAGAGGAGCTGATCTCTACCAGCTGGAGATCAGTTGTAAAAGCGGGAGATCTCTAGGACCCACCTGGAGGCTGGCAACCCTATCTACTCAAAGTGGAGTAAAACCCACTTTGGCTGGAATGGCCAGTGATCATTGGACCACTGGAACTTTCCCCTGTGTCCATAACAGACATTCTGCCCCTGCAGAAAAGGCATCCAAAGACACCTGCTGTGTGCACAGAAGGCACTTTTGAAACACAGAAAATGTTGGGTTAAAAATGCAAGTTAAAGTTGGCTGCGAGCTTAGTGCTCCAAAAATCTTAAAGGTACAGCACAGCAAGTTCCTTTGCCTAAAAAGGAACCAAACTGTTAAAAACGGGGCTCTTTCCTATCCCTTAAAAAGTTTCCGGCTACTGGCCAGAAGAGAGAAAAACTGGTTACGCCAGTAGAAAACTGGACAGTGGCAACTCCGTCTATTGCATGAGGCATAAAGAGATGCATCTTAGACACACACACACTTCTGAGGGGGGATGTGTGGAGTTCTCATTGTGCAAAGTTTGGAAAGGACAGGAGCAGTTCTTGAGAAAACTCTTTGTCATTTCAGCCCAGCAAGTCAAAACTCCCACCTTCACACCCAGTAACACACACAAGGGGCTAAAACTGTAAAACTAATTAAAATTGTAAAACTAATGACTTGCTGTCATGCCTTTATCTGGCAGGGACTCAGCACAAATAAGTGTGGTGAGATGGCAGGAAATGAGAGCAGGAGTATTAGGGGGGGGGGGGGGGAAATCAGTACTAAGGCTCTATCTTTCCTGAGAGTCCCTATGTTCTTTTTTTCTTTTAAGGAGTCACTATAAAACACATCACATGTTTTGTGCCTTGATGGTTTTAGGTACATGGATAATTCACAGCAATCTCAGAATGGAGAAGGCCGCTGCCCCTCCTCAAAATCTGCCTCTGTATCAATGCTTTAGGTTGCAATCCTAAGGGAACATTCCTGTGAGTATAGGGTTGCCAAGTCCAGTTTAAGAAATATCTGGAGACTTTGGGGGTGGAGCCAGGAGACATTAGGGGTGGAGCCAAGATCAAGGCTGTGACAAGCATCATTGAACTCCAAAGGGAGTTCTGGCCCTCACATTTAAAGGGACGGCACACCTTTTCAATTCCTTCCTTCCACAGGAAATAATGAAGGATAGGGGCACCTTCTTTTGGGGCTCATAGAATTGGACCCCCTGGTCCAATCTTTTTTAAACTTGGTGGGTATTTTGGGGAGAGGCACTAGATGCTATACTGAAAATTTGGTGCCTCTATCTCAAAAGAAAGCCCCCTTGAGCCCCAGATACCCGCGGATCAATTCTCCATTATTTTCTATGGGAATAAATCTCCATAGGGAATAATAAGAGTTCCCAGCAGACATTTCTGTCCCCTCCCCCCGCTTTCTGACGACCCTGAAGCGGGGGGAGGGTCTCCAAACCGGGGGATCCCCTGCCCCTACCTGGGGATTGGCAACCCTATGTGAGTAACAGGGCTGGCCACTAGCCAAACTAGGCAATTGCCTTCTATGAGGACTAAACTGGGTGCCCCCATGTAATTTAGTGGCGTTATCAGTGCGGGGGGGCGGGGAGAAGTTAGCCTTGTTCACTGGCCCTGGTGAGTAAGCCTCACTGAATAATATGCAACTTACTACTGAGCAGACCTGCTTAGGATGCCTCTCCATGAGACTGGAAATGCAAACGGAGCATATAACTGTCATCCCAGGTTTTAAAAAACCCCTACAAGCTTCATTGCGTACGTCTTGTCTGCAGTCTGATGCTGAGAGGACTGTCCCATAAAAGACAGCCATCGTGGCATAAATGTAATAGCAGCACCCTGTGGAAGAGCTACTTAATCTGCCGCAGATTGGGGACACCACACATGCTTCAGCCTCTTGTGATATAGTTGCACACTGATTTGAGACACACATTTGTGTACTCATGTGGCATCCCTGGGTTGATCTGGGCTTTGTTTTTGTGTTCAGCCTCTGCATCATAATAAAAAGAGAGAGAGAAATTAGAATAGCTCTGAACACAACAAAGAGAATGCCAAAAAGAGGACATTTTCTGTTCCCATAGAGCTATTCTAAAAAGAATGAATGTGTGTGTGGAGCAATGTGCACAATTAGAAGGGAAACTCTGTTATTGGGTAAATAACACCCTTTTGTAGTACACAAAGCCAAGAGGGTGTTAAAAGATTGGATATGGTGAAGGATTGGGGGAGGGCTTTAAAAAAAAATGTTGCCTAGATATCTTTATGCTTATTCATCCATAATCCTTATTGCCAAAGAGCAAAACCAAGGCTTGAATGCCTGGAGGGCTAAATAAAACCCCCCATTCCTGTAGGCTGAAACTCTCCAGGCATCTTGGCTCCTTTCCAAAACACACAGCTCCCACAGGAATCTCTCTCCATCTCCCCACTGCTTATGGGTGGCATGACATTTTGACTCTGCACTTACAGGAACTGGGGCTGGCAAGGCAGATGAGAACATGGTGATGACTAGAGAAAAGAAAAGAAAAGAAAAGAAAAGAAAAGAAAAGAAAAGAAAAGAAATTCCTGCAAATATGCTGGTTTCCAGTGAGTCAGAATTTACTGTTTAATTAAATTTAACAAGGGTCACAGAATACCCCTCTGCTTGGCCTAGAGTCACTTTAAAATTGTTGGAATTGTCTACAGTTGATTATTACCCAGCTAGTTAGCATATTTATCATTCTTTCCTGTACTAATCAATCAAATGACCTGCATGTTTGTAGAGTGCAATGGAATACTTAAAAAAATGCAACAGAAAGGGGAGAATCTTTTAACCTCACTGTCAAAGTTTGCAAAGAAAGGCAATATTTGAGGACCTTGCTTGTTTGTACAACACCTCCATGTTTATTACTTTTAGGAATACTAAAATTTCCCAGCTATTTACTCAGGAAGAATCTCATAATGTACTTAATGCATTTATAAATAAATGATGTTCACTATTTATTATTGTTTCTTCTAAACTATTTGCATGTCCCAGATGCCATCGCCTACAATATGACTGGAGTGCTGGATTTGGATTTTGAAATTTTCACCTAGACATGAAATATAGTATTATTTCTACTACTACCACCTATTTCTCAATCTGTCTTTCCTGTTTGCAAAATAGGTCTCCTACGGTCCACATTTTTATTGTGAGGATGCACAAGGTAAGGTACATAAAATGTTCTGCATATTAAAAATAACACTTAGATTAGATTTAAATTGCAATACAGTCAACATTTTATGTTCAAGAGGGAACAGATGTGTGGCTCTCTTAGCCATCATAATTCGTTCTACCAGTCTCCTGGCCAACTTGACATTGGTACCCCCACCCCTACTGCAACAGGGGCGTCTCCAAATATGAAATTCTCTGCAGTGACACCAGAATATCCTTCCCTTCCCCAGAGAAAATTGCACTCTATGCAATCACATACTTAAAGTCTCAGACTCTCAGGATGCCACAGATGACGTTCAGTGTCTCTTATTTACAGTGTTCAGAACTGACATCTTTTCTTTGTTGATCCCCTTATTTTGATTAAAACCTGCATATTACAATAAATGAACCACCAGTTTTGTAACACTGTCACAACTCTTTGTTAGTACCAGCGTCTGCAGGGTTATCACACTTCGCTGGGAATGCACAGCGTGACACAAGAGGATCTCACCCAAAATAGAGATTCGGTATTACTTTAACTTTTTATTATTTATACTTTCTAGAGATGGTAATCTCACCTATGGTAATTTGGGTTGTGTTTAAGTTAATGCTGAGTACAAGCCAATGCAGAGGTACTGAATCAGAGTTACTTAGATTGAAGTAACTCACTCCTAGTGTAGTGGCTTGCTCTGGAACATCCAGAAGTCAACATAATCCATTCTGTTGCTTTTTTTCTCCCACCTTTCTGTGTTTGCTTGGTGACTGCAGCCTAATTAACATTGTTGCAAAACTATATCCTTAATTATCATTAACGGAAACATGAACAAAACATTAGAAGTTGTGATTGGAAGCTGAATTTCACTCAGACCAATTTAATTAAGAAGCTGTGGTGCACAGAGGGAGAAAACAAAGGTATTTCTGGACATATCAGTAAGCAGAAGAATAAGCTGACAAAAACCATGAAGTTTGTTTGTGTGCATGTGACCTTTCCAAAAATACTCTCCTCTTGGAGCTGAAGTAACAGCTGCCAAGGTCATGAAGCTCTAGGTAAGGAAACAGGTAAGGGCCAAAAAGGACATGCATTACAGTGATGATAGATGTGCCTCCAACAACTATATCACTGTAATCTTTGCCCATTTTTGGCTGGTCCTTCTGCTGAGTCCTTTCTTGGTTCAGTCAGATCTAGCCACAGTAATCCATGCTTAGTTACAACTAGACTGGACTATTACAATGTACATTGTGTGGAGCTACCCTAGATACTGTTCAGAAGCTGCAACTAGTCAGGGCCAGCTTTGGGGAACATGTGACGCTGATATTGTAGCAATTACACTGGCTACTGATCTGTTCCCAAGCCCAATTCAAGGTGCTGTTTTTGCCTTCATAGCTTGGGACTGGGGTATCTGAGAGACCATCTTCTCCCATACGTTCCTGCCCAGGAATTAAGATCATAGGAACAGCCCACCTGACTGTTCCATCAATCAAAGACAATCACTTGGCAGTACATGAAAGAGGGACTTTTTGGTGGCAACACCATTAATATGGAACACCATTCCCGGGGGGGGGGGGTGTGCCTGACTCCCTTACTTTCAGTCTTTAAGAGGCAGTTGAAGACAGTTTTAAGACTGCATTTGATTAATTTGGTGGCAGTCTTAAATGAGGGTTTTAAACTCTGTTTTGTATTATCGTTCTTTATATTGTAAACTGCTTTGAGCGCCATAAAGTGGAAAGGTGGCTCATAAAGGTTTTAAATAAATAAATCGTAGCAGAAGTTCCACAGCTGTAATATATGCCACACTGAGCTCACTGGAAGAAGGTGGGAATATAAACACGAGGGATAAATAATATAAAGAACAACTCACCATCTGGATATATTGTAATCACATGGTGATTATCCCTCCTCCCCTGCCATTAGCCAGGAAACTCTGTTGAGCAGTCCTGAGTATTAAAGCTCTGGGCAGGAATCATTCAATACCACCATAAGGAGGAGGCCACTTTTGCTAGAAGTCCTGCTGACCCATCTTACGTCAACTGTAACTTGTGCTCCAACTTTAAATAATCTATTCGCTGCCTCTGTCCTGTGGGCATGAGCGTCTTGCCTCATTTAGCACTTAAGAGATCTGACTGAGGAGAAGGTCAATGTAGGAAGGGTTGGGCTTAAACTCACCCAGATGTACTGGCAGGAAGCAAAATTATATGATTCCATTGGGTCCTGCAGTCCAGTCATGAAGCGACCATTTAGAAGAAGGTGAAATGACTTTGTTTTAGCGTACGGATAATGCGGTGAAGAACATCTCAGTGGGGTTTCTGTCTGAGACTCAGTGCTATAGCTACTCCTCAAGAGTAACCATAACCATATAAATAATACAAATGCCAGGCCTATCAAACATAAGGATGGCAGAATCATATGTGGAGAAAGTTTTCCTTTCACTGAGATGTATTTCTGCGAGAAACAGTGCTTGCACCCTTGGATTGTACTCAGTGTTAACGAAGGGGAAAGCACTACTGTCTTAGAAGGAATATCTGATGGACAAATAAAAAAAATCATGAGGCATGTGGATTACTACAATAATAGAGCCCAAATAAGCATCTTAAAAGATGAGACTGAGAACCCTTATTTGGGGTTCTACCCAGACTTATAGTTGGGTCAGTGTTAGGAACTGTGACTCTGATGTAAAAAGAAATAAAAATCCAAGGGGTGAAGGTCACAATTAGCTGGGCATTGCCCACACTGAAAATTCAGTGATGTGCCTCAAACGGAGAAGTTTACCATACTGCAAAGGAGAGTTATCACCATGTTATCAGTGCACTTTTCAACACTGATAACATGGTGATAACTTGGGTTCTAAGACAAAGATCATTGCAGACTAAAGTCCTACTGATCTAGACCAAAACATTATGGTTTAATGATTCTTTAAGAAGTTATTGGGAAAGTATCGTTTTTCTGTGTTTGACTGCTTCAGAAATTAAATACGTCTGATGAAATATTCCATCCCTTTCACCTTTTTTTATTTAATATTTATTTATTTTCATCTGCTCTCTGACAATCCTCTGTCTGGTTCCTGTTATCCTTTCTACTTCTTTACCGTCCCTCTCATACATTTCTGTGTCTTTAACGTCAATCTTGAGAAGTATCAGCTAGTAAAAGCCAGTTTGGTGTAGTGGTTAAGTGTGCGGACTCTTATCTGGGAGAACCGGGTTTGATTCCCCATTCCTCCACTTGCACCTGCTGGAATGGCCTTGGGTCAGCCATAGCTCTGGCAGAAGTTGTCCTTGAAAGGGCAGCTGCTGTGAGAGCCCTCTCCAGCCCCACCCACCTCACAGGGTGTCTGTTGTGGGGGAGGAAGGGAAAGGAGATTGTGAGCCATTCTGAGACTGTTCGGAGTGGAGGGGGGATGTAAATCCAATATCTTCTTCCACCTCACAGGGTGTCTGTTGTGGGGGGAGGAAGGTAAAGGAGATTGTAAGCCGCTCTGAGACTCTTCGGAGTGGAGGGCGGGATATAAATCCAATATCTTCTTCTTCTTCTTCTAAAATTCAATTATTTGGCTACTCTAACAAGTACTCGATGAGGTGATGCTGCCGGCACCTTTGATTTCCCCACACCAATGGAAATCTGGTGGCAAGAAGAGCAGATTATCTGTTTAACTCCTGTAGAATGCAAAGTTGTCCCTTGATTTAAATGTTTTCCAGGAGTGACACAGATTGGTCTAGACTGGTACCTTCTATTTGTGAAAAGCTAAAATTTGAAAACGGAAATTAATCTGTCAGAGGCAAGTACAGGATATGGAAGACGGTTTCTTGGTGTGAGAGGTTGACTTTCAAAGTCTTTGTAAAAGGCATGGGAGCAAAGAGACATGGGAAGTTTAATGGCCTGCTCTCAAATACATTCAGAATTAACAAGGCCACCCTTCTATGCCAAATGAAGTCAATGTGTTTTGAAGAGTGATACTTTGTTTAGGATTTCACTGTAAATTGCAGGTATCCCAGGGCCAAACAAAACAAATCTTCCCATAATTTATAAAAAGGTAAATATTATCTGTGTGAGGTCCCAGCTAAATCAAAGTGATATCAGTGGGGATACAAAAGAGGAATGGCCTATCATGTGTCTCACTGGTATTAGCCCTGGGGTGGGGGAGAGAAAGGCACATTTATTTTGCTTATCTTTTCCCCCTTCTCGGTCTTATAACAGCTTGGGATGGAGTTGGGAAGGATCGGTCGCAACCCAGCAAACCATGCTGGGTCAGAGAAAGCATGAGCCCTCTCTCCTGCACTGGAACCCAAGTGGCTTCCATTTCCTTCTAAAAATGCTGGAAAGATCTGCTCACAGATCTCCCACCCTTACATGCAGCTTGCCTCTGAAGAACAATTGTCGTTACTTTTCATACTTTATGACCGCCAAGACAGAAATGTTCCTGAGCCATAGTCATAAGTGCGCCAAAATTCAGAAAATGCATCATTGCTCACTTCTCTAGCTTCAATGCCTCCTGACCTTGTAGATCCTTGGCCCCCATATCCCCAAGTTATAAGCGACTGTAGCAGTAGGCCTACAGTTTAAATTCCTTTCCAATTTTTAACACTGTCCTTAATTTAACAAAGTCCAACATTCACCCCCTTCTCCTCTTCTTCTTCCAAGCTTTCAAACTTTCTCTTTCCCACCTTCTAATAGTATTTTGTTTGTTTTAAAATCGTCCCGGAATGGTAGATAACAATCGGTACCTTTTTCTAAGGTCATCCAGATCAACACTGGTCTCGTACAGCATCAGATGTTTAGCAGTCTCAAAGAAGATTAGGATCTTGTCAAGCTTATGTCAAATAAATGACTCTGTAAGCTTCTGCAGATGATGAATATGCAACTCTTCTCCGGGGATCCCTCAAAGCCTCAAAAGAGCCCCCCTCCCGGGATTCCCTTTTAGCCAAGGTAAATCACCTCAAAGTTTCCTGTGCATATCTTGACTAATCTCTCACTGAGAAAAGTAGGCAGAAGGCAAAAATTTGCCCTTTACTACCCCGAACAGAAGCTCCAGTCTGCCCCCCTTAGAGAGGCAGGTCAGCTCAGCATTCTCCAAATCCCGGAAGTCAAGACTGTTGGGAGAATCAGCCCTGCAATCTTCGGGTGTATAATAAACCAGACACTTGGCCACTGCACTTCACCTTCTTACCTCCTTATCCTTCCTCCAATTTTTCTTTTTTATTTATTCATCTATACCCTGCTTTTGTCCCCAGTGGGGAGTTCCAAAGTGGCTTTATCATATCATTCTCTCCCCTCCATTTTTATCCTCACCACAACCACCCTGTGAGGCAGGTTTGGTTAAGACAGATTGGCTCAAGGTTATCTTAGCAAGCTTCCATGGCAAAAGTGAGGATTCGAACCTGGTTTTCCCAGACCCTAGTCCAACACCATAACCACTACTGCTGGCTCTCCTTATCTCTCCACCTGTTTTTTCTCTTTCACTTTGTCCTCACTGGCGTGTTGTGCTTATTTCTACACTAGGCTTCCCAAACCCCCGATTTGGAGCCTCCTCCTCCCCCCGCTGGCCAAAAATTCAGAAAGCGGGGGGAATGGCAGCCCTTCCCACCCAGCCCCAATCCCAGCAGCTTCTCCTCTCCCGTTCCCACCGATCCCCAATGCTTCTCCTCCTCCCTTCCCTTCTCACCTCGATTGCAGCAGCTTCTCCTTGCCCCTCCCCTTCCCACCCAGCTCTATCGCAGCAGCCGGAGCTTTCCCAGGCTGCTTCCTGCCCCGCCCCAAAGGACCATGTGCCTTTGCACCTCCGGAGGTGGTGAAAGGCTTCAACTTTCTGTGCCTGTGTCTGTTGCTGAAATAAGCTGGCTGGTGAGTAGAGAGGGCAATCCCCTACATCAGATTTGCGAGAAGGGGTGTGTGTGTGTGTGTGTGGAGAGGGAAACGTCTTCATTGTTAGCTATGGAAATCGTTTCTCATAGGGTATAATGGGGAATTGATCTGGAGGTTTCGGGGGCTCTGGGGGAGCTATTTTTTGAGGTAGAGGCACCAAATTTTCAGTATAGTATCTAGTGCCTCTCCCCAAAGTACCCCCCAAGTTTCAAAACGATTGGACCAGGGGGTCCAATTATATGAGCCCCAAAAGAAGGTGCCCCTATCCTTCATTATTTCCTAAGACATTTTAAAAAGTGTGCTGTCCCTTTAAATGTGATGGCCAGAACTCCCTTGGAGTTCAGTTATGCTTGTCACACCCTTGTTCCTGGCTCCGCCCCAATGTCTCCTGGCTCCACCCCCAAAGTCCCCAGATATTTCTTGAATTGGACTTGGCAACCCTATTCTACACTGTGCATGGAGCATCTAGAACCTCCTTAAGTGACTATAGTTACTGTGATTTCTGTAGTCTTAGAAAAAGGACAGTAATTCCCTCAGTCATCCTTAGCATGTGTCCTGCAAGGAAGACATAAAGATAATTACTATCTTCACAATGAGCAAATGCCTGTTTACATTTTCTGCCGTCTAATTTACAGCAACCTCTGCGTGCTACTAACTGCTTACTGCAGGCAAAACATTTTTGATAGGAGACATACCAAGCAACCATAATTGCACCTTTGGGAAAAGGAAGGGTAGAAAGGAGCTACCGCATGAATATTACCATAATGTATTTGCTTTCTAGTGTTAAAGGGGGAACATAAAGAGAATTCTTCCTCTTGGCCCCTCCCCCCCCAAAAAAAATTAGCCTGACCAATGGTGTACCAACATGAGTCCCCTATCAGATGGCAAAAAATGAAAATTAGGGAACCTTGATCTTAGCTGTGTGAGGAACAATGATCCATGAAGTAGGATGCTAATGCCCACATTAGAGCTATAAAGAACTATTTCTTGGCCAATCACAGATTATTATGAACTCTGCACAAGGAGGCCTCGGAGCACTATCTCAGCTTCTTGACGGTGAATCTATTATTTGTGACACTTCCCTCACAAGGCGGTTGTGAGGATTAAAACCATTTTGGAAATTTATCAGTGACAGCAACGACGTCATATTATCAATCTTGACTTGGGAGACACAGGGAGCCTTCAACCACGATGAAGTATCAATGGATTCTGTTTTCTTTTCCCCTCGGAGGAGAAGAGGTGCATCATAAAACGTCACCCACATTTCGTGACTGACCTCATTCCCAAAGGCAGTTGCCCAAGTGGGGAGGGACATAACCACTTACCTGCCATGTGGGGTCAGCATGCCGGAAGTAGCAGAAATTATCTGTAATCCACTTATAGATGTCTGAGAGGGTGATTTTAGTTTTCTTGCTGGTTTCCATTGCCATGCAGATGAGTGTGGCATAGGAATAAGGAGGCTTCACGTGGGGATTCGTCTTGTAATCGATGTCTTCCAACGGCTGGCCTTGTAGATGTGCAGTCCTGGATGTGGAGGAGGAGATGGGTTTGCCCGGAGTATGGGGCATCCCCATGCAAGCTGGATCACCAGCCAAGGGAGAACATGGCGCAGCCGATCCAGGAATTTTGTGATACCCATGGGGATCAGTGCTGCACGGGGAGGAGGAGGACTTGCCCATGTTGGCATTGATGATGGAGAACTCTTGAAGCCACTGTAAGCTGGTCAAGCTGTCGTCCAAGTTGCCCGAGTCTGCCATGCTGCTCTCCTGGCCTTTCTCTTCCTCTGATTGCATGTTCAGCCAGTTGTCAGTCATGTCAGTAGAAGGCAAAATAGGGAGGTCCAGCATTCAGGAGTTGTGGGGGAACGGGAAGAGGGGAAAGGGAAAGGGCAGGGAGTGACAGTCCTGCAACAGCAACATAAAGATGTTCAAGATCCCGGACATCTAGCAAACAAACAGTTTAGCAGGTTACTTTTCAGTCCAACACTCTCAAAGCACTGGAGTCAAATATATCCTTAATGTGTCCCCCAGGGAATCGAGTCACGCCTGGGTGCAGGAACTCAAATCGACCCGCTTAACTATCTTGCTTTATGTGGCCCATGGCGACGAGGCTGTGGAATTCATCCCAGTGCTGCCTTCTCCCTTTTGGGGCAAGATTTTTCTCAATCGATCAAGATTTTTGTTTTGTTGCTACTGAAACTACGTTAAAATCCAGATAGAAACATGCAAATGAAATAAAGAGCAGGACCTCTTTCTGGGTAACAACATTTGCTGCAATCCATTAAGTGGTAGGAGTTACAACAGTGACACCCTTCAGCATTTGCCCAATTAATCTAGAGCAATGCAGGGTAGCACATATTTGATTTCTCTCTTCAGGTACAACCACTATCATCTTTACAAAGCAGCAGATACACATGTAGAAATATGTTTGCCATCCAACTTAGAAAGGGGATGCCTAATGTCCCCTCTCCTCCCAAACGCTTTGGCTTTCCAAACCTATGCTTGGGACACCTAATCAAAATGGGAAATCTGTTTCCAGCACCCACAATCCATAACTCGAATCTCTTTAATTCAACAGAGCCGGTACCAATCTATGCGCTACGAACATTTTTATATCAGTCCTATCGATTTTCACAGCACTTCACGTAACGTCCTTAGCATTCCTCCTGATACGAAGCAGTCTTGGCTCAAAGCCACCTGCTCGGGCTCAGCTGGTTTCTGGATCGAGTTGTAAAAGGACGCCAGTGCGGCTTTAGAAATCATATCGACCTTGTTTGCAAAACACAACCTACGCTATAGAAGTTATTCAGATCGGCGAGCCAGGCCAAAGACTGCAGCTTCCGTGAAGCCCTTGTTTTTCTATTTCCAGCCCTCCTCCTTACCCCAAACGAGACATTTTTAAAGATGCTAACCACTCAGACCTCAAACGCACAAAACTATATCAAAACACCACATATCTTTATGAAGAAGGCCGCTACGGTGGGTATACTTGCAATTGCCTACTTGACTGATTTCTTGGAAGGGCTTGACATTAGGGCACTCGAACCTAACGCGCTTGTGTTTAAAAAGGAGTGGAAGAAATTTAGAGGATATGTAGAGAGAGAGAGAGAGAGTGGAAAGTAAAAAGACATTGGACAATTTTTTAATATAAATATGAGAAAAGAAAGATCTTGAACGTTGATCGGTTAAGGGTACCTTTATAACTGAACTTAAATCTAGAACTGAACTTAAATCTAGAGGATATGTAGAGAGAGAGAGAGAGTGGAACGTAAAAAGACACTGGACAATTTTTTAATATGAATACGAGAAAAGAAAGATCTTGAACGTTGATCGGTTAAGGGTACCTTTATAACTGAACTTAAATCTAGAACTGAACTTAAATCTAGAGGATATGTAGAGAGAGAGAGAGTGGAACGTAAAAAGACACTGGACAATTTTTTAATATGAATACGAGAAAAGAAAGATCTTGAACGTTGATCGGTTAAGGGTACCTTTATAACTGAACTTAAATCTAGAACTGAACTTAAATCTAGAGGATATGTAGAGAGAGAGAGAGTGGAACCTAAAAAGACACTGGACAATTTTTTAATATGAATATGAGAAAAGAAAGATCTTGAACGTTGATCGGTTAAGGGTACCTTTATAACTGAACTTAAATCTAGAACCTCGGCGGGAGTCTAGCAAGGGCGGGAGGGGGGACTGGAAACTATCCTATGGGTTAGAGATAGGGATGATAAAATTAGCTATTGTTACCATACGTTATTAATAAAATTGCTTCAAGCGAAAAACCTAAGGTGCTGGGGTGCGGTGCAATTCCCAGTTCTAACATCAGGTAGGAAAGAGGGCTCAAGGTGACCAGGGAGCCTCACCTGGCAGAAAGACAAGAATCCCCTTCCTCTTACCTGCTCCTACCAGGAAACCCCCAAATGTTTCCAGCTCCCCCCGACCGTTGCGCGGGATTCAAGGGGGGGGGGAGAAAAAAAAGGGGGGGGGAGAGCAGGGGATCCGTTTCTGCAGCTCCCCCGTCGGATGAAGCCGGAGCCTTGGCGCTGCCCGAGCTCTTTCCTGGCGGAGCCGCTGTGATTTGTAAGCAACAGAAGCACTGTCAATAAGTAGCTGCTGGAAAAGGCTTCTCCGGCTGCTATGGAGACGCTCCGCCTCTATCAACAGCTTCTGCCCTTCCCATTGGCCTTCGCGTCTCCATGGTGAAGGCGAGCGCTTGGCGGTTTTTGCTCCCCCCCCCCCGGTCCCTCCCTCCCGCAGTTTCGCTTCTTTGCCCAAAGTTTAGCGCCGCTCCTTCCCTCCGGCCCCCCGGTCGAGCTCGTTCCCCCTCCGCCGCCTCGCCTTGGCCCCCCCGGCGCGCTTTTACGCACGGCTCGGAGCGAGGGGAGCCCTTTGCAACGCGCCGCGAAGCCTGCAGGCGCAGAGCTCCCCCGAAGCTGCCAGGCGCCGTTTGCAAAGGGCATTTGGGGGGGGGGGGGAAGAGGTGGGAGGGGAGGGGAGAGAGCGGCTGCCCAGTCGAGCCCCTGCTGGGCGGCGGGAGCTGCGCCCAGCGGACGCTGCGGGTTTCATGGTAGGGTTGCCAAGTCCGAGTCAAGAAATAGCTGGGGACTTTGGGGGTGGAGCCAGGAGACTTTGGGGGTGGAGCCAGGAGACATTGGGGTGGAGCCAGGAACAAGGGTTGCCAAGTCCGATTCAAGAAATATCTGGGGACTTTGGGGGTGGAGCCAGGAGACATTGGGGTGGAGCCAGGAACAAGGGTTGCCAAGTCCGATTCAAGAAATATCTGGGGACTTTGGGGGTGGAGCCAGGAGACATTGGGGTGGAGCCAGGAACAAGGGTTGCCAAGTCCGAGTCAAGAAATATCTGGGGACTTTGGGGGTGGAGCCAGGAGACTTTGGGGGTGGAGCCAGGAGACATTGGGGTGGAGCCAGGAACAAGGGTTGCCAAGTCCGATTCAAGAAATATCTGGGGACTTTGGGGGTGGAGCCAGGAGACATTGGGGTGGAGCCAGGAACAAGGGTTGCCAAGTCCGATTCAAGAAATATCTGGGGACTTTGGGGGTGGAGCCAGGAGACATTGGGGTGGAGCCAGGAACAAGGGTTGCCAAGTCCGATTCAAGAAATATCTGGGGACTTTGGGGGTGGAGCCAGGAGACATTGGGGTGGAGCCAGGAACAAGGGTTGCCAAGTCCGAGTCAAGAAATATCTGGGGACTTTGGGGGTGGAGCCAGGAGACTTTGGGGGTGGAGCCAGGAGACATTGGGGTGGAGCCAGGAACAAGGGTTGCCAAGTCCGATTCAAGAAATATCTGGGGACTTTGGGGGTGGAGCCAGGAGACATTGGGGTGGAGCCAGGAGACTTTGGGGGTGGAGCCAGGAGACATTGGGGTGGAGCCAGGAACAAGGGTTGCCAAGTCCGATTCAAGAAATATCTGGGGACTTTGGGGGTGGAGCCAGGAGACATTGGGGTGGAGCCAGGAACAAGGGTTGCCAAGTCCGATTCAAGAAATATCTGGGGACTTTGGGGGTGGAGCCAGGAGACTTTGGGTGTGGAGCCAGGAGACATTGGGGGCAGAGCCAGGAGCAAGGGTGTGACAAGCAAAATTGAACTCCAAAGGGAGTTCTGGCCCTCACATTTAAAGGGACGGCACAACTTTTAAAATGCCTTCCTTCCATAGGAAATAATGAAGGATAGGGGCACCTGCTTTTGGGGCTCGTAGAATTGGACCCCCCGGGTCCAATCCTTTTGAAACTTGGGGGGTATTTTGGGGAGAGGCGCTAGATGCTATACTGAAAATTTGGCGCCTCTACCTCAAAAAACAGCCCCCCCAGAGTTCCTGATACCCGCTGATCAATTCCCCATAATTCCCTATGGGAATCGTTCATGGGGGTGCATAATGGCTGTGGGGGTGGGGCTTCCCCCGCTGGCCAGCTGGCTGGGGGAGGGGGGAAGCCTGTAAAACCGGGGGATCCCCCGCTGGGACCTGGGGATTGGGAAGCCTATTTCATGGAGACAAATGAAAGTCCGCTTGCAACAGCGCCCAGATGCCCCTTCTTCTGCAGGATGCTCAAAGGGGGTGGAGGGGGGGGAGAGAAGGGGGGAAAAACACACACGCACCAGAATCCTTCTGCCAAGAACAAGCAACCCAGCAACCGGCAAGAGCCCGGCCCTGAAAAGAAACGGACCCGTTTCCAACCGCCTGCTCTTGCCTTTCCACTGCGGGGTGACATGAGAGAAGGTTACAGGATGATGCATGGGATGGAGAAGGTCGAGAAAGAAGTCCTTTTCTCCCTTTCTCACGATGCAAGGACTCGTGGGCATTCGATGAAATTGCTGAGCAGTCAGGTTAGAACGGATAAAAGGACGTACTTCTTCACCCAAAGGGCGGTTAACGTGTGGAATTCACTGCCGCAGGAGGTGGCGGCGGCTACAAGCATAGCCAGCTTCAAGAGGGGGTTAAATAAAAATATGGAGCAGAGGTTCATCAGTGGCTATTAGCCACAGAGTGTATATATATGTGTGTGTATATATATCTGTATCTATATATGTGTGTGTGTGTATAAATTTTTTGGCCACTGTGTGACACAGAGTGTTGGACTGGATGGGCCATTGGCCTGATCCAACATGGCTTCTCTTATGTTCTTATGTGACTCAGAGTGTTGCACTGGATGGACCATTGGCCTGATCCAGCATGGCTTCTCTTATGTTCTTCTGTGACACAGTATTGAACTGGATGGGCCACTGGCCTGATCCAACAGGGCTTCTCTTATGTTCTTATGTGACTCAGAGTGTTGCACTGGATGGACCATTGGCCTGATCCAGCATGGCTTCTCTTATGTTCTTCTGTGAAACAGTGTTGAACTGGATGGGCCACTGGCCTGATCCAACAGGGCTTCTCTTATGTTCTTATGTGACACAGAGTGTTGGACTGGAGGGGCCATTGGCCTGATCCAACATGGCTTCTCTTATGTTCTTATGTGACTCAGAGTGTTGCACTGGATGGACCATTGGCCTGATCCAGCATGGCTTCTCTTATGTTCTTCTGTGACACAGTGTTGAACTGGATGGGCCACAGGCCTGATCCAACATGGCTTCTCTTATGTGACACAGAGTGTTGGACTGGATGGGCCACAGGCCTGATCCAACATGGCTTCTCTTATGTGACACAGAGTGTTGGACTGGATGGGCCATTGGCCTGATCCAACATGGCTTCTCTTAGGTTCTTACGTGACACAGAGTGTTGGACTGGATGGGCCACTGGCCTGATCCAGCATGGCTTCTCTTATGTTCTTCTGTGACACAGTGTTGAACTGGATGGGCCACAGGCCTGATCCAACATGGCTTCTCTTATGTGACACAGAGTGTTGGACTGGATGGGCCATTGGCCTGATCCAACATGGCTTCTCTTAGGTTCTTACGTGACACAGAGTGTTGCACTGGATGGGCCATTGGCTTGATCCATTGGCTTTTCTTATGTTCTTTCACCAGGGCAAATCTCTTCACTCCACCCTGTCCTCAGACGTTGGCTTCCCCGGGTTTCTTTTCCACTCCCCCGCCCGAAGCTCCAGCAGGCATTACCTCGCCTTTGAAGATTGTATTTGTGAGAAAACAATAAAGAGCGATTGCGGGGGTGAGGGGGGGAGTATTCATGTGAAGAGGTCTTCGCTTTTCTTGAACCTTCGCCATGGCTGAATTAATAGTTACCCTTTCATGCTGCTAAGAATTTGGGACCAAATTGACCCCACGTGTAGCTCCTGTGCAGGACAGCCGAGTTTGCACCAGGGATGGGCTGGGAAAACTCTCCCCCTCCTTCCCTGCTTCGGTTCTGTGAAGCTGTGTTCGATTGACCTTTGGGTAACCTTAAGAAGTTAGATCAAGGAGGAGAGAAGGCTGGGGAACAGAAGACCCTCAATCAAAAAGATTGCTGGATCTTTCACCCCTTTTAATTAAGAGGACTACAGCCACAGTTCTTCATCAATAAATAGGAAAGTTGGGTAATCTTGCTATCGCAAAGACCTTCATAAATAGGCTCCCCCCCCCACCCCCCATGCAGAACATTATTGGCATTTTGGCTTTTTTATCCTGCCTTTCCCCGAAGAGAAGAGACATCTGTACAGCTGGCTGTAATTTTAGCCTGTAGATGAGCCCAAGGTCACCCAGGTGTTTGAAGTGAAGTCTCCCCCCTCTAAACCCAAGTCTGTGTTCGCGCACATTTTTGTAAGCACCTTCAGATTCATCACCCCAATAGTCAATTCCTGGTTGAGGTACTACCTGCAGCTGAAAGGGCGAACCGTCTTGCTCCAGGTTAGCTGATGCTTTAAGGTATGTTTTATTATGCAGAATTTCCCCTCTCCTTTCTTTGTGCTGGCATCTCAGCACCTGGTTGGTGTCCATTGCGTGTTAACCAGCCACTGCCTCTAGTCACTAAAATTATACTGCGCACTAGGATTGCAGAAAAACAAACGGATGAAAACGCTTAATGCACACCATATTGGAAACACGGAGGACGGTTTTCAACACCTTGTTTTCTCTTCGACCAATAATACACACCAGAAAGGCTTCCTCTGGGCTGTCACAGGACAGATCCATCCCCAACAGCATACGCTACACATATAGCACCAACGTCCTCTCTGCAATTCAAACTTCAGCTCTGCCAGTCTCACAATGGAAATCATGTTAGCACAATTATCTAATAACTTAAAACAATTTTTCCCTTCATGACACATTATCTAGCGCTACAACTGAAGAGCTACAGACCTGTCCCTGACTGAAAGCCTAAGCGGCTAATTACAAGTTAAATGCTGATTTTTATTATTGTTATTATTTGCTAGAAATTTTTTTAATAAGTGCCCTACCACCGGCAGAATTAGAGTTACATGGCAGGTGTTATTTAAACAGGTATAATGAATTGAGTGATTGGCAGTGGGGATATGGAAAGGCACAGATGGGAAAGAATCATGGTTAAAGGAAATGTCCAAACTTAATTTTAACAAATTTAGTGTTGCCATGGATGAAATTTATCAGTGGATTAGCTACCGTGAAACTAATACATTGCTTAGGTGCCTGGTTCTGTAGAGGAGAAACTGTCCTGTTTCAAAACAAAGTTTGCATCAAGTGGCACCATTAAGACCAACCAAGTTTAATTCTGGGTATAAGCTTTTGTGTATATATTTATTTAATTCTATTTATATCCTGAGCTGAAGCAGGCTCAGGGTGGCGAACAAGGCCAATAGGCAAAATTAAATACAATAAAGTGAGCAGCGAAGTGGCCAAGTTTGCAGATGACACTAAATTGTTCAGGGTGGTGAGAACCAGAGAGGATTGTGAAGCACTCCAAAGGGATCTGTTGAGGCTGGGTGAGTGGGCATCAACATGGCAGATGAGGTTCAATGTGGCCAAGTGCAAAGTAATGCACATTGGGGCCAAGAATCCCAGCTACAAATACAAGTTGATGGGGTGTGAATTGGCAGAGACTGACCAAGAGAGAGATCTTGGGGTAGAAGAAGAAAATATTGGATTTATATCCCGCTCTCCACTCCAAAGAGTCTCAGAGCGGCTCACAATCTCCTTTACCTTCCTCCCCCACAACAGACACCCTGTGAGGTGGGTGGGGCTGGAGAGGGCTCTCACAGCAGCTGCCCTTTCAAGGACAACCTCTGCAAGAGCTATGGCTGACCCAAGGCCATGCTAGCAGGTGCAAGTGGAGGAGTGGGGAATCAAACCCGCTTCTCCCAGATAAGAGTCCGCACACTTAACCACTACACCAAACTGGCTCTCTAGTGGTAGTGGTAGATAACTCACTGAAAATGTCAAGACAGTGTGTGATTGCAATAAAGAAAGCCAACGCCATGCTGGGAATTATTAGGAAGGGAATTGAAAACAAATCAGCCAGTATCATAATGCCCCTGTATAAATCAATGGTGCGGTCTCATTTGGAGTACTGTGTGCAGTTCTGGTCGCCGCAAAAAGGATATTATAGCATTGGAGAAAGTTCAGAAAAGGGCAACTAGAATGATTAAAGGGTTGGAACACTTTCCCTATGAAGAAAGGTTGAAACGCTTGGGGCTCTTTAGCTTGGAGAAACGTCGCCTGCGGGGTGACATGATAGGGGTTTATAAGATAATGCATGGGATGGAGAAAGTCGAGAAAGAAGTACTTTTCTCCCTTTCTCACAATACAAGAACTCGTGGGCATTCAATGAAATTGCTGAGCAGTCAGGTTAAAACGGATAAAAGGAAGTCCTTCTTCACCCAAAGGGTGATTAACATATGGAATTCACTGCCACAGGAGGTGGTGGCGGCTACAAGCATAGCCAGCTTCAAGAGGGGATTGGATAAAAATATGGAGCAAAGGTCCATCAGTGGCTGTTAGCCACAGTGTGTATATATAGATATAGATATAATTTTTTTTTGTTCACTGTGTGACACAGAGTGTTGGACTGGATGGGCCGCTGGCCTGATCCAACATGGCTTCTCTTATGTTCTTAAAACCAGTTAAAAATTAATTACAATTACAGCATTAAAACCATTTAAAACAGCCAATACAATTACAGTAAGTGCTATATTCGTACTATATTTGTGATGGCAGTGTAGCAATTCTCTCCAAATAATCTCCAGATGTAATTAGAATCTAGAGGCCAGGCTCTATGGTAATCAGTTCACGTTTGTCTAGACAACTTAATATGACCAGGCAGAGATGACACATTTAGCAGTCAAATGTGGAAGAGCTCCATCTTACAGGCCCTGCAGAACTGTAATCGATCCCGCGGAACCCTAACCTCTTCAGGGAACTCATTCCACCAGCATGGGGCTTCAACCAAGAAGGCCCTTGCTCAAGTTGCGGCCAAGCTGGCTTCTCTGGGGCCAGGGCCTGAGAGAAGGTTTTGAAACCCAGATTGTAGTACTCTCTGGGGTACATGCGAGGAAAGGTGGTCCCAAAGATATGCAGGGCCCTGGCTATATAGGGCTTTAAAGATAAGAACTAGCACCCTGAAACGAATCTGGTATGTAATCGGTAACCAGTACAGAGCTTTCAGTGCAGGTTGAATGTGCTCCCACAAGGGGAGACCCAATAGCAGCCTGGCTGCAGCGTTCTGCACCATTTGAGGAGTCCAGATTTGAGGCAAGGGCAGCCCCACGTAACCCCCCATTATAGAAGTCTGGTCTTGAGCAGTGTTCCCTCTAAGCTGAGTTAGTGTGAGCTCGGTCACAGATTTTTAGCCTCCAGCTCACACATTTTTGTCTTAGCTCAGGAAGGATGACCCCAGAGCACGCTAATTTATGCAGTAACTCACAACTTTAATGCCAGTAGGGCACAATTTTGATGCCAGTAGCTCACGAAGTAGAATTTTTGCTCACAAGACTCTGCAGCTTAGAGGGAACATTGGTCTTGAGGTGACCACAGCACGGATCACTGTTGCTAGGTCATCACAGCTGAGGAAGGGAGCCAACTGCCTCACTAGTCAGAGATGATAAAAAGCTGATTTGGCAGTAGCTGCTACCTGGGCCTGCATTATTAGAGAGGAATCCAGGAGCACTCCTAGACTCCTAATTGTGCCCCATCAAATGCCGGAAGTGAGATCTCCATCCCTAGACCACCACAGCTCAAGTACTGGACCTCCATCTTGGGCAGATTCAGTTTCAATTGATTCAGCCTGAGCCAACCATGGCTTGTAATGCCAGGTCCAGTTTTTTTGGGTTGCCAGCCTCCACGTGGGTCCTGGTGATCTTCCGCTTTAATAAACTGATCTCCACCTGATCTCCTCTGGAGAAAATGGCTGCTTTGAAGAGCGGACTCTACGGTACTGTACTATGCTGCAGGTCCTCCTCTCCCCAAACCCCACCCTCTCCCAGATCCACCCCCAAAGTCTCCAGGTATTTTCCCACACAGACCTGGCAACCCTACCTCAGTCTGAGACACTGGGCAGCTTCTGCCAATTTGGATAGACCGATGGTCTGATTCTTGGTGGACCAATGGTCTGATTCAGTAGAAGACATCCTTGCTATATTATATGAAACAAGGTAATTGCTTCAGTCCATAGAATCAAGCTATAATAATTTTAAAAAATGAATATTATACAATGCACAGAGAAAGTTGTTTTTGCATTAGGATGGCCCCTAGCCTGCAAGAATATCATAAGAACATAAGAGAAGCCATGCTGGATCAGGCCAACGGCCCATCAAGTCCAACACTCTGTGTCACACAGTGGCAAAAAAATTTATATACACACATACACTGTGGCTAATAGCCACTGATGGACCTGTGCTCCATATTTTTATCTAAACCCTTCTTGAAGGTGGCTATACTTGTGGCCGCCACCACCTCCTGTGGCAGTGAATTCCACATGTTAATCACCCTTTGGGTGAAGAAGTACTTCCTTTTATCCGTTTTAACCTGTCAAGCAGTTGATTACGAAAACTGATATAAATAGCACTATCTGGTGGGCTAGAGATTTCTGCTCTTCTCTCTAGGGAAATCCCACCACTCTTTATAGTCCCAAAATACTTGTTTTATCTTACAGTTTCAAAATACAGGTGAGCGGTTATGCTTGCAAGATTACATGAGCCACTATCTGCAATCTCTGAAGATGGTGTATGAGGTACACTATTTTCAGATAAATATTGCAGTTGTGGCTTAGGGATCATAGAAATGGTGAAACATGTTTTATTTGAATGTCCATGGTATCACGAGGCTAGACAGAAAAGGATCAAACTACTTATATCCCACCAAAAGGAGCCTCCCCCCCCCCGAGATTTTAGTTACTAACATTTTAATGGACCCTAAGCCAGCAAATACACTTTTAAAAGCCGCAGGCCGCAAGAGTTTAGGCAGCTTGTAATAAAACACCTTGTATAGCCTTTGTGCCTGCCTTGTATTCTTCCTTTTATTTTTAGCTGGAATTGATCAATATATTCAAGACCTGAGCTAAGAATGGCATTAGATTTAGGGTTTCTTTCTTTTTTTTCGGGGGGGGGGGGGGTTGACATACTGAATTTATCAGAATGGCAATCAACACAATCAAATTCAGATAATCAATAGAATTTAAATGTGTGCTTTCTAAACAGTACCCGTTATCTTTCTTTATTGGAAGGACGTAAACGTTTATAAAGGCACATGGAAGAGTCTCTCCCAGACCACCTTATATACACTTTTTCTCTTTATACAAACGTACATGGATTTAATAGACAGTTATGATTTCCCATTATGTGGTATTTGAGGTTACCTTCTGTCAGAGAGTTTTCGGGGAACTGCTGTATTGTTCTGCATGTTTGTAAATATGCATTTCTGCATACATTGTAGAAGAAGATGATATTGGATTTATATCCCGCCCTCCACTCCAAAGAGTCTCAGAGCGGCTCACAATCTCCTTTCCCTTTGTCCCCCACAACAGACACCCTGTGAGGTAGATGAAGATATTGGATTTATATCCTGCCCTCCACTCTGAAGAGACTCAGAGCGGCTCACAATCTCCTTTCCCTTCCTCCCCCACAACAGACACCCTGTGAGGTAGATGAAGATATTGGATTTATATCCCGCCCTCCACTCCGAAGAGTCTCAGAGCGGCTCACAATCTCCTTTACCTTCCTTCCCCACAACAGACACCCTGTGAGGTGGGTGGGGCTGGAGAGGGCTCTCACAGCAGCTGCCCTTTCAAGGACAGAGCCTCAGAGCGGCTCACAATCTCCTTTCCCTTCCTCCCCCACAACAGACATCCTGTGAGGTAGATGAAGATATTGGATTTATATCCCGCCCTCCACTCCAAAGAGTCTCAGAGCGGCTCACAATCTCCTTTCCCTTCCTCCCCCACAACAGACACCCTGTGAGGTAGATGAAGATATTG
This sequence comes from Heteronotia binoei, assembly GCF_032191835.1. Lineage (NCBI taxonomy): Eukaryota > Metazoa > Chordata > Lepidosauria > Squamata > Gekkonidae > Heteronotia > Heteronotia binoei. The sequence continues at coordinate 69,868,987 of NC_083235.1, forward strand.
GATTTATATCCCGCCCTCCACTCTGAAGAGTCTCAGAGCGGCTCACAATCTCCTTTCCCTTCCTCCCCCACAACAGACACCCTGTGAGGTAGATGAAGAGATTGGATTTATATCCCGCCCTCCTCTCAGAAGAGTCTCAGAGCGGCTCACAATCTCCTTTCCCTTCCTCCCCCACAACAGACACCCTGTGAGGTAGATGAAGATATTGGAATTATATCCCGCCCTCCACTCCGAAGAGTCTCAGAGCGGCTCACAATCTCCTTTGCCTTCCTCCCCCACAACAGACACCCTGTGAGGTAGATGAAGAGATTGGATTTATATCCCGCCCTCCACTCCGAAGAGTCTCAGAGCAGCTCACAATCTCCTTTCCCTTCCTCCCCCACAACAGACACCCTCTGAGGTAGATGAAGATATTGGATTTGTATCCTGCCCTCCACTCCGAAGAGTCTCAGAGCGGCTCACAATCTCCTTTCCTTTCCTCCCCCACAACAGACACCCTGTGAGGTAGATGAAGATATTGGATTTATATCCCGCCCTCCACTCCGAAGAGTCTCAGAGCGGCTCACAATCTCCTTTCCCTTCCTCCCCCTCAACAGACACCCTGTGAGGTGGGTGGGGCTGGAGAGGGCTCTCACAGCAGCTGCCCTTTCAAGAACAGAGCCTCAGAGCGGCCTACAATCTCCTTTCCCTTCCTCCCCCACAACAGACACCTTGTGAGGTGGGTGGGGCTGGAGAAGGCTCTCACAGCAGCTGCCCTTTCAAGGACAACCTCTGCCAGAGCTCTGGCTGACCCAAGGCCATTCCAGCAGGTGCAAGTGGAGGAGGGGGGAATCAAACCCGGTTCTCCCAGATAAGAGTCCCAGATAAGCCTGTGTTACAAGCTATATTTGAATACACATTTACTCTTCACTTGGCTAGAAGTTTTTCAAGTAATTTTTGTAGGATTGGGCTGTTTAAAGTATGTTATTATCTCAGCTTGATTATGGCTCAAGCAAAGGAAACCCCCCAGTAAATAGTACATTACAGTCTTCACTAATACTTTACCATGTAATAGTATATAATAATATCAAACAGACACTTCTCATCCAATATCAAAATACACAGTAAGCAATGAACTTTCAATAGCACAATGAGAAATAACACACAACAAAAATATACAAACATACTCCAAAGCCCATACTTCCAGAAGTCACAAAATGGCTCTCCAAAATTCTGTTACAAATTCTCCAGGCAGCGACATGGAAAAGTCTCTGATGGTGCTACTCATGGAAATAAAAATATTTATCCAGCTGACCAGTAATCGATGCAAAAGGTCCGGTTTCAGAATCTTGCTCCACAGCGGAGCTTCCATCACAGAGCAATATCCTCTTAATGCATCGTTTTACTAAAAAGAAAAGGACTATTTCAGACCAGTGCCTCCCATACATAATAACAAAAATTCAAATGTGGAGCTACCTATACTTACAACATAGAGGAGGAAAAATTCTCAAAGAAGGGAGCACCCAGGCCTCAAGTAGCTTTAATGACCATCCAATGTCTTCCTCAGCAGGCATGGCATTCTCAATTGAGTTACTCCCAAACAGAATATGCACTCCCACTCATTCTCTTCACATTTCTTAAAGGGGAACTACTACTAAATCACAAGAAACAGCTTAATTCACGGCTCTGGTTCAGCCCCACTGGCTTTAATGTGTTGTACTTATAAATAAATTTGGCTTCTTGTCTTAACGAAAGTCTAACTGAATCACTTTGATTGCATGGGTGTTTCTTAATATGACACAAAACTGCAAATTGCAGTTGTTCTGGTTGGTGATGACGCATCAGATAAGGCTTGACTGGACGGGCATCTGCCACGCCCCATCTGAATCTTGAAATATGCTCTAGCACCCTAGTTCTAATAATTCTTGTACAGCCAATGTAGAATCTGGGACAGGGACATCTGAGACACGTTTTCTTTGGCAGGTAAAGTAATCCCTAATCCAATACGTTTTTTAAATTAGGGGAGGAAATGTTATCAGTGATCCAGGCAAATCTGCATGTCTCACAACCACTGCATTTGCGTTGATCACCTGATGAAAGTTCTTAGGGGCCACATCCATAGCAAGCATATCTGATTTGGAAATAATTTGTTTAACATTTTTGGATTTCCTATAAGTAATTACTGGGGGATCCCCGAACCCTGGGATGTCTGTTATCAAATGCCAATGCTTCTTAATAACTTTTCTAATAGCAGGTGCTAATGTAGAATGCAATAAACTCCAATGTATCCTATTATCTGGTATTCTATTTTTAGGTCTCAATGAAGTATATCTACCAAATTAGCTCTGTCTTGGCAAGTTCTAAGGATGTGAGAAGGGTACCCTCCTAGTAAAAGCTGAGTTTGTAATAATTTTTGTTCCTTAAGAAGAAGAAGATGAAGATATTGGATTTATATCCCGCCCTCCACTCCGAAGAGTCTCAGTGCGGCTCACAATCTCCTTTCCCTTCCTCCCCCACAACAAACACCCTGTGAGGTAGATGAAGATATTGGATTTATATCCCGCCCTCAACTCCGAAGAGTCTCAGAGCGGCTCACAATCTCCTTTCCCTTCCTCCCCCACAACAGACACCCTTATTGTATATGTACGAAATGTTGTTAGCCGCCCTGAGCCTGCCTAGGCGGGGAGGGCGGGATACAAATAAAATTTTACTTACTTACTTACTGAGGTGGGTGGGGCTGAGAGGGCTCTCACAGCAGCTGCCCTTTCAAGGACAACCTCTGCCAGGGCTATGGCTGACCCAAGGCCATGCTAGCTGGTGCAAGTGGAGGAGTGGGGAATCAAACCCGGTTCTCCCAGATAAGAGTCTGCACACTTAACCACTACACCACACTGGCTCTCAATCTTAAGATTATCTTAAGATAATCACTCTTTTCAGTACAGTTTCTTTTAATACTTAAAAATTGCCCATATGGTAGATTATTTTTTAAAGGAGTCAGGTGGGAAGGTGAATAATGCAAATATGTATTCAGATCTGTAGGTTTCCTATATAATTTGAATGTAATAGTAAAATGTTCATTTTAGTAAAATGATGCATTAAGAGGGTATTGCTCTGTGAGGAAAGTTCAGCTGTGGAGCAAGATTCCAAAACCAGACCTTTTGCATCGATTACCGGTCAGCTGGATGAGTATTTTTATCTCCATGAGTAGCACCATCAGAGAGTTTTCCATGTCGCTACCTGGAGAATTTGTAACAGAATTTTGGAGAGCCATTTTGTGACTTCTGGAAGTATGGGCTTTGGAGTATGTTTGTATATTTTTGTTGTATGTTATTTCTCATTGTACTATTGAAAGTTCATTGCTTACTGTGTATTTTGATATTGGACGAGAAGTGTCTGTTTGATATTATTGTATACTATTACATGATAAAGTATTAGTGAAGACTGTAGTGTACTATTTACTGGGGGGTTTCCTTTGCTTGAGCTTGATTACCCCCACAACCCCACGTGTTTGCTTTTTGATTATGGCTCAAGACAACTATACTTAAACTCAGGGCTTTTTTTATATAAAAAGCCCCACAGGACCTCATTTGTATATTAGGCCACATCCCCTGACATCACCATTGTTTATCACAGGGCTTTTTAAAGAAAAAGCCCAGCAGGACCTCATTTGCATATTAGGCCACACCCCTCAACCAAGCCAGCCAGAACTGCGTTCCTGTGCATTCCTGCTTAAACTGAAGAGCTCCCAGAAAAGCACTGCTTGGGTATTTTTTGATAGCATTCATAAATGTAAATTGCACAGTTTACTTCATGGAATTCATACATCTTTTGCAACCATTATATTTAGGAAAACTTCTCAGTAATAATGCTAATGATCGTTTGAAACTGAACAGAATAATTCCAGCTATTGGCCAACATTTTTAACTTGCATGAAATGCTTTCCCAGGTGGTTCTAATCAAGTGGAGAGACCCTGGTATGAATCCCCTCACCATTTGTGTAGAAAATAAAATGCCCTGAATTACAGTAATTAAGTAGTTTGTACAAACAGGGTTTCTGAATCAAATTGGAGGAGAACCAGTGACCAGTAGTTAATCACAGACAACATTTGACGTCAAGATAATACCTTCTATTGATGTAGAGGACCATAATAAAGTATATCACTGATATGAGCTTAAATGATTAAATTCAATTTCAAATTTGCAAAATGTCAAGCCAGAAATTCAAACATTCTCAATATTTAAATTCTAAAACTTGATGGTTTTACAATGTAAACGTTTGGGTTTTGGTTTTTGTTTTTTAGCAAAAGTTCATCTGCCTATACACAGCTGATGTAGCAAGACTAGAATTTAGCCTTATATAAATCTGCCTTGTGCAACTCTCCTCTTTAAACTTTTCCTTATTTATGTAATTGCTAGCTCATCCGTAAGCTACATGTCCCTTTCTTTGAGTTACGTGCCATCTCCTGATTCTAAAGCATCATTACAGTTCTCCAACAATTCATCAGTGTTCCAGTGGCTTTAAATATAATCACAAGTAGCAATCATACTTCCCAAGTTTGTTATTCAAATTCAGCAGACCTTTTGGTCAGATTGTAACTTACAGCCGGCTTTCTTTTAGTGTGCATTAACTGACCCCTTGTGTAAATGGGTGATGTCACTGTGGCGTACCCAAATGCACCACTGACACAATATCCATCCACCTCTTTGAAAGCCGACACTGCCATTCAGTTGGGCAGGCAGCCTCTGTGCAATCCTAAAGGGGTTGTGTGAGCTGTTAATGATAAGTAAATTGCATTACAAAAACATGTTTGAAGAGATACTTAATTTTGACTGTCACATGTATTACCCAGGAAAAGAGGCAATTTGTTGTTATGCCCTTCCATGCCAATATAAACAGCTTTATTCACCCTTTATTCACCTGTTGCTGTTTGTCCATTGCTTATTTTATATGTTTCTTTCATCTTTTTTGTGCATTGCACAAAATGGAGCACATTTGTGACAATACTGTTTCAGTCTCTCAGGACTGATAATGCCATAGCAAATTTATATCCTTTTAATTCCCCCCCGCCCCGGGAGAATGGACAAATAAATTTGATGTCCATATATGCTGGCCATATGCTTGGGAACACATTTCAGAATTAACACCCCCCATACAATGGCTGTCCCTCCTATTCATATGTTTAAGTATAACTGATTAACTACGCATCGTTGCTACAACACTTTAAAAGAGAATTAAGAACATTCTTTTAAACATGGTAGAAACCATCCCATTCTTTTCTTTACCTGATCTATCACATAGACATTTAGTGCTCCACTATACCATTGATTTCTGTAATACTTACTGGTTCAGTCTTTTAACAACAAAATGACTGAGAACAACTATTAATAAGAATATATTAATAATAATATGGAGTGCTCTTTGCCTAGTATATTGTAAAATCCACATTTCCATTATACTAGGCAGGGAATACTCTATAAGTAATAGCTAAAATAAACATGGAATCTCGTAGCACCTTAGACCAACAGCATGTTATTCCAGCATAATATGAATAAGCTGTTATGGACTACAGATCACTTCTTCAGACGCAGTGCACAGATCCTCATTATGCGGAGAGCCAGTTTGGTGTAGTGGTTAAGTGTGCGGACTCTTATCTGGGAGAACCGGGTTTGATTCCCCACTCCTCCACTTGCACCTGCTGGAATGGCCTTGGGTCAGCCATAGCTCTGGCAGAGGTTGCCCTTGAAAGGGCAGCTGCTGGGAGAGCCCTCTCCAGCCCCACCCACCTCACAGGGTGTCTGTTGTGGGGGAGGAAGGTAAAGGAGATTGTGAGCCGCTCTGAGACTCTTCGGAGTGGAGGGCGGGATATAAATCCAATATCTTCTTCATCTTCTTCTATTGCAAAGGGCAGAGGCGGGTGACAAGCAGCAAGGTTAAGGGACCAGGAAATGCAGGAAGCACAAGGCACAGCATAGCGAGGATCCACTCATTACATTTGAAGTAGTGGGCTCTAGTTCACAGGAGTAGATGCTATCATAAAACAAGACTATTTTTGGTGCAGATTAATTTAGCTACCTCTATGGGAAACATAGCTGTTACAGAAAGAAGCAGATAGGCAAAATACCAATCCTGTTCTTAAAAAAAACATGCCCCCCCCATCCAATTTATGGCTACTCATCAAAATTCAGTTTTAAATTAGTAAGGTAACTAACAGCAGCCTCTCTTGTCCCTTCCCATCAGTAACGTTGACAAAGCAAATAAAAGCAAACACATTAATTTTGCAATACATAACTAAAAGCACAGATTTCTCCCCAGCCAACCATGCCCCAAATCAGTTCCAGACAGCATTCCTTGTAAACAGCTTTATTCGCCCTTTAAAGAGTCATGCAGTAATAAATACATATTTCATCGTTGCCATAGAGGTGTACATGAGTTTGCCTAGAAGTCTCCATATCTTTCACATGGGGCATAAGCCACCAGAGTCTGTGCACTCTTGAGTGGGCTTAAACGGCCTCCCTGCTGAGTGGCCTGCTTTATAACGAAGTGTTCTGGTCGGAACCCTTTTCTATGTGGCAAGTTCTCTCAATGTCAAAAAGCCACGAGAAGTCTTAACAGCTGTTGCCTTCTGCCATGCCACAGAGTAAGTAAACAGGACATAAGAGGAAGGATATATTTTGTATGGCTTTGCTTGGATGTACTTCTTCACTCCTGAGGAAGAGTCACAAACATTTCAAGTACCAATATTACAGTTTTTTTCAAGAACTCCTAGAACACACAGCAATATCTTTCTTCGCTGAAATAATCGGGAGTACTCAGTAAAACAAACCCTAAGCTATTATTCCCACTATTCTCATCATAGCTCAGTCTCAGGTCTTCCCTCTATATATTGTTCTATATGTGGGTAACAAACGGTTGAAAATACTGCAATGAGTTATGCCTCATAAAAGCTCATGATACAATATATTTTGTTAGTCTCTGACGTGCTGTGCAATTCTACCTACTTAAAATAATGAAGAAACGCTGACAAAAAGCACTTCATCGCCGTTTGTTCCTATGGAGGTTAACTAGAAGGGCCTACATAGCTGATGTTCAAAGTGTAAGTCATTAAAGTGCTCGCCGCACCCTCAAAGTGCTTGGGAGGACTCAGACTGCAAACATTTCAAGAGCCTCCATGCTGAATGATGCTCGGTGTCTTAATAATGTGAAGGCTGCAGCTAAAGTCTCTTGGACTGTTTTTCTGTAGTGATCAATTGGGTATCGTAATACCTGAGTTGGAGTTGTATGAACAGCGCAGCAGGTCTAAATTATTACTTGGCTGTATTGTTAGGTTTTCTCTATAAGACCACCAAAGGACTGAAAATTCAAGTAGTGGGTACAGCCAGCCCTAGATGACAAAACAATCTAATCAGTCAGGTTAAAGGTTCTGGTGTTAACCTTTAAAGCTCTAAATGGTCTGGGACCAGAGTACCTTTGGGACCACTTCTCCTGGTACATCCCTCAAAGAGCATTGCACTGCCTTTTATCCCTGGTCCAGAGTATCCAGCTGCTGTCAATCAGAACTGGGGCTTTCTTGGCCCTGGCTCCGGCCTGGTAAAACACTCTGCTGGGTAACAGTCTATGGGATCTAAACCACTTCCACAGGGACTGTAAAATGGAGTTGTTCCACCAGGCTGATGGTTGAGGGCAGCGACGGTTCTTAGATTGACCTCCCTTCCTCCTTCCCTCTCCCCTTCTTGCATATTAGGGGGACTTTGGGATATTCATTTCCCTACCGGAATATTCTTATGCTATCTAGTAGCTGTGTCAGTTGTTATTTTATTGTATTTATTGCGTTATAAAATTAATGTTTTAATTGCATGGGATGTTTTTTAAAAATGCTGTAACCTGCTCTGCGCCGTGTTGTACGGGGGAGGGAGGGCTATAAATAGAAATAAATAAACTTTAGGATTTGCAGATGTGCCCCTTCCCACCAAATAACTGCAGCTGGTTAAGCATTGTCTATATGCACGAGTGTCTATCTTCCTCTCTGATCTGACCTCTCTAACAGCAATCGAACCAAATTTCCAGAATGACAAAGCCTCACTTATTTTAATATAGATATTTCCAAACAGATTAGTTCAAGGAGACTGTACTGGTGCTTTAACACACGACTGGTCTGAGGTAGGATACAAAGATGAGATTGTTAGGAGCTAGATGGGTCCCAACCAAAGACAAAATACCACTACTGGGGTGCGGTCACATGTACCATTAAAAGCGGGTGTATAGCGCTCAAATCTGAACTGCTGAATATTGAATCGATGCAGGGCAGTTCAGACGAGCATCCAAGAATGCGATTCATTCTGTTGTGCGCGATCAGACATCCAATACTATCGCGCTCCTTTCTTGGAGCATGTGTAATCAGATGGTGATTTCTGGGAGGGGAGGGGGTCCATTGAACATGTGCCCAACTGTTTGGAGCTGGGAAATCAAAACTTTCTTCAGAGGCAGGGGGGAAGGGCGAAAGTTTCCAGAATTAATATTGCCGATCCAAACCACGGAACTGCCAGGAATTATTTTCCTAGAAATTGGCAGTGACAATGATATCTTGAAATCCTCCACATTGAAAAAAAAAGAATTTTTTCCTGTTCTGAATAGTGGGATAACGTTTCCTCCCCCCCCTCCGATCCTGTGTTGATTGGAGAAGCAGAAGCGTCACCTCAGATTCCCGGATGATCTGGCAATGCGCATGTCTGCTGGGGCTTTCTTTAAAAAAAAAGGTGAGAGGCAGTATCGCATGTGAGCTGTCCAAACAACAAAAAGCCGATTGTGTGCCGCTGTTTTGAAAAAGGGCCGGACTTTATGTACTGTCAAATTAATGCGCCATTCATGCGTAGCAAGCCTGGATGAGCCCGGATGACGATCGATTGCCAGATGTGGCTGTCTGAACGAACACATTTAATCCGTCAGCCAGACGGAGCTGTGTCGTCGCTAATGGTACGTGTGACCGTGCCCCTGGGATTGCTTGCTGAAATGGCTAGAAATCAGCTTGTCGCCAAGAAAACAATCTTAATGGCTAGAGTGAACAAATATATAACCAAGACTGTGCTTATGCGGCTCTTATCATTAGGCTAGAGTTTTCACTGTCTGACTTGCAGTGGTACAAAGGAGACGCTGTGCCCCGCCCCCCCCCCCCTTTAAACCTCACCATCCACTTACTTTATACTCCTTCTTTAACTTGCAAGTTTTGTATTGAACTTCAAGGATGGCAAATTTAGGCTTGCCAGCCCCCAGGTCCCAGCAGAGGATCCCGTTTTTGCAGACTCCTTACTGCCACCAGCCGGCTGGCCAGCAGGGGGAAGCCCCACTCCTGCAGCCACTATGTGCCTTTAAATCTGTGCAGATTTAAAAGAAGCTTGCAAACTGTGTTTTGGACTGTGTGTGTGCCCTTAAATCTCAGCAGGAGAAAAGCTGCATGGGTAGGATGAGCAGCAGAGCCACATGGCTCTTCCTGATGACTGTGTGAAACATGTGAGAAAGGAAGAGAAGACAGCATGGTCCTTCTGTTTGTTTTGCATTAATTTCTTAAGTTGTGTGTATAGTAAAATGGGTAGCAAAGAGTAAACTAGAACCTGATTATGGGATGGAGGAAAACTCTACCCCCTAAGCTGGTCTCCTTTTATTTTCCTCTGTTAGTCTGAAGAAGTTGGTTGAAATACAGCAGACTGTTACATTCAGCAACTCGAGTAAATTGCCCCAGTGACAGCACAAGAGTTTGTGCTTGCGCTGCTTTGTGAGTGTGCATATGTGTTCACTTTCATTTAGTGGAAATGCAGCTGTTGGAAGCACTTTGAAGGCAAAAAAGAGGATGAGGAAATGAAGATTGTATTCAGGGGAACCGCACAGCTGTAGTTTTATTTATTTTAGGGAATGGGAAAGTCTCCATGCTCTGCCCACAAGGTCCCCAAATATTCAAGTTGGACCTGGCAAGCCTACAGGGATTCCACATCAGAAAATGGAGAAGAGAATTTTCACACATAAGGAATAATTTTTGTTGTTGTCAGGCCAAGTGTATCTCTTTCATCCATCTACATTTAGATATTCCTTATTTTTATAGAATATCTTCTGTACAACTCTGCAAAGCATAATGTTATGTCCTTAATTTTATGGCCTTGAAAAACTCTGTTGAACAGACACTACACATCTCTCAAATGGTTTGTGACTCTACCCGCACACATTTGAAAGGCATCTCTAACACTATAGCAGGGTGGCAAAGGAGCTTGTTTCTTCTGCTGCCAGAGTTACTCTACGCATTACAAGGTGCCAAGGGCATATTTTCCACTGTGTATAATGAGACAGAGAGGAAAGACCAATTCCGGATTTGTGCTGCATGGTTTCGCTAACAGTAGCTTTTCTGCTGCACTCATTATTATTATTACAGGTGCACATTCTATATGCACCTGTTCTAAAACATGTAATGAATGGAGCTACATTTATTCGTATCCAAAAGAGGAGATATGGTGTTATGGCCATCACCGAAGGAAGCTTTGGGTGTGCCATAAATACAGAGATCAAGAGGCAGAAGGGACGGCTGAAGTGACAACGTATTAGAAGACAAAGAATGGTAGAAGATGGAGGCACCAGCCATTAAATCCAACTTAGTCATTCAGTCTTTCTAAAAATTGAAGTGAATACAGACTAAAACACATGAGGAATCTGAATCAATTAATAGGGATGCTGGATTACAGTGCTTTTTAAAAAAAAATAAATATCACGTTGTGCCGTGTTTGACAATGTTAATGCCCACACATCTGCAGTTTCAGAGTTTTTTTTGGGGGGGGGACATGTTCAAAGAGGTAATTTTCCCTCTCGGGACAATGTGACATCATAGAGGACACAGAGGTCTCAGCATGCACTGCATATCTTCATCGTGTTTCTGGTTCATAGTGCTTGCAGACAGATGATGCCTCCAGGTCTGGCTGTGATTCAGAGCATTAGCATCTGATGTCTGGGTACCTAAGAAGAAAAAGCAACTGTTATAGAGAAGAAAAGCAGCGAACAACTTAAGTCACCCCAAGTAAGTGGGAAAGGGTGTTTTTTTTTTTAAAGGAACTAATACAGACATAAGGCAACAGAACTTTCAGACTGATTCTTAATAATGTAAGCTTGGATTTTAATAGGACTCATTTTAAGGCCAGAATTTCCATAAAGTTAAAATGCAATTTTGGATACCCTTCAAACATGGCCACCGATTAATTCAAAGCCTTAAACAAATGCACTTACACAATGTATTTGTGTTTTTTTCCATACGTGCTCACAAAGAATGGGCTTCAAAAGCCATTTTACTGGCATGTCCAAATTCAGCATACATCTCCATTAAGCCCCAAGTTTTTAAAAGGTTGCCTTGTCATGTTGCCATTTATTACAAAGATGCACCCGAAATTTGGTACTACCACTAAAAAAATCTTTGCATTCTGCTATCCATGCTAAAATATACACAGAGAGAGCTTGGCTGTGTGTTTTTTTTTCCTGTCAGAAGTTGTATATTTTATTCTTTTTAGAAAAACACCCACATCTTCCAAGCATCTCAAAAAACTGGATTTCTCTGCCAAAATCAATAACTGTTGCTAGCTGGCATATTTGCTGTAGCTCTGACAAGCTGGCTAGTATAACCAGAAATATCCTTTATCAGAAACTACTGCTCTATCTAAATAGTCTCAAAGCAGCTTACAATCTCCTTCCCTTCCTCTCCCCACAGCAGACACCTTGTGATGTAGGCAGAGCTGAGAGAGATTTCTCAGAGAGCTGTGATTGGCCCAAGGTCACCTAGCAAGCTTCATGCGGAGGAGTGAGGAACAAAGCCTGGTTCTACAGACTGGGCAGCAAACTCTCCAACATCTGAAGCCTGCTAGGTGATTTTGAACTAGTCACAGTTCTCTCAGCCCTCTCTCAGCCCCATCTACATCACAAGGTGACTGCTGTGGGAAGAGGAAGGGAAGGCAATTTTAAAAATTATTTTTGTGAGTATTTGTGTGTGTGTGTGTGCGTGCCTGCAAGTCATGGTTGACTTCTGGAGACCCCTGGTTGGGCTTGGGCATTTCAGAAAGGTGGCTTGTTTGGCTGCCTTTGTGTCCTGGCCATCCACGTACTTGCCAGGGTCGGCCTTGCTTTAGCTTTTGAGCTCTGATGAGATAGGGCTTGCCTGGGCTATCCAGGGCAGGAAGGGAAGGCAATTGTAAGCTGCTTTGAGACTCCTAGGGTAGAGAAAAGCAGGGTATAAAAAAGCCCTCCTCCTCTCCAAATAAAATAACATTGCATAATGCATATACCAAACCCATGCACAAATACCTTCCACATAAAACCATGTGATGCCTGAGATCCCTTTTTAGCTTAACTTGGTGGTCCCAGATCACCAAGCAATGGTTTTGCAGTGTGAGCAAGTTCATTTGATCTTCAAATGGCTACTGCTATTGGCTTAGACAAATGCCCTGTGAGGCTTCATATTCTTGGAATCTAATTGCACAGCTCAGGAGTAAAAGGAATGTAAGAGTAACCCCTCCAGCTCAGGCCATTGTTCTCTGATATCAGGCAGACACAGATATTCAAACAAGCTGATAACAGAACTCTGTTCTGCAACACCTACATCCAATTTCTGACTTGGTTTAGAGCAGGGGTGGCCAACGGTAGCTCTCCAGAAGTTTTTTTGCCTACAACTCCCATCAGCCCCAGCCATTGGCCGTTCTGGCTGGGGCTGATAGGAGTTGTAGGCAAAGAACATCTGGAGAGCTACTGCTGGCCACCCCTGGTTTAGAAGCATCCTAAGAATTAAGACAAGTACTTTGAGCGACCTGGCAGCTATTTCTAATGCATGTTCACTTGAATGCAGTGAGCAAAAATTTTATATTTTAATTATTTTACTTCAGTAGAGTCGATAGCCTTAAAGTGCATGCATAAACTGGGATTTTCATTATGTACAGGAAGCATCCAGTTCAAAAAATACAAAACTGTGATGTAGGAGCATACAGAGCTGCAACTGTATGCTGCAAGCCTTGTACTGGCCAAATTTAGGTGATCTAGAAGAACCAACTCTGGGTACAAAGGATTTTCCAATTTTATAAGGAGAAAAATGTCTTACGGACGTTTAGTACCCATAGCAGCATGTCCAATAGGAAGACAGAACAATGCGTCAGTAAACACCCTAATCAAAATGGGCTAGAATGAGGGGAAAGAAAAGAAATCCAAATTCTAAACGATCAAGAGCAATCAAGTTATCAGATCACCCATCATCAGCACTAAAATTTCCATGGCAATGATCTGAAGTTTGCAAGAGAAAATTCAGGAAATATTCTCAGTGTGAGACAGAACAAAACGAAAAACATATTTCAGAAACATTTGCTGCTAAACGACTTCAACATAAAACTACCAGTGAGGGGAAAAAATCTGCTGGCTGACACATGCTAATACAACCTTTTGCCCTCGCTGTTCAGACCCTTGCCAGAAGTGCATTTTAGAGTATAAAAGATACCCATGCAAGGAATTCTACTGTAACAATAATAGATGGTAGAGGCAGAGAAGATAGCTGTTCCCTCTTTGTTCTTTCCAATACGTCCGGTCTTTCCAAGATCAATGTTTGACACGCGTCAAGAGCACAGAAATGCGCATCCTCAGAACAGTCTGGTAGCTTTAAAAAAAACTAATTTTGAAACGTTTCCTCTGAATAAGGGGAAAAGTAGTGTGACCTCACGAACAAATATCCTGAAAGAAGCTCACAACACTTGAGCAGTTAAATTCGGAACCACAGTTGTAACGATGAAACACTGATGGACTCGTGTCCAGGTACAAAACCCTTGTCCTTTGTTTTGGGTAAGTGTGACATTCCTGGACTGACGGACTCTGATAAGAGCGATCTGATGACTGAAGCTAGTGAATGTTACTTAGGAGACAACTTTGTACGCTGCATCAGCTGAAAAAAGCCGAGGCAAGCATGCAATATTTATTACTAAACTTTATCAACCTGTTTATTTGGAACAGAGCTATCACGTTAGCAACTTTTGTTAATACTCTTGATGTATAGTTTAATTTGTATTACAGGATGTCTTGTGCCGCAATTCAGCAGGGTATGATTTTCCTGCGCAAATTTTTCATATTTACAACGACCACTGGTTTTAGCCTATAAAAATACTCAAGAGAAAATGGTGGTACTGAAAGTGGTTTTAAAAGGGTTCAGCATAGGTATGACTGCATTGTCGCTTGCTGGTGCTTTCCCTGCTCTGACTTTACTACAAGTTGTACCTCTAGAATTAAAAAAAAACACAGGCTTCTCTTATGTTCTTAACCCACACCATACAGCACCAAGTGTGGGGAATGATGAGAACTCCGCTAGAATTAACATACCTTGTATGCGTCCACTATGAAACATAACTCCTATGACATTCCTGGCACATCCAAGATTCAAATTATTTCAACGTCTCAGACAAATAATGCTGTGATCCTGTGATTACTGAAAATGATTGATTTTATAGTTGGAAAGTGATGGCTAGCTGCACCAGTTCCCAAATCAGCTGAACTGTTCTTCTATTTGGTTTGCAGGTCACAGACAGAAGTCTTTTCAAGGTCAGCGGGCCCAAACATTAGATCTCTGTAGTCCTACATTTCCTAAGCCATTCACAACAGTGGTTTTCAACCCATGGACTGGGATCCTTGGATGTGTCACAAGCCCTTATGAAGCAGCTATATTTGTTTTGCTGCTTTTTGGGAAGGGTTTATTGTTAGAGAGCATGCTTAGAGAGCAAGGGTACCATACCTCCAATATCTTCTTTGCACACATGCTGGAAAATTGGCCGGGTGCTGAGGCAAGGTCACTCAGCCATGCAGAGGATTCTTCAGTGGCTCTACTGCTTGACTTGCTTCTCATTATTGTACAAGCCACGACACTCAGCTTGAGCATCCCGTACCCAGCTTTCTTTACGTACTTGCCCACTGACATCTTGCCACGATTGAGGTCCTAACTCTGGCTCCCCTTCATCCTGTCATGCGCATGAAATTGTTTTCTTGCTGCTTAATGGGTCCTATGCTGCTATTTAGGCTTAAAGATCAGCCCCGGGTATGGAACATTTGAAGACCACTGCGCTCAGGGAAGCCCTTCTGTCGATGTGCTTCCACACAAATGGTAGAAACGACCATTACGTGCCCTTGTCAAGATATTATTTGCTAAGGGAGAAGACACCCTTTCCTTCATCCAAAGAATGGGGACAACTGGGCTTATCAGGAAGAAAAAGAAAATCATACTGCAAAAATGGGAGTTAGATTTGTACAGAGGGAGTGGGAAAGAGAGAATGTCACATGTCTCGTACCTATTCCTCAATGCTTATGGGACAGGACTCCGGAACTGCAGCTGTTTAGTGGAGAAGACCAAAAGCAAATGGTGAACAAGAGAAAAGACAAACACCACAAATGCATATGTGTACAACAGAGAAAGGAAGGAAAGTACAACCAAAAACGTTCGCTATGCTGTGTCTCTTCACTAGCTTAGATTTTTCATAGACACTTTTGTGTTGTGACACTTCAGGACAGGGGTGGGGAGCCTTTTTTTCTGCCAAGGGCCATATGGATATTTATAACATCATTCGCAGGCCATAAAAAATTATCAATTTAAAAAACAGTGCTCCACCGGGGGAGAATGATTCAGGCCAGCAAAATTAATGCGAATAATTGTTTTTCTATTTGAAGTCATGTGGGAAGAGCCTAATCTGGCACACACACACACAACCCACTGCCCTAGGCAAATGCATATGTCCAAGGCTTTTTTGTAGAAAAAGCCCAGCAGGAACTCAGTAGCATATCAGACCACATCCCCTAATATTAGCATATTAGGTCACACACTCATTAGCATATTAGGCCACACCATCTGGGATTATCAAGTGCAAACTGAACTGTAACAGTAACTTTTCCAGGCCCTGTAGCAATTCTGGCAGCCATCCAAGCCCCAGGGAGGGTGCTGCACAGTACATCTGGGCCCTGTGATCCCTGCCTGACCCTGGGGTGGCTGCTGCACAGCGCAGCTGGGCCCCACGATCCTCGCTGGCCAGCCAGGCCCCAGAGAGGTTGCCACATGGCTCGGATCAGTCCAGCAATCCCCAAGGGCCACACCAAGTGACCTCGAGGGCTGTATATGGCCCTCGGGACAGAGGTTCCCCACCCCTGCTTTAGGATAATGTTCAAAATGAGTTGCAGTTTTCTAAAAGTCCAAGTCTGGATGATTGGGGTGACTGTAGCATGGTGGAACTCAGCTCTTAGATGTCTATAAGGAACATAGGGTTG
Source organism: Heteronotia binoei (assembly GCF_032191835.1). Lineage (NCBI taxonomy): Eukaryota > Metazoa > Chordata > Lepidosauria > Squamata > Gekkonidae > Heteronotia > Heteronotia binoei. The sequence goes on from NC_083235.1 coordinate 69,885,260, forward strand.
AGAATCCATTCAAAATAAGAATGTTTTTGCTTCATAAACCATCTCTCCTATCTCATGTACCTTAGAGATGTCTGTAAGAAATGCATGTTCAAGGAAAGGCATGGTATTACATAGCAAACTGATACTTTATAATCCAACATTCTTATGAACTGTGCTGTGTAAAGACACTCCTATTTCTCAGAGACATCAGTAGTTGTGACTACAATTGGATATCCCACAGTGTCACTGAATTCATGACTTAGGCATTAAGAATGGCAAATTACAAGAAAAGGTTCCAAGGCGGATAAATGCAGCCCCACTCCTCATAAAGACAGTGATACACCAGTGAAAACAGTCTGAGGAGTGTGCTATCAAATCAAGATGTAACACGTAAGCCCATCTTGTTCCTTTTGTACTCATGCTATTTTTAATTGGCTGGAATAGCTTATAACTTATTTTTCAGATTTATACCCCATGTTTCAAAGATACTTCCAGCAATGATGAAACCAAACAATTTTAAATCACTAAGCTTTGATTTATGCTAAAATACATTTAAAAATTAGGGCTACCCTCCCTACAACATACCTGACAATTTTAATCCAGATTTAATATTTGACACAGGGCAACACATACACACATTATAGCAGGGGCCAGTTTTTTTCCCTGTGCAGTCACAACAGTTTGTGCATGCTGATATCAGTATAGCTTAGTAACTTTGTCAGAGGGATTGTATGTTACTTTTGTCCTCCAGGACAGTCTGCTTGCAAACGGGAGGCTCCCTGTCTTAAAAACAAAATATATAGCTAAGGAAGTGGACCACATACTTCTTTGCCTACTGCTGGGTACTAAAAAAACATGATTTGGCCCCGGTGACAACTGCAATTTCTTGCCATCAGGAGAGTCTGCACTGCAGCAGCAGAGCCCCCTAAAGGCAAACCAAGACAGTTACTTCTGATCATCCACATCATCGAACCAGTTCATTTTCAGATCACCATTTTGCAAGTCATAACTTCACTCAGGGCTGCTTCTCATGTTACTACTTCTACTTGGGTACGCATGCACATGACAAATCATGTCAAATATGAGGGGTAGATGCTGCACGGTGTTAACATTTAAAACTATCTCTGCATGTTTTGTCTTCTGACATATGTACCCGAGTGGGTGTGGTCTTGATTCTCCTGCTCATCTTCCTTTACGAGTGACTGTTTCCTCTCCAGAAAACATCAAACTCCCATTGGCTTACCTTACTTACCTTTGAATCTATTCACATGTTAAGGAAAACAGATGACTCAAAGAGACTGAAGACCCCAAACAAACAGGGTGAGATGTCATAGTATTATCCCCTCAATTTAAATGACATATCTACTAGATGTTACTGAAACAAGAGCTCAGACATTAGAGTTAAGAAAATGGAGTGTGAGGGAAACTAGGGGACAACTTTAGAAATGCACCTCTGCTGGTTAAAAACAGCTGTACAATGTGTTCTTCCAGCCATAAAATAAAGGGCTTAAAATCACATGCATCTATGAGACAGGCAGCTCAGAGCCATTTCTCAATCTGCTGTACGTATAGCTGGTGTTTCACTAAATATATGCTTTATCCTGTCTGGCTATAGAGCAAGGAAGGGATTTGCAAAAGAATGTACCACAGGCTGTGCAGCTAAGCGAAGATCTTTTAGATCTGCTTTGCATGAACATAATGAGCTGTCAGCAATCTGCAAGAGATTTCTGTAAGAAGCAAAGCCACCCAAAGGGTATATTAGTCAAGCAAGGTACCCAAATCTTGTGTGGATCATCCCGTTTCTTCCACTGGGGTTTCTTAATGTCCAACTTTCATTCATATAGCTCAAATACTGTAGGCAACACCCTGGAATATTTCTTGTGCATAAACAAACACAACAGGGATAAGTGTGTGACTCCATCCAACGCAATTCTTGTCTTTCACCCAAGTGCTAGTTCCACTCTCTCCTCCCTTAAATCTACCCAAGAACTTGATCTACTGGAAGACTTCCAGAGACACCTCTTCCATGGCCTCCCCTTTCTATAATTCAGCAGTAAACCGAAAAGTATGAGAAAGCCCGCACCAAACAACTTATCATTAGCTAGTTTTATACTAGCAGAGATGTCCATTCAGGTCTCCCCAAACTGAAAACACACAACTCCGCCCCCCCGACTAGCATATGGGATATATTTCAGCATCCCAAATGTACCTAGGATTTTTCCGGAGAACCAGGGGGGAAATCCCACCCCAATCATGTATGTGTTCAGGAATTACTGGTAAATCTGAAACAACAGCTAGAGCAGATTACTCCTAACACTCAGCTGTTTTTGATATTTTTCTGCAGTCCCTTTAAACAGATGGTGTTTAAAGGGACTGCAGAACACGGCCAACAAAACAGCCAAGGTGGGGGGGAACTCTCCCTGCCAGCTCAGCTGGGGTTATTTTGGGCTGTTGGGCTGAACTACCAAAGAGAATCCCAGCTGAGCCTGTGGGGAGGGTACTCTTTAGGATCAGCTGCTTTGTGGGGTCTCTTGGGCTGTCTGGTTTAAACCAGGCTGCCCAGCAGGATAATGGAATCCCCAGGGCTTTACAGAGATATCTCATGATACATGCTAAGTACTCAGTTCTCATACCCAGAATTAAACTTCGTTGGCCTTAAAGGTACAACTGTGTAATGCTGGAGTCTGAAGTTGCTAAAAGTAGCTAGCGGTAAGGCCCACAGTGGGCAAGATCTCATGACTAAGAGGGGAGCATGTCTTATTAGCTGCATTGTATGGTTCAGATAGCTCTACCTCAAATAATCTGTCCCTTACTGTTCATATTGCCTCTAATTCTGAAAGGGAGAGAAGAGATTCAAAGGAAATATTCAGTGCTCTTAGTTTGTTTCCAATATTGACCAGCCATGGGAAAATATTACATTCTGTCAAGAATTGGGCATAGTAGCTAGAGGGCTCAGATCTATAATGCAATCAAAGCCAAAATTTAAAGGTCATAGACCATACCCTTGTAGTCCTAAAATTTTGGCCACATTCCAGGCATAAGGCTGCATATGGTACACATAATGGAACACCCAAAATCTTCTGTAGAAAGCCTGAGTGTACTTGTTCGCCTGCTTTGAATCGATCCAGATAGGGGCTCCATAGAGTAAATGGGGGCCAATTTTCAAATTAAAAACTTTTAGCACAGCTGGAACATATTGGTTCCCAGTTTGGTGAAGTGGTTAAGTGTGCGGACTCTTATCTGGGAGAACCGGGTTTGATTCCCCACTCCTCCACTTGCACCTGCTGGAATGGCCTTGGGTCAGCCATAGCTCTGGCAGAGGTTGTCCTTGAAAGGGCAGCTGCTGTGAGAGCCCTCTCAGCCCCACCCACCTCACAGGGTGTCTGTTGTGGGGGAGGAAGGGAAAGGAGATTGTGAGCCACTCTGAGACTCTTCGGAGTGGAGGGCGGGATATAAATCCAATATCTTCATCTACCTCACAGGGTGTCTGTTGTGGGGGAGGAAGGGAAAGGAGATTGTGAGCCGCTCTGAGACTCTTCGGAGTGGAGGGCGTGATATAAATCCAATATCTTCATCTACCTCACAGGGTGTCTGTTGTGGGGCAGGAAGGTAAAGGAGATTGTGAGCCGCTCTGAGACTCTTGGGAGTGGAGGGCGGGATATAAATCCAATATCTTCATCTACCTCACAGGGTGTCTGTTGGGGGGGAGGAAGGTAAAGGAGATTGTGAGCCGCTCTGAGACTCTTCGGAGTGGAGGGCGGGATATAAATCCAGTATCATCTTATTATTATTATTTAGAGAAATAGAAGCGCAGAAGTGCGTTAACATTTGCTTTAGCATTATTGATTGTCACTTTGCGTTGTTGGGTCCATGGTGTAGTAGCCTGGAAATGCAAACCTAAGTACTTCAAGTGTTTTACTCGTTTGAGCTCATGGTTGCCCTCCCTCCAAGTATATTGCTTTCTAGATTTGGAGAAGACTAACACTTTCAATTTCTCATCATTTAATTCTAATTGGTTGATTTTACAGTACTCTTGGCAGTGATTTAATAGCCGAAGGAAACCTACTCGGGAGCAGTACAATAGGACTGCATCATCTGCAAAAAGCAAAATTTGAACGTTGGTGGTACCCAATTTAGGGCTGTGGCCGTCCGCCTGGGTCAAAAAGGGGGCAAGATCAGATAGGAAAAAAATTAAAAGAAGGTGTGCAAGAACACAGTCCTGCTTGACTCCTTTGTGGGTTGGGATTTTTTGGGTTAGTCTCATGTGCTATTAGAATGCTGTTACTGTGTTAATATTTGGCACAGCATTTTATTGCTAATTCTTGATAGTATCTTAGAGCTTCTAGAGTCATATAAAGATGGGAACACAACTGATGCTGTGGCAACGTTTTTGCAGGCTGCTCTTCTGATGCGCAATAATATATTGTAATGTCATGGGTGCTGGGGACCCTGCAGAAGAAGCCGAGCCTGCAGAAGGAACGGTGCCCCTGCCACCTGCACCAGTGCCCCTGCCTCCTGCTGAAGAAGATCCAAGCCCCCCTGCCTCGCCCTCTCGGGTGGCTCGTGTGCGTGACCGCCTTCGTCGGGACCTCAGGGATCGGAGGAGGGCGGCACGCTCACAAGCAAGACGCTCCCTGAGCCCTGAGTGTTGAAAGGATTCTGGCCCTTCTAAGTGTGAGGATGCTTAAGTTTCGGCAGGATCCTGGCTGCTGCTCTGAGACAGCAATTAGCCCAAATGAGCAACAGGCAGCAGAGGGCTATATAGCTGTGGGCTTTGGGAGGAGGCTTTGTGGAAGCAACTAGTCACATACCTGACATCCTAGCAGCCACTCCGGCTCTTGACTTTGGCTTTTGGATTCCTGACTTTGGCTTGGACCTCTGGACCCCCTGACTTCGGCTTCGGAACCTCTGACCTGTGATACCTGTTTTGGCGCCTTGGACCCACCTTGCTCACCAGTTGCAGACCCTGGACCGCCCCTGGACTTTGCCTGACTCAGCCCCAGCTCGTGACATGTAATTTAAATTTGAATTAGACAGATTGATTTTTTACTTATTTTTGTACAGATTGCAGACCCTTTTAGAATGTCCTTTTGTCTTGACTCATGTTGGCATGTTTTATCTATTTGTATGCATATGTACACACATCTATTTTTCTCTCTCTCTTTTTTCTCTCCTTTAATGCCAGTAAAGGTAACTGAACTGAAAGGTACAACTGAACTCAAACTTAGCTCTTTGTTATTAACTTTTTATTATTTGTATGCTACTTTGCGGCTATTCACAGACTTTGCCAGCTGTGTTATTTCAACCTTAGCTGTACTCATACATCTTGACTCTTCCTGGCCACTAATACTCCCTGCCGCCCCAGCAAATATGCATAACGCTTGAAGAAATCTATTTCAGTGTATTCAAAGAAGTTTGCATCTACACATGCTAAGTTTCTCAGCTTTCACTTACACACAGAATTGAACTTTGTTGGTCTTAGAGGTGTCACTGGGCTCAAATTTAGTTCTCACATCTGTTTGTTAACACTTTCATTATCTGTATGCTAATTTGCTGCCATTCACAGGTCTTATCAGCTGTTTGAATCCAAGCTCAGCTACACTTATCACTCAGTTATGCATCTTGACTCTAACTAAAACTCCCTGGCAACCAAACCACCCCCCCTCCCCACGTAAGACCTGAGGAAAACTGTTCCTATGTATCTGAAGAAGTATGCATGCACACAAAAGTTTATACCCAAAATTAAACTTTGTTGGTCTTAAAGGTGCCACTGGACTCAAATTTTGTTCTATTGCTTCAGACCAACATGGGCTACCCGCCTGAATCAATCATTTATTGAATCATCCTCTAATGCAATTTGTAGACAGCCTATCCCAAGGCTTGCATGGGATAACAGTCCTAAGGACTCGTTTACCTTATTTGCTTGGTTAAGAAGAAGAAGAAGATATTGGATTTTTATCCCGCCCTCCACTCCAAAGAGTCTCAGAGCGTCTCACAATCTCCTTTCCCTTCCTCCTCCACAACAGACACCGTGTGAGGTGGGTGGGGCTGGAGAGGGCTCTCCCAGCAGCTGCCCTTTCAAGGACAACTTCTGCCAGAGCTATGGCTGACCCAAGGCCATCTCAGCAGGTGCAAGTGGAGGAGTGGGGAATCAAACCCGGTTCTCCCAGATAAGAGTCCGCACACTTAACCACTACACCAAACTGTTTCTGTTAAGACAGAAACAGAAAGAATGTCTAGTTTAAAAGAATGCAAAGAGTCATGGATATACACTAAATTGGGATTAAATCACTTGGTTAGGAAAATCCCCAGCTTTGGGTGTTTATACAGACACACCGTCATTTGGAAGCATCACTGAGTACAAAGACAGAAATTTACACCTAATTGCTCCAAAGGACTTTGCATGCGGCTGCTTTTAAACGATTCCCACTTCAGGTCAAAATGGCTACCCCTTGAATTTATTACTATTGTTCTAGGATCCCTTATCTACTGCCACATATGCAGTTCCACATCAAAGCCTGAATTCACTGCAGAATTTCCCAAGTGGAATAAATTATAAAATGGACATGTTGATTTAGCAAAGGAATAGGGTTAACTTGCTGACATCTATATAAGAAAAAGTGTGTGGGGTGGTAAAAATCACTTCCCTCCTCAGTAGCAGTGAACGAGACCAACAAGGAAGCTTCTTACAGAGATCTCAAGTTTACAGCCTGGAAGCTTTGGGGAAAGTATGATAACCAGGTAAAGAGTTGCTATGGTTTTACAAGTGACACAAATTTACCAACGGGGTGATGGGTCTGATATATCTTTGTTTTAAAGATCTGGGGCACAAACCAGAGAAGATTAGGACTGAAATAATGGGAGCTAAGCATACAAGATAAAGCGCGGCGGAAGTCCGGGATGCCATATTTTCTCTGGATGTTACCCATGAAATGCCATCCATGTCAATGGGACTTCTACAGAATTGTACCCACAGTTTCCAGCACTGGAATCAAAGCCACCAATTCTTCTAAGGTCAAAATGTCTGTCTATGAAAATAACATCCTCCCTCCCCCCACACTGCAGCTCCTCCAGACCCATAAAGAAGAGTCAGTAAAATTTGCAACCATTAAGCAACAGGGAGATAGGGAGGATGGGAGCATGAGTTAACAGAACTGTGCTGGCGTAGAGTGAACATGAACTTTCACACTGATGAAATCCAGTTGGAGGTGGAAGAAGATCAATGAGAGAAGACAAAAATACAACAGACCCAGAGTTAGAAATACACTTAGCTGGAAATGTAATACCAGGGGCTCAGTTGAAGGCTATTAAGTGTGGTTGTGCCTAGATTATGTGCATGCTAGACTACTTAAAGAATGAAGCCTAAAGATCATTTGTATTGTACATTGACTAGAAATAGCGTAGGAGGAAATGGCTGGGTTTTATGTCGGTGCAGAAAAAGGGATCTTGCCCGACTTTCCATTTTGGCATGAATCTGAAAGGATGGTTTGGGTGTAATGAACAAACTTCTGGGAGAAGAAATAATTGGGAAGGTGGGGAGGGCTTTCCTTTGGCCAGGATACAAGTAAACCACTGATTGAGTTATAATTCCCACAGACCTCTCCAGGGGCTGGCAATTTATCCCACCATTCTTAATCTTGTCTGGGGATAATTTTGTAGCTTGGAATCAAGCTTGGATCTGAAATTGATATCATTCAGATAAGGATATCTCTAAACTACTAACGGAAATTGTTTTCTTCCAAGAAATCATGGTAACTACAATTCCATGATGGGGTACTAGGGCCCTCATGGTTGATTTGGACTTGCATTACCTGTATTTTTCGCACCATAAGGCGGTCCGGACGATAGGACGCACCTTCTTCCTGGGGGGCGATCCGCTGCCTCTGCCTCCGATCCCGGCGCTTCCCCCGCGCCTGCCTGTCTGGCTCCAGCTTCTTCCAGCAAGCGCTGGGATCGCTCCACGTGGCCCCACCGCAAACCCAGCGCTTCACGAGCGCCGGCTGTGGAGAGGGCAGCGTGCTTCCTCCTTGCCTGCCTGCTGGCTCCAGCTCTGACACTTACAGCAAGCGCCAGGATCGCTCCCTCCGCCCTCTGATCCCAGCGCTTGCTTTAAGCATCAGAGCTGGAGCCAGGCAGACAGGCACGGAGGAAGCACGCTGCCCTCTCCACAGCCGGCACTCGCGAAGCGCTGGGTTTGCGGTGGGGCCACGTGGAGCGATCCCAGCGCTTGCTGGAAGAAGCTGGAGCTAGGCAGGCAGGCGCGGGGAAGTGCCGGGATTAGAGGTGGAGGCAGCGGATTGCCCCCCCCGGAGGAAGGTACGCACCTTCGCTCCATAAGACGCACACACTTTCCCCCCCACTTTTTTTTGGAGGGGGGAAGTGCGTCTTATGGTCCAAAAAATACGGTACATCCAACTTAGGAAGAGTTTGCCTCATCCAATGATGTAATGTTACAGTGCTGGTCTGAAACTGGAAAGTACATCTATTTTTCTCCCTGGATTTTGATCTCCACTCAGCCATGAACCCCACTGGGTGACCTTGGGCCAATCACTCACTCTTTACCTCAATTACTTCACAGGGTTGTTGAAGGGACAAAATGGAGATGGGAAGAACCATACAAGCCACCTCCTGGGAGGAAAGACAGGATAAAAATATATAGCCATGACGTACAGATCTTTCTCTTCGCATGGATTTTTTAATCTTCAAAGAGGGGGAAATTGGGGAGAGAAGAAGAATGTATGATAGTGAGAAAAAAGAGGGGGGGGGAGTCCAGAGAAGAATATGTGCAGTAAAAATTAGAAGTGGATCCCATGAGCAGGCTGGAGTCAAAAGAAATTCTGAGGGATAATGTTGTGTAGTCTCAAGAAAAAAAGAAGTCACGGTTCCCAAGGGTCTTTGGAGAAAGCCACATTAAAAATTATCTTAGAAGCTGGGAAAACCTGCAATTTGTTTCTACATTATGTAATGTAGAGCAGTTAGGGAAGACAGTATGGCTTAAGATGTCAGAAAGGTGCCATAGCTAAGCACCCTTCTTGCTGTTTACTGCTACATGCTGTATAATTGTACACATACATAAATGCCAGGGGCTGCTTGCTCTCAGGCAGGTGACAGGTGTATAGGATGGGGGGGCATGAAAGTTCCCCCTCCCACCTCCCTTCACCCACAAAGTTCATGTTCAGCAGACTGCCACTCACCAGGTAAGCAGGCCTCAGAGCACAGCTTATTGTCCAGAGCTTTCACGCTTGCGTTGCCAATGTCATTGTTATTGTCACACTCCATACCTAGGAATGCGCCTGTCCTTTGGCCTGTAAGGGAGTTAATGTAGTTAGAGAGGGGATGGGGCTTTGTTTTATTTTTTTTTCCCCCTTGCTAAAGTAATGGAAGAACACAACAGTTAATTATCAGGATTGGGGGGAGGAACACCCCACGGCAAAAGCCAACAGGGTAGAGCATGGACAATAAGGCATTAGGTTGCGATGCATCTGCATGAAGCCATCCTGACTGGTTTCCTCAACCATCTCCATTTTCATTCTAATTTCAAGACACGTTTGGGGTTTATCTGTTTTTGGGGGGTGTTGGCCGATGAGGAAGATATTTGGGCTACAGCAAGAAATTTAACCATGTTTGTAGAGACAATAAGCAAGCAGGCAAAAAAAAAAAACCCATATAAGGACAGAAGGGAAATATTGTAATAACAGCTTACGAATATCTCCAGCTCGTATTACTGCAGATCTCTGGCCTTTGGGGGTTACATGAGTGCTGAAAACTCACACACTTTTCCTAATTTTATGGCCTAATAAACTGTTACCTAATGCAACGCAACAAAAATTTCACACTGTTGCAAAAAGAAAACATAATTAACATTAAGGACCGCTGGGCATACACACATTATAGACTTAAAACAACTGAATTGTCATTCTTTCCTATCGGGGAACTCTGGGAGTTTCCGTTCTGTGTGTAGATGCTAGGGATTTCTAACAATATTATCAACATCTGTATAAAAATATAATTCCCAGGATTCTTTGGTGCATTCCATGACAGTTTTACTGCTATAAAACCTATACAACTCTAATATTTCTTATGAGATGCCCGAGACATAATAGCTACAAACCAGAAATCACAGTAGTCTTGTGTTTTCATTCGTCGTACTGCTTTGTTAACTTCTAAAATGACTGCTCACACATCTCCTCATGCAACTACTGTCTAAATAATGTCAGAATTCCCCATATTTTAAAATTGAATGAGAAGACTACAACAAACCAAGTGCACATTAAAGAGTGGCCCTATTTACTTTCCGTAGTGGCCAATAACACAGGTAAACTCTTGGCCAATCCACAGGGAAACGCTTTCCGGATTACTCCACTTGTGAAAATGCTCTGACCTAATCAGAAGTCATTTTGTAGAAATAGAGGTACCAGAACTCATTAAGCACAATTCATTTGCACATGCCAAAAACCCCTGACATCACCAGGTGAACTAAATTATATCAGTTCAGTATCTACCTTAAAATGCTTCTTGAATTAGAACTGTCATAATAAAACCTTACTCCCATTATACTTTTTAAATTACTTTCTCCTTAAATTACTTTCTCCTTCTCCACAGTGGCATGATGAAGATTTCCATCTGTCTGCTATATATGTTTTGATTATTCTTCCATTTTTTTGTGGGGGGGAAATATTAGAAGGTTTGTCAAATCTTAGAGATCAGCAAAATTCTCCCAGGCGGCTTGGACAATGGAGCCCAAAAGCAAGTATTTGAGGGGTGGGGGTAAGAAAGAAAGAGCACAATAAAATTTAAAGGTTTCGGAGCACCGCTCCTTTGAGCTCCTGCCCAAAACGAGGCCTGGACCTAATAAACAATGGTTTTTCTTTTACCAAGATGTGGTTCTACAGAAAGAAATCTCTTATAGCACTTTGCATTAGTATTTCTAGTTAATTTTTTCTAAATGGAATGTGTGTTTTTAAACCCCGACCCCCACCAAATAGAGCCATGAACATAAAGAAAATGGAGCAAAATGTGGGATTTAGGCTCAGGAAATTAAAAGGAATGTTGCCATTCAATTCAAGGGTCGAGCAAAGCTCTTACGACAGCAAGTTTGCTTAAAAAATGGAGATATGGCTGAGAAAGAAGATCTTAAGTACATATAAGCCAACTTATTGAGGCACTGAAAGATTTTTTTTTAAATAAACCATAGTGTCTCCATAAGCCTGGAGACACTATGTCTCCATAAGCCTGGAGACACTATGTCTCCATAAGCCTGGAGATACTGAGCCTGCCTCGGCGGGGAGGGCGGGATATAAATAAAAGGTATTATTATTATTATTATTATTATTATTATTATTATTATTATTATTATTATTATTATTATAACTTCATCTTGTCAACGTTCCTGTCATCCTTGATGAGTGGCAAAGAGCAGGCAATGCACTATCAACATCAAAACATCAGATCTGACCTTCTCGAACAAGAGCTGTATGGATTCTTTCCGTCATGCTTTCAATTAATTCCAAAATAAAATGAATTTTTTATGGCAACAGAGTCACTCAAAACACTGGGATTGATGGTTAAGAAGCAAGTACTTGAGTTTGACTGGTTTATGGATTGGGCTGCTGAATGCGTTTTGAAGTATTTTGCTGAATGTCGGAGATAAGCATGCAAACCACTGAAATTCCTGAAGCGCAGATGGTGCTAAAGCGGAAGCACCAGCTGTGAAGTGCCGTGGATCAGGGAGGAAGAAAAAGAATGGCATTTGCGGACCCATGGAAAGTTATCTCCTTGAACAGTGACATCACGCCTTATCTAAAAATGTATTATTACCTGGCAGCTGTATACAGATGAAATAAATTCTTAAAAGGGAAATAAAACCAGCCAGTTAGCCTTGCTATTAACCTGAATAAATGGCTTCCACAGAACTCTGTAAAAGTGCAGTTTACCCCAATTATTGGTTAATTTGTCCATTTTCCTCGGCGGTTTTAAGCTAAACCTATATTAAGGAACAGAAGCATGAAACAAGAATGAGCAAACTAATTAGCCCATATGCACAGATTTGGAAGGAGAATGCTGCGGCTAATCTGTATGTTTAATTCATTTTTTCAATGTTAACTTCCATTTCTCTTACCAGAGGCTTCCAGCTACAAGTAATCATGTCCCCCCACTGGAAAAGCATACAGTTTGCTTTTGGCATATAATTGCATATAAATGAAATCTGGGGCCTATCCATTCTGACCTAACATGGGGAGGAGATGAGGGAAAGGAGAAAAGCTTTCACAAGACTGTTCTACCAATCACAGTTGATTCCATGAAGACATGTCATTCAATTCTGGAACATTTATAAAGAACAGCTGTGATCACTAAGAGCCAGCATGGGTTTCTCAAGAACAAGTCATGTCAGATTAACTTTATCTCATTTTTTAAAAAAGTTATTACCCTGCTGGATCAGGGGAATGCTGTAGACATAGTTTATCTTGATTTCAGTAAGGCTTCTGATGAGGTTCCACATAGTATTCTTGTTGATAAGTTGGTAAAATGTGGTTTGGATCCTGTTATTGTTAGATGGATCTGTAACAGGTTGACAGATCATACCTAAAGAGTGCTTGTGAATGATTCCTCATCCTCTTGGAGAGGAGTGACAAGTGGAGTGCCTCAAGGATCTGTCCTGGGGCCTGTTTTATTCAACATCTTTATAAATGATTTAGATGAAGAAAAAAAGGGAATGCTTATTAAATTCGCAGATGATACTAAATTGGGAGGGGTCACAAATACAGTAGAAGACAAGTGGGCAATTAATGTAAATAAAGAAATACAGATGGATACATGGGAGTATTTGTGGAAGAACTCTATGAAACTCTCAACATGTCAGAGTATTAAAGAAAACTGTTTTAAGATGATGTATAGATGGTATATGACTCCTAAAAAGTTGGCAAAGATGAATAACAAAATGCCGGACAGGTGTTGGAAATGAAGAAAACATGAAGGTTCTTTCTACCATATGTGGTTGGCTTGTGAAAGAGCGAAAATGTATTGGCAGATGATTCAACAAGAGATTTCTAAGATCTTGGGTTATGAATTTAACCAAGTTGCAGAGACTTTTCTGTTGGGATTACAAATGGAAAAATTTCCAAAGGAAGATATGACTTTAATCTGGTACTTGCTCTCAGCTGCTAGGACATTGTATGCGCAGTTGTGGAAGCAAGAAAAAACACCAGAGAAATGGGATTGGATTGTAAAAGTTATGACATGGAGTGAAATGGACAAGTTAACAAGAACCTTAAGAGACTATGATTTAAAGGTATTTAAGATGGAGTGGAAGAAGTTCAGAAGATATGTAGAAAAAGAGTGGAAAATAAAAGGACATTGGACAATTTTTGATAATGACTAAGTATAAGAGGGAGGAGGATATGAATTTTGGTTCTTATTAATTAAGGGTACCTTTAATAATAATGTTTTAAGTATAGTACACCGGCGGGGGTCAAGTAACGGGGGGAGGGGGAGATAGAAAGTAATATATGGGATAGAGGAAAAAAGTAGTTATTAACGATGTAAGAAATTGAATATATTACCATATGTTACTAATAGAATTGTTTGAAACCACAAATACAGTAGAAGACAAACTCAATATACAAGATAATCTTGACAGGCTGGAAAACTGGGCTAAAATAAATAAAATGAATTTTAACTGTATTTAGGTAGGAAAATCCAATGCATAATTATAAGATAGGGGATACTTATCATGGCAGTGGTATCTGCAAAAAGGATCTAGTGGTCTTAGTGGACCATACACTGAACATAAGTCAGCAGTGTGATGTGGTGGCTAAAAAAGCAAATTCAATTTTGGGCTTTATCAACAGAGGTATAGTGTCCAGATCACATGAAGTGATGGTATTGCTTTACTCTGCTCTGGTAAGACCTCACCTAGAGTACTGTGTTCAGTTTTGGACACCACAATTTAGGAAGGATATAAACAAGCTGGAACATGTCCAGAGGAGGGCAATGAAGATGGTGAGGGGTCTGAAGACCAAGTCCATTGAGAAAAGATTGAAGGACCACGTCCAATAGAAAAGACTGAAGGAGCTGGATATGTTTAGTCTAGAGAGGAGACGACTGAGAGGTGATATGATCACTGTCTTCGAGTACTTGAAGGGCTGTCATATAGAGGATAGTGCAGAGTTGTTTTCTGTTGCCCCAGAAGGTTGGACCAGAATCAACAGGTTGAAATTCAATCAAAGGATTTTCCAGCTAAATATTAGGAATAACTTCCTGACAGAGCAGTTCCTCAGTGGAACAGGCTTCCTCGCGAGGTGATGGGCTTTCCTTCCTTAGAGATTTTTAAGCAGAGGCTAGATGGCCATCTGACAGCAATGCTGATTCTGTGAATTAAGCAGATTATGAGAAGGAAGGCAGGAAGGGCTACATCAGTGCTTACTTCTCATGATCCTTTCTTGCAAGCCCAGGGAAACGCTGATTGATGCTTTGGGGGCAGTCAGCAATTTTCCTCCAGACCACTTTGGCAAGGGATCCTGGAGGTTTTTGCCATCTTCTGGGCATGAAGCAGGGATCACTGGGAATGTATGTGTGGGGGGCGGGGAGGTATTTGTGAAGTTCCTGCATTGTGCAGGGGGTTGGACTAGATGACCCTGGAGTCCCTTCCAACTCTAGGCTTGACAGTGAAGAGGGAATCTGACTGGTTTACTATCCTCAGCTTAGAATAGCAGCAAGCACCAAGGCACCCCTCAGATCACGAGCATATACACAAAAGCCCAAGAACTGAGGGGAATTTGGAAAACAATGAACATGAACATATGACGCTGCCTTCTACTGAATCAGACCCTTGGTCCATCAAAGTCAGTATTGTCTTCTCAGACTGGCAGCGGCTCTCCAGGGTCTCAAGCTGAGGTTTTTCACACCAATTTGCCTGGACCCTTTTAGTTGGAGATGCCGGGGATTGAACCTGGGACCTTCTGCTTACCAAGCAGATGCTCTACCACTGAGCCACCGTCCTTCCCCTAATATGAACATATGAAGCTGCCTTCTACTGAATCAGACCCTGGGTCCATCAAAGTCAGTATTGTCTTCTCAGACTGGCAGCGGCTCTCCAGGGTCTCAAGCTGAGGTTTTTCACACCTATTTAGCCTGGACCCTTTTTTGGAGATGCCAGGGATTGAACCTGGGACCTTCTGCTTCCCAAGCAGATGCTCCGCCACTGAGCCACCGTCCCTCCCCGAAGTAGCACAGGGTGGGAGCTGCTGCTTAACTCGATCCTGTTCCCTGTTTCTCTGCTCCAAATCTGCTCTCCAAGTTGCTTTCTTTTCTGTGGACTCCCAGACATGTATTTGAATTCTGCCTAGTATGTTGTGTGTGACTGTAAGTGCAAACAAGCTATTTGGGAATAATTCGAGGTTTAGAAATGGCAGGTAAAGTGTTAAAACATCCATTCAGCTTCAGACTCCTCTCTTGAAGCTGCTGTTTCCCTTCAAGTAGCACCTGTTGGGCATTTGCTAATATATGTGTGTATGCAATGTGCCATTGGCTCTAGGGAGCCTAGAAAAGAACTATATAATCTCTAAGAAATAATAGTGACGGAATACTGGAGCTGGGGCATAAGCTTGTCATCTTTGGAAAGACTGTAGGCTGCTGCAGGAAGAAATAATATCCCAAATATTTGGAGCGTTCATTAGCTTTAGAATTCTGATCCGATCTCATTTTCTTAGAACCAGCTCCCTTAACCCCTATTCTTGGATAAGAAACTGAATGACAAAAGATAGGTAGGGAGAGCAAACAGGTATAAATCTCAAAATGTCATAAAGTTGCTTACGGAACTGCTTTTTTATCCTTTATCCTGCACTCTAGACAAACAGAAAGGAAAACTGAATTTGGCGTTTTAACTAAAAATATACCACATTGTTGTCTGCCATCCCTTCACATTTCCCCTATGAATCTTTATTTGCCATCTTTTCTGTACAGAATGGTGAATCTTGTCCTATTCTACAGACGCCTTCCTATCTCCTGTTTGTTAGACATTCAAAAAATGCGGCAATGCAGCTTGTCCAGAACCTCCCCACTCCTCTTTCCCTTGTGCACATTGTCAGCTAGATAAGAAACATGACCAAACAACATGAAACAAGGAATAATTGTCCATTCTCTGTTACCATCTTCCTGTGTGGGGGAGCCATCCTCTTCCTCCATGACATCATTCCCCTGCCACAAAAATTAACAAAATATTACTATTAAAAAGAAAGACCTCCTGAACCACTGAAGAAAACAGAAACCAAGTTCCCTAGGTTTCCACTTCCAGAGGTGGTTAAGAAAAGAACATGCTATATGTGAAATAAACAAGTGGTTCTTAAGCCAAAGCAACCCAAAGACCCTCATTTTGATTTAACGTGTTTTTTTTCTGCAGATGACCTCCTCTTCCACCAACATACACCATATGCCAGAAAGATTGTTTTCCTTTTGGAGGCTTCTGTTCTCTTACTTCTTCAAAACTATACAGTGGGAGGGCTTCTAGTGTCCTGGCCCCACTGGTAGACCTCCTGATGGCACCTGGGTTTTTGGCCACTGTGTGACACAGGGTGTTGGACTGGATGGGCAATTGGCCTGATCCAACATGGCTTCTCTTATGTTCTTATACAGTGAGACCCTTACATGCTAGACTTGAATGTCTGTATTATCTGTATTTGGTCTACAGAGAATAGACCAAATTTGGCTATTTGGCCCAGAGAACAGTCAATACTAAAAACTACAACTAAAACGGAATGTAATCTAAGTTCTAATCCGTCTCACCCCTTGACTGTAGAGGGCTTCACACTCTAGACAGTAAAAACGTTACTTATTAGTGACTTTTAGCTAGTGGTAGGAAGGGGCCTGGAAAAAACTTTTGAAGCTACTCAAAGAAACAGAAAAAACCAGCACAGACAAACTGAACACCTGGCATTCCAAGGGAGAGCTACTGGTTCCCTGCAATCAACCAGCACGTTTTCTGTCTACTGCTGAGGTGATCTGGAAGCTAGGTGACAATGGATATCAGCAACAATATGAGCACCACCCCCATTCCTGGAAAACTGGAGAGAGCTTTATTTTCACATTAGCTAGATGGCATGAAAAGGGCTCAACTCTTCACCTTATAAAAACTCTGTGGATCCTCTGTAATACCATTATGGATACACAGGAGTTTCTGACCCCAATTTGAGGGAAGCAGAAATAAGATATTCAGTATACACCTTCTATGGCAATCAGGGTAATCCTGCTGGGTTGCAGCATTTCAAATTACAGGTCTGAATGTCCCTCCAGAATGCAGGTGGCACTGTCTATGTGATTCCCCTGATTGCACATTTATCAGTCTTGTTCATGCACCTGGAGGCAGAATGATCTCAGAATCTCAGCTTGGTGCTTTAGCTTTTGATTGAATTGTAAAACAGCGTTGTACTTCATTGCAACTGTTGTTCATCAGGCTGTCTTCTGTGCAGGAACATACTGGGACTAGGCTTGTACAGGCCAGCCACCAGAGGATTCCTTCCCTGCTTTTACCTCTCTCCTTGTCTAGAGCCAAAGTAGGGAGCCCCTCCCCAGAGTCGAAGGCATGTTTTCCCACCCAAATGGTCATGTGCTCCTGGGAGGGGCCCCCTTCCCTCTCTCAGTTCTCCAGCCACCAAGAGCAGATTAACTTGAGAGAAAGAGCTCGTGGCAGGGAAGGAGAGAGAGAATGTGTGCCTACTCAGAAGACAACTTGTTGAAAACAAAGTTGCACTTGCCTGCAACTATTATTCATTGAATATCTTCTGTGCAGGCACACATGGGGACTTTGCATGAGCAGGCCTGCCATCAGATAGGTCAAGCCTCCAGCGGGCAGTGTACCAGAGCCAGAAGCTTGTTCCTGCCCAGGGACCATGTGCCCTAGTGCAGCAGCGTTCCCACACTCAGTACCTCTAGTGCTACCGAAGCAAGAGCATACAGAGGGGCAGGAGGGAGGGTATGTGTGTTTGCAGAGAAGATACTCAATGAACAATAGTTCCAGGTTAAGTGCAACTTTATTTTCATCATTGATCTTCTGTGCAGTCCCACATAGGAATTCTAGCAAGCTACTCAGCAGGAGATAGGGCATGCTCTCCTCACTTGAACAGCAAATGAAGTACTGCCTTGCCTACTTAAGCCTCTCATATTGCTTGCACATCCAAAGCATAGTGACACACAAATATGTCTGCCAATGACTAGGTGGCAGCTTTCCAAATCTCCATCAAAGGCACTCCATCCAGGAAAGTTGCTGAAGAAGCCACTGCCTTAGTAGAATGGGCTTGAATGTTCAAAGGGCATGGTAACCTGGTCTGATCATAACATTGCCTAATAGCTCTGACAGGGTCTGAGAGGACACTCTCCTACCTCTCTTAGGGTCACTAAAGCAAACAAACAGGGCTCTATCCCTGTGGAACTCCAGGGTTCTCTTGAAGTAAAATAAGAGCTCAGTGAAGGAAAATATGCTGGCAAAATTATATCTTGGGATACATGGGACCTGAAAATGGAACCTTAGGGAGAAACTTAATACTAGGGAGAAAGATTATCCTCTCAGAAAAAAAAATTCACAAATGGAGGGTCTATCTGAAGAGCCACTAACTCATTCATCCTCCTGGTTGAAGTAATAACCACTAAGAAACACACTTTCATAGGAAGGTCTACCAAAGAACATGTAGCAAGAGGTTCAAAAGGTTTGAACATTAACTGTGCTTATACAACTGACAGAAACCCCATTGGACAACTAAAGAATCCTAGGGCAGGCAAAGATAGCCTGTTGTTGTCATTTGGCATCTGAAATCATCTTTATAAAGTCAGTATCTCTGGTACCACATGTTACATTTTATGGCACACATGGTCCAGTTCAACAGTGACACTTATGTCATATCTGGCCCTCGTAATGAATGAGTTCAACACCTCTGACCTAGCCCCTTAAAAACCTTTTGGACAAATGATGGGAGAAGACTGATCCACCCTCAGTGCCCTTGGGATCAGTGTTCCCTCTAAGTTAGCTTACATTCTGTGGCCTCCTGCTTACATGTTTTTGTCCTAGCTCAGGAAAAATTGCCCCAGAGCAAACTAATTTATGCAGTAGTTCACAACTTTAATGCCAGTAGCTCACGAAGTTGAATTTTTGCTCACAAGACTCCACAGCATAGACGAAGCATTGTTTGCGATAGCAAGAAATAACAGCTGTTGTTTTCAGGTGCAATAGATAATCGAATATGGCCTGTAATGGGCAGTACCCGGTGACATGTCCCTCTCACTACACCTTCCACTTATACATATAGGATTTCCTAGTGTTAGGCTTGTGTGATTGCAGGAGAACGTCACTAACCTCCAATGAAAAGTTAGGTCTCTGTCTAAAGCCTTCAAGCTGCCATGCTGAGGCAGTTCGGATCATGATGAAGCACCTGGCTGATGCTGATTAGGGATGGGCATGAACTGGGCTAGTTTGTGGTTCCTGAACCAGGAGTTTGGGAAAATATGCCTCCCACAAACCCTCCTCGAACCTTCATGGAGGTTCGGGAAGAGTGTGTGTGGCTTCTGAAGGCATTTAAATACCTTTGGGGCCCAACCAGAAATGAGCTCCAAAAGACATTCAAATGCCTTTGGAACTTACTTTTGGGTTGGGCTTCCTGAACGGAAGTGAGCTCCAAAGGCATCTGAATGCCTCCGGAGCTCATCTCCAGGCCTGACTGAGCTCTGAAAGTGAGCGGCAAATGCCTTTAAAGGTCTTTGGAGCTCACTCTCATACCGATTCCCCACTAGCCTTGTCCCAGTCTCATGCTCCTCTTTCTCCACGGCGCTTCCATCCAATTTTGCACAAGCTGCTGTGGAGCTGCAACTTGCCCCACCTCTTTCCTGCGGAAAGCAGAAACCAATTTTCAGAGAATCTTGCTTGCTGCGGGAAAGAGATGGGGCAAGTTGCAGCTCCACAGCAGCTTGTGCAAAATTGGATGGAAGCGTTGTGGAGAAGAGGAGCATGAGACTGGGACAAAGCTAGTGGGAAACTGGTCTCAGAGCTCAGCCAAGTTAGCTGGCTTGATTTGACTGAGCTCTCAGAGTAAGCGCTGAATGCTTTTATAGGTCTTCACAGGGTTTTTTTTTTAAGCAGGAATACAGTTCCAGCTGGCTGTCACGGCTGGGGCCGGGTCAGGCAAAGTCCAGAGGCAGTCCGAGGTCTGTAGCCAGTAAGCAGGAGGGTCCGAGGCGCCAAATCCGAATCACTGTAGAAGTATCGCAGGTCTGAGGTCCAGAAGCCGAGGTCAGGGAGTCCAGAAGTCCAAAGCCAAAGTCAGGGAGTCAGGAACCAAAGTCAAGCCGGAGTGGATGCTAGAATGTCAGGGAGATGACTAGTTGCTTCCACAAAGCTTCCTCCCAAAGCCCACAGCTATATAGCCCTCTGCTGGCTGTTGCCCGTTTGGGCTAATTGCTGGCTCAGGGAGGCAGCCAGGATCCTGTTACCAC
Source organism: Heteronotia binoei (assembly GCF_032191835.1). Taxonomy (NCBI): domain Eukaryota; kingdom Metazoa; phylum Chordata; class Lepidosauria; order Squamata; family Gekkonidae; genus Heteronotia; species Heteronotia binoei. The sequence continues at coordinate 69,905,711 of NC_083235.1, forward strand.
TCAAGCATCCTTGCTCTTAGAAGGGCCAGAATCCTCTCAGAACTCAGGGCTCAGGGAGCGTCTTGCTTGTGAGCGTGCCGCCCTCCTCCGATCCCTGAGGTCCTGCCGGAGGCGGTCACGCACCCGAGCCACCCGAGAGGGCGAGGCAGGGGGGCTGGGATCTTCTCCAGCAGGAGGCAGGGGCACTGGTGCAGGTGGCAGGGGCACAGTTTCCTCATCAGACTCAACTTCCTCTGAAGGGTCCCCAGCACCCATGACACTATCCCCCCCCCCAGGGCCCCCCTCCGTCGAGGGACCTGGAAGGTCGGGGTGGTCGTTGTGGAACTGGTGCACCAAGTCCGGGGCATGAAGATTGTCCTCGGGCTCCCAAGACCGGTCTTCTGGGCCGTATCCCTCCCAGTCCACCAGGTACTGGAGGCCTCCACGATGGTACCGGGAGTCCAGGATCTGGCGCACCTCATATTCTTCCTCGTCATCCACCAACACTGGTGGTGGCGGCGGTGGGGAAGGAGTCCGAGCTGGGTCAGGGGGTGCAGCCAGAACAAGGAGGGAGCGATGAAACACGGGGTGAATGCGGAGGTGGGGTGGCAACTGGAGCCTGAAGGCGACGGGGTTTATTTGTTCAACGACGGGGTAGGGTCCAATGAACCGTGCATCCAGCTTGTGAGACCGACCAGGCCGGCGCAGGTAGCGAGTTGAGAGCCACACCTGATCCCCCGGCTGCACTGGAGGGCCTTCTTGCCTCTTTCGGTCCGCAGCCCGTTTATATGCCTCCTTGGCTTGCTGTAGCTGCTCTCGGAGCAAGTCTTGGCTGGCACGGAGTTCTTGCAGGTAGGCATCGAAGGCGGGGACATTCGTGGGTGGTAGGATCGCTGGGAAGAACCGAGGGTGGTACCCGTAGGTTGCAGCAAACGGGGTCATTTGGGTGGATGAATGGACCGCGTTGTTGTATGCAAACTCTGCTAGGGGCAATAGAGTGGTCCAGTCATCCTGCTGGTAACAGGTGTAACAGCGGAGATATTGCTCTAGCGTGGCATTGGTGCGCTCTGTCTGGCCATCTGTCTGTGGGTGGTAGGCCGAGGACAGGTGCACTCGAGTACCCAGGCTGGAATGGAGGGCTTGCCAGAACCGAGAGGAGAACTGAGGGCCCCGATCGGAGATCAGATGGGCTGGGAGTCCATGCAGACGAAAGATGTGTTGCAGGTAAAGCTGGGCCGTCTCCTGAGCTGTGGGGAGTTTCGGGCACGGAACAAAGTGGGCCATCTTGGTAAATAGGTCGACGACCACCCAGATACAAGTCTGACCCTTGGAGCGTGGAAGTTCCGTGATGAAGTCCATCGAGATGGTATCCCAGGGTCCTGAAGATGTGGGCAAGGGCTGCAGCAACCCTGAGGGTTTGGCTGGGATGTCTTTGGCCCGTCGGCAGACGTCACAGGAGCTGACATAGCGGGCAACATCAGCGCGAACTCGTGGCCACCAGAATTCCCTTGTCAGCAAGTGGGTGGTCTTATGCTGTCCAAAGTGCCCGGCGGGTAACGAGTCGTGGGTCAGGCGTAGCACTTCTGCCCGCAAGGGCCCGGGCGGCACATAGAGGCGTTCGCGGTGTAGCAAGAGGCCGCCTCGAGTCGTGAACTCCCCTGTTGGGTCATCTTGGAGAGCCTGGAGGTGTTGCTGGACCCAGGGATCATTGGCCTGGCTAGCCCGAATGTCCTCCACGAGTGCTGGTGAAGTGGAGGTGGCTGCAAATACTGAGGGCGGCAGGATTGGAGCAGCGGGCGCGGTCTCAGTTGAGGCAGGGGCGTATTCCGGTTTCCGGGAGAGCGCGTCTGCTTTCCGGTTCTGGGTATGGGGGATGTAGGAGATCCGGAAGTCGAAGCGAGAGAAGAATAGGGACCACCGGATCTGGCGCTGGTTGAGACGGCGGGTGGTCTGGAGGTGTTCCAAGTTCCGGTGATCGGTGAGCACTTGAACAGGGTGGCGAGCCCCTTCGAGGTAATGTCGCCAAACCTCAAACGCCGCCTTGATCGCGAGCAACTCCCTCTCCCAGATGGTATAGTTCCTCTCTGCAGCAGTGAGCTGCCGCGAGTAATAGGCGCAGGGCTGTAGTGGCTGGGACGGCTCCTCGCGCTGGGACAGCACTGCTCCCAGGGCCACGTTGGAGGCATCAGCTTCCACCGTAAAGGGAAGCTGGGGGTCGGGGTATCTCAGGAGTGGCCCGGTGGCAAAGCGAGTCTTCAGGGTGGAGAAGGCGTTATCGGCCTCTGGGGACCAGTGGAAGGGTTCTTTGGGGCGGAGTAGTTGAGTCAGGGGTGTGGTCAGGGATGCGTAGGCCGGGATGAATTGCCGATAGTAGTTGGCAAAACCGAGGAACCGCTGCAGGTCTTTGCGATTCTGAGGAGCCTGCCAGGTCAGGACCGCTTCTACTTTTTTCGGGTCCATGAGGATCCCCTGCGGTGACACGATGTGCCCAAGGAACTCGACGGAGCGCAGGTCGAAGTCGCACTTCTCCAGCTTGGCGTAGAGACCATGGGCTCGTAGGCGCTGCAGGACCTGGCGGACGTGCTCGGCGTGCTGGGCAGGATTGCGGGAGTAAATTAGGATGTCATCCAGGTATATGATCGCGAAGCGGTCGAGCAGGTCCCGGAATATGTCATTCATGAACCTCTGGAAGACAGCGGGGGCATTGGTCAGTCCGAAGGGCATTACCAGGTGCTCGTACTGCCCGTATCGGGTCCCAAACGCGGTCTTCCATTCGTCTCCGGGCCGTATGCGCACCAAATTGTATGCTCCACGGAGGTCCAGCTTGGTGTAGATTTGGGCCCCCTTTAGGCGATCCAAGAGTTCAGGGATCAGTGGTAGAGGGTACCGGTCGCGGATGGTGATCTTGTTCAGGGCCCGGTAGTCATTGCACAGCCGGAGCTCCCCACTTTTCTTCTTCACGAAGAGCACTGGAGCAGATAGGGGAGAGGTTGAGGGTCGGATGAATCCGCGTTTCAGGTTCTTGTCCAGGAAGTCTCGCAGAGCTGCCAACTCCGGCTCCGACATTGGGTACAGACGCCCCACCGGGAGTGGTGCCCCAGGTACCAAATCAATGGCACAGTCGTAGGGCCGGTGAGGGGGAAGCTGATCAGCTCCTGTCTCTTCAAAGACATCAGCAAAGTCCACATACTTCTGAGGGAGCTGAGGACCACCACTCGGGATGCCAGCTGCTAGAGTGGTGGGAGGAGTCAGATGGGGGCATGGGTCTCGGAAGCGTAGTTCCTGCTGGGCCCAGTCCACGATGGGGTTGTGCAGCTTCAGCCAGGAAAGGCCTAGAATCAGCGGGAAGCGAGGCATGCGGGCGACATCAAACCGCAGCTGTTCTTGGTGCTGCTGGACGTGGAAGGTGATGGGACAGGTCTCCTGGGTGACGGGGCCAGAACGGAGGAGGCGCCCGTCAATAGCCTCCACCAGCGACGGAATCCCTTTTGTCTGCACAGGGATCTGGTGCTGCTTCACAAAGGCGGCATCTATAAAACAGTGGGCCGCTCCCGAGTCCAGCATGGCATACACGAACAACCAGCGTTCGTCAGGCAGACGGAGTTTGACTGGTAGCAGGAATGGCCCTGGGGTATCAGCCCGCTGTTCGGAGGACCCAGCTAGTCGCCCCAGGCTGGGGGGTCCACTTACGCCTGGGGCTGCCCTTTTGGCGGCGGTGGCAGCGAAGGTCCAGGTATCCGATGCTTAGCAGGGCAGCCAGAGGCATAGTGGCCTGCCGTGCCGCAGTAGAGGCACAGATTCTGCGTGCGGCGTCTGGTCTTTTCCTCTGGGGTCAGGCGGGGTCGAGCAGCTCCAAGCTGCATAGGCTCGTCCTTGGTGCTGGTACTAGCTGGGGACGGGCGAGGAGCCAAGTAGCACGGCGCAGGGAGCTGGCGCCCTCTGGTCTTGGCTTGGCGGCGACTTTCCAGGCGGCCATCGATGCGGAGGCAGAGGGTGATAAGTTCTTGGAGCGTGGGTGGCTGCTCCACCCTGGCCAGTTCATCCAGGACCTCCTCTGCCAACCCCTCAGTAAACTGGTCCATCTGGGCAGCCTCATTCCACGCCAAGTCCTGGGTCAGGAGCTTGAATTCAGTGGCATATTGAGCCACCGAGGAGTTGCCTTGTTTCAGTGCCCTGATCTTCCGGTTAGCTGTGGCTGCTTGGACTGGGTTTGAGAAAGCAGCAGACAGGTGGGCCTCAAACCCCTGGTAATCAGTCAGTAGGGGAGAGGACGCGACCAGTAAGGGTGTGGCCCATTTGGCCGCCTGCCCCTTTAACAGACTGATGACGAAACACACCTTGGTTTTGTCATTGAGGAAGTCCCGTGCTCTCAGTTCAAAGTACAGCCGACACTGTGCTAGGAAGGCAGGAAATTCTTCCACGGCACCCCCAAATCTGTCAGGTGGGGGAACTGGGCACTTGGCTGGAGCACTGGCCGCAGGTTGTTGCTGCAAGTGCACTACTGCCTGTGTTAGCTGCTGTACCTGGGCTTGGAGCGCAGCCAGTAGTTCTGTGGTTTCACTTGCTTCAGCATCCATCCTGTGGAGTGGGTGTTTGTCGGTGGAAGCAATCTGTCACGGCTGGGGCCGGGTCAGGCAAAGTCCAGAGGCAGTCCGAGGTCTGTAGCCAGTAAGCAGGAGGGTCCGAGGCGCCAAATCCGAATCACTGTAGAAGTATCGCAGGTCTGAGGTCCAGAAGCCGAGGTCAGGGAGTCCAGAAGTCCAAAGCCAAAGTCAGGGAGTCAGGAACCAAAGTCAAGCCGGAGTGGATGCTAGAATGTCAGGGAGATGACTAGTTGCTTCCACAAAGCTTCCTCCCAAAGCCCACAGCTATATAGCCCTCTGCTGGCTGTTGCCCGTTTGGGCTAATTGCTGGCTCAGGGAGGCAGCCAGGATCCTGTTACCACTCAAGCATCCTTGCTCTTAGAAGGGCCAGAATCCTCTCAGAACTCAGGGCTCAGGGAGCGTCTTGCTTGTGAGCGTGCCGCCCTCCTCCGATCCCTGAGGTCCTGCCGGAGGCGGTCACGCACACGAGCCACCCGAGAGGGCGAGGCAGGGGGGCTGGGATCTTCTCCAGCAGGAGGCAGGGGCACTGGTGCAGGTGGCAGGGGCACAGTTTCCTCATCAGACTCAACTTCCTCTGAAGGGTCCCCAGCACCCATGACACTGGCTTGGCATCGGGGTGTGTGGCCTAATATGCAAATGAGTTCCTGTTGGACTTTTTCTACCCCAAAAAAGCCCTGGGTCTTCAAAGCCTACCTTTGGGTGGGGCCTGCCCATATAAGGGCATTTAAGACCTATAGAAGCCTTCAGAGCTTGCTTTGGGAGCTCAGTTGAGTTGGGCAGCCCTACTCAACTGAGCTTCCAGAGTGAGCTCCAAAGGCCTATAAAGGCTTTTGGAGCTCACTCTCAGACCTCAGTCAGGCTGGCCCAATCCAGAGCTCACTTGGGATGGGGCCAAACTCCCAAACTGGACAAACGACAAACTATTTTGTACAATGGAAGAGTCCATTGGAAGTTCAGGGTTCATGAAAACTCTAAACTGACCACTGAGATGGTGACAAACAGTATGGACTGTCTGCCAAAGTCTCGAGGCAGCAGGAGGAAGTTTGCGGGCCTAACTTGCCTGGGAAATTACAGATGTTTGTATACAAATGCTAGAAGTGTCCGAGGTAAAATCGGGGAGTTGGAATGGTTAGTGTTGGGGGAAAACATAGACATTGTGGGTATTTCAGAAACTTGGTGGAATGAGGAGAATCAGTGGGACACGGTGATTCCTGGATATGTTATATCGGAAGGATAGGGAGGGAAGGGTTGGAGGTGGGGTGGATCTGTATGTCAGAGAGGGTATACAGTCCAGTAAGACTGAGAAGGAAAGAGAATTAGATTGCCTTCTAGAAATGCTTTGGGTCGAAATAGTGGGCTCAAAAGGAAATTCAACTATAGGAGTTTGTTATTGCCCACCAGATCAAAAGATAGATATGATGAAAGAATTAAAGATAACGGCTAAACGTAAAAACTGTGTCATAATAGACATGACTGACTGTGCCAGACTACTGCTAACAGGACCTAGGGAAAAGGTGCAGGCAAGACACAGAGACATTATGAAGAGAGATTTTAACTACCCACAGATTGATGGGGTCAATGTGTGTTCTGGTTGGGAGAAAGAGATAGAGTTTCTAGACACTCTCAATGACTATGCTATGGAGCAGATGGCCACAGAACCTACCAGGGGTGGAGCGATCCTGGATTTGGTCCTTAGCAATGCCCAAGACTTGGTGAGAGATGTAAAAGTGATTGCACCGTATGGAGAAACACCATTTTAGGCCTGTGCTTGTCTGGGAGTTGGCTAGAGGAGTCTATAAAACTCTAGGCAAAACTTTGGCCTAGTCTATTCCTCCTCCCCCCCTCCCCTCCTGTCCAGAAGCAGCCATTCTGAGGAGGCCTCCTAGAGAGACAGGAAGTCTTTCAGGCTGGTCTCCCAGATGGCTGTAAGAGGGAAACCAGTTCCTGGGTGGGAACTGGGTTTTATATTAGAGGTTTTTGGAGGGAAACGGGCAGTTAAAAAGTTGTCAGGAGAAGCTGACAGTCAGTTGAGTTTGATTTGAGTCTTGGTGACTGGTGAGTTGATTCTGGATGGTATGGTCAGGGCCAGTTATATATTAGAGAAAGAAGGAGCGTTTATCCCTACTTTCATTTATTACTTCTGTTCACCCTGTATTTAAAAATGCCTGTATAGAGTCCCAGCCATGCAGGTCCAGAAATGTTCTGCTTGGGCAAAAAGGAATGAAACTTTGGAGAATATGTTTACTTAACCATTTCCATGATGATCCAAATTATTCAGGACAAACTTTTCCCTCACTGGCCCAGACTCTTGTTTACTTCTTGCTGTTGTGACCTATCAAACTGTTACATAAGTGACCTCGTTGAGTGGTGGTCCCCAGTTCCTGTATCATCAAGGCTCCTTCTGCAACCAGATTACTAATTCCTTTGACCAGTTCCTATATATCAGTATTTTTTTATGCCTGGCCATGGAATTCCCCTCAAGGACAATCACCTGACCACATACAGCTTTAACATCAAAGGGTATTTGTCATTTCCTCCCATCAGATCCCATATATTAAATAAACTTTAATATCTTTACCTCAGCATCTAGTTCCTCTGCTGAGACACTGACAAAATTTGCATCTGGAGATTCAACTGGAGTTGACTACAATGAGACAGAGAATAGACTTAAGACTTGCTGAGAAATAATCTGTATAGATATTTAAGGTCATCTAGAAAATTGTATCAACTCCTATACACTACATTCCTTAATGCCCCTCACCTTCTTTTCACGCTATCCTTGGAGTAAGATGTCTGGCCGTCATTACTGTTTCAACTTATTTAATTCACAGGCAGTGCATACATGCATACATAAAGTTGTATCCATCATGGGGGCTGCACAGGTTTTGCCATCTTAAGCGATAGGTAAGCCATACAAGCCACTGTGTTCCTTCCACATATCAAAATGGCTTCAGCTGCTTTTTAAAACCAGTGTATGCTTAAAGTGTTACAAGGATTTTGACATGCTTAAATTGCTCTGGTATGTAATACCTACAATAGTTTCTTCCAATGAAGGCAGAAACTGAATCCATCCCCTGCAAAACACCACAATTTGTTAACCCTGATTGGCTTGGCCATACTTACGTCTTCTTCTGATGGTATCCCACTGACGATACCTGGGGACGGGATCATGTCCCCCTCTTCCTCAGTGCCAGGAGCTACGTATGAGCCTGACATGGAAGACATGGTGTCAGTGCTGATCTCAGAGTGCTGACTTTGAGAGGAGGCCATAGACATGACCGACTGTGCCAGACTACTGCTAACAGGACCTAGGGAAAAGGTGCAGGCAAGACACAGAGGCATTATGAAGAGTGGTTATAAGCAACATGTGTGCTAATGAGTCCCAAATCCCATTAAGAATGTCCAAAGTTAAACCCACTCCTCTGCCTCGAACAAATTTGCAAAGTCATTTTTTAAAGCTCAGATACACGTTGAGTATGCATCAGATACTGAGTTCAGGCTATGCAGACCTTTCTCTCCAAGGAGTGCAGGATGGTGGGGGGCAGTGTTCCCTCTAAGCTGAGTTAGTGTGAGCTAGCTCACAGATTTCTGGCCTCTGGCTCACACCTTTTTGTCTTAGGCTGATTCCGCACTCACCTTGCTCCGGGGCAGGCTTCCGTTTCTGTGTGGAGCAAGCTGGTGATTTCGCACCAGTTGTTCTGTGCCGCCATTTTGCGCAGGGCAAACCCGCGATTTGCCACACTGCAGTGTAAACTTGAAAAAATGTGGTGCGGCAAATCACAGGCTTGCCCCGCACAAAATACCAGCGTGGAGCAACTGGTGCAAAATCACCAGCTTGCTCCGTACAGAAACAGAAGGCCTCCCCAGAGCAAGGTGACTGTGGAATCAGCCTTAGTTTAGGAAAAACAGCTCCAGAGCAAACTAATTTATGCAGTAGCTCACAACTTTAATGCCAGAAGCTCACAAAGTAGAATTTTTGCTCACAAAGACTGCATGGCTTAGAGGGAACATTGGTGGTGGGGGAGGGATTAAAGATCAAGGAACTGGAGAGTGACTTTTCTCAAGGAAACCGAGAATACGCTTGGCAAGGAGAGTATAAGTGAGCTATCAGAAGAAGCAAAACAAGTAAACTCTCCTATTGTACCTTCTGGGGAAGAGATGGTAGAAGAAAGAGGTGTCCCTGTACATGAAGACCGATCTATTGCACCTGATGAGGATAAGGTGAGGTTTTCACTCTCAGGAGTTACACCACAATCCTGAAAAACATATCAGAAGCAAAGATTTGTGTTTTTTTTTTTAATTATCCTACTTTTTGTATTAGATTCTTAAGTGGCTAACAACGATTTAAAAATTTTGCGCTGTTATTTTCAATGAATGAACCATTAAAGGCTGAGTGGCAATCCTTTGGCTGACTACTGAAGCCACTGTATTCAGCTCCTGTTATCTTCGACAGGCAAACTGTGAAACCTTCCCTCCCAGCGCCTGTTCTACAGAGAACAGCTGCAATCAGACATCATGACAAAAAATGGTTTGTTTAAACTCCTGGCTATTTACAAGATGCAAGTAACAACTCCTGATTTGTTCACTTCTTGTCTCTTCTGCTGCCGGAAAGGGGAGCATCCTCTTTATTTCTAGCCACGTGGCTGTGAGGGACAGTGCTACTCAAGCAATGATTTGTCAATTCAGTCATCACAACAAACCACAATTAGTATAAACCCTAGTTTGAAATGCTGGTTCAGAGTCAGCCCATAAGCCTCAATTTCTTGGATTATCTGCATTTAACAGTTACAACTAACTGGCGTTTGATTGATCCGCAGTTTATGCACCATGAATTATCTTGTCGTCTGAATACAGCCTTCATCCTCAGGAAGAAAAAGTACAGAAGAAACTGAGATGGTGTTCAAAAGAGACCCCCAAACCATTTTAAAGAAACATCACCTCTTCATGACGACGAGGAGACTTTCTCCTGGAGATCCTGATTTCAGATTCACTACAGGACTTTTCATCATCTTCTTCATGTAGTACTGAGGAATTCTGGGAGACTGACCTGGGCAAAGGAAGGCAATCCCTCAGCCTACTAACACAAGTCATGTTGGAAAGCAAAAGCCATAAAATGCTGAAAGCCACCAAAAAGACACAAGTGCCCTTGCATAATTAGCTAGGTCTATATGAAAGGCAGTTAGTTACATCAGAGAGTAAACATAACTCAAAGAGAAGGGATGCCAGCCGCTTGTAGCCTAGCCATTGCAAGTTTGCAGGTCAGCCATAGCAGTGCGGGAGGGAGAGACTTGCAGGTCACTTACTTGGAAAGGCTTTTCTTCAGCTTGAGTCCTTGGCCGCCACAATCCGACAAACGGTCAAGGGGAGATAGTGTCCTCATAGGAGGCAGGTGGCTGTCACTGCCATATGAAGACAGCATGCCCGAAACGTGGCTGTCCCCAAGAACGTGGAGTGGAAGGGCCGCTGGGGATGGAGTCAGAGGCCCATTAAGGGCTTCCAGGAGGGAGACCACCTCATAGCCAGGAGGGATATTCTCTGAAGACTAGAGGAACCAGAGATGGGTATGAGAAGGACACTTTTGGCAGTAGCAAACATGGTTTAACAAGGGAGCTTGAAACAGATCAGAAAGCTTCAATTCCCCTCCAAAAATTCTGACTTGTACATGAAGGCCAGAGGCTGATACTATTGTGAAAAAAGCAATTCCTCTATCAGAGTTGCTTAAGTTACGTGCTTTGTTCAGAGAACGTATTTTAGGTTTCACTTAGCCTGAAATCTCTGAAGGAGAGGTGCAGGACTTTAGTAGTAGTGAAATGCCATTGGGGGGCCACAGCCATGCAGGGCACAAGAAGCTACACATATACACACACACACACACACAACAAACATGGAAACATACACATTTTCTCCCAGACACAGCTTGCATGTTCAAACAAAATTTCCACAACCATTAGGGCAAAACACATGCTCTTGCCCTTAGCATGAAACCTGAGGCCAAGTTTACTCATACCCACAGATGAGGTGGTGAAGTTGTATCTGGAATGTATCTCTTCAGACTGCATTAAGGGGAGGGAAGAGATCACATAGCTGAAAGCTTTCCCATGAAGAAAAATCCAGGCATACACAAAACTAATTTAACAGGCAAGAAATTCCTTCACGAGCACTTAATTTTCCAACTAAAACATTTTTTTTTAAAAAAGAAACACATATAAGAATATTTCCCCACAACTGCAGTCAGAAGCGGTACAATCTAGAAAGCCCCTCATCTGCTGTTTGTGTGAATTAGGCCTTAAATATTGAGGAATCTCTCTTCTGTATAGGAAAATCTGCACAAAATTCTGGACATGTAGGCTTGCAGAAGACAAATCTATGAATACATTCTTGTATTTCAGGTTTTCACGGCTGGTAACATCATTAGGGTTTGTAGAATCTTTCGGGATCAAGTGCCGTGTTCTACTGGAGAAAGTTTTTCTTCCAGATGTTTCGTTCTCAGCTGTGGAGAACATCCTCAGTGGCGTTGCAGCCGGAGCAGGCGCTCTGACCTTCTTGGCTGCTGTGCATTGAGTGCTCCGGCTGCAACGCCACTGAGGATGTTCTCCGCAGCTGAGAACGAAACGTCTGGAAGAAAAACTTTCTCCAGTAGAACACGGCACTTGATCCCGAAAGATTCTACAAACCCTAATACATTCTTGGGTTAGAACCCAGACCTCTTGCAAGACACAGCCAGAACCCTAAGTCCCTCACTGCCGCAGAGCCTTCTGAATTTCTAGACTCTTCCTATTCATGGTTAATGGAACATATTTTTGTGTATTTATATTGCTTGATTCTAACTGGAGTCTTCTGCTACACCACTGGACATCTATAGGAAAGTCACCTTGCTGCTGTTCTAATCATTCTCTGTTGCCCCCCTAACTGAAGCATATGTTCTATTAATGTCCAAAAATTACACATGATGAATGACATGTTTCAATAATTTCAGTACAAGACCCATACTGGTAGATCATGCACTTTATTTTGCCAGTAAAGTGCTAAACAAGCTCTAAACCTGAACAAAGTTGTTACTATGGAATTACTTTTGTACCTTTACCTTAATATAAGAATGTAAGATTAGATTTGATCAAAGGTCCACTAATCCAGCATCCTGTTTCCTGCAATGGCCAGTCACAAGCTTCCAAGAAGTCCAGCAGCTGGCTATGAAGGCAACAGCACACACTTTCTATTGCCTCTCAACACTATTAATGACATACCTCTGAACATGGAAAGTGCATTAACCAACAGCAGTTGACAGACCTGTCCTCTGTGTATCCATCTAATCCCCACCTAAAACTATTTATTTTATCTTAAGGGTTGGTCACATGATAGACACCTGTCAACAAATGTGCACTGAAGTTCTGTGCTGGGAAGTCAGTTACCAGGTGTTCAGGATTGTGGACTGTGAGACATATGAACATATGAAGCTGCCTTATACTGAATCAGACCCTTGGTCCATCAAAGTCAGTATTGTCTTCTCAGACTGGCAGCGGCTCTCCAGGGTCTCAAGCTGAGGTTTTTCACACCTATTTGCCTGGACCCTTTTTAGTTGGAGATGCCGGGGATTGAACCTGGGACCTTCTGCTTCCCAAGCAGATGCTCTATTACTGAGCCACCGTCCCTCCCCGACATGGAAGACATGGGAAGAAGATGCTTAAATCCTGCCCCTGTGCTGCCATCCCAACCTGGAATGTCTCTGGGAGATGCAAAGGGTATCCACATAACTGGGAACTGAATTCCAGTGTGGAACTCCCAAGCTCCCATCTGATCCGGAGTCCTTGTGGTAGCCAAGTGGACTTCATATAATTTGTGAACTAGCCTTGAGTTTCACAGGTTAATTGATCTCAATGTGAAGTACTACTTTCTTTTTTTCTCTCTTGAAACTATTGTTCATTAATGCTATCCTAGAACTGAGTGAGCCGTTTTTGATAATGTAGCATATTCAGGCTATTTGTTTCTCCATTCCATGGATATTAATCAATAGTGCTTCTCTTTCCCTTCTCCACTGTGCTTGTAAACCTGCAAAAATATATGCAGGGTAAGGGGTGCACAGCCAATCAGCTCTTCCTGGCAAATACCACTGAATGTTCACAAACGTTCCTTCCTTTTCTACACTTTGCAAACACCACTGTATACATATGAACATATGAAGCTGCCTTATACTGAATCAGACCTTTGGTCCATCAAAGTCAGTATTGTCTACTCAGACTGGCAGCGGCTCTCCAGGGTCTCAAGCTGAGGTTTTTCATACCTATTTGCCTGGACCCTTTTCTGTTGGAGATGCCGGGGATTGAACCTGGGACCTTCTGCTTCCCAAGCAGATGCTCTACCACTGAGCTACTGTACCTCCTATCAAAGTCAGTTTTGTCTCCTCAGACTGGCAGCAGCTCTCCAGGGTCTCAAGCAGAGGTTTTTCACGCCTACTTGCCTGGACCCTTTTTAGTTGGAGATGCCGGGGATTGAACCTGGGACCTTCTGCTTCCCAAGCAGATGCTCCACCACTGAGCCAATGTCCCTCCCCATGTATGTTGGACTGCCATTTTGCTCCAAACCCAGGGCCAGTTCTCTACCCAAACAACAAGGGAACCCCATAAGACTTCTACAGCACAACTGAGGCCTGGGAGAAGGTGAGAGGCGTGCAAGAAGGTGAGAGGCATAGCAAGTAGGCTGGCTGCAGAAAATGGGAATTGACCCTGACTTGTGTTTAAACATTTCCAATGTGTTTTGACAGTTTTGAATTTCCTGTACCCCTGACAGTGATGCTGTTGCTACCTTTGTCCCAGCGGTATATCTCCGCTCTAGTCAGCGGTTCTGGGCACTGGCCTATAACAGTTTCTATACAACTACATCAGGGATGCTTTTAACCCTAACATTTGAGACTGCAACAAACCCAGAAGCCATTTCACAGTCCAGGAGATCAAATTAGCAGGGGCAGAGGACAAAGCCAGCATTTGAACCGTTGCCACTTCAATACTAACCGAGTGTTCTTCCGAATCAGATGTCTGGGATGCGATGACAGGGTTGAAGCTGGTAGGGGAAAGGGGTCCAAGTTTTTTCCTCATAGCTCGGATCTGCAGCAAGGCTCGAAATGCTGCAAGACAAAGAAAAGGGGCAGAGGGAAAGAGAGAATCAACCGTCCTACAAAACACTGAAAAGGTATTAAAATGGCATTGTCTTTAAAGGGTTCTCTTCATGAACATTTTGTGCTAAGCTGATCAAGATCAGAAAATAACCTGGCCAGATCTTTAGAGAGGCCTTCTTGAAGTTTTTTACCTCTAAAGGTAAGCAGTGATACTTAACCATGAATTCTGCCTTTACCTCTAAATCGCCAAAAAGTAAAGGATCAAACAGGGTGAACCACCAAAATTCCTGAGAATTGAAGACAACTTACTTTAGTTAACGTCAAAGTATAAAAGAAGACAAGGACTTACGCAACCTGCAGATGGGGCAGTTGTTGGCTTGATAACGCAGGGTGTCAGCACATGTGTTGCAGAGGCAAAGATGGCGGCATGGTAAGATCAGGGTATCCCGGACATCTGAAAGGCAAACCACACACTCTGCACTATTGTCGCTCACCTCATCCTCTGCCACCTGCATAGGAAACCAAAGAAAAATGCCAGCTCACTTACCGAAACAGGGGGGGGGGGGGCGTTTTGTGTGGGGGAACAGAAGCAGTAAAACCTGAAAAGTATCAGTATGTAGTTAATAGCATCACAAGGTCATATTTAGTTATGTAATCTTTTTTACTATATGTACCCACTGCGGTTAACATATAGGAAGGTGAGACCCTGGACAGAAAAGCTGCTTATTTCAGAACAAGTTGTTTAATTTGCTTGCTTTATTCTAGACCACATTATCCTAGGTCTTTAGGTATGGAGAGCCAGTTTGGGGTAGTGGTTAAGTGCGCGGACTCTTCTCTGGGAGAACCGGGTTTGATTCCCCACTCCTCCACTTGCACCTGCTGGAATGGCCTTGGGTCAGCCATAGCTCTGGCAGAGGGTTGTCCTTGAAAGGGCAGCTGCTGTGAGAGCCCTCTCCAGCCCCACCCACCTCACAGGGTGTCTGTTGTGGGGGAGGAAGGGAAAGGAGATTGTGAGCTGCTCTGAGACTCTTCAGAGTGGAGGGCGGGATATAAATCCAATATCTTCATCTACCTCACAGGGTGTCTGTTGTGGGGGAGGAAGGGAAAGGAGATTGTGAGCCGCTCTGAGACTCTTTGGAGTGGAGGGCGGGATATAAATCCAATATCTTCATCTACCTCACAGGGTTTCTGTCGTGGGGGAGGAAGGTAAAGGAGATTGTGAGCCGCTCTGAGACTCTTCGGAGTGGAGGGTGGGATATAAATCCAATATCTTCATCTACCTCATAGGGTGCCTGTTGTGGGGGCGGGGAGATAAAGGAGATTGTGAGCCACTCTGAGACTCTTTGGAGTGGAGGGTGGGATATAAATCCAATATCTTCTTCATCTTCTTATGTCTTTTGCTGGAAGAAGATCATCACTAAGGACCAGAGCCACACACTCTAATATGACTAATTTCTCCTGACCGTCCCTTCCTGGGAAGTGGGATATTATAGTCCACAAAAATCTACCATGTTCAGCTTCATATCTTGGACATTGGAATGTGGCATGGGACGGAGCCTCAATAGACTTTTGATCACAGGAGCAGACTGTTTTCCTATATGGGATTCCATTAAAATGGCCTTCCAAGACTATGAGTGGTAAATTCCTATTAATTAGCCAGTTTCTGATCCACAAGAGGACTTGTCCTTTTACCCCATGACTCTCGAGCTTACTAAGGAGCCTTTGATGAGGAACTTTATCAAAAGCTTTCTGGAAGTCAAGGTAAACAACATCTATTGGGTCTCCTTTGTCCACATGTTTGTTCAGCCCCTCAAAGAACTCTAACACGTTAGTGAGACAAGATCTTCCCTTACAGAACCCATGTTGAGTCTTCCTCAAATGCTTAAAATGCTTCTTGAATTTATAATATAATCTCACTCCCATCATACTTTTTAAATGACTTTCTCCTATGTGGCCACAGTGGCATGATGAAGATTCCCATCTGCCCGCTTTATATGTTTTGGTTATTTCCCCATTTTTTTGTGGGGGGGGGGGGAATATTAGAAAGTTTGTCAAATCTTAAAAGTTCAGCAAAATTCTCCCAGGGGTTTGAACAATGGAGCCCTGAAGCAATTATTAGGGGGGGGGGGGGGGTAAGAAAGAAAAAGCACAATAAAATTTACAGGTTCCGGAGGTCCACTCCTGTGAGCTCTTGCCCAAAATGAGGTCTGGGCGGAACAACTAACAGCCAGCATGCAATTTTGTTTTGAGTAATTTCTAAAGACTGGAGATTTGAACTCTAACTGGAAAGTGGGTCTCATTCACATAGACTTGCATGTAGCATACACATGTATCCATGAAGTATGCCATATACACACATAAGAGCAAAACACAGGAAAATAATCTTGAGATGGCTGGCAAACACTAACCCTTTCTCTCTGTCACTTGAACACAAATGTGCATAAAAAAGCCTCCTGACAATTTTTTTTTGTTAAATCAAAGCAATCTCTGGAGTATATGATTTGATATTATGGTTGCCAACCTCCAGGTGGTAGCTAGAGATCTCCTGGGATTACAACTGACCTTCAGGTGATAGAGATCCGTTCACCTGGAGAAAATGATAACTTTGAAAGGTGGACTCTATGGCATTATACACCATTGAAGTCCCTCCCCAAATACTGCCCTCCTCAGGCCCCACCCTCAAATTCTCCAGTTATTTCTCAAACCAGAGATAGCAACTCTATTTTGTATAGAGAAGTGAGGTAGGGAATAGATTCTTAATGCTCTCTCTGCCGGCTGTTTTTCTGCTCAGCATAATCTCTCCCAGCTGCTTCCCTCACACGGAGTCATCATTATAATCATATGCGTATCCAGAACTAAGGGGTAGTGAAATTAGGGGGATCCTGAGTGGGGAAAGGGGCCATCAGGCAAAGCACAAAGTGCCAACCAATCAAAACTGCAGCCTCTTGGATTTTCATTTATTAAAAAAAACCTTGTTGGGCCTACATAGTTTAACCTGTAACTTCAAATTCTTGGACACTTGGAACCAAATTACCTTGGAATCTTGTGTGTTGTATTTGTTTTCTATTCCATAGATTTCCTGAAGCAAGTAGCTTACACCATCCACCTGTGAAAAATAATAAATACAAGTTGTAGTAGAAAACAGAAGCTGGAATATAGACATCTCCAGGAACACAGGCTACAACAGCTTCACTAGCAAACAATTTTCTTCTTCCTGAGCTATCCTTCCTGCATCAGAAGATGACTTTCAGCCTACCCGAGTACACACACATTGTGAGAACTGCCAGCGTGGCTCTAGCTACGAGAATTCCTCCATTACATGTAGGGTATGGTACCTAAACTAACTAAAACTATCCTTGGCTTGAGTCACCATTCTCCACAAGCTTGCCTTCTCTTTTTCTAAGGCTCACTGTAATAGGCTATTGAAGAGAGAAACTGACCAGAAAGAACATAGAGTCCACCTTCCAGAGTTATCACTGAGCACCCCCTTCCTTACACTGGTGTCACAGTTTACCATCCCAGGAAGGGTAACAAAAGATATACCTGAACTGAACAGCCCCGAACACATAATACTCACCACTTGCTTCTGCTTTAGGGGTTTTACACAAAAGCTTCCATCAGCATGCTGGGGAGGAGGGGGGAGGAAAGAGATCTGATGAGAGTATCAATATTGTTATTGCTCGAAAGAGATTTTAAAGAAAAAAACTGTGGAAACATAATTCTTCCAAAGCATAACTGTTTGAAAGAAGCCATTATCTGCACAAGAGGACACTATTTAGTTCCAATTTACAATCCAATTCAAGGTCCACCTTATTCTTCAGAATCGTCCAGGAATCACTCTGCCTTTAACTTAGTCCCCTACATTTAGTTAGCGTTTTAATTTTATATTTTTTACCATTCTAGTTCTTATAAAAGATAGCTACAGTTCAAAGCACTCTGGAGTTCATATTTATCTCATTGTTAAGTGATGTAATTATTTTTGTGTTTGTTTGAAACACATATACAGACATGAACAGCTACTCAGGGGTCAATATAAAGGTCAATTATTTAAGTGCCAACATTCTTGGGCAGCCATCTTGGTCTGAAGCAGTAGAACAAAGTCCATTGGCACCTTTGAGAGCAACCAAGTTTTATTCAAGTATGAACTTTTGCGTGCATGCACACTTCTCCTCAGATACATTAAAACAGGAGCTAATGTTCATATAAATATTATTATTATTATTATTTATTAAATTTATGAACCACCTCATCCCGGCCGATGCTAGGCTCTAGGCAATGTACAACAGCAAAAATCCATATAAAACCAATAGAACCAGTTAATTAAAACAAATCGCAACCCAATGGTATCCTTTATAACATGCTACAGTTCTGAGAGCCAGTTTGGTGTAGTGGTTAAGTGTGCGGACTCTTATCTGGGAGAACCGGGTTTGATTCCCCACTCCTCCACTTGCACCTGCTGGAATGGCCTTGGGTCAGCCATAGCTCTGGCAGAGGTTGTCCTTGAAAGGGCAGCTGCTGTGAGAGCCCTCTCCAGCCCCACCCACCTCACAGGGTGTCTGTTGTGGGGGAGGAAGGTAAAGGAGATTGTGAGCCGCTCTGAGACTCTTCGGAGTGGAGGGCGGGATATAAATCCAATATCTTCTTCTTCTTCTTCTTCTGCTTTCTAGACATCGGGAGCAGGGAATCCCCCCTTAAGAGGGAGGGGTGCCTACCTGGCAACAGTCGCTGTCCTCAGGTGGAACATCTCTGCTTTACTGGCCCAGTAGAATTGTAGAAGATCCTGCAGGGCCCTTGTATCTTCCGGCAGAGCATTCCACCAGTTCGGGGCCAGGACTGAAAAAGTCCTGGCCCTCATTGAGGACAGCTGGACCTCTTTAGGACTGATGCAAGACCGAGAAACTTGGTGGGGCAAGCTCTTTCAGGGTAACTGATTCACCCTCCTGGACCCAGGTCTCAGTCACGCCAGCCAGGTCCACTGACTGAACTGCAAGATAATCTTGCAGAGTCTTGGTCAAGGGAGAAAGTATGTCCTTATCTCCATCCCCTTCCATATCAAGACCTCCTCCCACCACCATACCTCCATAACTGGGATACCCAGCCCAGGGCTGGCAACTGAAGTGGTGTTCTCAATATTCAACCGTTTCCTCTCCTGCCCCGCCCCACAGCACCATACAAAGCACAGGAGGATAAACCTACCGTTTACAATTTGCACAGTTACAACGCTAAGGGCAAGAATGATGACATCTCAACATTAAATAGGTTATGCAGCCACCACACACTAACATTGCAACCTCTCCGCCCCCCCAAAAAACCTCCCCCCATCTAATTCTGTTGAATTAGTAAATAATACAGATTAATGAAATTCCATACTAATGAATTACAAATTCAATTCAATTAGCAAGGGGAAAATTCATCCTAAATTCCTATCTAGTCCCAACCATCCACTAATTAACAGCCCAATTTAATTTATGAAAAGCAGTATAAAGGCAATCCAATCAATTAACCAATCAGTTCAAATCCATCATGTAATCAATCAGCATTCAATTAATTGATTCATTATCTCCTAAACAGAATTAATAAAACACAATTTAGAGGGGAAACCGACTAATAAATTAACACAAATCCACAACTAAAATCGCAACTCCTAAGAGCCCAGTCCAGCAAGATCATAAATGTCTGAGGAAATGAGTATCCAGTGGTGCACCAATAATTCCTAACGGCCCAGTCTGGCAAGATCGTAAACATCCAAGAAGGTGGATATCTGATGGTACACACACTCCGCATCTCACAGAGCCCTCCCATCTGATTCCATCACAGAGCCCTCCCATCTGATTGGTAAAATGCCTAGGCTCCCCCATTGGTAGGAGAAAATCACTAAGATCCAGCAACTAGCCACGCCCTATTCCCTCGCTTCAGATAGACAGATTCTTGTACATAGGTCAACATAAATTTGTACATAGGTGAACATAAATCTTGTACATAGGTGAACATAATAGGTTATGCAGCCACCACACACTAACATTGCAACCTCTCCGCCCCCCCAAAAAACCTCCCCCCATCTAATTCTGTTGAATTAGTAAATAATACAGATTAATGAAATTCCATACTAATGAATTACAAATTCAATTCAATTAGCAAGGGGAAAATTCATCCTAAATTCCTATCTAGTCCCAACCATCCACTAAGTAACAGCCCAATTTAATTTATGAAAAGCAGTATAAAGGCAATCCAATCAATTAACCAATCAGTTCAAATCCATCATGTAATCAATCAGCATTCAATTAATTGATTCATTATCTCCTAAACAGAATTAATAAAACACAATTTAGAGGGGGAACCGACTAATAAATTAACACAGAGCCACAACTAAAATCGCAACTCCTAAGAGCCCAGTCCAGCAAGATCATAAATGTCTGAGGAAATGAGCATCCAGTGGTGCACCAACAATTCCTAACGGCCCAGTCTGGCAAGATCGTAAACATCCAAGAAGGTGGATATCTGATGGTACACACACTCCGCATCTCACAGAGCCCTCCCATCTGATTCCATCACAGAGCCCTCCCATCTGATTGGTAAAATGCCCAGGCTCCCCCATTGGTAGGAGAAAATCACTAAGATCCAGCAACTAGCCACGCCCTATTCCCTCGCTTCAGATAGACAGATTCTTGTACATAGGTGAACATAAATTTGTACATAGGTGAACATAAATCTTGTACATAGGTGAACATAATAGGTTATGCAGCCACCACACACTAACATTGCAACCTCTCCGCCCCCCCCAAAAACCTCCCCCCATCTAATTCTGTTGAATTAGTAAATAATACAGATTAATGAAATTCCATACTAATGAATTACAAATTCAATTCAATTAGCAAGGGGAAAATTCATCCTAAATTCCTATCTAGTCCCAACCATCCACTAATTAACAGCCCAATTTAATTTATGAAAAGCAGTATAAAGGCAATCCAATCAATTAACCAATCAGTTCAAATCCATCATGTAATCAATCAGCATTCAATTAATTGATTCATTATCTCCTAAACAGAATTAATAAAACACAATTTAGAGGGGGAACCTACTAATAAATTAACACAGAGCCACAACTAAAATCGCAACTCCTAAGAGCCCAGTCCAGCAAGATCATAAATGTCTGAGGAAATGAGTATCCAGTGGTGCACCAACAATTCCTAACGGCCCAGTCTGGCAAGATCGTAAACATCCAAGAAGGTGGATATCTGATGGTACACACACTCCGCATCTCACAGAGCCCTCCCATCTGATTCCATCACAGAGCCCTCCCATCTGATTGGTAAAATGCCTAGGCTCCCCCATTGGTAGGAGAAAATCACTGCAGGGCCCTGCATCTAGCCACACCCTATTCCCTCGCTTCAGATAGACAGAGTCTTCTACACAGGTGAACATAAA
Organism: Heteronotia binoei; assembly: GCF_032191835.1. Classification (NCBI taxonomy): domain Eukaryota; kingdom Metazoa; phylum Chordata; class Lepidosauria; order Squamata; family Gekkonidae; genus Heteronotia; species Heteronotia binoei. The sequence continues at coordinate 69,926,828 of NC_083235.1, forward strand.
TTAGCATACCACTTAATGGAGATGTTTTGACATACGCAAAGGCCAAACAGCAAGAACAACCTAGCTTGTTCTTGCTGTTTAAGTGTGTGTGCACATGAAAGCTCATACCTTGAATAAAACTTTGTTGGTGCTACTGGACTCTAACTTTATTCTTAATTATAATCAGCTGTTTCTGACTGACTCTGTCAGGTGTATAACAACATCATAGCTGCTGCTTGACCGAACACCCTTTTGAAAACTAATGGCCTTTCCTCAGATGCTTGAACCCTATAAGTAGGAAACACAACAGGAAGGTCTGTACTCAGAGATAACATAACTACAACGTATCAGAGGTCCCAGTCAATGTTCAAGAAATACCGCCATCCAGATAGCTTCAGCTGCTCAGGGCAAGCTCTCCATTTCTGTATATGGTTCTGAGCTCCATCCCTCAACTCCTTGGACATGATTTGCTTCATCAGTCAGGCTTCACCTCCTTTCTCCTTCTATGAAGAGGCCAACACTGACTTGCATGTCCAAAGACCAGGGCTAGACATTGCTGAAGCAAACTGGAAGACTGGGATGTGTTGGTATGTTTGTGGAAGAGCACCTCATTTCGTTGCTCTCTTTTTGTTGAGAACAATGACAATAAATTCATCTATCTATCTATCTATCTATCTTCTTCCACATATTCAATGTTTTCCTAGAGGGGATAACTCTAGAGATACTGATTCAACAGCAGGCTCTAATTTTAGGACCATAGTGACAAAGCAATCCCATCAAACCCACTGTCCCATGTAAATTAATTCTAAGTAAAGAGGGCTTAAGTAAGTCCATGAATAATCTATCTTGTTATCAAAGAGTGCTCCCCCACAAGCTCTGTGTTCACGTCTACAAGCCTAGAACCATATACAGAGTGTAAAAATCATCCTGGACAAGGATATCTCCAGGAAGAAAAAACTCACCTTCTCAAAAGTAGCCAACAGAACATGGCAGTGACCCATATGTTCTGTAAGACAAGAAAACAGGTACAGATGAAAGTGTTCGTGAAGGAGGGTGACACAGGTGTGCTTCAAGTGTAAGTGTCTAACTTCTTAACAATGAAAACATTCACCAGAAGCTCATTAGAGATGGTTTTCATAGTATATTTATATGCTGCTGCTCCTAATAAACATTTACACAGCACTTTCAGTGTGCAAAGTGTTTCACAAGCATTACCATGTTGTAATCCTTACAACAGCAATGTAAGGTAGGTCAATACCAATAACACAATATTGTAGGCTGAGAGAGTGTGTCTTGCTCACGGACACCTGGTCTGCTCATGACAAATGAGAGACCGAAATTAGAGGTTTCCTGGATCAAAGGTCATTCTTTAAGCCACTATGCTACATCCCTTCCTAAGAAATATTATCCAGCAGGGTACTTGATACATTCTCAGAATCTGGTTATGTAAACAGAACCTGTGCTATATGAACACAATGACAACTTGCAGACAAGCCATTTGCTTACCTTCTCCCTCATCCACCACAGCAAGTACCACCATGGGGTAAACTTCACGGTCTAGATCAAAGCTCAGCTGCAAGGAGGAAAGAAAAGTCAAAGTCATATTGGAGAAATAAGAGTGGTCAGACCAGCAAAGTTTTATATATATGCTATAGCCTACCAAAAAGAACTTGCAGTTTTGCAATTTGCATGGATATTTTCAGAATTTGCTAAGTACAGAATAATTTCTGAAGAAACACATACAGGTGGAAGAATCTTAATCTTAAATTTCCACCAACTAACAAAAGAGGTATCATAAAAAGCTCCTTTAAGGGCATTTTCTCACAGAGCTTACCCCGGAGCGACGTCCCTCTTCACCGCGCACCAACTGCTCTGCAGAACCAGGAAGAGCCGCGAAATGCCGAGCCTTTTGCGTCGCAAATGTAAACCGCTAAAAACCAGTTTACGTTAGCGACGCAAAAGCCGCAGCTCTTCGCGGCTCTTCCTGGTTCTGCGGAGCAGTTGGTGCAAAATCCGCGCAGATGCTGCGCGGTGAAGAGGGACGTCGCTCCGGGGTAAGCTCTGTGCGAAAACGCCCTAAGTCTTAACTGTGTCCTTTGAGTGCCTCTGAAAGGCGTTAATGCAGCAGAAAGGACTTAAAGCAGTGACATTCCTTTACTATTGCATTTTGGCTTTATTGTGTATATTTTTGTTTGTTTGTTTCCCCCCTTTCCCCTTCACCTTCCTTTTCCGGGGATTTAATTCACCCTGTGCATTCCCTGCATTCTATAAGCTGAGCTCCTTTGAACTCATCAATATGTATTCTGTATGTAGGGAGTTTATTTTGCAGCTTTTATTTATTTATTTCTTGCTGTATCTATATCTTGAACTTCACGTGTCTGAATCTGATCCTAGGATAATGGTATATAGATGTGTGTGAGGAACCCGGTCAGAGTCTACTTGGAAGGGTGACCACTTTAAATTTCTCCCCAGTCACCTTCCCTCAGTCCCACTCACAGAAATCCTGTCAGAACTCTCAAAAATTGGCACCAAAGTTTTAAAATTCAAAACCCACAAAAATATTTATTAGATAACAAAAGCCAAGGGAGAGGGATCAAAAATAATATTGATTAAAACTAATCAATAACAAAGAATCAGTTGGCAGGCAGATAGCTGGCAGATAATCAAATCTCAATGCCCAGAGATTGGTCAGGCTGAGGTAAGATATATATCTAAATAACACTGGCAGAAGATCTTTTAAAATAACAAACAGGCAGGCTTCAGAATCCTACTGGATTCTACTTCAGGCAGGCTATGCCTTCTGGGCACTCAGAATGCTCTACAGTTCAGTTGTTTAGCCCTGGCTTTGGCTACTTAAAATTATAAAAACAACAAACTGACCATCACTCCTTCCACACACACATAGAGAACTCCTGACTGGTGTCAGTATATTCTCCCTCACAGACCCTCTCACACTAGCTCCCAGGACTCGTACCTCATGCGTCTCAACCCTAACTAGTTTCCTGGTCTGAGACTTGGATAACCCTGCTGACCACCAGAATTCAGTTCCCCCTTTAGTGTGACTTTTAGTGATCTTAGTTTGTACACAGGAGACTGCCTGATGTGCTGGCAGATCTCCCTCAGAGAGTTTCCTTCAAAGAAGGACTTGGTTTTTCTCCCTTCTGGCCTCAAACTCTCTCTTTCAGACAGCAGCTTAACCTAGCTCTGTCTCCCACAAGGAGCCCAGCCTCACTGGCTGATCTAAGCCCCTTGTCCAGTTGCCTTTACAACTGACCGGCCTAAGCCCACAGTCTTCATTTCAGACTTTCTCTCTGAAGACTTCTCTCGAAGACTCCCCAGCTAAGACTCAAATCCTGAGGTGTTCCACTACTAAGCAAACCTCATATTGCTACTTTTTCATTGCTCGGGCAACGTTCCAGCCAACAGCTGCAAGCCTGTTCCCCAGCTACTCAGGCTAAGTTCCTGAGTCCGTCACAATGTGCTATTATAGTTTTTTGTCTGGGGGAAAGGGTTAAGATTGTGTGAATATTTGACTGCGCTTCTTGTATATTGTTTTGGAAGGAAGGAAGGAAGGAAGGAAGGAAGGAAGGAAGGAAGGAAGGAAGGAAGGAAGGAAGGAAGGAAGGAAGGAAGGAAGGAAGGAAGGAAGGAGGGAGAGAAGGAGGGAAGGAGGGGGAGAGAGAGAGAGAGAGAGAGAAAGAGAGAAAGAGAGAGAGAAAGAGAGAGAGAAAGAGAGAGAGAAAGAAAGAAAGAAAGAAAGAAAGAAAGAAAGAAAGAAAGAAAGAAAGAAAGAAAGAAAGAAAGAAAGAAAGAAAGAAAGAAAGAACTGAGTGTTCCGTCTCAGAACTAGCGGCTGCCACCACTTCAATCCTCTCCAAGAATTCTACATGCTTTGCAAGGAAAGAGACCTTTCCCTTTAACCCTCATACCATTGCCTCCTTATCGCCCAAGATACCTGCTGTTATAAAACCCATAGTGGGGAGATTTCCAGGTTTTGGCATCTTGAGCTCGGTGGGGTCCGCAGAGCTCGTCTTCGGTGGCTCCCCGAACCAAGTAGTAGGAGGGGTGCCACAGCTGTGGCATCTCGAGGGAGACCCTGGAGGGATCTCCTGACACCAAAGGGCTTTAGAGGAACCAGGGAAACAGCGGCGGCTGGTCCCTGTTCCTCCTGTCTGCCCCGATGCTCCGCTGCGGTCACCATGATGGCAGCAAGAGATGAATGCCTGACTGCTTTCTCCTTCTAACAAGCTTTTAATACATCATACTTCTACCCTAATCATTGAAATACTACCATGCAGGTAAGTCTTTCTTTTAATACTACTGACTACTGGATCTTCTACTATAATGCCAATTGGAACTGTTAAAAAAAGGGGGGAAGAGAAGGATATCCCCCCCCCCCTTTTTCCTGCAAGGGAGGTTTCAAAAAGACAAAGAACTCTCAATAATTTAAATTGGATTGAACATAGATATTTGAATGCATTTGGCTTACAATTAAACAAGCTATAATGAGAACATGATTTTATTACAATACGGTCTGAATAAAAGCTGAATATACACTCAAGAGAAATCGATTTGATACCTGATCAGGACTTAAATGATTACAACCGGAATGTAAGAGAAAAGCACACGGCTGGAGGAGATTTAGAAAGAGACTATGGGACTTTGAGTTACTTTTAACTTTGATTATCAGACTGAGTTATACTGTGGAGAAGATGGCGATTCAACTTGAAGCACTTGATAAAAAAGATGCTATGGTTACCATATTCTCCTTAAAGCAGGAAATCGGTCTGCTGACAGAGTTGATACAAGACAGGGTGGAAACTTTTATTTTGAAATGCAGTGAAACTCAACATTTACATGAGCGGAGTGGTAAAGAGATCCCAGTGATGTCTACGGAGTTGAGAGAAGTGGATAAAGATCCATTGGGAAAGGAGTTGAAAGAAATCAAAATGGAGACATTGTATGCAGTTACAAAAAGGAGGCGGAAATCAAGCGTAATTAAAGTTTTTACAGGAGGAAGTGACGGCGTGGAGGACTCATCACTTTTAGTAAAATGGATCTATGTGCAAAAGGGAGGAAAGGCAGACTTCATCAAGAAGATCAAGACTTGGAAAAATTTCAAAAAGAAGGTATTATAAACTGTTGCTCTTTCACGTAATTGGTCAACATTGAATTAATAAAAGGAAACTGGCGTGCAGTTTTGAAATGGCAAGCGAGACTTTTAGAATCTGGATGTTTCTCTTCTTTTTGTTATTTTCATCTATGGATCATACATTTTTAAAGCTAAATAGAGCCATTTAATAGAGAGTGGGTTATAGAGGCATGATTTTTTCCATAGGCAAAAATAAATAAGTGTGAGAGATGAGGCTGTTTTCATCTATGAATCCTACATTTTTTAAAGTTAAATAGCGCAATTTAATAGAGAGTGGGTTATGGAGATTGTATGATTTCTTCCCTAAGTAAAAATAAATAAATATGGGAAATGAGGCTGCCATTTCTTAAACTTGTGCTTCTTAGAGTAATATGAAAGAAGGAGATAAAGTCTCCAAAAAGTTTAATGAATCTTAAACATTCAACCTAGACAAATAATTAATTTGGGTCAATTTGTAACAAGGTAGAAAACACAGGTATTTGAAAATTTTAAAGATCTGCTCCTGATTTTTTCTAGCTGTTTATATTGAAATAGATAAAGCATTGTCTGCTAGTTTTTATTACTTTTTTATTTTTTCTCTGCTGGAAGCAATTAAGGTAGTATTAAGGATAAAGAAATTATATTCATCTTCTCTGGTTATGCTTATTGTCAATATTGTTAAAGTAACTAGTTAGTTCTTATCCCTAATATTGTTAAAATTAACCAGTGTGTTTTGTTTTGTGGTTGGTTTCTTTGCTTTTCTTGTTTATATGTATTAACGATGAATAGCTTAGATTTATATCATAAGCTATAGAATAGTAAAAAGTATATAATAAAATAATAAGACTGCAGAATTTAATGGTTATATGGGGTTAAAATTTAAGACTTGCAGATAGAAAGAATTTGGTACCATGTCTGGAGGTAGAAATGTAATTGCTAAATTTGCTGCTTCTCTGTTTTTTTTCTGTTTTGCCCCTCCCCTAACCCTTTTCATTTTTTGCTTCTGTATCTCGGCATTACTCCTTTCCCTTTATACTGAAACTTAATAAAAAAATTAAACCAAAGCCCATAATGAATCCCAAGGGTCATTTCATAGAAAAAGCTTTCCAGGAACTCAATAAGATAACTTATTTGCATATGCCACACCCCCTGGCGTCACTGGAAGTGTGCCAGAATCCAACGCCCACCACTCAGGCTCCAACCCGAAATCTCCAAGTATTTCCCAACTCAGAGCTGGCAATCTGGAGAAAAATTACTTCAAAAGCACAAAGAGAACAGTCAAGATGTTAAATGATTTCAATATCACAAACATTTATCAGAGGGCATGCATGGCCTGTCAAGTTACTTTTGGGGGAATGAAAGATGGGGGACAAATGACAGGGAGAGACAGAGAATGGAAGAAGAGGGGGGGGGTGAGAGAGAGAAAGGAGGAGAAGAAGAAGAAGAAGAAGAAGAAGAAGAAGAAGAAGAAGAAGAAGAAGAAGAAGATGAAGATATTGGATTTATATCCCGCCCTCCACTCCGAAGAGTCTCAGAGCGGCTTACAATCTCCTTCACCTTCCTCCCCCACAACAGACACCCTGTGAGGTGGGTGGGGCTAGAGAGGGCTCTCACAGCAGCTGCCCTTTCAAGGACAACCTCTGCCTGAGCTATGGCTGACCCAAGGCCATTCCAGCAGGTGCAAGTGGAGGAGTGGGGAATCAAACCAGGTTCTCCCAGGTTCTCCCAGATAAGAGTCCGCACACTTCACCACTACACCAAACTGGCTCTCTGGAGGGAAGAGAGGCTTCTCATTCTGCACTCCACACACAGGGAAATTATCTGGCTGCTAAGTTTGCAACAGCTCTTCCAACCAACCCTTTGGTTCTTGCAACCAACAGCTCTTTTCAAACCAACCCGTTTTTTTAGTAGTGACTGGGACTTCTGGGACTTGCCGCTTCTTTCTGACTTACACCATTTTTCTTTCATTGTCAATTTTATTTTGCACTAATTTGATTGGTCCAGTAAAAGGCCTTGCCTTGATTCTATTCTTGTTTCTGTAATTTTATTTTTCCAGTAACAAGATTGGGTTTTTTTAGTCTGCCTTTTTCTCATACTGATCATCACAGTGTTTTTTCCCCACTCCTTTTATTGTTTCTGCTTTACCATTTCACATAGCTTCAACAGCTGTCTTGTAAGCTCTGGGTACCCTATTCTGAAGGGCACTATATGTGCTTCCCATCCTATTTCTTGGCGAGAAAGGGCAGCCCACTTCCTCCATAAAGGGGGGGGGAAGTGACCTATCTCTTGGACAGAACAGGCAGTCCACTGCCTCCAAAAAGTGTGTGAGAGGAAAGCCCGCAGTCCTCTCCCCTGGGGAAGTGACCTGATATATGGGGAAATCTGCAGGAAAGATCCAGAGGCTGGCTCCTTTGCTGAGAGAGAGAGAGAGGTGTGGGAAGAGAAGATATAGAACCCCCCCGCCCCCTCCCCCAACAGAAGACTCCCACTCACCCAGTAGCCCAGGATGGTTGGGCAGGCCTTGCATGGTCAGGGAACTCTCCTGCACCCCCCCATCTGAAAGGTGAAGACCCCCCCGCCAAGATGTCTGCTCACTTGGCAAGGCATAGGCTGAAGGCACCACCCCCCCAATGCTGCCTCGACAAGGCAGGCCCCAGCCTGTCCTGCTACGGTGGCCCAATGCCCTTGCCTTCAGCAGAGAGCATTCCTCCCCCGAGGACAAGTGCACCCAACCGAGCATGGCAAGCCAGGCTGGACCTGCAATGAAGGCCAGAAATCACTCCCCCACCACACACCACCCTTCTCTCTCGAAGAAGAAGATATTGGATTTATATCCCGCCCTCCACTCTGAAGAGTCTCAGAGCGGCTCACAATCTCCTTTCCCTTCCTCCCCCACAATAGACATCCTGTGAGGTAGAAGAAGATATTGGATTTATATCCCGTCTCCACTCCGAAGAGTCTCAGAGCGCTCACAATCTCCTTTACCTTCCTCCCCCATGACAGACACCCTGTGAGGTAGATGAAGATACTGGATTTATAGTCTGCCCTCCACTCCGAAGAGTCTCAGAGCGGCTCACAATCTCCTTTACCTTCCTCCCCCATGACAGACACCCTGTGAGGTAGATGAAGATATTGGATTTATATCCCGGCCTCCACTCGGAAGAGTCTCAGAGCGGCTCACAATTTCCTTTCCCTTCCTCCCCCACAACAGACACCCTGTGAGGTAGATGAAGATATTGGATTTATATCCCGCCCTCCACTCCAAAGAGTCTCAGAGCGGCTCACAATCTCCTTTCCCTTCCTCCCCCCACAACAGACACCCTGTGAGGTAGATGAAGATATTGGATTTATATCCCGCCCTCCACTCCGAAGAGCCTCAGAGCGGCTCACAATTTCCTTTTCCTTCCTCCCCCACAAAAGACACCCTGTGAGGTGGGTGGGGCTGGAGAGAGCTATCCCAGCAGCTGCCCTTTCAAGAACAACCTCTGCCAGAGCTATGGCTGACCCAAGGCCATGCTAGCAGGTGCAAGTGGAGGAGTGGGGAATCAAACCCGGTTCTCCCAGATAAGAGTCCGCACACTTAACCACTACACCAAACTTGCTCGAGGGCAAGTGCACTCAGCTGAGCAAGGCAAGCCAGGCCAGGCCTGCAATGGAGGCCAGAGATCACCTCCCCCCCTCCTCCGAGGGCAACTGCACCCAGCCGAGCAAGGCGAGTGCACCAAGGTAGAGCAGACCAAGCAGCCTGGGGTTTGTCTTGCAATGTCAGCAGACGGCACCCGCCCCCCTGCCCCTCCTCCACACCACCCCTGCCCAAACAGGATTGTGTACCATCTAAAGTTATTAGTCACTGCACAATTAATTTTAAAAGGTGCATGTGCCTTTTTCTGTCGCATTAATATGATATACTGTATGCAATGCACCATTTCTGGACAAAATTCCCTGGTTTCCATATGGCAAAAGCTGGCTAAATCAGAAGTAACTGCCTGGTGGCCCCTTTAACTTCATTTCTGTAAAGTACTGGGGTTGGCGCAGTAAGAGACCAGAGTCGGAGAGTGATTTCAGCAAGCTTTACTTCAGGAACACAAACACAGACTGAGCTCTATTCAAACCTCCCGCTCCTTTATACAATTCTTGCCCCCTTCTGATTGGACCTTAACTATGTACATGGATTGGCTATTTACAGAGGCCTAAGGGCCTATCAGGGTACAGTATGAGCCTAGATGTTGATTGGCTACTTATGTTTCAATCCTTCCCCTGATTGGGCACACTTAGGCCTTCTCTGGAACCCTGGTGTGGAGTACAAGCTTGGCTTGTTCAGCTTCCCTCCAAAAGTAACAGTTCTCCATTTGAACCTAGGACACAACAATTTCCTTGTTTTCAAAGTCTTACCTCCTCTTCTGTCCATTCTGAGGGATCAACTGCATGGGAGGGGAGACAGAACTGCTGGCAAACTCCTCGCTTGTAACGGACAGTCTCAGACTGCGAACTGTTGTCTTTGGGGATGTAACTGCAGTGAAAAGAATAGAGACAGAATAAACAGTCACAAAACAGAAGATTATTCTTGCATTCCTCCCCATACATGACGAAGTAAAACACTTAAAGTCAAGGAAGTTTTCTTCCTTGTAGGATGCCAGATTTTTACCTAAAACAAGCAAGATACATCTCAAGGCTTTTTCATATCTGCTAACAAAGATGCTCTCTAATATCCAGAATACAAGCCTTCAATCAAAGCCCTCTAATGATTCAGATTTATTAACGGCCCATGGCCAGTATGTACAAAAAGATACTACAACAGTCACACACACAAAGAAAACATTCCTACAATTAAAAACACAAATTTACAACTCTCATAAAGCAGATAAGCATATCGGGATCCCATATTTACTTGAGAAATACAAAATATTTACTTGAGAAATATATATAAAAGAGTGCAATTTTATCACTTGAGCACGAAACTTTGCTATTTTCTTCATAGTCTCCATGTTTATATCAGAGAAAAACTTACTAATTTCCACACTGGAGATTTCAGAGCCTCTCTTTGATATCAATGAGATAAAGGCTGAGCGAATTTCGTTGTATAGCAAACAATGTAGTAAAACACGTCGTCGTCTCAATCGCATCAACATTATAGGGACAGAATCTTTCGGCTTGAGGCATCTTGTTATATCTGCCCTTGACCGCTGCTGATGGCACCACTGCTAACCTTGCGAAAGAGAAAGCTCTTCTCTTATTTGCATTTTCCAGGCTATATAAATAAGAGGCCAGTTGCAGGAGATAACGTCTTTCAAGAAGTCCTCTAATGTATCCTACTCAAAAGATATCCTCAGGGTTGATATCAGCTTCTAGAAACATTAACTTTCAGCAAGGCAGCCAATCTCCATTCAGATGACATCTGGATAATTCAGCTCAGATCAGCCGATATGCTTTTTGAGCACCTGCAGGGACTAATCAAAAACTATTCCAGCGGAATTCTTCACATGCTATCAAAAGCTATTCTGGGCTGAATTCTGCCTTGTCATGGGTTGTCAGAACTAAAACCAGCCTAGATTAGCAGGTCTAAGACTCCACAGTTCAAACTGCTACAGGTACTCTCAAGATTATCTGACTACAGACACCCTGTAGCCAGACATTTTTGGGTGGGGGGGCCAAGGGGATAAAAAATTTTCGGGGGGGGGGGCTGTGGGGCTTGGTTGCTTCTTCCAGCGGCCAACTGCCCAGCCCCAGCTCTCTCTCTTGCACTCTCTCTCTGTCACTCTCTCGTGCCTTCTCTCTCTCTCACTCGCTGTCACTCTCTCTCTCCTGCTGTCTCTCTCGCTCTCACACTCACTTCTGCTGTCGCTTTCTCACTGTCGCTGTCACTCTCTTGTGCTCTCTCTCATTTGCTGTCTCTCTCTCTCACTGTCTCATGCTCTCTCTCTCACTCGCTGTCGCTCTCTCTCCGTCGTTCTTGCTGTCACTCTCTCTCCTGCTCTCTCACTCGCTGTCGTTCTCTCTTGTGATCTCTCTCTCTTGCTCTCTCTCACGGTGGGTGGGGAAATAGCCTGGGAATGGAGGGGCCCTACAGAGGGAAGGAGGGTTACATAGAGTGGCCCGCCCCCTTTCCCCATAGCTATGGGCCTGACAACAGAAAACAATAGTTTGATGGCCATTGCCTTGTGTCTGATACAAGATTCTTTCTCCCCAAAGGGACAACAAGCTCATGAGTCTGTTACCCTTGAGACAAGCTGTGACAGAATGCCTCACCCCCTCCTCTGTTGAGTTTCTAAAGTGTCATTCTTTGTCTCTTGTCTCTGGAAGAGCAAGACGCTAATTCAGTTTCCAGCCATAGTTATGCAAATAACTGGACTTGTAAACGAACTGAGGGATTTGGTGTTAGGAATCTCCAGGTGACTCCTGGGAGGCTCCTGGGTGATCCAAGAATGCATTTGGGACTTGACAGGACAAGGTAACAAGGGGCGGAGAGGGATGTCAGAGGCTCATTAAAAGTGCTAGCATCAAAGTGGAGAGGCTCTCTTGGAGCTGGGCCTTGGAAAAGAGCAGACTGCTGTGCTCTGATGAGCAGCCAGCAGCCATACTGATTGACCATGTGGCTGGCCCTGGCTGGATGCAGGAAACCTGCGGTAATGGGACAGCCTTAGAACATTTAGCAACTTACTAAGCTTAGGATTGCCTGCACTACTACTCCAACTTCTCGTAGGGCATGTTTTTAAAACAGAGAGAGGAGGAATGTGATTAGAACCACCTTTTATTTGATCTTCTGGCCACTGATTGTGTGCTGGGATAAAATTATACTTGTAAGCTCTTTGTCTTTTAAAGAAACATTTCAATATTTTGGATGCTGGCTGTAAAGCTCTGGGCGCCATAGTTCTCCAACCACCTTAGACCATGCTACTTTAAGAGGAGAATCCTGGGGGGAAGACAGGCAATTGGCAGTGGTGCCAAACCTCCAGGGGTCTCCCAAAGACGGACATTGGTAGGCAGGTGCTGGGTAGCAGAGGACCTTGAGGCCAGGCCTCAGAACTAGAAAGAGGGATTGAGAGTTGTGTTCCTCGAATTTGAGATCCCTAAACTGAGCAGGTGGTGGCAGTGTGCTGTAGAGGCAGGAAGCAGAATAGCACTCTCCAAGCAGCCATGTTATTCTGTTGGCTCACCCCGCCCCCATTCAGCCTGGCTCCTAGATTTAAAGGCACAGACACACCGTCTAAAAAGCAAGCCTTTCCAAGTGTCTTCTTAAGCATTCTGAAATGGAAAGATACATGGTAGCTGTTGGGGTGGAGTTTCCCCCCACCGCCCAGCTGACCGAGGGTGGGAAGGAGCTTGCAAAATCGGGAGATACTCCGCTGGGACCTGGAGATTGACAAGCCTACAAACAACCAAACTACAAGCTATATGCCTCTGAACTTCCTGTAAGCACTTGCTATGTCACAGACAGCCAAAACATCTTATCTTTGCACATCAATACACTGATGACACCCAGCTATATCTGTTCTTGGATGGCTGCCCAGATATCACCCCACATAATCTGGCCGCAGGTTTGGAGGCTGTGGTGGGATGATTAAAAAAGAGAGTAGACTGAGACTGAATCCAATTAAGGCAGAGGTTCTGTGGCTTGGGCACAGACTTCCCACTCTTGACGGAGTGTCAATATGTCAAGAATTCGATATGATTCTGGATGCCTCCTTAACTATGGTGGCCCAGGTCACGAAGAATACCAGGTTGGCATTTTTCCATCTACACCAAGCACAGCAATTAGCCCCCTTCCTGTCACGCCCCGACTTAGACACAGTAAAACACATAACAATCACTTCCAGGCTAGACTACTGTAACTCACTCTACGCTGACCTGCCCTTGAGGCCAACCCAGAAGCCCCAACTGATCCAGAATGTGATGGGAATGCCAAGGATACAGGGCCAGCCCTAGTGCACTTGGCGCCCCAGGCAGACTAAGTGCCCACTGCCCCCCGCCACAGGGCCTCCTGGTCCCCCCTCTTCTTTGCAGTCCCCCCACAGTGTGCTTATAGGAGCACTGCCCGCCAGCCTCCTGCTTACCCACTCGACAGGCACTGCACTCTCTTAATAGACGGTAGGAAGAGGCTTCACTCACCCCTTCTTTCCTGTTCCAGAAGAAAGCGATGCCTGCCAAAGCAGGAAAGCAGGAGACTAGTGTCACTCCTCTGAGCGTGCTGGGGGGGGGGGGAGGTGGCCTGAAAGGATGGCACATATACAACCTGTGCTGTGCCAGCTACACTGGTTCCCAGTGGAGTACTGAGTCAGGTTCAAGGTCTTGGTGTTAAGCTTTTTTTTAAAATAAATAACAGTATTGAAAAGTTAACACAATAATATAAGAATATAAAGCGTGTGAATCAAATTAGCTACATACATAAATGGGTCAAAAAGCTGAAATAATTACCATTTAAATTTCCATCTGAATAACAATTACAATATTAAACCCTTAACTGAGCATACATTAATTGATCTTTAAGAGTCATAGTGCTTTCTAAATAGGGTTGAATATTTAACACCAAAATGGGTGTAATGATGTATTGTGAGTAAATAATAATTGGAAGGGATGCAGAGAATACATTTATGGTAAAGTGGACTGGTGAATAATGAATAGTGAAATTATGAATATGGTAATCTGAAGAGAAGGTGCAGTGTCAAATGAGTTATGAAAATATCAAAAATCTAAAAACAACACTAAGCTTAAAAAAAGATGAAAACAAATTAAGATAGTTATAACAATAGATCTAAAAATTAAATTAACTGACCTGTGTCATGACTTAACTGCAGAGGTATAATGGAGTATAGAGTGGGTAGAAATAGTTTTGATTTGTTCCAGCACATCTTTCCAAAAGTCTTGTAACATTGGGCATTCCCACCAGCAATGGGAATATGTTCCTATCTGATCACATTTTTTCCAGCATAGAGGAGATCTACCTTTTGAGAAGGTAGCTTGTCTTTGCGGAGTAATGTACCATCTGTGAAGAATTTTAAAGGACTGTATTCTAGTCACAGATACAGGAGAGCTAAAAAGAGAGGAGGAGTATTAGATTCCCTTCTAGAAATGCTTTGGGTCGAAATTGAGGGCCGAAAAGGAAATTTAACTATGGGAGTTTGTTATCGCCCACCAAATCAAAAGATAGAGGACGATTATAATATGATGAAAGGATTAAAGATAGTGGCTAAACATAAAAACTGTGTTGTAACAGGTGATTTTAACTACCTGCAGATTGATTTGGTCAATATTTGTTCTGGTCAAGAGAAAGAGATTGAGTTTCTAGACGCTCTCAATGACAGTGCTATGGAGCAGATGGTCACAGAACCTACCAGGGGTGGGGCGATCCTGGATTTGGTCCTAAGTAATGCCCAAGACTTGGTGAGAGATGTAAAAGTGATCGCACCGCTTGGGAGCAGTGACCATAACGTTATTGATTTCACCATTTGTATAAATAGGGAGTTGCCCCAAAAGACCAGCACAACCATGTTTAACTTTAAAAGGGGTAAATTCTCTGAGATGAGGAGGCATGTGAAGAGGAAACTGAAAGGAAAGATAAATACAGTCAAAACCCTTGGGGAAGCTTGGAGGCTATTTAAAACTACAATCCTAGAAGCTCAGATAAAATATATACCACAAGTTAGGAAAGGCACAAACAGGTATAAGAAAAGGCCTGCATGGTTAACAAATAAAGTAATGGAAGCTGTAAAAGGTAAGAAGGACTCCTTTAAGCGGTGGAAAGCTAGTCCAAGTGAAATTAATAAAAGGGAACACAGGCTGTGGCAGATCAAATGCAAGATTGTGATCAGGAAGGCAAAAAGAGACTATGAGGAGCATATTGCAAAAAACATAAAGACCAACAATAAAAATTTCTTCAAATATATTAGAAGCAGGAAACCAGCCAGGGAGGCAGTGGGGCCAAAGGATTAAAGATAGTGGCTAAACATAAAAACTGTGTTGTAACAGGTGATTTTAACTACCTGCAGATTGATTTGGTCAATATTTGTTCTGGATGACCAAGGGGTAAAAGGATTACTGAAGGAGGATAGGGAAATGGCTGAAAAGCTGAACGCATTTTTTGCCTCCGTCTTCACTGTGGAAGATGAGAAGTGTTTGCCCGCTCCAGAACTGCTAATTTTGGAAGGGGTGTTAAAAGACCTGAGTCCGACTGAGGTGGCAAGAGAGGAGATCCTACAACTGATTGACGAATTAAAAACTAATAAGTCACCAGGTCCGGATGGCATACATCCAAGAGTTCTGAAAGAACACAAAGTTGAACTTGTGGATCTTCCGACAAAAATATGTAATCTTTCATTGAAATCTGCCTCTGTTCCTGAGGACTAGAAGGTAGCTAATGTCACCCCCATCTTTAAAAAGGGTTCCAGAGGAGATATGGGAAACTACAGGCCAGTCAGTCTGACCTCAATACCGGGAAAGTTGGCAGAAACCATTATCAAGGACAGAATGAGTAGGCACACTGATGAACACGGGTTATTGAAGAAGAATCAGCATGGGTTCTGTAAGGGAAGATCTTGCCTCACTAACCTGTTACATTTCTTTGAGGAGGTGAACAAACATGTGGACAAAGGGGACCCAATAGATGTTGTTTACCTTGACTTCCAGAAAGCTTTTGATAAAGTTCCTCATCAAAAGCTTCTTAGTAAGCTCGAGAGACATGGAGTAAAAGGACAGGTCCTCTTGTGGATCAAAAACTGGCTAATTAATAGGAAGCAGAGAGTGAGTATAAATGGGCAGTCTTCACAGTGGAGGACGGTAAGCATTGGGGTGCCACAGGGCTCAGTACTGGGTCCTATGCTCTTTAACTTGTTCATAAATGATTTGGAGTTGGGAGTAAGCAGTGAAGTGGCCAAGTTTGCAGATGGCACTAAATTGTTCAGGATGGTGAGAACCAGAGAGGATTGTGAGGCACTCCAAAGGGATCTGTTGAGGCTGGGTGAGTGGGCGTCAGCATGGCAGATGAGGTTCAATGTGGCCAAGTGCAAAGTAATGCACATTGGGGCCAAGAATCCCAGCCACAAATACAAGTTGATGGGTTGTGAACTGGCAGAGACTGACCAAGAGAGAGATCTTGGCGTCATGGTAGATAACAAGACAGTGTGCAGTTGCAATAAAAATGTTGACTGCGGGGTGACATGATACAAGTTTACAAGATTATGCATGGGATGGAGAAAGTAGAGAAAGAAGTACTTTTCTCCCTTTCTCACAATACAAGAACTCGTGGGCATTCAATGAAATTGCTGAGCAGTTGGGTTAAAACGGATAAAAGGAAGTACTTCTTCCCCCAAAGGGTGATTAACATGTGGAATTCACTGCCACAGGAGGTGGTGGCAGCTACAAGCATAGACAACTTCAAGAGGGGATTGGACAAAAATATGGAGCTGAGGTCCATAAGTGGCTATTAGCCATAGTATATTACTGGAACTGTCTGGGGCAGTGATGCTCTGTATTCTTGGTGCTTGGGGGGGGGGGCAAAGTGAAAGGGCTTCTAGACCCACTTGTGAACCTCCTGATGGCACTGGGTTTTTTTGGGGGGGATACTGTGTGACAGAGTGTTGGACTGGATGGGTCATTGGCCTGATCCAACATGGCTTCTCTTATGTTCTTATGAATATATGGTCGACCATTGATCTTCAGAAAGAGTAACATTACAGTCCCAGCTTCATAATAATAATAATAATAATAATAAATTTTATTTCTATCCCGCCCTCCCCACCTCAGCAGGCTCAGGGCGGCTAACAACATTTTATAAAAACATACAATAATAATAATAAAACCTTAAAATTTAACAATATAAAACATCAACAATAAACTTAATAACATTAAAACCAGTTCAATAAATAGAGTTATTCTGCGGTATAGTTCTTCAACCGCGTTGGCGGCTCCTTAATTTCTGATCTTCCTAACAGTCCGGGTGTGCAAATTTGAAAAGGACGGTCTTGCAGGCCCTGCGGAACTGCTCAAGGTTCCGCAGGGCCCGCACCTCCTCGGGGAGTCGGTTCCACAGAGTAGGAGCCGCAATCGAGAATGCCCGTGCTCTGGTGCTCTGATATTTTATCTCCTTCGGCCCGGGGATGGTCATTAGATTTTTCCCAACTGACCTCAGTGCTCTCTGGGGTTCGTATGGGGAAAGACGGTCCCTCAGGTAGGCAGGTCCTCGGCCATATAAGGCTTTAAAGGTAACGACCAACACTTTGTACTGGACTCGGTATACAATCGGCAGCCAGTGCAGTTCACGCAGCCCCGGCTGTATATGCTCTCGTTTTGGGAGTCCCAGCAACAGCCTGGCTGCCGCGTTTTCAATGTTTTTGAGATGTAGGCTGAATGTTGCTTTCCAGATTAAGCACAATATTGTATATGGCGGAAATAAGGCCTTTTGACCTAGCAACCAATGAGTCTGTTTTTCGAAGGTTGTCAGTGGGGTCTTCAAAATTTTTGAAATATTGAGTGAGGTCAATGCATGACTTAGCTGAAGATAGAAGAACCAAGGTGGACCATTGGTACGGATAAAACGAACTCATGATTGCTTCCAATTTTGCAGGTATGTTCATTGGTAAGAGTGAAGACTTTGAATAGTTAATATGCAGACCGGAAATTTTACTGAAGGATGATAGAACAGCTTGAAGTCTTGAAAGTTAATTCTCTGGATCTGTGATGTAAAGTAGCATATAATCTGCAAAAAGGCTGATTTTAAATTCATGCTGACCAATGCTAGTTCCGTGAATGAGAGGATCATGTCGTATGAGGGCTGCAAGAGGTTCTAAAGCCAAGGCAGAAAGAGCAGGAGACAATGGACAGCCCTGTCTAGTTCCTCGCTGTAAATGGAAGGTGTCAGATATTAAGCTATTGATCTTGAGTTGTGCTGAAGGTTCTGAATAGATAGCTTGAATAGCCTGGGTGAACGTGTCGCCAAAACCCATATATTTCATCAACAATAGGAGGAATGAAATCTCAAGAGAATCAAATGCTTTCTCTATATCGAGAGAGAGGAGAAATGCAGCTGATTTAGACGATTCACATGAGAACATTATATGAAGGATTTTGTGGATGTTATCTGTTATTTCACGTCCCAGCATAAATCCAGTTTGGTCAGTATGGATATATCTTGTAATGAGTGAATTCAGACGCTTAGCCAATGTGGCTGTGAAGATTTTATAATCTTGATTTAAAAGAGATATAGAATGGAACAAGGCAGAATTGGTGAGATTCTTGTTTGGTTTAGGGAGGACAATACTAGAAGCAGCATTCCATGTTCTAGGTAAAGTGCCAGATGATAGAAACTCATTGCAGGCGTTGGTCAGCGGATAAAGATTTGTTGAGAATTTTCTGTAGAACTCAGAGGGGTAGCCGACCAGTCCTGGCGCCTTATTATTCTTGAGATGTTTAATAGTGTCCATGATTTCCTCAGGTTCAAACGGCTGATCTAGACTGACCAAGAGAGAGATCTTGGGGTCATGGTAGATAACTCACTAAAAATGTTTTTATTGCGTTTGCAATAAAAAAGGCCAACGCCATGCTGGGAATTATTAGGAAGGGAACTGAAAACAAATCAGCCAGTATCATAATGCCCCTGTATAAATCGATGGTGCGGTCTCATTTGGAGTACTGTGTGCAGTTCTGGTCGCCGCACCTCAAAAAGGATATTATAGCATTGGAGAAAGTCCAGAAAAGGCAACTAGAATGATTAAAGGGCTGGAACACTTTCCCTATGAAGAAAGGTTGAAACGCTTGGGACTCTTTAGCTTGGAGAAACGTCGACTGCGGGGTGACATGATAGAGGTTTACAAGATAATGCATGGGATGGAGAAAGTAGAGAAAGAAGTACTTTTCTCCCTTTCTCACAATACAAGAACTCGTGGGCATTCCATGAAATTGCTGAGCAGACAGGTTAAAACGGATAAAAGGAAGTACTTCTTCACCCAAAGGGTGATTAACATGTGGAATTCACTGCCACAGGAGGTGGTGGCAGCCACAAGCATAGCCACCTTCAAGAGGGGTTTAGATAAAAATATGGAGCAGAGGTGGAACTGTCTGGGGCAGTGATGCTCTGTATTCTTGGTGCTTGGGGGGGGGGGGCAAAGTGAAAGGGCTTCTAGACCCACTTGTGAACCTCCTGATGGCACTTGGGTTTTTTGGGGGGGATACTGTGTGACACAGAGTGTTGGACTGGATGGGCCATTGGCCTGATCTAACATGGCTTCTCTTATGTTCTTATGAAAATTACGGTGGTCTTCAGAGAGTCTGTTAAGACTGGGGTGCGAAGAGAGAAAATTATTAATTGAAGTTGGAGATGGATTTTGAGAAGTATATAAGGAGCAGTAGTATTCCAAAAAATTTTTTACAATATCTTCAGATTTGGTTAGCAGATTACCCTTTTTGTCTTTAGAAGCACAGATGTGCTTGGATTTCGAGACCTGTTTTATTCTCCAGGAAAGGAATTTTAAGGAATGAGACGAGTTAGTCCAATGTTTCTGCTTAATATGTAGAAGTTTCTTCTGTATTTGTGAGGTTTCAAGCATCTCTAACATTTTACGTTCTGAGAAAAGTTTTCTATAAGTCTTCTAGCCTCCTCTTTCTTTGTGTTGTAGTTCAAGTTGTATTCTATCTAGCAGTTTTTGTTTGAAGGCTTCTCCGCGTTTTCTTAGATGAGATGAGAGGGAGATGATATTGCCTCGGACAACTGCTTTCAGAGCTTCCCATGTGATAGATGCTGATGTACCAACATTAGCATTATCTTGCAAATATTGCTTTATGAATGTCAATTTGTTGAGTAGATTCTTCATTGTATAATAGAGTATTATCAAATGACCAATTTCTGGTGGCCCTGGAGGCAGCTAAAGGTGTTAGTGTGCACATCACCCAAGCATGGTCTGACCATATGATTGAGTCAATGTCCGCATTGCAAGCCTGATGAAGAAGTGGATTGGAGAGAAGAATATAATCAATCCTGGTGTAAGTATTATATCTTGAAGAGTAGTACGTATAATTCTTTTCTGTGCTATGAAGAAATCTCCAGGCATCTGTCAAGTGGTGATCATTCAAGAGCAGTTGAAGTTTGGAAGGATTTTGATGAGATTTAGCTTTGAGAGGTAGAGGCGAAGAGTGATCCAAGGCTCGGTCTATCACACAGTTGAAGTCACCTCCAACGATCAGCTTGCCTTCCTGAAAATTTTGAAGTGTGGTAAAGACTTCGTCTAGGAAAGAAAGTTGGGCATTATTTTGGGCATAAATTGATGCTATTGTAATTTTTTGATCGTCCAGCAGACCTTTAATAAAAATAAAACGGCCCTGGGGGTCTAGTTTTGTGGCCTGATGGTTGAAACGTAGCTTATGTGAGAGAAGAATTGAGACTCCCCTAGAATTTGAGCTGCCTTTGGCATGATACTGAAATTGAATCCATTTGGCTTTCAGAAAGGTACGGTCCGTAGACTTCAAATGAGTTTCCTGGAGTAGGACTATGTCTGAATGCTGTTTCAAAAGATAATTCAGGATGCGTTTTCTTTTAATAGAATTGTGAAGACTTCTGACTTTAAGAGAGGTGATGGTCCAGTTACGTGCCATGTGAAAAAGTTATAGGTAAAGAGTTAGGACTGTTGTTGAAGGGTTAAATGAAAAGAAATGTCTGATAGTGAGTGTTGATTGTATGGAAAGCCACGACACAGGTATCAAATTAACAAAAATTAAAATATGGAGAAATAAATCTAAATCTATATAAATGAGGGTGGAGTCAGCTAGAATATCAATATTTAGGGGGCTGGACTTTAATTAAAATTGAAACAGTTAAAAGAAGACAGAAAAACTAGTAGTGGATGTGCCCGAAGAGCACAATGTAATAGACCAAAGGGTGATTAACATGTGGAATTCACTGCCACAGGAGGTGGTGGCGGCCACAAGTATAGCCACCTTCAAGAGGGGTTTAGATAAAAATATGGAGCACAGGTCCATCAGTGGCTATTAGCCACAGTGTGTGTGTATGTATAAAATTTTTTGCCACTGTGTGACACAGAGTGTTGGACTGGATGGGCCATTGGCCTGATCCAACATGGCTTCTCTTATGTTCTTATGCTTATTCAAACTGAATCAAGGATATTTTTCTAATACAATTAATCTACAATTAGATATAGCTGAGTGTGGAATGTCAATATACATATGTCTATATATACTACTAATTAGTTACAACAAATGATATTGCAAAGAATATTAATTAGCCAGACAATCAATATAATACCCAAGATGAATTAATTATGATATAAAAATTTTCCTTAGCACCTAGTATTTAGAACTTAACAGCAACCATCAATTCCAACAAGAGTTAATTGTTATTAAAATTCATTATTAAAACTTGCAATTAAGCAGTAACTATTAATAAATACTACGAAGCAATGTTATGGAGATTATTAAATAACGATACAATCAATCTATTAACTGGTACAAAATTATTAGAATATAGAAACTTTTTTAAATCTTATGGAAAAAACACACCTTCAACAATTAATGCTTAAAACCAGAATATTAACAAGTACAACTAATTAAGAGCTATTATAAAAATTAAACAGAGCTTGTACTTGTTTAAATTCTCTTCCCTTCCCCCTCCTTGTTTTATAGTAATAAAAATATAAAATTGTTAAAAGTTAGAATACCTTAAAGAATTAATGCACTACCTAGAGAGGTGTAGGACTGAGTGTGAAGAATTAATAAAATTATGAAGCTATGTAACTATATACAGGTTGTTGAATTACAAGTATTCAAATACTCGCAGGATGAACTAAGCTGAAGGAAACGTATGGCTGTGAAGCTTTTAAAAAAGTGAGTTAAATGGGATGTATATAAGACAGCTATAATGGAACTATTGTGGATGAACACTGTGCTGTCAGAATGTAAAAAATAGATGGTTACTTAAACAAACAAACCGCTAAATCAGAGTGCTGGTTGTGTCTGAGCAATGAGATGCAGTAACAGATTAAATAGTGCACCACACTCTACTAAAGTGAATAAATATTTAATAATATTTCAGTCTCACTTAACCCAGGAAAGGAAAGTTCCCCGAGTTAACAGAGCACAGGCTCTGAGAGAAGAGACTGTTTAACTAAATAGAAAAACTGGCAAACAATGAGTTAACAGTGAAAGCCCCCCCCCCTTCCCCCTTAGAGCTGAATCAGCAATGAGTTAAGTTGGCTTGGGCATTCACAGTGCAAACAAACCTAGCGATTGTGACAGAGTTCTTCCTTACAGAACAAGATGAAATACAAAAACCTTTGTGAAAAATTGGAAACAATAAATCAGAAACGGTCCCATAGATTAACGAACTACCACTTTATCGTCTCTGGGGGGAGAGCTTGGATGTTTTCGCTTTTGGGTTAGCTTGGAAGTATCAGACAGTAACGGCAACTGCAGGGACCGTAGGAGAGTGACGCCTTACAAGAAATCCTCAACTGTGTAGATCCTGTTTTTGTAAGTCACACGGAATTTTAAAAGGTTAAACCAGCAATATCTAACTTTGGAATGCCTAAGAGAGTCAGTGACTTGCTTCAAATCCCGGCGCTTGGATAAAACCTCCTAGGGGTGATCGGGAAAAACCAAAATACGTTCCCCTTTGTATTGCAAAGAACCAGAACTGTGGGCTGCTTCTAGGATCATGCGTCTTGTGCGGGCTTCTGGTATGACTGCTATAATGTCCCGCGGCCCTTTTCTAGTCGAGTGATTTGGCGCGCCCATTCTAAAGGCTGCTGTAATATATGGTGAAGAAGAAGAAGACTGCAGATTTATACCCCGCCCTTCTCTCTGAATCAGAGACTCAGAGCGGCTTACAATCTCCTATATCTTCTCTCCCCACAACAGACACCCTGTGAGGTGGGTGGGGCTGAGAGGGCTCTCACAGCAGCTGCCCTTTCAAGGACAGCTCCTGCGATAGCTATGGTTGACCCAAGGCCATGCCAGCAGGTGCAAGTGGAGGAGTGGGGAATCAAACCCGGTTCTCCCAGATAGGAGTCCACACACTTAACCACTACACCAAACGGGTGTAAAGCCTTGCTCAAGCTCTAGTTCTTGCGCCACCCAATCGGAGATGAAGGCAGGGAGGTCAGATTCAAAAGACATATTTTCTGCAAATGGGACTGCCGGGCTGATGCCTCAAGGTGTAAGATCCGATCATGCAATGCGCCATGTTCTGAGCGGAGGCTACTTATGTCTTCCCTCAGAGCAGAGCACATTTCTTTGGCACCTTCTGCAGACTGACATTTTGTAATGTTAGTTTAAAGTTTGCAAATTGGTCAGTCAGTGGCTGAATAGACGCTGCTATTGTTTCTTTAATTTTAAGTTCTACTTGTGTTCAATAAAGCAGTGAATGCGGCATCGTTGATGGTAGGAATTACTGGGGCTGAAGAGGTCTCTTCAGTCGCCATGGAGTCAGAGTCGGCCGAGTCGTCAGCGTTAGAATTGGGTTGAGATATTTTAGGGAAGAAAGTGGTAATAGCCTTCCTGTCAGCGCTGTTAGGCTGAGGTTTGTCTGAGCCGGATTTTCTCATTATATTTAAAACAAACGGAAATTTTGAATGCCTGAAGATAAAGAAGTGGAGTAAGGAGGGACGGAGCTCTCAGATTATGTTGCCATTCCGCTCGGCATCAAAGCTACGCCCCCTTGGTGTTAACCTTTAAGGCCTTAAGTGGTCTGGGACCTGTATTCCTTTGGAGCCACCTCCTCGGATATGTCCCTATGAGGGTGTTATGCTCCTCTGAAAACAACCTCCTCGTGATCCCTGGTCCCAGATATCTGTCTGAACCGGACCAGAGCCAGGGGGGGTTTTTTGTTCTTGCCTCCAACCTGGTTGAACTGTCTGCCAAATGCCACCAGGACCCTGTGGGACTTAATGCAATTCCACAGAGCCTGCAAGGCAGAGATGTTCTGCCAGGATTTTTGTTGAGGACTACAATAGTTTCCATCTTCTTTTCTTTTCTTCCATCTTCTCATGTCAGCCTCCTATTCATCCTACTCATGAGACGGCAGCATGATCCAGAAAGGGTTTAAATTTACATTAAGAATGCTATCTGAGATTATGTGTAATGTAAGAAGGATTGTTTTAATAATTTTCAATGTTTTAATGCTGATGTTTTTAATTTTTTGTATATTGCCCAGAGCCCTGTGTATTCAGGGATGGACAATTCACAAATCTAAAATATAAACAAACAAAAAAACCAATGGAATTAATTGAACTATTATTGACTTATTTGCATTCACACAATTGACAGATTTATTTAGTTTCTGGAATGTGAAACTGTTTCAATCAAGGTATCTTTTCTGAAAAGTAGTACTCCTGTTGAAAAGAAATGGCATTTTTCCCAGGGCTTGATCCAACGTATTTGGTTGCTGAGATGAATAAAATTTTCTTCCAGAAGGAAAACAATAATAATTTTGGTTAGAGAGTACAGTTAGATGCGGCACCAGTATGTATCGAAAATGCTGGAGACATACTCCCCCACCCCACAGCATAACTGTGTTTTTAATTAACTTTTTAAAAATTAAAAGTGTTCTCTTGGCAACATCTATGCATGAGCATGTTCAGGTTGCCCTTTACAAACCCCAAACAACTGGCAAACACCAGGAGGGCTACCTCTCCATCCTTGCCACCTAGTAACCTTTCTTATTTTCCTTTTCTTCCCAAGGTGCCTTGAATACAGAGGTACACTTCTCCCCTTATGCTGTGCCTTCAGATACAGTGGTATATAGTGGATGAACATCATTACTGAATCATTCTCAGGTTTATGTGTAGTGGGGAGTTAGAGAAAGCAACAGCAAGCTTTACTTTCCCACCTACTTGATATGCATGCTCCATCCCTGATGCCACTGGCCATTCATCCAGTGGCATAGCATTAAAATGGGGCCAAATTCAGCATTCCTTGGCAAAGAGACTAGGAATTGCTTTTGGGAACAAAAGCTACAAGTGGTCAACTCCCTGCTAGAAAGTAAAACAAAAAAGTTAGAAGTTGCCTTGCCATTTAGTAAAAGTACTGCTAAAGGAAGATATCCTGCTGCTACTTGCCAGTTTTGCTTTGTAAAGACTGGGTGACATCATGCACAAGGAGTGGACGGTGGCTCAGTGGCAGAGCATCTGCTTGGGAAGCAGAAGGTCCCAGATTAAATCCCTGGCATCTCCAAAAAAAGGGTCCAGGCAAATAGGTATGAAAAACCTCAGCTGGAGACCCTGGAGAGCCACTGCTGGTCAGGGGAGGGACAGTGGCTCAGTGGTAGAGCATCTGCTTGGGAAGCAGAAGGTCCCAGATTCAGTCTCGGCATCTCCAACTAAAAAGGGTCCAGGCAGTAGGTGATGGAGATGGAGGGATGGTGGCTCAGTGGTAAAGCATCTGCTTGGTAAGCAGAAGGTCCCAGGTTCAATCCCCGGCATCTCCAACTAAAAAGGGTCCAGGCAAATAGGCATGAAAAACCTCAGCTGGAGACCCTGGAGAGCCGCTGCCAGTCTGAGTAGACAATACTGACTTTGATGGACCGAAGGTCTGATTCAGTAGAAGGCAGCTTCATATGTTCATGGGGAGGGACGGTGGCTCAGTGGTAGAGCATCTGCTTGGTAAGCAGAAGGTCCCAGGTTCAATCCCCGGCATCTCCAACTAAAAAGGGTCCAGGCAAATAGGTGTGAAAAACCTCCGCTTGAGACCCTGGAGAGCCGCTGCCGGTCTGAGAAGACAATACTGACTTTGATGGACCAAGGGTCTGATTCACTATAAGGCAGCTTCATATGTCCATATGACTGGAGCACTAAGATGTCCCCAGAGCAAACTGAGTCGAGCAGCCCTTGTGAGGCTTGCTGTGTTGCACTTGGCTCAGACCCAGCCAATGGAAACCAGTGAAGGCTAATTTATCAGCCCCCTTCCCCCCTTCTCGTGTAAGCAGGCCAGAGTTGAGTGGCTCCTGCAGTACTGCCGGTGATGGGGGAGCTTGGCTTGCACCTGGCTGCCAGCGGTCCTCAAAGGCCACTGGATGCATCCCTGTAAATTAAAGGATAAACACACTCATGCACAAGTGCTACAGCTGAAAGTACAGTCTCACATTCTTACCCCATTCTCTACCTTACATATCACAAATCTAGTCCTCAGTCTCAAAAGACTATACCAGATGTGATTCTTCCTCTCCACAACATTCTTACCTCACTGTTCCATTTTGGAATTCCTCAGTAGCCTGGTAATAGATGGTTATAGCCACTCGTGCGTCAGTGTCAAATGTGAACTCCACGTTGTAATGGATTTTGGCTTTGCTGACTTCCTCTCCTGGAGTCTTCACTTCCTCCGTGCATCTAGTAGATTGAGACACAGTCAAACATATTAATCTGCTCCAAGGATTTCCAGAAAATGAAGCCCAAGGAGCCCCATGCAGACTTGACATCTCTCTTCCACTAACGAGTTCACTCGATGGTTCCAGAGCTTAAGAAAGTAATAACTACTGTTGGCAAGAACTGGAACCAGCCTTACCTGAGGCTTCAAGGCCTGGTGTTGTGGCCCTGATGGTATAGCAACATTTCCATGAGAAAGAAGGGGCAAAAGTCCCAAAACCATTTTACAGGTTTTATGAATTTCAAAACTCATTATCTAATTTTTCATGGGGGTATAAAGGGTTGGTTGGGAAGAAAGGCAGCATGGGATAGCCCAATTTCATCACATCTTAGAAGTTAAGCAGGACTGGTACTATGGTTGCCAAGTCCCCTGCCTCCTCTGGCGGGGGACTTTCATACGCGCATGATGCAATGACATCACCTGGAAGTGATGTCATCACGCGGGCAATGCCTTGTGTGGCCGCTCTAGGCATTTCCAGGAAAACTCTATGGTTTTCCCAGACACTCTAGCCATTTGGGAGGGAAAAATTCTATGGTACCTATTGTGCCATAGAGTTTTCCCTCCCAAATGACTAGATTGTCCGAGAAAACCATAGTTTTCCTGGAAACGCCTAGAGGGGCCGGCACGTGACGTGGCCAGCACGATGACATCACTTCTGGATGACATCATCGCACCGGCAACGTAGGGGGAGGTTCCCCCCACCGGCTCAATGGGGACCGGTGGGTTGGGAACCCCCACCCAGAACGGGGGCTTGGCAGCCCTAGCTGGTACTTGGATGGGAGACCATCAAGAAAGGCTCTGTAAAGAACAGCAATGGCAAAATCCTGGTCTGGATTTCAGCTCTGACTCTTCACCTTCTTTGAGGGGAAGACTGCTGGTGCTGGAGGTGGATGGTCCCATTTTTGGAGTCTCCTGATGGTCAGACTCCACTTGGACAGGAGACAGAGTCTAGGAAGGGCTTACCTTCCAGCTTCTCTTTTTCTAGTGTGCATGAGAGCAATGTTTCAGCAATGGAGAGAAGGGGGTATTCACCCTGGTTCCCTTTCTCTCTCTGGCCTCTGCCCAGTTTGGTGTAGTGGTTAAGTGCGCGGACTCTTATCTGGGAGAGCCGGGTTTGATTCCCCACTCCTCCACTTGCACCTGCTAGCATGGCCTTGGGTCAGCCATAGCTCTGGCAGAGGTTGTCCTTGAAAGGGCAGCTGCTGGGAGAGCCCTCTCCAGCCCCACCCACCTCACAGGGTGTCTGTTGTGGGGGGAGAACCGGGTTTGATTCCCCACTCCTCCACTTGCAGCTGCTGGAATGGCCTTGGGTCAGCCATAGCTCTGGCAGAGGTTGTCCTTGAAAGGGCAGCTGCTGTGAGAGCCCTCTCCAGCCCCACCCACCTCACAGGGTGTCTGTTGTGGGGGAGGAAGGTAAAGGAGATTGTGAGCCGCTCTGAGACTCTTCGGAATGGAGGGCGGGATATAAATCCAATATCTTCTTCTTCATCATCATCCCCCGTCTTTGAGGGAAAGACCTGGTCTCCTTCCTCCTTGGCTGTCCCCAGACAGGCCTTATAAAAGAGTACCTGGAGGTGGGACTTTCCCAGGCATCTACCAATGTGTCTCAAACCCCTTTAGTGACTGGGCTGTTCCCAGGGGTCATTTTGTAAAAAAAAAAAGAGGTGCCAAAGCTCATTAGTACACCTCTCTTGCATAACTTATTTCCATATGCCCCACCCCCCTGACATCACCAGAAGGTGTGCTAAATTCTATCAGCTCAGCATCTATCTTAAAATGCTTCCTGAATTATAATTGTCATAATAAAACCTTGTTCCCATCATACTTTTAAAATGACTTTCTCCTGTGTGGGCACAGTGGCATGATGATTTCCATTTGTCAGCTTTATATGTTTTGATTATCTTCCCAATTTTTGGTGGGGGAAAAGATTAGAAAGTGTATCAGATCTTAGAGTTCAGCAAAATTTTCACAGGGGGGTTGAACAATGGAGCCCAGAAACAAGTATGGGGGGGGGGGGAGAAAGAAAGAGCGCAATAAAATGTAGAGGTTCTGGAGACGAGCTCTGCTCCTGTGAGCTCCAGCCCAAAATGAGGCCTAGCCGTTGCCCCTCCACACTCTCCAGCCTGCCATTTCTCCTCTCCTAGCCCCCCCACCTCAGGGCTAGGGCCATCCTATATTTTCCCAGGCTGTTTCTGGCTTCCAGGGCCTTCCACCTGCTCCAGGGAGCCTCCATTCTTTCCCCCAATTTCCTGATGCAACCCAGCTGCCTGCTGCTGACATCACTTCACCTTCCCTCCCCTATTCATTCCTTGGCAGCCAAGGATGGCCACTTGAGACTTCTGCTGCCCAAGTCAGCAGTGGCAGGCACCACTGTGGCGGGCTCTTCAGGCTACTCAACAAGCGGCTAGTGTGGGGGCAGGAGAGAATCTTTAGGGTTTGTAGAATCTTTCGGGCTCAAGTGCCGTGTTCTACTGGAGAAAGTTTTTCTTCCAGACATTTCGTTCTCGGCTGCGGAGAACATCCTCAGTGGCGTTGCAGCCGGAGCAGGCGCTCTGACCTTCTTGGCTGCTGTGCGTTGAGTGAGGCCAGGGCTGTTGGAGAGCTGCTATTTCTAGGCTGGAGGGGGTGTGGTGAAAGGGCAATAGGTTTGTGGATGTGCCCATTGTTTGGTGGGGCTTCCTGGAAGGGTAGTGATAAGGAAACTGGCTGTTGAATGTGACCATTGTTCTGTGTTAATTGCTGGGAGGGTTGGAAGGGGTGTGAAGAAAAGGAAGATGGAGAGAATCTGTCCACAGACACTAATCCCACTGGCTCTTGAATGGCAAAAGGGTGGGTGAGGAGTTTTCCTGGCTCTGGTGGGCAGTGAGTTTTGGATGGAACAGAAGCCATGGCCCCCTCAGTCCTTGAGAAGTCTCTGCTACCAGAATGATGCAGAGTATGGGTGAGTTCCAACATGCGGGAATAGAAATGTCTTATTAAAACATAGAACTTGATCTGTGTCTTCATCTGACGTGATCTGTCTCAAATTTAGCAGCTAAAAAAATAACCATGATCAGTGTGCTATTCAACCTATGGCTCACCCCAAAACCAATATTTATTTTTGTATCCTGGGCTAAAGAGCTGAGAGATACATCCTGAGGCAACAGTTTGGAAATATGACCCAATAAACATGTGTATGGGGGGGGGGGGGTGGTCTTTGGTGTCAAGGTTTGTTTGTTTGACAGCTAATAAAGATTCCAAGATCCTTTCTTGAATATGCCTTTTAAATCTGTAAAAGGGGAAGTGAGACTATTCCCTGGACTCCTATCAGATTCTACCTCTCCACACAGCCTTGAGGAAGTGGGGGAGATAGTCCTCTTCTACCCGCTGCATTTGCACATCTGATTTCCCAGGTCATGACAACATCCCTCTGAAAAGGGATGAAAGCATGACAGTGAATTAAATCCAGGACGCAAGGAAGGAAAGATATAGCATTAGTTATATGTCTCCAGTCGGCTAACCAGACAGAGCCGGCTAACCAGCCTTTACCAAAGTCTTACCGATACAGCCTTTTACTATGTCATCTTCCCCATTCCAGTCCTGAACTCTAACCACTGGCTTTAATTTTAGCCCAGCAACAGAAGCTAGTTCAAATATACCTAAATCTTGTCACTTCCAGTGACCCAAGAAAGAAAGGTAACAAAAGAAAGAGGCGAACAGCCTCTCTGGTACTGTTGTGACCATCTGCATAACTCCTCCTCAAACAGCCACACTTCTAATCTCTAATCTCTAGGAACTACATGTGGATATCTCCTGCTGCATAGCAGCTGGTGGACTGCTTCCAACAATGTGCAGCAAAACAGACCTACACAGGAGACAACTTTTGAAATATGGTTTAAAAATTAACAGACAGCAAAAGATGCACTTGTGTCAATGTCAGTTGTGAATACAAGTCTGAATGGGTGAATTTCACCACAAACACAGAAGCAGAGAGCCCGCCTTTCATGATCACCACGTATCAGCCATGTTTGCTTGGGAGTGTGAGAAACTCTGAAGGATATTTAGAAACAGAAGGAGCCAATCAGAAGGCTTCAGGTTTCCTTGTTGATTGTGAGGAAACCTAGCCCTTTAAACAAGCACGCATTCAAAACTGACTACACCTCATTTCTCATGTTAATTGAGGCATTTCTTCTAACCTAAATTCAGAGAATCAGCCCTAAGATATCTAAGTAGTGAGATCCTTTGCCAGTCTCAATAACCACCTACAAAATAGACACTGCATTCAAAGTTGTAACATCTGTATTTCTTACCAAAGTGTTCTTTGGCCTGGGCATGCATGCGTGTGAAATTTCATGTGTGTGTAATTATTTTTTATTGTTATTTATTAAATATGTGGATCGCCCAATCCCTGCTACTGCAAGGCTGTAGGTGATATACAATAACGACAAAAACATCAAACAAAGGATAAAACATAAAATTAGTACCTCACGTTTAAAACAATCAGATGGCAAATTCCAATTATTTCCCAATTTCAGACTCCTGACCACTTTGCCAGTGGGAGGGGCAAAGGGCACGGCAGGTACAGAGAGCAAAGGAGGGTGCCAGCTAGGATGGAAACTGTCACTCTCCTCAACCAAAAGTATGGTGGAACATCTCTGCCTTACAGGCCCTGTGGAATTGCATAAGATCCCACAGGGCCGATGGTGTTTGGCAGAGAGTTCCATCACATTGGGGCCAGGACCAAGAAGGCCCTGGGTCAAGGACAGAAGAATGTCTTTGGGATCAGGGATCAACAGCGATCCAAAGAATGCAACTGCTCTTCCACGGACATACCAGAGGAGATAGTCCCTTTGATATGTCAGTCCCTGGCTGATCAAGGACTTGAAGGTCAACACAAAAACCTTGAACTTGACTTGGTACTCCACCGGAAGCCATTGTCACTGGTGCAAAACAGGTTGTATATGTGCCGCCTATGATGTTCCCATCAGGACTTGCACTGTTACATTCTGGATCAGCTGGAGCTTCTGGGTCAGTCTCAAGGGCAAGCCAGCATAAAGTAGTCTAGCCTGGAGGTGACTGTTGCATGGATTACTATGGCTATGTCACGGCATGACAGGAAAGGGGCCAACTGCCAAGCCTGGAGCAGATGGAACTGCCAGCCTGGCAATATGCGTTACTTGGGCCTCCATAGTCAAGGAGGCATCCAAGATCACACCCAAACACTTGACAGACTGCGCTGGTGTAAACAGCACCCTGCCAAGAGCAGGAAGTCTATGCCCAGCTCCCAATCCCACCCCCCCCCCTCGGCAAATCACAGAACCTCAGTTTTAGTTGGATTCCGTCTCAGCCTGCCCTGTTTCAGCCACCCTACCATGGTCTCCAAACTTGGGGCCAGATTCTGCAGGGCAGTATCCAGATGACTGTTCAATAACAGAAAGAATTGGGTGTCATCAGCATACTGGTGACACCCAAGCCCAAAATTCCACAACAGCTGGGCAAGGGGACACATGTAGATGTTAACACCGGGAAGATAAGTGCCTCCTGGGGGAACCCACATATTAAGGGAGGACGCATTCTCTCCCAGTGCCACCCTCTGTCAGCAACCATGAAGGAATCAGATAAGCCATTAAAAGATCATCCCACAAACTCCTACAATGGCAACTCCAGTGGGTCAAAAGGTCACGGTCAACCATGTTGAATGCTGCCATAAGCTCTAATAACAGTAGCAGTGCTGACCCACCTCGATCCAACTGTCTAAGAAGATTATCCATCAGGGCAACCAACACCATCTCTGTCCCATGGCCAGGGTGGAAGCCGGACTACAATCAGTAAACCTGCTGTGAATAACTAAGGGTTTAACTACATGTCACATTTTATTCATAGGTGCTAGTGATCAGATCTGTGGTTGAGTGCTTGAAACTCAGTTCTCAGGTGTGCAGGGGCTGATTGAATCAGGACCATGATGACACATGGAGAGAAGACTCTTCACAGACCCCCCTCCCCACTGCTTATCTGACCTGAAACAGCCCCGGAGGCATGTTCATTGCCCTGTTAGAGAATCTTATGTGCAGCCCTTTAGTACACCAACAGGCCAAATAGCACCCCCACAGCAGATTGCAAAATATATTCTGGGAGAGGGGGGGAAGGTTAAGCCTGTTCTCCCTGTACATCATGGTCCTCATTTGAACCAACCCCTATGCACCTGAAAATTGAGTTCTAAGCACAGAACTTAAGAGTGTATACCTGAATGCTAGACCCAGGAAGATGTACTCTGTATTTAGATCTTTTAAGACAGCTATTCTGTCCGTTACTCTTCCATCTCTTCCTTCACTCAGAGTGGCACACGTGGTTTTCCTCCATTTTATCCTTATAACAACCCTTATGTGGTACGTTAATCTGACCCAGTGACACACAAGGGCTTTCATAACTTAGCAGGGATTTGAACCTGTTTCTCCCAGATCTTAGTCCAGCAATCTACACCAAACTAGCTCTTCAGCAATTTGCATTAAAAAAAACCTTTTTGGTATGCTGGCAACAATCTCATAACTCATCAAGCGCTCACTCAATGCACAGCAGCCAAGAAGGTCTGAGCGCCTGCTCCGGCTGCAACGCCACTGAGGACGTTCTCCGCAGCTGAGAACGAAACGTCTGGAAGGAAAACTTTCTCCAGTAGAACACGGCACTTGATCCCGAAAGATTCTACAAACCCTAATGCTCCTAGAACTCTTCATCAAGTGCTCAGCACCAGGTTCAACCAGCTGCTGACTACTCAAAATACCCAAGAGCTAAAGTGACCTTTTGTGTCAATTAAACAATTGGGTTTTTTGCTCCCACTACCTGAAACGACTGACTTACTTGACTAGGCGTAATGTGTCCTTGCGGATGTTGATTAGACTTCTCAGTGTCTTCACTGGTTCCTGGGGTGGTGGGGCAGCATATGGGAACTAGACAGAAATAGGAAACAAAGGAGAATGGACATTTGAGATGACTATCTAGAAGACCCTACTTGTAGTGAGCGACACAAAGTAAAATGTATATTTTTTCTATGAATCTTGCAGAGTTTGTAGAATCATATGGCAGATTGCTTACATTAGACCAGAAAGATTAGTTATAATATGGTACTGTGAATATTGGTACAACCAGAGTAGCGACTTTTATCCAATGTAGGATATCATGACATGCAGTCAGGGCTTGTCTTTTAGGACTATAAAGAAACAGCATATATATGCCTCTTTAAAAAGGCAAAAATAAGTGTATGTGCACTTATACAATGCTGCTCCAGGGAATCTTGGAAAACAGTATTCATGTGTCTGTGTGAGGAGGACATATGGCAAATTATAAGCAATCCCCAATGTTGTTTCTGGACAATTCAAGAGAGAGGACAAAACTGATTTTAAGGCACTTGTCTAGTACAGCTATAAAGGAGATCATTGCCTTTCTCTGCATCACTGAGATGAGGTGACTCAGGACTGTTTGCACACGGAGATGATTCTCTGTATAGCTGTATCGCAGAGGCATTCACAGTAGCAATGGACCAGCCACACAAGGTTTCTCTATACTTCCCTTGCCTCAGACCCCCAGGTCTACAGTGCTATAGGGCTATAACGATCTATTGCAACAATGATTTCATTCCCACCTTTCCTTTTTTTTAAAAAGGCTCTCGCCCTGTTGGTTGCAGAGTTATAAGGAGAAACTCTTCAAGAAAATACATACTTCAAAAAATAAAAAGCTAGAAAATAGTGCTTTGTTGCAATAAATTGTTATGTTATAATGCTACAGCACTACAGGTAATATTTTTAAAGCCTGAAAAAGTCCTGCAGAGAAGGCAGAAAACTGCTACTGAAGAGACTGAGGTAAGAAAAATGGCAGTGATGTAGGCAGAACTGAAAAATGTACATCTTGCTGTCCATACAATATTTATTTATTTTATTTTATTTATATCCCACCTTCCCCGGCGAAGCAGGCTCAGGGCGGCTCACAATATAAAATCACAACAATTAAAATCAATACATATTATAAAATTACACATTCAGTAATTAAAAACAGACAGAATTAACTTGGTGCTAATCTCTTTGATATTATATGTTTTTCAGTGGCGATGGTATTTCTTCAGATTTCCTACGATGTAGGCTTCGCATCAGTTGAACACCAACAGGAAGAGAGCAGTCTTGCAGGCCTTGCAGAACTGGACAAGTTTCCACAAGACCCTCACTTTCTCTTGGCAGTTGATTCCAGCAGTAGGGGGCTGCGATCAAGAAGGCCCTCTCTCTAGTGATCTTTAATTTGGCCTCCTTCGGCTCGGGGATTACTAATAGATTTTGAGATCCAGATCGAAGTACCCTCTGGGGAACATGTGGGGAGAGACGGTCCCTAAGGTAGACAGGTTCTAGGCCATATAGGGCTTTAAAGGTAATAACCAGCACCTTGTAATGAATCCAATATACTATTGGCAGCCAGTGCAGTTCCCGCAGTCCCAGCTGTATGTGTTCCCACTTGGGAAGCCCCAATAACAGCCTGGCTGCCGCGTTCTGCACTAGCTGTAGTTTCCGGGTTCGGCACAAGGGCAGCCCCATGTAGAGGCCATTACAGTAGTCCAACCTCAAGGTGACCATTGCATGGATCACTGTTGCCAGGTCACCACGTTCCAGGAAGGGAACCAACTGCCTCACCCGCCTAAGATGGAAAAAAGTGGATTTAGCAGTGGCTGCTATCTGGGCCTCCATTGTCAAGGCAGGCTTCAGCAGCACCAATACCCAAAGGCGCTTCTGATCGCAAACTTTCCAAAAAGATCATATCAAATCAGGTTTGGGAAATACTGCAGCAAACTTGAGGAAAACACAGAAACAGGATGAATAGAGGGTGATGTCACATGGGAGCACCTGAAAACAGCACTGCATTAAGGTATCCCAACTGGAGCAAAACTTCTTTTTAGAAACACTCCAGGAGAAAGAGTTGGCTTGAAAAAGGACAAGTGTATTGAATCTGAAAACCAGGCTTGTGTGTAAAAATCTTTACACACAAGCCTGCCTTCAACTCAGCCTGATTGCTGGTCTGTCAAGGTTGGTATTATCTACTCTGGCGGTGGTTCTCCAGGGTCTCAGACAAAGATCTTTCCAATCACGTGTTACCTGACCTTTTAAAGCTAGAGATGCCAAGGTACTGCATCAGGCATCTTCTGCACGCAAAGCAGATGTTCTACCGCTAAGCCGCAGCCTGTCCGCTCCATGGCCTCCCAAAAGGCTGCCCAGTTAAGTTTAAGAGAATCTTATGGTTAACAGAGATTCTCAGGATATACAGATACAGCTTAACAGGACAGTCAAAGTAGTATTTCTTTTTTCTTTTTTTTTAATGCTCTGCATTTCTATCATAAAATCTCTCAAGCACAGCTACCATTTCCCTGCCCTTGCTGAAGAACTTACTTTCAAAGATCAGATTACATTGTTCTCTGTGAAACCTCCCAAGCAGCAGCCGACAATATTCCATGCATGCATTATGGCCACATCGCAGCTGCCTTGGGAACCTTTGTTCTGAGATTTCTTGTGGGTGACAGCTGGTTGTTTCTGTTCCAACCTGTAGAGACGGTAATGCAGGCTGCGCCCATCAGCATAGTAATTCAAGATATTCTAGTGAAATTATGGACACTGCTGGAAGTGCCGCCCTTTATCCATATGAGCCTCTTCCCCGCCCCCGTCCATCTTTTTTTTTTTTGCAACAGACTAATGTACCTAGTGCAAAAAATCAGAGGCTATTTTTAGTTTGCTGATGCAGCGGAACACTGATCGAGATCAGAAACAGGCGATGGGGTCACTGATTGCTCTCTGCCTGCCTGCTGAAGAATGAACACAGATCTGCCTATTTAACAGCTGCTCTCCGGGGGGCAAAAAAGGGATTAC
This sequence comes from Heteronotia binoei, assembly GCF_032191835.1. NCBI lineage: Eukaryota > Metazoa > Chordata > Lepidosauria > Squamata > Gekkonidae > Heteronotia > Heteronotia binoei. The sequence goes on from NC_083235.1 coordinate 69,963,164, forward strand.
GTAACTTTGATGTTGGTCACCTGCAGTGAGGTGTGATGAAACCCTGCTCAGGAACACTGTTCAGCTGGAAGGAGAGAAAATAAGCATGCCAGAAAGCGAGCGTGGCATTTTGCAACCTATGCAGAATCAGTGCAGTGAAGCAGACAAGGATAAACAGATGTGCTCAGCAGTGACCTTGTACCATTAGCATTGTGGATCGAACCCCTCATCTGCAGTGTGAGAACTGCTTCCAAAGCAAATCCAGTTTTCTTCACATTATTTCAAAGATTTTGGTGCTCTTTGTGGAGAAAATCCCTGTCACGTCATTTTATTCCTCTTCACCTTTGTTTCTACATTGCTGTGGTGTCTTGCTTCTATTTCAAAACCAAGACAGCTTGTTCATGCAACTTGAATAAGGTTTGCAATGTGGAATTTATTCCGACAGCGCAAAAACCAAACAACTGATAACGCCTGATGCACTCACAAAATATACTAAGCTTTCACGAAGAATGTTACTGCGAGCCACTAAGCAAGTGCTTCATGGAACATGTACCATATAAACTGGTGCACATGCTGCAAGGATTTGTGTGAAGCACCCCAGAATTTTCATTAAAATTAACCATAACTGAGTCTGTTCTGTCCATGCGCAGAGGTTACTAAGAGCCTTTTCTGAAAAAAGGGAACTTGATGGAGAAAAGCAAGGTGGGAAGGACTCATCCCTCAGCCAAAGAACTATCCACCTCTTTTATATATGCAGATAACCTAGCCTAGGAGAGAACAAAAGGAACAGTGAAAAGTTACACCTCAGCTACAGAGACTTCAAATGGAAATAGTCCAGTGATACTTTCCCAAAAGAATGGAACATTGGAACTTACTTGAAGGTTCCTTCTCTTCAGTGGGGGTGAAGTCTGAATAGCCCTATCGAGCAAGCAGAGGTGTGACCTAACCACCTTCTGAATTACTTCCCCCCATTGAAGGAGAACGGGGAAAGACAGCAAAATTCACTGTTAGAGAGGGGAAACAATGAAAGGCCCCTGACTGTAAGAAAAGGGAGGTCCTCTCATTCTCTTCTTAGGCAACTGCTTCAGTGATGAAACTATTTCAAATATTAGCTCCATTTACCAAGATGACCAGGTGCCACTGAACTATGAGGGAGAGCCCCATCTATGAAACAGGCATATGAACAATTTCTGAATGCCCCAAGAAATAAGAACCTATCCTTACTTTAACATGTAAGTGAGAAAAGGGTCAGGGGGTTTGCTGTATAAATAGGCGAAAAAGAGATCTGCCTACCAAGCTCATCTTGCTCAGCCCTCCTGTCCCAGGAAAAAAGCTACTTTTCGCACTGTATGTAGCAACCTCCAGCGCAAGCTTCGAGAACGAGTGGTGGACCAAGCTTGCAGAGAGAACCCAGCTGTGTGCAGACACGGGTAATTTAAGAGGGTTCTACGAAGCCCTGAAGGCAGTATATGGTCCATCATATCAGGCTCAGAGTCCCTTGCGTAGTGCAGATGGCCAAGTGCTCCTCACAGACAAGGCATCCATACTGAACCAGTGGTCGGAGTATTTTCAGGTTCTCTTCAGTGCCAATCGCGTAGTTCAAGATTCAGCAATTCACCTCACCCCACTTCAACCAGTGAAAACAGAGTTGGATGAGATCCCCACCCTAGAAGAGACTGTTAAAGCCATCAAGCAACTGAAAAGTGGCAAGGCAGCGGGAGCTGATGGAATCCCACCAGAGATCTGGAAGCATGGGGGCATAGTACTACATAGTACACTTCACAAAGTACTTGTCACCTGCTGGGAACAAGGCAAACTACCACAGGACTTTCACGATGCAATCATCATTACTCTACATAAGAACAAAGGGGAAAAGTCAGACTGCTCCAACTACCGGGGGATAATCCTGCTCTCCATCGCAGGCAACATCCTTGCTAGAATACTCCTGAACAGACTGGTGCCCACCATTGCAGAAGAACTTCTCCCAGAGAGCCAGTGTGGCTTCAGAGCTAACAGGAGCACCACCAACATGGTATTTGTTCTCAGACAGCTCCAAGAGAAATGCAGGGAACAGAACATGGGTCTATATGTGACTTTTGTATACCACATCGATGGGGATCTAGATTGCCAGACCCCATGATTTGGTCTAGCGGGGGGTGTCATGATCCTGGGCCTAGCGAGGCCTGCAGGCCCCAGGGGAGAAGTTACTGGGAAAAGCCTACATCTCCCAGGATCCCCTCTGTCCCTCTGATTGGGTAGCGAGAGTTTTGGAGGGAAACAGGCCCAGAGAGGGGTGGGGCCTGGGAAGAGAATATATAAAGGCCAAGCCCAGGAAGTGGGTGTCCTTTCCCTGGAAGGCTGAGCTAGAGGTAGGCTGTTGCTTGAAGAGCTGGAAGCAAGGGAAGGCCCTTACCCAAGGGGGTAAAGTGTTGGTATTAGTTAGGGACTGTATAGATAGACGAGTTAGGGCATTTGATTATTTTCCCTTCATCCCTTTTACTGTTTTATACACCTTGTCTGTTATATTGCACTGACCTTTTAAAATAAACCTCCCCCCTTTGTTAACTCTGCCTGGTCCTCATTCCCATTATTTGGCCTAAGCTAAGGGAGTCCTGGAAGGGCTTGGGAGGGTACTCTGGGCCTTCTCAAGGGGAACCCTTAACCCAGAGTGGTGGCATCAATTGGTAATACCCCCCTGAGTTTTGACATGCAGTCACAGAGTAGAGTCTTTGAAAGGCAATGTGATAAAATAGTGCTAAAGATCTAGCTCCTTTATCAGGAGACACTCTTTTAAGGCTAGGAGGTGGTAGCAACAAAGACAGAAGAGTGAAAAGTGGGAGTAGGTTTGCAGAAAAATCCAAGAAGTTTAAAAATGAATTGGGGGGGGGCCTTAACTCTCCCCCCCCATTTGTTGTCTGCACAAGCAGCTACCAGGCTCACCGTGAGTAGAGACGGGGGGAGGAGCTGTGCTGGGCTTGCCAGAGCTGTGCCAGCCTCGCCAGCAGTGTAGGTTAAGGAGAGGGGAGACTTCGCAGGTCCAGCAGCAGAGGGCAGATGCCGTGCTGGGCTCATTTGGGGGGAGCCAGAGCTGCACCAGAACCTGCCTCCTCTAGTGGCTGCAACGGTGGGATTGGCAGGAGTCACAGCACACCCAGCAGCAGAAGGCAAACTGTGCTGGGCTCACTGGCACTGGAAGTGATGGGAGGGGGGGCAGTGCAGTAGGCTTCCCAAATCCCCTGCCTGGGCGGGGGACCCCTGATTAGGAGCCTCCACCCCCCGCTCGGCAAAAATCCAGAAAGCGGGGGGAATGGCGGCCCTTCCCACGCAGCCTAAATCCCAGCAGCTTCTCTTCTCCCCTTCCCACCGATCCCCGATGCTTCTCCTCCTCCCTTCCCTTCCCTTCTCACCTCGGATCGCAGCAGCTTCTCCTTGCCCCTCCCCTTCCCACCCAGCTCCATCGCAGCAGCCGGAGCTTTCCCAGGCTGCTTCCTGCCCCGCCCCAAACGACCATGTGCCTTTGCACCTCCGGAGGTGGTGAAAGGCTTCAACTTTCTGTGTCTGTGTCTTTGTTGCTGTGAAGAAGCTGGCTGGTGAGTAGAGAGGCCAATCCCCTACATCAGATTTGCGAGAAGGGGTGTGTGTGGAGGAGAGGGAAACGTCTTTATTATTCCCCATGTGGAATATTTCTCATAGGGTATAACGGGGAATTGATCTGGAGGTTTCGGGGGCTCTGGGGGAGCTATGTTTTGAGATAGAGGCACCAAATTTTCAGTATAGTATCTAGTGCCTCTCCCCAAAATACCCTCCAAGTTTCAAAACGATTGGACCAGGGGGTCCAGTTCTATGAGCCCTAAAAGAAGGTGCCCCTATCCTTCATTATTTCCTATGGAAGAAAGACATTTAAAAAGGTGTGCTGTCCCTTTAAATGTGAAGACCAGAACTCCCTTGGAGTTCAATTATGCTTGTCACACCCTTGTTCCTGGCTCCGCCCCCAATGTCTCCTGGCTCCACCCCCAAAGTCCCCAGATATTTCTTGAATTGGACTTGGCAACCCTACAGTGCAGACAGGAAGCCATGCCAGGCTGGCCGGGGGCAGAGGCAGTGGGGGAGACAAAGCTGTGCTGGGTTCATCGGTACTGGAGGAGACAGGGCCCAGGAGCGGCAGTGAGCTCTCCAGGACCAGCATCAATGGGAGGAGCCACAGCTAAGAGGGAGAACGGATTTCCCCCCTGCAAATATCACAGGTTTCCATATATATATATATATATTCCAATTTTCAACCTGGTAAAAGATGAGGATACCTAAGTATGGAGATCCGAACTGTGAATTGACAAGACAGATCTTTCTACAAACCTGGAAAACATCCCAGGTCTGCAGAAAATCTGAAATCTAAAAAATAAAATAACATTGGGCAGCGGGGGATGGGGAAAGAGTTAAAAACTCTTCAATGATTAAAGGAACATGTGCAGCTTTAAGGAACAGATGCCCTTGGTGGCTGTTGCTAGGCAGCCATCACAGTTTGGTCAGCATTCTAGGCTGCTTGTGCCTGGGCATGCCAGAATACAAATGCCAGCCCTCATCCCCCCTAGCTCTCCTTACCTCTCCCCCGCCCTCCTTGCCTCTCCCCCAGCACACCAGTGGGAGAGGAGACCCTTCCTTCTTTCTTCTTGCTGCTGGTGGCAGTCGGCGCATTGGGCTGGTCAGGTCAGGGACAGGGTGTTGCTGGCTGCGTTCCTGGCAAGGCTTCTACACAACTGCCACCAGCCTGATGCCATCTCTGCAGGGGAGGGTGGCAGTGGTGGAGTTTCTGCCCGAGGGAAAGGCCATTGGGAACGTCCCGTCTCAGGGCTGGGGCTGCCTGGCCTGGGCGCAGCCAGCCCATTGGGGCACATGATCTCCAAGCCCAGCCTTGCTCCTCTCCGTCCAGCAAGGCCCAATGAGGAAACACACAAACACTTCCTGCCTTTCACCAGGCTTCTCGCCTGCCCTGCTGCCTCTTCCTCTCGCTCTTCTTCAGCCCTGCAAAGCCCGGGCATGCTGTGCAGAGCCATGTCCTCACACTAGGCTAAAAACAAAAACAAGACAATGCCCCCACAGCAGGGAATAAAACACTCTGGGAGGAAAGAAAGGAAGAGTGACAGTGGGGCCAGAAGGGTTACCTGGGGGTTTGATTCATGGGACCTGGACCCCTGGTGCTCCAGTAGCTATGGACCTGCTGGGGGCAGGAAAAATACGGAGAAACCCGCCACGCAGAAGCCCTGTTGTTATTGCAATGCGTCAGCATCAGCAACCACACCAGCAAGGGGGGGGGGGGAATCACACAAGCATGCCCCTGGATGGAAACGTCAGCAACCCAATCCTGCTTTGATACAGTTATTCTACAAATATTGTACCCTGGTGGGGCGGCCGGGGGGGGGGGGGAGTGTCACTATATGAAGAGGAAGACAAGAGATTTTCGGACCTCCTTGCCCACATACAGCACCATTTTCTCTTGTCTTCTTCTCATTCCTGCCCCCCTCACCTTTCTTTAAAAATCAGTAGAAGGTATATTGCTATTCACTATAGTGACATGCCTACTATATGCTTCATCAGAAGGTTTTCCCATGATGGGGGAATGGCAGACAGGATGTGGACCTTCCATTGTTTCTGCATTGACAATGAGAGAAGAATGGAGAATCTTCCTTGTATGGAAGCAACACATCGACGGCAAGCTCACCCTTATTTACTCATTATGCCATTATCTTTTGTTTGGCGTCATAAGCATTTTCACTGACCTAGCAGCAAATGGCATATGAAGCTATAATATTTCATGAAGGATGTACAGCTGTCTTTAAGCAGTTGTTCTAGTTCTGCTTCTACAACCTAAAAGGACAAGATGCGGCGCGACAGCATCTCAATACAGATTATATAGAAATATATCACACCTCCAGATCGGGGGTTTCCGGTATCGATGTAATAATGAAACGTCAGGGCCCATGTCCTGAAAAGATCGTCATATTGCAAGATCTAGAACTGGGAAGCATCAAGACAGTCCTCCTTAACAGAAGTCTTAGCACCTTAAAGTGTTTTCACTCCAACATTAGGTTTTATGAACCTAATCCGAATCGTGGGTTTTATACCGACATCACCTGCAACTCCTTGAGCGCTTTCATCAGCGCTGCCTTCGCACCATCCTCAACATCCACTGGAGTGACTTTGTGACCAACACTGAAGTCCTCAAGCAAGCGGAGGTTACAAGCATCGAGGCACTGCTGTTGAAGACGCAGCTGCGCTGGGCAGGGCATATTTCTAGGATGGAAAACCACGGCCTTCCCAAGATTGCTCTGTATGGCGAACTTTCCACCGGCCATCGAAACAGAGGGGCACCAAAGAAGAGGTACAAGGACTCCTTGAAGAAATCCCTTGGCACCTGTCGCATCAACCATCACCAGTGGTCTGACCTAGCCTCAGATCGCAAAGCACGGAGGCACACCATCCACCAGGCTGTCTCTTCCTTTGAGAACGCACGCATAGCTGGTCTTGAGGACAAAAGGAGATCGAGGAAGAATCGCACTGCTACAGCACCAACCCTAAATCAGACTTTTCCCTGCAGCCACCGTGGCCGGATCTGCCTGTCCCGCATTGGTCTTGTCAGCCACCAGCGAGCCTGCAGCAGACGTGGACTGCTGCACCCTTCTTAAAACTTCGTTCGCGAATTCAAGCCGAGAGAGAGAGAGAGGTTTTATGACCATCCAGTGAAGTGGCCTCTCCTTCAGATTATGCATATGTTGGAATAAAAATGTCTTTGACTTTACAGTGCCACAAGACTCCTATGTATTTATGCTGCAACAGACTAGCACTGTTGTCCCTTATAAACTGAATCCTTAATATAGAACACCAGTTACCTAATAACACAATACCATTTCTGTTTCTTTCTGTGACCTTGGGGATTTTAACCAGTAATATTATTTTTAGATTTAAGACATACAAATCTCACATTCTTCACCTCATGAGAAAGGATGGTTTCAGACCCTACATTCACTTGGGGGGTGGGGGGGAGAACTCCCTTATGTCAAGCCTTTTGGTGCCACCAAGTGGTAACATTCTGACATTACCTTAAATTTTACACAGTACGAAAATGCATGGAAAGAACATGGCAATTGCTAAACCAATGGGAGAAAAATCAACTGAATGCTTGTATAAAATCATGGATCCTGTATTGATAGACTAATAAACAGCTTTAATTGTCCTCATTTCCTCTCCTGCTGTTCTTGTTCTCTGTACTATAAATGTGAACTTTACAGTACATTTCAAACGTCATACATTTATAAACTTTATACATTTCAAACTTTTTTTGTCATAGTGAAATGTGAAAATGGATCTCTGTCATAATATGAAGTACAAAAAGATATTTGCAAAGGTTTTTTAATGATTTTAATAAATATTGTTAGCCAGCACATCACAGTAGTTGTTTTTTGTAATAACTGGAGATAAGCATGCTAATGTTTTGCGAAGAGTGGCACATACACTAGGCAATGTTAACTCATGGGTATGTAAGGAAAAGAAAACCTCAGGGTGAATAGAACATGGATTCTGATGTCTCTATATTAATAAGCAGAGCATGGGAAACAAGCAGAAGGAACTGGAAGTCCTAATACGGGAAGGGGACTATGACCTAATAGGTACTACTGAAACTTGATGGAATGACTCTCAAAATTGGAATATTTAGGACTGAGAGGGATACAACATTTAAAAGAGACACACAAATAAGGAAGGGTAGAGGCATAACATCATATGTGAAGGAGGTATATACTTGTGAGGAAATACGTGAATCTGAGCATGGCTGTTGAGAGTCTCTGGGTAAAAATAAAAGGATTAAGAAATAATATTATGGAGGGGGCCTGCTACGGACCATCATACCAAGCAGAGGAGTTAGATCTGGGGAGTCAAACATGCAGTTTGGGGGCTGAATCATGCCCCTGGAGGGTTCCTATCAGGCCCCCAAGCAACTGGCTGTCATCTGCTTCCTTCTCCCTATATCTTGCTTCCTTCTGCCTAACAGCTTGCTTTGCAAGGCTTGCTCAATTGCACAGGAGCTACAGAGCAAAACCTCAATTTTCTCCATTGGCTGAGGCTCCTCCCTTGGGGAGAAGGAGGGGAGGGAGAGCTTGCTTTGCCAGGCTCTCTCAATCGTACAGCAGAGCTACTGAGCCAAGCCTCTCTTCCTTCTATTGACTGAGGCTTCTCTCCCCTCCCCCCCCCATCCCCTGAGGAAGGGAGAGAAAGAACCAGAGCTTCCTTTGCCCAGTTATCTGGATCCCATGGGAGAAATCCAAAGAAAGCACCTTTAAGACCAATGGGTGCTAACGTTTTAAGTTTGTGGTTTTTTTAAATTTTAATTGTGTTTGTGTCCTTTCTAAAGTTTATATCTCTGCTACCTAATCTTAAATAGGTATGCACATGGCCTGTTCCAACATGGTCCGGCCCAACCTGACATGGACTGGCCCGACAAGGTCTCATTTATGTCAGCTCTGGCCCTCATAACAAATGAGTTCAAAAACCCTGATTTAGATTATAGACTATGACAGATTGCAAAGTTCTCAAAGAGAAGGGACACTGTGGTCATGGGAGATTTCAGTTACCCAGACATCTGCTGGAAATCCAACTCTGTTAAAAATGAAAGGTCAAATAAATTCCTGACTTGTCTTGCTGACAACTACATTTTCCAGAAAGTGGAGAAGGAAACAATGGGATCTGCTATCTTGGACTTGATTCTCACCAACAGGGAAAAACTGGTTGATGAGGTGGAAATAGTCGGCACCCCGGGTAGTAGTGACCATGTAATTTTGGAATTCACAGTCTTGGGGAAGGGAAAAGCTGTACATAGTCAGACGTATAGATTGGACTTCAGGAGAGCAAATTTTGACAAATTTAGAGTTATGCTGGGTAAAATCTCATGGTCAGAAATACTTGAGAAGGGAGTTCAAGAGGAGTGGGAATTTCTTTAAAGCAAAATATTGAAGGCACAACCAGAAACAATGCCTATGAGAAGGAAAAACGGGAGGAGCCTAAAGAAGCCAATATGGCTCCATAAACTGTTCTCTAAATACTTCAGAAACAAAAAAGGCTCAATTAGGAAACGGAGGGACGGTCTCATAACCAAGGATAAATATATGCAAATAATCAGTGTTTGTAGAAAAAGTTAGGAAAGCTAAATCTCCGTATCAGCTTGGGCTAGAAAGAGATGTCAAAAACAACAAAGATTCTCTTTCCTACGTACAAAGTAATAAAAAGAATAAGGACATGGTAGACCCATTGCGAGGATACGAAAGTAAAATTGTAACAGGTGATGAAGAAAGGGCGGAACTGCTCAATTCCTACTTTCCCTCAGTCTTCTCTTGCGAGGGAAATAGTGCTCAACATAACAAAAAACAGATGAGGAAAGGAAGCTGCAGCCTAGGATCAGCATAGGGGTAGTACATAAACACCTATTTTCTTTAAGAAGATGAAGATATTGGCTTTATATCCCGCCCTCCACTCCGAAGAGTCTCAGAGTGGCTCACAATCTCCTTTACCTTCCTCCCCCACAACAGACACCCTGTGAGGTAGATGAAGATATTGGATTTATATCCCGCCCTCCACTCCGAAGAGTTTCAGAGCGGCTCACAATCTCCTTTCCCTTCCTCCCCCACGACAGACACCCTGTGAGGTAGATGAAGATATTGGATTTATATCCCGCCCTCCACTCTGAAGAGTCTCAGAGCGGCTCACAATCTCCTTTCCCTTCCTCCCCCACAACAGACACCCTGTGAGGTAGATGAAGATATTGGATTTATATCCCGCCCTCCACTCCGAAGAGTCTCAGAGCGGCTCACAATCTCCTTTCCCTTCCTCCCCCACAACAGACACCCTGTGAGGTGGGTGGGGCTGGAGAGGGCTCTCCCAGCAGCTGCCCTTTCAAGGTCAACCTCTGCCAGAGCTATGGCTGACCCAAGGCCATGCTAGCAGGTGCAAGTGGAGGAGTGGGGAATCAAACCCGGTTCTCCCAGATAAGAGTCCGCACTCTTAACCACTACACCAAACTGGCTACACCAAACCACTACACCAAACTGAAATTAAGTCCTCAGGGCCAGATGAACTGCATCCAAGGGTACTAAAAGAAATCACTGACATAACTTCTGAGCCTCTGTCCATTTTTGAGAAGTAAGTTTGGTCATCTCTTGTAAGTTCCATCATCTTCACCAGTCATTTGTCTATTGCAGATAATACTGAAGATTTCCATTTCTGAGCATATAATAATCTTGCCACCAGCGTCGAATACAAAAATAAAGTTCCATATTTTTTTTGGTCTGTACAACAGAAAAGCCTTAAGTTTTAGCTGTATATTAATCATTAAAATCTTCTGAATAGCTGTATTTTATCAAAAAATGTCCAACACACATGATAAAATGTCCCTTCTTGCTAATTACATTTCCAAATTTGTTCAAAATATGTTTATATATTTTAGTTAATTTTTCCAGAGACATATACCATCAATACAACATTTTATAAAAAAAAAAATCTCATTCAAACTAATACTTAATGAAAATTTAAGACTTCTTAGTCAGATATTTTTGCTATTGTTTCAGGTTTATGTTATATTCAAAATTTTAGTCCATTTTATTATAGTCTTTCACCTTTTCTTCAGACTCAAATTTCAACAAATGTTTATACATTTTACTTTACTTTACTTTACTTTATTCGATTTATATCCCGCCCTACCCCACCGAGGTGGGCTCAGGGCGGCTTACAACAATAAAAGCTAACAAAGGTCGATTTAAATACAATTAAAATTATACAATAAAATACATAAAAGCCTAAAAGCCTAAAATAACATGCTCATCATTCATACAGTTTTTTCAAATTCTGTTGTACACTGTTCAAAACTGTAAGATCTCTTATCTGCTTTGAACCTTTCCAATACTTGAGCATAACCCCCCCCCCCTTGACAATTATATCCTTCTGCTATCAGGTCTTCTCTTGATTTCATTTTACAATCTCCTTGTATGAATTCTAATATATCATGGTGCATTAACCACTTGTGCTTGGTTACCATCTCACAACTTTAAAATGCTTCCTGTATTGAAAGTCACAAAGGTGTTTTTTGACATAGCCTAGGTTTATATTTATTCCAGAACTGCATATTTAATATTGTGATTTTTTTAAAAAAAAAATTAACATTAAGAACATAAGAGAAGCCATGTTGGATCAGGTCAATGGCCCATCCAGTCCAACACTCTGTGTCACACAGTGGCCCAAAAAAACCCCGCCAAGTGCCATCAGGAGGTTCACAAGTGGGGCTAGAAGCCCTTCCACTTTGTCCCCCCCACGCACCAAGAATACAGAGCATCATTGCCCCAGACAGTTCCAATAAAATGCTGTGGTTAAGAGCTGCTGATGGACCTCTGCTCCATATATTTATCCAGTCCCCTCTTGAAGCTGGCTATCCTCATCAGAATCAAGGGTGGAAACAGTTGTTCATGGTCACAGTGGAACTAACAGTGATGCAAAGGGATGACCGTGGTGCTAAGAATGATATTGATCTTGGTTGGAACATGGGAACAGTGGGCAATCAGACTAGTCTTGAGGATAGGCAGGAGACATATAGTATGGGTATGACTGCCATGGAAACAGAAAGTAAGGTTCATGCCAGGCCATCAGATGCGACGGGTCCATCTGAGTCTATATCAGGCTAGCAGCTGCGGCTTGACCTAGAGGAAGCTCTCATCTGACATGGATGGGATCAGTGAAATAGAGCATGCTGAAGGGGTCTTAGGGGCACCAGGAGTTTCAGCAGGTTGGGTGGTTGTGGAGTCTGACTTGGGTGGTCCTTGGGTTCAGAATGAAACTTGGATCTATCCTTATGTTTTGACTTGGATTGGCTCTTCTTGGCCGGAAGTTGCAAGATGCTTCTTTCATTTGATGGAACCAGAGACAGTGAGCAATGTTGAGTCAGTTCGGAGTGGGTAGCTGATGGTTGAACTGAGGTTGCTGCAGATTGTGGGATGCTTGACAGTGTTGCCTCTGGAAATGTATTGGTGGAGGACAGCACCTTTTCTGAAAGGGCTGCCTTTAAACTTGAATAAGGCCTTTTGAGCCATTGCAGAGGCTAGAAGTACTGCCTGTAGAAAGGATTTGGGTGCTAAAGCTATCCAGAGCCCTGGGAAAGAGCAGCATGAGGCAAAGGAGTGCGCAGTCTTCATTGTCTTCCCGGCACACAGTAAGGTGAGAGAGTATATGTTCTATTTTATATACTTTGATTATACACACACACACACACCTTAAGGAACATTATGTCTACCTACTACCATGCTGAATATAGTAATAAACAAGTAAAAGAAGAAGAAGATTTTGGATTTATATCCTGCCCTCCACTCCGAAGAGTCTCAGAGCGGCTCACAATCTCCTTTTACCTTCCTCCCCCACAACAGACACCCTGTGAGGTGGGTGGGGCTGGAGAGGGCTCTCACAGCAGCTGCCCTTTCAAGGACAACCTCTGCCAGAGCTATGGCTGACCCAAGGCCATTCCAGCAGGTGCAAGTGGAGGAGTGGGGAATCAAACCCGGTTCTCCCAGATAAGAGTCCACACACTTAACCACTACACCAAACTGGCTCTCCAGTGAAGATAGTTACGAATGATAAAAATGTGCAAGTATGATTTATTTCAAGGATTGCCTCTCATTTCAGAACCTCAGGACTCATGACACACAGAAGGATTTCTTCCAACATCACATACTTAAGGGAATTCACTAACACAAGATGCAGCAGTAGCCACAATGTCTTTGATGGCCTTAGACGATAATTAGTCAAATTCTTGGAGGTTATGTTGTTCATGACCATCCATGTACGCTAGCGGGACTTCCGTGTTCAAGAGGCAGTATAACCCTGAATGCTAACAATGCAGGGGCAAACAACAGATGATGGCTGACAACCTCATACTCTGCTGATGGGCTTTTAGGAAGTATCTGGTGGTATGTCAGGATACCAAAGAGGCACCTTTGGTCTTATCCGGTAGGACTCTCTTATGTTTATTTACTAGCCACTTCTTTGCCCCTTTCCATGTAAAAGTAGTTTTATGTTTGCCTGTGATTTCTGCAAAATCCCGCTTGCTGGAAAGGGCAGGGTATAAATGAAAAAAAAAATAAATTAAATTAAAACCTAGTCCTAGCATACTGCTTATCAGATATCTCATTCTATTGACTGCATTGTCTCAGTGCAATCTGCTTTAAGTCTCAGTGAGAAAGAGGGACTATAAATGTAATTTTAAAGTCCATCTATCTCTAGACAGATAGCTAAATTCTGCCATTACCTTGTGAAGTTCCGTACTAAGAGAAAAGAAATTGCATGTTTTGTATGATCTGTTTGAATTTTAGGTTATAAACGATTTTATATATTCTGATTTAAAGGATTTTATATTAATTTGAACTGATTCTGGATTTTATAATTGGTTAAACTATATTTTAGTTATCCTCGACCTTTATAGGTGTGGAAAAGTTTTATGTATTTTATTGTATTTTATGTATTTTAGGAGGGTTTTTATATGATGTGTTATAGTTTTTATATTGGTCTATGACCGTAATAAAAAGTTCAGTATCAGTATCAGTAATTTTAAAAAATACACCAGTTAAAAAAAAAGAACTAGAAACAAAAGTCCAAGAATAATGATCAAGTTTCTTCAAAATCCTTCCAAAACAAAGAAATCTTCAAATAATTCTGGAAGATTCACACTGTTGGCACCAATGCACTCTCCCTCGTGACAGCAGTCAAGAAAGGCCCCCTCCCCATGGTTTTCTGTCATATGGATAAAGCCTAAATCCAAGTGCTAGTTTTGACTTTTTAAAACCCTAAATAATTTGGGTACAAACTGGAAGACAATGCAGTTGACATAGTAGCGGTTTAATGAGCGCACCGAGATGAGCATATTAGTTTTCTGGATGCTACATTTTGTACCGCTTGCAGTTTCTAGATCCTCCTCAAAGGCAGCCCACACAGAGCAGATTGCCACAGTTTGTTATAGCTCTTACAGCACTGTGGCATTCCAAGTTTCTAACATTTTAATTAGTTGACAGAGGTCAGCCATAAAAATACTGGCATGTAGTGGTGCCGTTTGAAGGAATAGCCAGGACTACAATAATCATAGATCAGTTGTGTTATGTTTTAAAAATAGAGCTGTTTTATCTTGGGACTATAATAATGATTTTTCTAAAGAACTCTCCCTACCTTTCCCTTCCCTCTCCATCACCCAAGATAGGGCCAGATTACTTGGGAAGCTAACACATTCAAAGCCTCCAGAGATCAAAGACACTTATCCTGGCCTTGACTATTCAAAAGCAAGTTCCACCTTACTCTCAAGTACAAGTAGGACTGAAGACGAAAAAGCGCAATTTGCACGAGTGTTAGGGTATAAAAGGTGTCTAAAGCTCAGCACACAACCGATCAACTCACTGCTCTGTGGATTTGTCAAGAAACTGAGAGACACCTAAGTGGTTGTGTTTTCAATGTCTGTATATGTTTGCAAGTCTTTCAGAATTTGCACCAGCATTGTGTTAAGGTAAGAGGCACTTAACCAATCAAGGTGGAAACTAATTGATCACAGCTGTAAAATCAGCCCACAATGACATCTAGATCTAGCCTTGTCTTGGTTAGCATCTAGATGACAGCTTGTAGATTATATTGCGTCAGCGATTGGCTAACCAATCAACTAGCCAGGATAAAATCCGGCTAGGTGCCCACAAAAGGAGGAGCTTCTACTTTTCCAAGCCAGAAGCCAGGAGCCTTCTTCAGGAGCTCTAGAAGAAGATATCAGCACAACCAGGTTAAAGAGGACGGGACTTCCAAGACGTCTCTCTGGTGTTGTGGGCCTGACAGCTTAAAAGCGCCAGTATTAGTCTAGGGAATTAGCCAATTACTACACAGTCCAGTGTAGGGAGATAGGCAAATTGCCTTAGGGTTTTGTTTAGTGTTCCTTTGTGCACAGTATGTTTGTTTTAATTGCTTTTTATCATCCCATTTTGTGTGTCCCCTTATCTTGTGAATAAAGTTTATATATTTTTCTATAAGTTTTGTCTTTTACTTAGTAGACCTGGGACCTGACAACACACTGACCAAAAGAACTTATGTGATATTCTTTTAAGTTTTCCTAGTTATTTTAGTTTAGTTTTTCCCTTCCTTTAGCAGGCCTCTAGGGTGTGGCATATACTCCCTGGGCCTGGATGTCAGTTATGACATGTCAGCAGCTGGGTGTTAACAACAACAGCTGTGGTTCTTTTCCTGATAGGATTCCGTAGGGGAAGGACAGACAAAGCCTCCTGCTGTGCGTTCAAGCTTTCTACCGATGGAGTTTGCTTGAGTCAAGGTCAGGCCATGAACATTCTGATGGAAAGCTCCAAGCCAGTGTTGCTGGCAAGCCCAGAGCAGCTAGCAGCGTTTTGACACTGTTTGCAACAAGCATGTGACACCTTTTCTTCCCTGTCTGCCTTCTTACCTTCTCTCCAGCATAAGGCACATGTGTGAGACTATCAAGATACTGGGAAGTGGCTTCCAAGAAAGGGGAGTGAAACCATCACCACCCCACTGTGGCCACCTTATAGTCTTTTCCTGGGTGGTTGCCATGGTAGCAGCAGTTGTACTCTGTCCACTGCCTAGGTGCTGAGATGAATGTGCAAAGGTTGTGGAGAGGGATGAAAAGGTTATTGGAGAGGATAGGCCCTTTTATTCCCTTCACTACCATGATGCCCACACCTAAGGGAGGCTCATAGCTTACCCATCCTCCAGTCTCCTCACCAGTGGCTATTCCTCGATGGCAACCATGTGCCCACCACAAGACTTGAACACTTTCCTGGAACATGGGGAAGGTACCACATTGTAGAACTGTGCTCAGAAGAGCCCTGAGTCCGCTTGCGGAGAGGGCGGGATATAAGTTGAACTTAATAAATAATAAATAAGTAGATGGCTGAGATACTTTGTATCACAGGTAAAAACAGCACTTTCTGGCCTCAGAAACAGCACATTTGTAGCCTCCAATGAACCTTTTTCCAGCTACAAAACCCACTTCTATATTCCAGAATCAGGGCAACCAATAGGCCAGCCTCACAAAAGGGGACAGGGAAGCAGAAAGAGGAGCACATTTATAAATAAACACACCTCATGGTCAAGGAGCAAGAGGACAAAGACTGCAGTGCTATTATTGGCCAGCTCTAATTCTTAATGCTAGTACGGTACTTACTTTAGCATTTCTCCCATCATAGGGGCATTTGCACAAAGCACAAGGTTCCTTCCCCCTTGCAATTTCTGGTGTATCACAGAGCAGCAATTCCTAAATTCATGCTTCAAACTATGAATGTGACCTTGCAGAGAACACAATCAGCAGTTCTCAACTGGATGAATAGACCTGCAGTGAGAGGCAAGGCTTCATTTCTTAGGCTTTTCAGCTGCTGGCACTGGCCAACTACTATTTTTTTTGCTATGTTTCTTCTTTGTGAAACATTCAGCAAATTTAACGACTGCTACCTGTTTCTGTTTAACACTGATGCATCTGCTTTAATCATAGTTTCAAAGGAAGCAGAAGGAGAACTAGAGTAACAGAGAGATCAAAACCAGAAACTGCATCCCAAATAGAAAATTACAAGTGAGAACCCACAAGGACTTGCAAGAGGTGTTATCATTGTTCCCTTCCCCCCAGTTTCCTCTTTCCCTTCTCTAAAAGCTCCCATTATTTCTCCTCTTTTCCCTGCTTCTTTCTCTCCTTCTAGTTGCCAACCTCCAGGAGGAGGCTAGAGATCTCCTGGAATCACAACCAATGTTCCCTCCAAGCCAGGAGTAGCCAAACTGTGGCTTGGGAGCTCTTTCACACATGCTGCGTGGCTCTCAAAGCCCCCACCTCACCCGCCAGCTTGGAGAAGGCATTTGTCTCTTTAAATCATTTCGCCAAGCCTGCCAGTGGCTTGGAAAATGCATTTAAAATTAAAGTTGCTTTCTTTCCACCTCCCTGTCCCCCATCTTCCTTCCTTTCTTGTGGCTCTCAAACATCTGATGTTTGTGTCTTGTGGCTTTCAAACATCTGACCTTTATTCTACATGGCTCTTACGTTAAGCAAGTTTGTCCAGCCCTGCTCTAAGCTGAGTTAGTGTGAACTAGCTCACAATTTTTTAGCCTCTGGCTCACAAATTTTTGTCTTAGTTCAGAAAGGATGGGCCCCAAGCAAAGTAATTTATGCATGAGCCAAATCGCTTGCTCACAACTTTAATGCCAGTAGCTCAGAAAAGTATAATTTTTGCTCACAAGAATCCACAAAGGGAGCTGTGACGGAAGGCTAGGGGTTGAAGACGCACAGGGCCTGCGTCAGGTGCCCTGAGGGTGGGGGCAAAGTGCTCGGAGCTCTCAGGGAGGGAAAGTGGTTGAGGGACAGAAACTGCTGAGGCAGTCATTCAGTCAGTTGGTGTCTGACAGAGTTGGGGCCTGTCAGAAGTCTGTCAGTGTTGGGGCCTGACAGAGACTGAGTGGGTCAGTTCGTGCTTGACCGAGGCTGGGAGGGCAGCTGATCCTGTGAAGGAGCTTGAGACAGTGGCGGGAAAGTCTTCCAGAGGCTGCAAGCTCGACAAAACCAGCCAAGAGGGCTGTGTGCGTGAGTCAGTCAAGACCTGAACGGTCACAGACACCTATAGACAACTCTGAAGATCTAGTAAGGTGGTTGAGGGAGCGGATGTGGGTCTGAGACACCAGAAGGGCTGAGAGAGGGACTCCAGTCGAGGGGTGAGACTTGGCACATCATACCCAAGAAGCCAGACCTTTGCTAGAGGTGGAGAGAGCAAGATATAGGGAAACTGTGAACTGTGTAACTCAGAGACTCAAAAGAAGGAAAACGTGATTGTAAAGCTTGAACCAACTGAGCAACGTGTTAGCCTGTGTAAATATCTCCCATATCCCCAGTTTAAAGACTTTGTGTTATAATAAATCTGTGGTTTGAGTTAAAGTTCTCGAGAGCCTATATTTTTGGGAAAAACTAACAAAGCTGCTGTGGTCCCCTACGAAGAGAATTCTATTTCCATCAAATAACGAAGTAAAATACCCCGAAGAGACTGAAATAAAGAGATCCAGTGAGGCCGTGAGGTTGGCGCTGCTATAGGAGCATTGGTCACAACAGATCTACCAGCTACAGAGGTAGTTCCCCTCAAAGTTGCCAGCCCCAAGTTAGGAAATCCCTGGACATTTGGGGGTGGAGCCTTTGGAGGATGAGGTTTGGCGAGGGGAAGCAACTTCAGCTGGGTATAATGTCAAAGACTCCACCCTCCAAAGCAGCCACATTCTCCAGGGAAACTGATCTCTGTCATCTGAAGAAGAGCTGTAACTCTGGGTGGGACCTGGAGATTCGCAACCCTAATACCCTTAGAGTCTATTATACCAGGGGTGGCCAACAGTAGCTCTCCAGATGTTTTTTGCCTACAACTCCCATCAGCCCCAGCCATTGGCCATGTATAAGGCAGCTTCATATATAAGTTCATTTTCAGAAAAATCTCTTTGAAACTCATGCTGAGCCAAAATGGGGGTAGAAGGTGGGTAGTCCTCTCTTTTCACCCCTACACCTGCATGCACCTATCTTGTGTATTCTTCTCCAGCTTGCAAGCATTCCTAATGCCCATGTTCAATTGCCTGCACCACCTACGCACCCCTTCCTCAACAGCACTGGCCATTGTATGCAGTTGGGAGTGCTGTTGCCATTGCCATCAGGAATGCCAGCACTGTGTACCACCCACACTGGGCCCTGGCAGCTGCTGTACCTCAAAATATGCTGACAAATTTAGTAGGCCCTTCCTTCAGCTGCTACTACTGGAACCCTGCCTCAAGCTACAACCAAGCTTTGTTGGTTTCAAGAAAATCTTTTGACAGCTATTTTTCATACTTTTCTTTGGTTGAAACATGGGGAAATGGCTATGAAAGCTAGCAGAGAATTGTACTGCAATTAATGAATTAATTTCAAGTCATATGAAGTTCATACAAGCTTTTCTGCAGTTATCCCCAAAAAGATATTTATGAGGGACTTGCAGATTTTTACTGGCTGTGTTTCCCATGCCTTTAAAAGCAACCTGCTGTGCAGATACTTAGCCAGTGAACTACCTTCATCCTTTTTTAATATCTACAGGAGGAGTTTAATTTTGGTGTCAGACAGCTGTTAAAAGCAGGGCCAGTAAAATGGTGCCAAGTTCATAGTACCATCACTTCCAGTGCTCTTGAGATATACCCCAGTAATCTCCAATAATCTCTTTCTGCCCCACACCTCTTACTGTCACTCACTCACACAGAAATCTCATAGAAGGCCACCTGGCTACAACTGGGGGTGCCAACTTTTCGTTGGCAGAGCTCCTAAGTCTGCAACAACAGTATGATGAACATAAAAGTTTCATCCAGTAAAAATGGAAGGAAAGAAAGAAAAGGAAAGGGAAAGAATGAAATGGAAGGAAAGGAAAGGAAAAGAAAGACATGGAAAGAAAGAATATAAGAACATAAGAGGAGCCATGTTGGATCAGGCCAGTGGCCCATCCAGTCCAAAATTTCCTCATACAATGCCCAAAAAGCACCAGAATGTCCACCAGTAGGGCCAGGGCACTAGAAGCCCTCCCACTGTTGCTTCCCCCGCAGCACCAAGAATACAGACGGAGCATCACTTGCAGAGGGAGGGAGGGAGGGAGGAAGGAAGGAAGGAAGGAAGGAAGGAAGGAAGGAAGGAAGGAAGGAAGGAAGGAAGGAAGGAAGGAAGGAAGGAAGGAAGGAAGGAAGGAAGGAAGGAAGGAAGGAAGGAAGGAAGGAAGGGGGCAAAGAAAAAAAAAGCCTTCCTCACCATCAGATGACCCCAGCCAGTAAAATTCTGCCCAGGGGTCATTTGGTAAAAAAAATAGCTACTGGAATGCCCACTCCCCGCCCCTCCCAGCTAAAACACACACACACACACACCCTTCTTTGCTGCCCAGGCCTCCCGGGGAAATCTCCCCAAAACAACATACTGCAAGGCACATGAAAGCTCATACCCTGAAGAACACTTCATGGGTCTAAAGTGCCAGTGGATACTAGCTTTTCTCTCAAACACTGGGAGTGGGGGAGAAGGAAGGAGAGGCAGCCCAGCTCCTCTCTGCAGAACACAGAGATGGGGCGGGGCTAGCTTTTGCTTTTCTTGTGACCTGGTAGTGAGGCTTCTGTGGCCCGGTACCGAGTCACGACCCTGCAAATGGGAAACACTGTTTTAGGCCATGATCATGAGGCCTCTGCATGCATTCTGGAGAGAATGTTTTACTAACCTCAATGGGCATAGAATAGAAGGTCTTCTGAGAAGAAGCATAAAAAACAAATGACATCCAGTTGAAATCACCAAGACCAGTAGTTGATTAAATGCATCTCAGTAGAACATTTTACCTAGTGTGCAGACAGAGATTTAAAAATCATGTCCTAAAAAATCCTTCACTCCAGGTGTGTTATTGGGGGGTGGGGTGCTTTTTAACAAGAATACTGAAAAAAGAGCTCAGAACAATTCAAAGACTTGCACACTGTTTTCTGTTATTTCTTAACGGAAGTTATTATATGGCTTTTAAATTTTGCTATGGATCAAGAGAGTTTCAGCTTTTACCCTGTCCTCAGATACCATCAAGTTGCAAACAGATGACTGCACAAATGACATCCTTAGTGAGTGATATAGATGCTCTCTCCACCACTCTATAAATCCAGGAGAGATGTCTGCGACATTCCCAAAGGGGGCTCTTCCAGGTAAAGATGGTATACACTATGGAACTATTATATGATGTAACTAAAGGGAAACATGAATGGCGATTCTGTGTGCCACAGCCAAAAAGACACAAAAATAAATGGAGCCAAATAATAGCACTTGCTGATCATTATCAGCATTTAAAAGCACCTGACATACATTAGGTGCGCTACATGAATAAGAATACATTGAGTTTCTACCTGCAGGCTCACTGAATGGAATACAGATGTTCATTCAAAGTTATTCTATCAAAGCACATTCTTTTCATCTCCCTGTGTCCCTCAGTGGGTCATGAAACATGAGCCTTGTCAAGTTACGTAAAAGATGGCTGAACGGTGTAGTCTACCAAGCAATCTGGCTTGTAAACAGTGCAGAAGAATATATGGCCAGGACAGCCACAACTCAATTGCTGTTTTTCATCACCAGCACAGAACATACGACTTCAGCGGCAAATCGGTATCACATAGTGTCCTATGTATAACTAATACGAACTAGTTCTGGTGTGGCTTAAATGTGTAAGGCAGGACAAAAATCACAAAGCAAGTTTTGCTTCTCCAGTGTTATAAATACATAGGAGAGCCCTACTGCAATTTGCCAGCTAAAAACAAAATATCCACTCCATTTATTAGGGGGGGGGGAAATAATGATTACACGATGGGGACAGAAAACAGCAAGAACGTTTCAAGTTACCATGACGAACTAACTGTATAAACCTCATATGACTATCAGCGTGGAATTTACTAGCGTGCAATAGGCGTTCATTTTGTGCTTGTTGATATGCCAATAGAGATCTGTGTGTGTGTATATATTTTTCCTTAGTATTTAAAAAAGCTCTTGAAAGCTGTGCATTTTTCTATTTTTAGGGGAAAAGGTAAACACAAAGCAATCCTGCCTGTTAACAACCACCAGGGCAAAGCAATCTTCTCTGCACCTATGCTATGATACTTATCCATTATGTGTTGACTGAATATTGAAGAAGAAGAAGAAGAAGAAGAAGAAGAAGAAGAAGAAGAAGAAGGATGATGATGATGATATTGGATTTATATCCCGCCCTCCACTCCGAAGAGTCTCAGAGCGCTCGCAATCTCCTTTCCCTTCCTCCCCCACAACAGACACCCTGTGAGGTAGATGAAGATATTGGATTTATATCCTGCCCTCCACTCCGAAGAGTCTCAGAGCGCTCGCAATCTCCTTTCCCTTCCTCCCCCACAACAGACACCCTGTGAGGTAGATGAAGATATTGGATTTATATCCCGCCCTCCACTCCGAAGAGTCTCAGAGCGCTCGCAATCTCCTTTCCCTTCCTCCCCCACAACAGACACCCTGTGAGGTAGATGATGATATTGGATTTATATCCCGCCCTCCACTCCGAAGAGTCTCAGAGCGCTCGCAATCTCCTTTCCCTTCCTCCCCCACAACAGACACCCTGTGAGGTAGATGAAGATATTGGATTTATATCCCGCCCTCCACTCCGAAGAGTCTCAGAGCGCTCGCAATCTCCTTTCCCTTCCTCCCCCACAACAGACACCCTGTGAGGTAGATGAAGATATTGGATTTATATCCCGCCCTCCACTCCGAAGAGTCTCAGAGCGCTCGCAATCTCCTTTCCCTTCCTCCCCCACAACAGACACCCTGTGAGGTAGATGAAGATATTGGATTTATATCCCGCCCTCCACTCCGAAGAGTCTCAGAGCGGCTCACAATCTCCTTTCTTTTCCTCCCCCACAACAGACACCCTGTGAGGTGGGTGGGGCTGGAGAGGGCTCTCACAGCAGCTGCCCTTTCAAGGACAACCTCTGCCAGAGCTATGGCTGACCCAAGGCCATTCCAGCAGGTGCAAGTGGAGGAGTGGGGAATCAAACCCGGTTCTCTCAGATAAAGAGTCCGCACACTTAACCACTACACCAAACTGGCTCTCCATTCTGTTTGCAGTAGGACTGCCCTGGGAAGAATAAAATATGGCTGGGGCATGCTTTGCCAGCCATCAAGGTAAACCCTCACTGCTCCCTCTGAATCCTGCCCCTGGTACCCTGGCCTAGCCAAATGCTGGATTAAAAGACTCAATAGTTGATACACTTCCAGACAGACACAGATCCATTTTGGCCACCCATATCCCTGCTTCTCGGTGTGGCTAAGACTTCTCCTTCTTCAAGGATAAGAATAAGCATGTACTGAAAGACTGAAGAGCAGCAGAAGGCTATCTTGTAGTTTCCACAATCCCCAGCGTGGAACTGAATCCCTGAACTAGATTCAGAAATAGAAATTCAGGACTTCAGCTTTCTTCCCATCAGAAAAACATTAGGTAACCAAACCAAACATAAAAAACCCTTGAAGGAATAGGCCCAGTGGATGTGATGCAACAACCACCTGCCATAAAGCAAAAGCATAAAGGTCCTGGGGCACCTAAGACGTTAATAATAACAATAATAATAATAATAAATTTATTCTTATATCCCGCCCTCCCCCGCCGAAGCGGGCTCAGGGCGGCTCACATGACATGGTTTACACCATGATTACACTAAAATCCATCAATACATTAAAACAATAGTTAAATACAATTCAGATTAAGTTAAATAACAATTAAAATTTTATCAAGTATAAATTAAAGTGCCACAGTTCAGAATGTGTATAGGATGGCTAGGTGCCATCTCCGGGTGCCATCTTAAATGCGAGTTGACAGAGGGTGGTTTTGCAAGCCCTGCGAAATTGGTTTAGGTCTCGCAGGGATCGCACCTCCTCTGGTAGTTGGTTCCACCATTTGGGGGCCATTGTGGAGAAGGCCTGCTCCCTTGTTACTTTCAATCTGGCCTCTCTTGGTCCAGAGATTCGTAGTAGATTTTGGGAACTAAATAACTTACAGTAGCACAAGCGGTCTTCAGCATATTTGTCAGATACAACTTGTAACTCTGCAGATCTGGATCTCATCAGTGTGCAGGTGAGAATTCACCTGGCTATCTTGAGTATGCCATATTCATTGAGTTCCATGATGGAAGAAAGGTAGAATATAAGCGTAAGTAGTAAAATTTACATATCTGAGAGTTTAGCTGTAAACTTGGCATTGGTCAGAAAGAAGTCCACATAGAAAAGCAAAACACTGACCCATCTACAAACCTAGCATCATATTATAACAACTTCTCCTACCGCTACAGGTCTGTTCCCAAGGAAGTTGAGGTCACTGTTCTCTCCAAAGAGGTAGCCCTCAGGCTGTGTAGAATCAAACTTCTCGCCTCCCATGATGAAGTGACTGGCAAAATAGCTTCCTGAAAGAGAGGAAAGCAGAAAAAAATAGAAACAATGAAAGGAGTCCAGTATTGTTACACACTCCCCCACTTCCCTGAGTAGAAGCAATATCCAAGGTAGAGCTCCAAGGTTTGGATGAGAGAGCACTGGAGATGTATAGTGTCTTTGTAACATCTGTTTTATTTAAAAACAAGGAAGCAAAACTTTTGGAAACAAAAAGGCAAGAGATCGACCATCCTAAATCAGGATGCAGATAGACTGCACCGTAACAAGCTTTAAGAACATAAGAGAAGCCATGTTGGATCAGGCCGGCCCATCCAGTCCAACACTCTGTGTCACACAGTGGCCAAAAAAAAAACCCAAGTGCCATCAGAAGGTTCATCAAAAGGTTCAGAAGTGGGTCTAGAAGCCCTTCCACTTTGCTCTCCCCCCCCCCCCCCGCCAGCACCAAGAATACAGAGCATCACTGCCCCAGACAGTTCCAACAAAATGCTGTGGCTAATAGCCGCTGATGGACCTCTGCTCCATATATTTATCCAATCCCCTCTTGAAGCTGGCTATGCTTGTAGCCACCACCACCTCTTGTGACAGTGAATTCCACATGTTAATCACCCTTTGGGTGACAAAGTACTTCCTTTTATCCGTTCTAACCCAACTGCTCAGCAATTTCATCGAATGCCCACGAGTTCTTGTATTGTGAGAAAGGGAGAAAAGTACTTCTTTCTCTACTTTCTCCATCCCATACATAATCTTGTAAACTTCTATCATGTCACCCCACAGTCGACGTTTCTCCAAGCTAAAGAGCCCCAAGCGTTTTAACCTTTCTTCATAGGGAAAGTGTTCCAAACTTTTAATCATTCTAGTTGCCCTTTTCTGGACTTTTTCCAGTGCTATAATATCCTTTTTGAGGTGTGACCAAAATTGTACACAATATTGCAAATGAGACCGCACCATCGATTTATACAGGGGCATTATGATACTGGCTGGTTTGTTTTCAATTCCCTTCCTAATAATTCCCAGCATGGCGTTGGCCTTTTTTATTGCAATCGCACGCTGTCTTGACATTTTCAGTGAGTTATCTACCATGACCCCAAGATCTCTCTCTTTGTCATTCTCTGCCAGTTCACACCCCATCAACTTGTATCTGTAGCTGGGATTTTTGGCCCCAATGTGCATTACTTTGCACATTGCTTTGTGTTCAGCCAACTCACAGCTTTCTCTCTCTGCTCCTTTCAACCCTGCCAAATGCCAACATCTGCTGTTTCTTCCATGCACATTCACAAACTGACCCTCCTCCCCTTTCCTGGAGTAAGGACCATCACTTTCTCCAGGTTCTTAAAGGTCTGTCTGCACTAGAGTTATCTGAACTGGCTCACACCGAGAAAATATCTAGCACTATTAACATTCTTTTGTCAGAGGTCTGGAATCTCAGTGTCATCTTAGACAAAACCATAGCAATAGACAGACTCTGATTACCGTATTTTTCAGACCATAAGACGCACTTTTCCCCAAAAAATAGTGGGGGGGAAGTGTGTGCGTCTTATGGAGCGAAGGTATCTTCCTCGGGGGAGGGGATCCACTGCCTCCGCCTCTGATCCCGGCGCTTCCCTCGCGCCCGCCTGCCTGGCTCCAGCTTCTTCCAGCAAGCACTGGGATCGCTCCACACTGCCCCCACCGCAAACCCAACGCTTCGCGAGCGCCGGCTGTGGAGGGGGCGGCGTGCTTCCTCGGTGCCTGTCTGTCTGGCTCCAGCTCTGATGCTTACAGCAAGCGCCAGGATCGCTCCCTCCGCCCTCTGATCCCGGCGCTTGCTTTAAGCATCAGAGCTGGAGCCAGGCAGACAGGCAAGGAGAAAGCACTCTGCCCCCTCCGCAGCCGGCGCTCGCGAAGCGCTGGGTTTGCGGTGGGGGCAGCATGGAGCGATCCCAGCGCTTTCTGGAAGAAGCTGGAGCCAGGCAGGCAGGCGCGGGGGAAGCGGTGGGATCAGAGGCAGCGGATCGCCCCCCAGGAGGAAGGTGCGTCCTATGGTCCGGAGCGCCTTATGGACCGAAAAATATGGTAATTCCACACTAGACCTTTAATCCTGGTTCAACCCTGTCCCCAAATTGGCATTCAATGCTAGAATAATAGAATCAAAGAAACCAACTCTATGAGTCTAAGATTCTAGTGCAGAAAATCAGTTTGAGGACAGGGCTGAACCAGGATAAAGGTCAAGTGCAGCATTGGCCTCAGAGAGCTCAAAAACAGCATATGATACGCTGTGTAGAAAGTGAAGCATCACAAACAGAGAATCTAATATTCTACAGAATAATAGAGTTCCCAGCAGACACTTCCCTCCCCTCCCCCAGCTTTCTGATGATCTTGAAGGGAAGGGGAGGGCCTCCAAACCGGGGGATCCCCTGCCCCCACCTAGGGATTATTAATATAAACAACCAATGGTTATAGTGACCAAATTACTATGTAATATTGATGTGCATATACAAAAAACAAATTGTCAAAAGAATTCATAAATTTTCTTCCACAAAGGAGTCCCAATGTGCAGGCTGTCGACTTTGAAATGTCCTGCTTTGACTAGAACTCTTCCAGCATAGGGTGCTCCATAAATTCTTAAATAAGACGTCCCCGTCCAAAAGCATCCAAGGCCCTGAGCCGCTTGTGAGCATGATGCCGGTTTGAAGTTTTTGGGAGAATTAGTATTCCCATATAAGCAGCAGAAATATTGAGAAGTAAAGAACGCAGTTACAGCGTTACTTTAGACACTTTTGGACGGCGATGTCTTATCTAAGAATTTATGGAGCACCCTATGCTGGAAGAGTTCTAGTCAAAGCAGGACATTTCAAAGTCAACAGTCTGCACATTGGGACTCCTTTGCGGAAGAAAATTTATGAATTCTTTTGACAATTTGTTTATTGTACATTTTTTTCCAGTATTAATATTTTATTAAGTGTGCATTTATCAATTTATTTATACATCTCAAATAAATACATTTCATTTTTTTTTGCTTATTACATTCTACAAATCAAACTGAATACTAACAACAAATAAATAAACCCATTCCTCTTTCTTATTTCCTTTCTTTACCCGATTTCACCCGATCCCCATACCACTTTTCCTAATTCTTATTCTAATCATAATTATATTCTCTCTTTTGTTTCCAAAGCTTCTTTACTTCTTCACCGACTTCCATCTTTTTTAAAACTTAATTTTTAAAACTCTAACTATCTTCTCTCATGCCTGCAAAAGAAAGCTGGATAGGGTTACCTCCAGAACTCGGTGCTGTAGAAAAATCTCTACAGTTGGTCTAGGGGGGGCACACTCACCACCTCCTTGCTACTTCATTAGCTTTAACAATTCACTTAACCCAAAATCTTCTCGTTATCCCTGGGCCAAAAGAAGCCCGCCTAAAATCTACTAGGGACAGGGCCTTCTCTGTTATGGCCCCTACATGGTGGAACCAGCTGCCGGAAGAGGTGAGGGCCCTGCGGGACCTTATTCAGTTCCGCAGGGCCTGTAAGACAACCCTCTTCCGGCTAGCTTACACCTAACTGATATAGGAAATTAAATGTAGCTCTATCAGATCCTTGCTATGCATACTGCCGAAATGTTTAATGTTTTTAAGGTTTTAAATGTTTTGAATGTTTTAAATGTTTATATATTTAAATACCAATTTAATATTATGTTGACTTATCTGTTGTAAGCCGCCCTGAGCCACCTTGGTGGGAAGGGCAGGATATAAATAATAAATAAATAAATAAAATAAAACTTCCCATTTTCCATTCCCATTTATCATATCTTTATCCTGTTTTCTAACTATATACATATTCTCCTATTAATACTCCTCAAGAAAACATAATTTCCCAATTCAAAACATACTTTCCCAATTCAAACTCTTCCAGACTTTAGTTTAATTACACTGTCTATTAGTTCCTTGCCAGATGCCTCATTATAAGCAGTAAATGTTTGATTTTCCATATTGACCACTAGATGGCCTAGTGGTAACCATCTATACATAATTCCTTTGTCACGAAAAATCTTTGTTGTTCCATTCAATCTCCTCCTTGCATTAATCACTTCAGCAGGGATATCAGGAAATAAAAAAACTGTTGTGTCTTCAAGGCACAGTCCTTGTTTTTCCCTGGCGATTTTAAACAGTTTGTTCTTCATCTGTAGTTTTTTAAATTCAACAACAATGTCCGGGGAAACGTTATCAAGAGCCTTTTTGGAAATATTTAATCGGAAGGCAGAGGTAACAATCTCTTGGGAAGGCTCTACTTCTCCTTCTGTGAGAAGAATGACTCAGCCATCTATTTAAAGCTGTAGTAAGATTTTTCGTCTCTCCAAAATTTACAAATATTCCACGAAGTTTGGCCTTTCTTTCTCTTAATTTTAACTCCTGGAGTATAATCTTATTTTTGGCCCAAGACTCAAAGTCCTTAAAGTTTTTCAAATCCTCTGCTGTCTTTTTTGCCGTCTGATATGCAGCTTCAGCTTTCTTATCCATTGTTTTCAACTCTGCAGTGAGTTCTTCCAATTTCTTAATAAGTTCGACTGACTGAGAAGTCCAAGTTCCTTTTTTAATTGTCCAACCTCTCCACTAAGACCTTAAATCACTCTCAATTTCATTCTTTATCTCTGTAAGGGCATGCAATATCTCAGTCCGCTCACTTTGGAGAGGATTACTCCCTTCGGCCGCCATTTCCTCTAACAGAGAAGTCTCCAAGTCAGAATCTTCAGATTCTAAGTCAGTTTTACCCTTTCTGGGAGGTCTATAGGGAGGAGTTTTAGTACCTTTTTTTGCTCTAGTCTTTCCCATGCTTGACTTTGATGTTCTTTCCAAAATTGGCTGTGTTTTCTGGGAATAGTCGTTAATCTTCTGCAGGAATAGCAGGAGCGTAGGAGTGATGTAACCGGCCTGAAGCTCAGTCTTTGTTTATTGTATATTACATCAATATTACATAGTAATTTAGTCACTATAACCATTGGTTGTTTATATTATTGTTCCTTAAGTGACTGAAGGAGAGCCCCTGAATAATTAATACCCCCAATAATAACTGCTATAGTGAATAAGAGCATGTTTTGCCTTCACACTAAAGGTATCTGTTGCAATGCTGCCGTTAGAAATTGACTACCATCCAGTGGCTGTGAGCTCCAGCTTGAAGATTAGATAAGAGAACAGCCTCCTACAGACGACTTGCTGTAAATACATCGAGTTAAAGGAATCACGTCATAGAAATTTACTGAGGAGAGGTTTGCGAGGTGGGATCTTTGAAATCAGAGAAGCTTACACCAGCCTACTCACTTTCTTGCTTGCTAGAAAAACTGTATGCACTCAGAGAAACGGATCTCAGTCATTTTGGGGTCGGTGCCTGACTGAGTCTTCTTTTTTGGTACCAAAAAAGTAAACCTCGCTTCATACCAGTAAGTCTATGCGGACCTCATTATTTCTCTGCTTCATGACTTCTCTCCCTGTTGCTATATCCCACCTGGGGATTGGCAGCCCTAGCTATGCTGCTCTCTCTCTCTCACACAAACTCATACCCACCATTTACTTGCTCTAAAGCGAAAGCAAAACAAACGGAGGGGCTGTGCTTTGAAGAGCTTCTGCTATTGACCCTTCCCCATGAAGTACTTCCTGCTTGCTGCTTCCTGCTCAATTTTAAAGGCACACACACACACAGGCATTTTGAAAGGGGACCTGTTTGCAGGTTTCTAAACCTGCCGGAGATCTAGAGGTAAGTGGTGGCTGTGGGGGCGGGGGGGGGGAAACCTGTAAAACCGGGGGATCCCCCGCTGGGACCTGGGGATTGGGAAGCCTATCTGCAGATGACACAAAATTATTCAGGATGGTGAAAGTCAAGGATAACTGTGAAGGCCTCAAGAGGGATCTCCACAAATTGGGAGACTAGACAAAAATGTGGCAGATGAAGTTCAGCGCCTGTAAGCATAAAGGTGATGGACACCAAAAGAAAGAAAAATCCCAACTTCAAGTATTAGGCTAATGGGGTCTGAGCTTGCTGAGACAGAGAGGGGGAAAGATCCTGGGGTTGTAGTACATAGCTCAATGAAAGTGTCAACTCAATGTGCTGCAGCAGTGAAAAAGGCAAACTCTGTTGAAGAGGATTAAGGAAAATAAGACAGCCAATATTATAATGCTGCTGTATAGATCTATGGTGCAGCCTCCTTTAGAATACTGTGTGCAGTTCTGGTCACTGTATCTCAAAAAGGCATTGTAGAGCTAGAAAGAGTACAGAGGAGGGCAACCAAGGTAATTAGGGACTTGAAGCACTTTTCCTCTGAGGACAGTTTGAAGTGTTTGAGACTTTTCAGTTTAGAAAAGAGATTTCTAAGGGGGTCATGATATAGTGATTTATAAAATTATGCACAGAGTACAAAGAGTTGACAAAAATAACTTTTTTCTTCCTCTCCCAAAACATTAGAACTCAAGGGTGTACAATGAAGCTGATGGGGCAGTAGCTTCAGGATGGACAGAAAAAAATACTTCTTTACACAACTAGTAATTAAAATGTAGAATTTGCTTCCGGAGGCTATGGTGATAGCCACAGGCATCAGCAGTTTTAAAAGGGGATTGGATAGATCCATGAAGCGTAGGTCTATCAGTGGCAACAAGCCATCGTGACTAAAAGGAATCTCAAAAGAACATAAGAGAAGCCATGCTGGATCAGGCCAATGCTTCATCCAGTCCAACACTCTGTGTCATAGTGGCCAAAAACCAGGTACCATCAGGAGGTCCAACAGCAGGGCCAGACCCTAGAAGCCCTCCCACAGTTGCTCCATGTTCAGAGGCAGTAAACCTGTGAATACCAGTGCCAGCCAGGAGGCAACATCAGGGGAAGACTTTGGTCTCTGTGCCGTGTTGTTGTACCCCCAGAGGAACTAGTTGGTCATTGTGCAAGACAAGATGTTGGACTAGACAGACCACTGGTCTGAGCCAACAGGCCTCTTATAATGTTCTTAATATGTTCCAGCTCATCAGAGTAGGTGTCCTTCCTCCAGCGAAACATTTTTCATTGATGCTCTCTTATATCTAATTAGAAATAATCTGTTGACAAATGGACCAAATGCTTCCATTCAAGGAAACTGCACTGCTTGTAACAGTGGTACAGGGGTCTGTTCTCCCAGCTGTCTGAGTAACAGATGCATTTTCCCCAACAAGGTTTTAAGACCCACTACTCATCTCCACTGTTATCTTCTTGCATTTCCTCCTCCATACTGGGGATTTAGAATAAAACTACACTAAATTTATTTGAAGGAAATGGCCACAGAGATTTGCTTGTCTTGAACACAAAGTACTATTAGGTTATATTCTCTCTGTGTGTGTGTGCACACACTTGTATGTTTGTGTATGTAGCGCAGAAGCTTTACATAACATACTTGATCCTCCATGTTTCCCGATTAAGGGGAAAACAAATTACAAAGATGATCTGACTCCAGTGGTAACAAGAGAAAGAAAATGTACTTACAAAAATAAAAGTACATCTTACATAACATATTCATGTTTTGCTGTGAACAAATTAACTTCAGGAAAGGTCAGGGGGGTTTTTTGTAGCAGGAACTCCTTTGCATATTAGGTCACACACCCCTGATGTAGCCAATCCTTCAAGAGCTTAAAGGGCTCTTAGTCCAGGGCCTACTGTAAGCTCCAGGAGGATTGGCTACATCAGTGGGGTGTGGCCTGATATGCAAAGAAGTTCCTGCTACAACCCCCCCCCCCCCCCGGAAAGCTCCAAACCCAGGTAAGAGAGAAAAGAGAGGTCCTATATAAGATTAAATAGAAGGCAAGCAACAGCCAAAGAGGTGCAATATCTATGAGGGGATAAGGCTAACTGCCAAGTGTATCCGAATGAGAGAATTTTCTTCGCCCTTTCCCTCCCAGATCCTCTTGCATGCAGAGTTAAAGAACTGCCACTCTTCAGCCCTCTCTCAGCATTTTCCTACCTCTTCCATACAAATAAACTGATACTCTCAGGATTTGTGTGTATAAAAGAAAATGTTGTTCAGATATGACTAACCTTTACCTGTTACCAACTTGCCTCCTCTTTGAATTTGTCTGAAATGAGATGAGGGCACTTTCAACACATTTCAGCATAGCACATGGGGACAAAAAGAGAGCTGAAGGGTCTTCTGGACATCTAATAGCCTTGACTCCAAGTCTTGATTCCAAGACTGTCCAGGGTGGGGGTGGCGGCTTCCCAAGACAATATTTTCCTGTCTGCACGGCCTGGCTCAGATACCAAATGTGTGTGTGTATATATATGTGTGTGTGTGTACAGGGTGGGCTATAAATCCAATGTCATCATACACACACCCATACAGACACACACAGACTCCTACACACATATATATACATACATTTATATATCTATATACACACACACGCAAATTGCAGCGGTTGCCAGTGAAGATGCCTAGCTTTTTCCGAGACCTCAGTTCCTCAAAACTACATTTACCAGAGTTCAGAGGAAGAGAGAATGACTTTAAATGGATCTAAATCAAGTACAACAGCTAGGCTGAGTTCTGCCATTTCTCTTAACAAAGATTAGTTTCTCCAGTGACTACATTTCCCCAGTAACTACTTTGGCTCAACAGTGATGGGATTCAGTGATGCTCCTGAAAGCTGTCACTTTTTTTACTGGGTTGGGGGTGCAGAACCAAATATGTTTTTAAAAAAAACCACTAAAAGGCAAAATTCACAGGTAGCGTGTGATTTTCTTGATTTAATTTGTCTGCTGCATCTTTGGGATAAACCAACAAAAAAAATTAGGTGACAAATCACAAGATCTGTAATGGTTAGCATTTTTGCAATAAACCTGAAACCTTTTTGAGAGATAAATGACTTGTATTTATTAATTTATTATCATAAGCATAAGCACAATGGATGCCCCACAAGAAAAAAAAATTGTCCCACAAAATGAACAATCGGCTACAGCCCTGATGGCAGGGGTTCCCAGCCCTTTCAAGCCTGCAGGTACCTTTGGAATTCTGAGGCAGGATGGTGGGTACACCCACACAATGGCTTCCTTAAGAGGCGAGCCAAGGATAAAATGGCAGGAGAGTGTGGTTAGGCATTAACAGTAACTTTTCAAAATTTCAAGCCAAAGTTCTTTTGAACTGAACGTAATGTTTAAAATTAGGTGACAAATCACAAGATCTGAACGTAATGTTTAAAATTAGGTGACAAATCACAAGATCTGTAATGGTTTAAAATGGGGGTGGGGGGTGGGCTCCCTCTGGGTATCCTACCCCCCCAGGGAAAGTGTATGCGCAATACATAGCCTCTCCTCTCTCGGTGTAGTGAACGCCGCGTGGTCACTGTCTGGCTATGCCTGGCAGATGGTCACTGCAATGGCCTCTCCTGCATTACTGCATCCGTAGCAACACCTTCTCGCTGGTCCCCCCCTGTTTTTCACAGAGTTTGCTATGTCATGGTGCGACCGAATTGTCCGGCGGTATAACCGGATGGGCAGGCTGGGCCCACCAACCTCGCCAGCCTAAGAGAAGAAAAACTCTAACATCAAACCCGGGCAGATAGAGCTCGTTAATGTAACACCTACCACCTGGAGGACTCGCTGCCGGCATCCTGGCTTACTGGGCCATGGCAGATGACCCCCAGGTGAAAGGGTGGAGCCAGTACCGCGCACACTGCGCTTCACCTAAAAAATTCCTCTGCGCAGGCCTGAAGGGCATATCCACATACACAACGCATCAAGTCCTGCAGCGATGGGCAAGGGGCGAAACGGCAGGTGGAAGGTGCCACTGGAAGCCGCAGTCCCGATCCTGCATGTAGGCGGTTCAGGGTATTGGTCGCCTGATGCTAACCCAGAGACGAAAGCATTTTTCGGCAGCACCCTGAACGACCAAGCAGCCTTATCTAGGGACAGCACTGCTTGCTCCACATGAAGAGGGGCCTAGAAAAGGTGGCCTAAACAAAGCTCGTCTCCTCCCCCCCAGTTGGCTAGCCGCGGTCAACGGGCATCCTTACTTGCGGTCAAAATATAACAACAAAGAAAAGGCATGCACCTGCCTCACAAAGTGTGCAAAGACTAAAGCTTGCGTGTTGGAACATCAGAACCATGCTTGACACAGTAGACAGTGGTCGCCCTGAACGACGCTCTGCTCTAGTTGCCCACGAACTTCTCAGGTTGAATATCGACATAGCAGCTCTCAGTGAGGTCCGTTTCCCTGAGGAAGGTAGTCTTCAAGAACACGGTGCTGGCTATACCCTCTACTGGTCGGGTAAGTCAAAGGCTGAGAGCCGCCTTTCTGGCGTTGGCTTCATGGTCAGGAACTCCATTGCCTCCAAACTCGAAAACCTGCCAACAGGTCACTCAGATCGCATCATGTCCATGCGCCTCCCACTTCAAAACAAGCAGCATGCAACACTCTTCAGTGTGTATGCCCCAACCCTTCAAGCAGATCCTGCAGAAAAGAACAAGTTCTATGCTGATCTACACAACCTCGTACGGAAGACCCCTACAGAGGACAAGGTGATCATCCTTGGCGACTTCAATGCCAGAGTAGGTAAAGACTCGGAAGCCTGGAAAGGAGTACTTGGCAAACACGGCATTGGCAACTGCAATGACAACAGGTGCCTCCTGCTAGAATTCTGCATGGAGCACCAGCTCACCATCACCAACACTATCTTCCAGCAGAAGAACAGTCTGAAGACAACCTGGATGCACCCACAGTCCAAGCACTGGCACCTTATCGACTACATTCTGGTGCGCCAGAGAGACCTTCGAGATGTCTTACACACCCGAGTAATGCCCAGTGCAGAATGTCATACGGATCATCGTCTTGTACGCTGCAATCTCCGTCTTCACTTTAAACCCACACCCAAGAGAAGAGGTATCCCTCGGAGGAAGTTTCAGGTTGGCAGTCTCCAGTCAGCTGAAGTTAAAGCTTCCTTCCAGGCAAAACTCCAGTCAAGAATTGAGGACCCCAGTTGCCCCACAGACCCTTCTCCAGAAGCACTCTGGGAACACCTAAAAACTACCGTCCTGCAGATCTCTGAAGAAGTCCTCGGGTTCTCCACAAGGAAGAACAAGGACTGGTTTGATGAGAACAATCAAGAGATCCAAGATTTACTGGCGAAAAAGAGATCTGCCTACCAAGCACATCTTGCTCAGCCCTCCTGTCCAGGGAAAAAAGCAACCTTTCGCGCTGCATGTAGCAACCTCCAGCGCAAGCTTCGAGACATTCAGAACGATTGGTGGACCAAGCTTGCAGAGAGAACCCAGCTGTGTGCAGACACTGGTGATTTAAGAGGGTTCTACGAAGCCCTGAAGGCAGTATATGGTCCATCATATCAGGCTCAGAGTCCCTTGCGTAGTGCAGACGGCCAAGTGCTCCTCACAGACAAGGCATCCATACTGAACCGGTGGTCGGAGTATTTTCAGGTTCTCTTCAGTGCCAACCGCGTACTTCAAGATTCAGCAATCCACCTCACCCCACTTCAACCAGTGAAAACAGAGTTGGATGAGATCCCCACCCTAGAAGAGACTGTTAAAGCCATCAAGCAACTGAAAAGTGGCAAGGCAGCAGGAGTTGATGGAATTCCACCAGAGATCTGGAAGCATGGGGGCACAGAACTACATAGCTCACTTTACAAAGTACTTGTCACCTGCTGGGAACAAGGCAAATTACCACAGGACTTTCGCGATGCAATCATCATCACCCTATACAAGAACAAAGGGGAAAAGTCAGACTGCTCCAACTACCGGGGGATAACCCTGCTCTCCATTGCCGGCAAAATCCTTGCCAGAATACTCCTGAACAGACTGGTGCCCACCATTGCAGAAGAACTCCTCCCAGAGAGCCAGTGCGGCTTCAGAGCTAACAGGAGCACCACCGACATGGTATTTGTTCTCAGGCAGCTCCAAGAGAAATGCAGGGAACAGAACAAGGCTCTGTATGTGACTTTTGTCGACCTTACCAAAGCTTTCGATACCGTTAGCAGGAAAGGCCTGTGGCAAATCTTGGAACGTTTAGGATGTCCCCCAAGGTTCCTCAGCATGATCATCCAGCTACACGAAGACCAGCGAGGCCAAGTCAGACACTGCAACGACCTCTCGGAGCCCTTCCCAATAGGCACAGGTGTAAAGCAAGCCTGCGTTCTCGCGCCAACTCTCTTTACGATCTTCTTTAGCATGATGCTTCAAAGAGCCGCAGTAGATCTAGATGATGACGATGGTGTCTACATCCGCTATCGCACCGATGGCAGCCTGTTCAACCTGAGGCGACTAAAGGCCCGCTCCAAGACAATGGAAAAACTCATCCGAGAGCTACTGTTTGCTGATGATGCTGCACTCGTCTCCCACTCGGTATCAGCTCTGCAGCATATGACGTCCTGCTTTGCAGAGGCTGCCAAGCTATTCGGCCTAGAAGTTAGTCTGAAGAAGACAGAAGTTCTCCACCAGCCTGCACCCCAGGAAGATTATCACCCTCCCTGCATCACTGTGGGTGAATCAGTTCTGAAGACAGTCCAGCAGTTCAGCTACCTGGGGTGCATCATCTCCTCAGATGCCAAGATCGACAAGGAGATTGACAACAGGCTGGCAAAGGCAAACCGTGCATTTGGCCGACTGCACAAAAGAGTGTGGAGCAACAAGCATCTGAAAAAAGGCACAAAGATCAATGTTTACAAAGCGGTTGTGATGACAACCCTCATCTACGGCTCCGAATCATGGGTTTTATACCGTCATCACCTGCGACTCCTTGAGCGCTTTCATCAGCGCTGCCTTCGCACCATCCTCAACATCCACTGGAGTGACTTTGTGACCAACACTGAAGTCCTCAAGCGGGTGGAGGTTACCAGCATCGAGGCACTGCTGCTGAAGACGCAGCTGCGCTGGGCAGGGCATATTTCTAGGATGGAAAACCACCGCCTTCCCAAGATTGCCCTGTATGGCGAACTCTCCACCGGCCATCGAAATAGAGGGGCACCAAAGAAGAGGTACAAGGACTCCTTGAAGAAATCCCTTGGCACCTGTCGCATCAACCATCACCAGTGGTCTGACCTAGCCTCAGACCGCAAAGCATGGAGGCACACCATCCACCAGGCTGTCTCTTCCTTTGAGAACGCACGCATAGCTGGTCTTGAGGACAAAAGGAGATTGAGGAAGAATCGCACTGCTACAGCACCAACCCTAAATCAGACTTTTCCCTGCAGCCACTGTGGCCGGACCTGCCTGTCCCGCATTGGTCTTGTCAGCCACCAGCGAGCCTGCAGCAGACGTGGACTACTGCACCCTTCTTAAATCTTCGTTCGCGAAGCCAAGCCGAGAGAGAATGTTTAAAATATTTTCTTGCATAGACACACAGTAATGTGGTGCAGATCCTTGTGCTGTGGTGGCAGCTGTTGTTGAGGCAACTTTGTAAAAATCTACACAGCAAAGACCTCCAATAGACAACCTGAAGAAGCCCTGATGGGCAAAATCCCCACTTTCCTCATCCCCTTTCTAACAACACTTGGCAGGTGCCATTGAAGGTCTCAGAGAATGCCATGGCCTACAAGGTGGGGACTCTTGCTCTATGGTGAGATAAGTTCTATTATTCAAAGAGAACTCTACATACATTTCAAGCATTGCAGATTACTGTTTAGTTTTGTTTTGTTTTTTAACTTAACTCTTGAACCACAATGCAGGTATTCACGGCTGTCCCACTGAAAGCATCCTTCGGCCCAGGAGCTAAGAAATATCGGAGTCCACCAGATATTTCTATAAGACTTGCAATATAAAATAAGATTTGGCAAAATTCAAAAAGCTCTAAAAGAATTTTTTTAAAGTAACAAAGTTATCTCTACAGCTCTCATACAAGGTTTATTGTCCCTTTGTACTAACAGACAATAACAGCTATATGAATATCTCCCAAGCGATATTTGTGCCCCAAAAACTGTTGCTTAACACAACAGATATCACCCCAGGCCTCCGACATCTATACACTTTCAATCTCTAATGCATTTCTAACCTGATTAAAGGATTTAATATTAAAAAGGTCAAATCAACATTTAAAAACCCCATCAATTCCAAGCCTACCAGGAATAATGGACAGCCCTCATTTTTCAGTGGGTAGGGGGAAAGGAAGCTTGGTCTTTGATATCATTTCTTTTTGGGTAGGAGAAGGAAAGGGGAAAGAAAAGGAAGAAATATGACAACCGAATTCCTGGAGTCTTAATGTAGAATGGCTTAATTTCTAGTCTTGTAAAGAAGTCCTATAGAAGTATACCGGTTTTGCACAGAGCTTACCACGCGGTCACGTCCCTGTTCTCTCCGCAGCGTCTGTTGGATTTCCCACCATCTGCGCCGGAGTTACAGGAAGTGCCGCGGCTTTTGCGTGGCAAACGTAAACTGGGTTTTAGATGGTGGGAAAACTGACGGACACTGCGGAGAGAACAGGGACGTGACTGCGTGGTAAGCTGAGTGTGAAAACGGTCGTAGTCTTATTATTGGCTCCCATTATGTGACAGAGCAAAGCCTCTATTTTCTCTATTTGCTGAGACTCCACTCTTGGGGAGAAGAGAGAGCTTGCTTTGCCGGGTTCTCTTGATCACACAGCAGAGCTACTGAGCCAAGCCTCTTTTCCTTCTGTTGGCTGAAGATTCGCCCCCTCTTATCCCCTGGGGAGGGAGGGAAAGAGCCAGAGCTTCCTTTGCCCAGTGCCTTCAACCACATGGGAGATACAACGTTTTTAATTATGTTTGTCTGTATTGTTCATAAAGTTTCTATCTCCACTACCAGGCATTACATTTTATGACACACAGGGCCCCTTCCTGACAAGGTCTCATTTATGTCAAATCTGGCCCTCATAACAAATGAGTTTGACACCCCTGCTTAGATGAAGCAGTCTTTTGCCCATGACACAATAAGATTTGCTGGTCCTGAAGGCATCACAGGACACTGTTTCTCCTATGAACTGACATATGTGGTTACTCTTCCAGAACTACACAAATGATTCAGGCTTTGCCTTTCCCCTCCTCTTAAGCAGGGGGCATAATCCAATCACCATATGCTGGCAATAATATTCTCACAGACCAAACCATTCAGGAGTAAGTGGCTGCATATTCCTTTTCCCAAAAAGAGAGAAAATATCAAAATGTATTCCTGTTTCCAAGTGACTTATAACTCTGTGTGTGTGCGCGCATGTGTGTGTTGAAGGCAGTTATTAAAGGTTCCATTTAAACAGCTAATCGTGGTCCTCTCTCAACTCAAACAGAATTGAAAATCAAGAATACTTGGAAACTGCTTCATAGGCTTCTGAACACTTGCTTACATAGCCGTTACTAATTTGTAAAGATCTTTACAATCTTTCTGCTTGGTCTAACTACTCAATACAGTACGTCCCTAGGTCCCTAAGAACAAAGGCCAAGTAACATGCATATAAACCCACACAATAACTCTATGGGACAAGGGGGGTTAATTCTCCATCTAATGGACTGATTTGGATGTTGAAGTCTCTTAAACACTTTTATATAATTCTGCATTATTTAACCAGTCCCGTGAATATTCCACGTACCCGATCATGACTCTTCACATGCTAGCAATAAGTTCTTATATTTTCAGAACCGTCACTGGATTGCCCATAGCAATAGCAGCATTGTATTCTTCTTTGGATGCTGTCTTGAATACCATCCTTTGCAGAAAGGTAGCATATAACATTTACACTTTTAAAGACTAGTGTATCCACAAGGCTGGTTCAGCATATGCAAATCAATTGAAAGATTGCTGGTATTTATTGCAACAACATTACAACTTATTAGAACTCTGCACTATGACAAGCTTGGTGCTACAAATGACGTCTCTCAGTTGCCAATCGCCAGGAAGGTGAACGCATTTCCAAGCAAAAAAATTACACAGTGGCCCAGGCACCGAAACAGATAGAAGCAACTCATCATTTAGAAAGATTTTGTTTTCAGTTATTGAGGCCTGCTGCTTTCTGGCTCCATTTTTTCCACGTGCATAATTTATAGGGAAACAGAGCGGCAAAGAGAAAAACCATGGGCCAGTTTCGCACTAGACCTTTAATCCTGGCTTAGCCCTGTCCCCAAGCTGACATTCTACACTAAAATCATAGAATCATAGAGTCACAGAGTTGGTTTATCTGATTCTCCGATTCTAGTGTCGAATGTCAGTTTGGGGACAGGGCTAAACCAGGATTAAAGGCCTAGTGCGAAATTGGTCCATCTGAAAGTACACTGCCCAATGTATGCCATTGTAGCTTACCATGTCAAATACAACCACACAACTGAAGCGGCATAAGAGTGGAAATACAGTTTGCCCATAAAGTGAATAGAATCGCCTAATGAATTTAAAAAAAAAATGATTACAGAGGGAAGGAACTGCATTTAAAAAGCAAAATCCATCAATCCTCGGTTTAAAAGTTGGCACAACCATAGCAAGCAACTGTAGTCTTGGTGTCTTGATACAAATGAGGCATATGGGTTCATTACTTGTAATAGCTGTGCAAAAAAAGGCATTTCGATAATGCTGCAGTTACCAAATTCTCTCCTCTACACAAAAATACAAAAAACCCAGTCCTTTATTTCATCTGCTCATCCTAAAACAGACAGCCTTGCTCCCTACTGCCTGCAAAATCTTTTACTGAGGGTTAGAAATATATTAAACCTGTCAAATGTGCCCAAGATGGTGGCTGGGAAAGGGAGTCACTGTACTTCTTCAGTCTTCTATAGTTTGCACTGGAAGTAATTTAGTTAGCTTCTCTTTCAGTGCTAACCACCAGAGTTTTTTTCTGCTGGAGGCCACAGAACCTGGGCTGACCAGAGCTCCAGCTAGCCACGCGCTCCCACGTCAGGTGGTACGGCCTGATATGCAAATGAGCTCCTGCTGGGCTTTTTCTACAAAAAAAACCAAAACACTGCTGACAACATTTAATCTTGGTTTGTGGCATGATCAAAGTTTTTCAAAATCAAAAGAAACACACAACTGAGCTATCAACTATGTAGTCTTTGGCCCAAATCCTACCTCGACCGAAGACTCGCTAAAACAGCAAGCGCCTTGATCTCCTCCTTTCACCTAGTGGAGCTAATACTGTCCTTGGAGAACTACTGTAAGGATTCCCTGAGATAATGTTTGGAAGAGCTCACAACACTCCCAAGTATTATACAGATATATAATACGAAGCCTTGCCAGGTGGTTTATAGCACTCAGCTTGCAGACAAAGATCTGGACAGTTAGGTCGAATCAGGGAGAGAAATTCAGTCCCTTCAGCTTTACTCCTCCTTGGTCCCATGCCTACAGTATCCACACAAGTCCCCAAAAGACCTAATTTGTCTACAGCCTCTGTCTCCTCTAGAGCAGTGTGCTAAGTTTTCCCATCAAACTGACATTTTGCTTTCTTTACAGAACCAACGCTGTTTTCTTAGTGTTCTACCGGTTAGTTCAGAGTCTACAGAATTCTAAGCAGCTGAGTTGCCGCCTTCGACTGCAATTTTATGGATTTCAGTTGTATATCCTGCCCTCTCTACACGCTCTTGAAATGGGAACTCATTTTCAATTTGTCAAGAAGTACTACTAAACGCATGACTGTCAAGAAGAATTATGTTAGCAGCCCCTAAAAACAATAAATATGCTACTTGACAAGCTGATAAGCCAACACTCTTGCTTGCTGTAGCCCAGTAGCAGAACTCACAGTGGAGAGGAAAGTAAAAATACACTCTTAAAAATAGTGAGCAGGTGAGCATTAGCTAAGTAGACAATGGAGACATCATATTTTTATCTCTTCAAAAGAAGCTCATCGTAGGTGTTGCCAGGCTGCCTTAAATTGCCACAGTAACTCTCAAGAGAATGGTCCCCCTGGCCCTACTTGTATAGCAGCTACTTGTCTCTCACAAGTTTACACACAAAGCAACTAGGTGAGTGAAGAGTATACATGGGAATGCAGAGAACCATTAGATATTTTATTTGAAAAAGCTAAACAACTGAGCTATCAACTATGTAGTCTTTCGTCCAAATCCTACCTCTACCAAAGACTCACTAAAGCTGTAATACATGGAGAGCCAGTTTGGTGTAGTGGTTAAGTGTGCGGACTCTTATCCGGGAGAACCGGGTTTGATTCCCCCCTCCTCCACTTGCACCTGCTGAGATGGCCTTGGGTCAGCCATAGCTCTGGCAGAGGTTGTCCTTGAAAGGGCAGCTGCTGTGAGAGCCCTCTCAAGCCCCACCCACCTCACAGGGTGTCTGTTGTGGGGGAGGAAGGTAAAGGAGATTGTAGGCCGCTCTGAGACTCTTCGGAGTGGAGGGCGGGATATAAATCCAATATCTTCATCTACCTCACAGGGTGTCTGTTGTGGGGGAGGAAGGTAAAGGAGATTGTGAGCCGCTCTGAGACTCTTCGGAGTGGAGGGCGGGATATAATATCTTCTTCTTCTTCTATTTATAAAACATTGTTCGGTCCTAATGAAAACTATCCTCTAAGAATCTGTGTGAATAAACTATACCAAGGGACCACAAATTTGTTGACTGTGTTGGAACATTTGGGATTTTGGCAAAGGGTAGTGTTGTTGTTCGACTCTTTGCGACCCCATGGACAAAGTCACGCCAGGCCCGCCTGTCTTCCATCATCCTCCGAAGCCTGATCAAATTCGTGTTTGTTACATCAGTAACGCTGTCCAGCCATCTCATCTTTTGCTGTCTCCTTCTTCTTTTGCCTTCTGTCTTTCCCAGCATCAGGATCTTCTCCAGTCAGTGCTCCCTTCTCATTTGGTGGCCAAAGGATTTGAGCTTCAGCTTCAGCATCTGACCTTCCAGGGAACAGTCTGGGTTGATTTCCCTTAGGACTGACTGATTTGATCTTCTTGCAGTCCAAGGGACTCTCAAGGTTCTTCTCCAGCACCACATCTCAAAAGCATCTATCCTTCTGCGCTTGGCCTTCCTATGGTCCAGCTCATACAGCCATACATTACTGCTGGAAACATCATCACTTTGACTATACGGACTTTTGTTGGTAGGCAACTTTTTATTATACTGCCCATATTCGCCATAGCTGTCCTCCCAAGGAGCAAACGTCTTTTAATTTCATGGCTACAGTCACCATCTGCAGTGATCTTGGATCCCAGAAATGTGAAGTCTGTCACTACTTCCATGTCTTCCCCTTCTATTTGCCAAGGTGTGATGGGGTCAGATGCCATGATCTTAGTTTTTTTTATGTTGAGGTTCAAGCCTACTTTTGTGCTCTCCTCTTTCACCCTCAACAAGAGGTTCTTTAGGTCCTCCTCACTTTCTGTCATTAGAGTGGTATCATCTGCATATCTGAGGTTGTTGATGTTTTTCCCAGCAATCTTAATTCCGGCTTCTGCTTCATCCAGGCCAGCATTCCACATGATGTACTCTGCATATAAATTAAATAAGCAGGGTGACAATATACATCCATGTCGAACTACTTTTCCTATTCTAAACCAATCAGTTGTTCCATATCCCGTTCCGACCGTTGCTTCTTGACCCTTATACAGGTTTCTCAGGAGACATATGAGGTGGTCTGGTACTCCCATCTCTTTAAGGACTTGCCACAGTTTGTTGTGATCCACACAATCAAAGGCTTTAGTGTAGTCAATGAAACAGAAATAGGCGTTTTTCTGATACTCCTGTGCTTTCACCATAATCCAGCGAACGTTGGCAATTTGATCTCTAGTTCCTCTACCTCTTCGAAACCCAGCTTGAACTTCTGGTAGTTCCCAATCTACATATAGCTGAAGCCTAGCTTGTAGGATCTTTAACATGACCTTGCTGGCATGTGAAATGAGTGCAATGGTGCAATAGTTTGAACATTCTTTGGCATTACCCTTCTTTGGGATTGGAATATAAACTGACCTTTTCCAATCCTGTGGCCACTGTTGCATTTTCCAAATTTGCTGACACAATGTTTGCATCACTTTAACAGCATTGTCTTTTAGGACTTTGAATAGCTCAACTGGGATACCGTCATCTCCGCTTGCTTTGTTGTTAGCAATGCTTTCTAAGGCCCATGTGACTTCACACTCCAGGATATCTGGCTCAAAATCAGCAATTTCACTGTCATGGTTGATCCTTCTTGTATAATTCTTCGGTGTACTCTTGCCACCTCTTCCCGATCTCTTCTGCTTCTGTTAGGTCCCTACCATTTTTGTCCTTTATCACGGCCATCTTTGTACACCACCACAAAATACTTGTCATGGGAAGTTCCAAGCCAAGGATCCGTTAACGATGTGGGCAGCTATCCCGAGTGGGTGATCCCTACAGATGCAACATCCCTGCAGACCTAAAGGTCTCTTCTGAAACAACTACAGCTCCAATGAAGTGGTGGTATGCCAGGACTGGTTTTCTGCCTTAGGAAAGAGCTCATCTGGCACCATGAACAACATTGGCAGGAAGCACAGCATCTACAGATGCTATGCTGGATATCATTGAATTATGCCACTGGCTCATGCAACAGTAGACCACATGCTCGATAAATGCAAAATGGCAGATTCAGTCTCTGGTACCTTCACTTTAAGGGATTTCAGGCAGCAGGGCTGGAGAGACCTTTTGTGGGACACACTGGAGAGCTGCTACCAGTCGCTGAAAACAATCACCCTTGGAATAGATGGATCAGTTCTCTGATTCAACATAAAACAGCACCACGTAGGATACCAAACAATTCATGTCTCATTAGGGTTTGTAGAATCTTTCGGGCTCAAGTGCCGTGTTCTACTGGAGAAAGTTTTTCTTCCAGACGTTTCGTTCTCAGCTGCGGAGAACATCCTCAGTGGCGTTGCAGCCGGAGCAGGCGCTCTGACCTTCTTGGCTGCTGTGCATTGAGTGAGGCCAGGGCTGCTGGACAGCTGCTATTTCTAGGCTGGAGGGGGTGTGGTGAGAGGGCAATTGGTTTGTGA
Organism: Heteronotia binoei; assembly: GCF_032191835.1. Classification (NCBI taxonomy): domain Eukaryota; kingdom Metazoa; phylum Chordata; class Lepidosauria; order Squamata; family Gekkonidae; genus Heteronotia; species Heteronotia binoei. The sequence goes on from NC_083235.1 coordinate 70,008,031, forward strand.
ATGTACCCATTCAAAATGTACATTCACAAACCAATTGCCCTCTCACCATACCCCCTCCAGCCTAGAAATAGCAGCTCTCCAGCAGCCCTGGCCTCACTCAATGCACAGCAGCCAAGAAGGTCAGAGCGCCTGCTCCGGCTGCAACGCCACTGAGGATGTTCTCCGCAGCTGAGAACGAAACGTCTGGAAGAAAAACTTTCTCCAGTAGGACACGGCACTTGAGCCCGAAAGATTCTACAAACCCTAATGATGATGCCAGCCGTGAAAACCTGAAAGCTTTGATAATTCATGTCTCCTTTGGCCACTACCAAAACAGAAGAAACACCATACAAAGCAACTGTTTGATCACGACTCAAATATTGCCTTCACAATACATTGTAGATGAGCACAGTTTCGAAGGATATCCGTGTCGATTTGCAATAGAGCTGTTATATTTACCTCAACAATCTTGGTCTCTGAGGTGCTACTGGACAATCGAGCTGCTCTGCTGAAGACCAACACTGCTACCCTTTGAAACTATGCTCACCTAAATGTACAGAATTCTGTCTGCTTACATTACAAGCCTCCTGCCCGGGGTGAAAGCATTAGGAGGGCCCTGTCCAGGCTCCAAACCCACCACGAGCCCATGTTCATTTCAGAAATACAAAACACGGTTCCTTCCACTGCACTGCTTCCATTGACACTGCACAGCTGCGCACAAACTTGTATTGAGCTCTGAAAAACTATCTTGGTTGCCGGCCCTGCCAATGGACAAAACCATCCCTGCGCTAAATCAGATCATCACAGCTCAACGTAACGTAACGCGTACCACAAACGCACCGTTAACACAAAGCAAAGGTTAGAAGCTCCTTCAGTTCTCAAGCAGGTGAATGGAGCTTCACGCTACATGTCAAATCACACTGAAGAGCATAAAAACCCTGCTGGGTGGTTGCCGCAGAGCCAGCTGAAGCTGAATCCAACAAAGAGAGGGGTCCCTCACCTGAGGCGTGGCAGACTGGGGTCAGGAATCAGGCTCCCAGTCTGTAGTGGGGCACCACTGGTCTCAGGGTGATACTGGATTCCTTGTTCTCTATGGAGGCCCAGGTCACTTTGGTTGCCCAATCAGCCTTTTATCATCTTTGGCTAGTTGGCAACTGGTTCTCTCTCTCACCCGCCAGGACTTAGCTACTGTGATCCATGCAGTGGTCACTTCCAGGGTGGATTACCGTAACTTACTCTATGCGGGCTACCCTTGAGCCTGAGCTGGAAATTACAGCTAGAGCAGAACGCAGCAGCACACCTGCTGACGGCGACACCTTTGCAGATACACATTCAGCTGGTGTTGCACCAACTGCACAGGCTGCCAACGGAATACCGGATCTGGTGCAAGGTTATAGTTTTAACCTTTAAAACCCTATGCAGCCCAGGACCATCATGCTTGTGAGACCACCTCTCCCCATAGGAGTCCTAGAGAGCTTTATGCTCCTCTGACCAGCATCTCCCATTGGTTCCTGGTCCGAGAGACATCTGCTTGATCTTGACCAGAGCAAGGATTTTTCAGCCCCTGCCCAGCCTGGTGGAACATGCTCCCACTTGAGATCAGGGCCCTGCAGGACTTATTTCAGTTCCGCAGGGCCTGTAAAACAAAGGTGTTCCACCAGGCTTTGGGCTGAGGGAGAGGACATTGGACCATTCTGGCCTCCACTGCTGTTGGCCCCTTTCCCAGTGCCTGCTGTCTAGAATATGATTTCAGCACTAGAGTCTTTTGGGGCATGTATTTTCTGCCAGACACGAGGCATGAATTTCTGTTTTGACTCCTGTTATGTTTTTTTTTATTATGTTTCTATTGTTTTTGTTGCAAAAACTACAAACATAGCCCTTGGGTCTAGAGAAAACCTTTAGTCAGTAAATCCACAACACAGCTCCCCCCCCCCCCCCCAAAAAAAAAATGAAGAGCAGATGACTACAGTACATCAGCCAAGCTGCAATTATTGAAATACCAATACACATTATAAGGTCTAAAAATACCAACCGATTTTGTGAGGATGGCAAGTTATGGAAAATCCGATCCTTAACGCGCTGGCAATCTCCACACAGGTTATTGTGATGTGGTTTGAGCCAGTTTGGTGTAGTGGTTAAGTGTGCGGACTCTTATCTGAGAGAACCGGGTTTGATTCCCCACTCCTCCACTTGCACCTGCTGGAATGGCCTTGGGTCAGCCATAGCTCTGGCAGAGGTTGTCCTTGAAAGGGCAGCTGCTGTGAGAGCCCTCTCCAGCCCCACCCACCTCACAGGGTGTCTGTTGTGGGGGAGGAAGGGAAAGGAGATTGTGAGCCGCTCTGAGACTCTTCGGAGTGGAGGGCGGGATATAAATCCAATATCTTCATTTACCTCACAGGGTGTCTGTTGTTGGGGAGGAAGGGAAAGGAGATTGTGAGCTGCTCTGAGACTCTTCGGAGTGGAGGGCGGGATATAAATCCAGTATCTTCATCTACCTCACAGGGTGTCTGTTGTGGGGGAGGAAGGGAAAGGAGATTGTGAGCCGCTCTGAGACTCTTCAGAGTGGAGGGCGGTATATAAATCCAATATCTTCATCTACCTCACAGGGTGTCTGTTGGGGGGGGGGGAGGTAAAGGAGATTGTGAGCCGCTCTGAGACTCTTGAGTGGAGGGCGAGATATAAATCCAATATCTTCATCTACCTCACAGGGTGCCCGTTGTGGGGGAAGAAGGTAAAGGAAATTGTGAGCCGCTCTGAGACTCTTCGGAGTGGAGGGCAGGATATAAATCCAATATCATCTTCTTCTTCTTGATGCTGATGAGAAGTGGATATTCTTGCTGCTTACCCTCAGCATGGTGATACATTCATCAATCCCCTAGGCTGCAGTTTTAAACACCCACAGCCTTCAAATATTACCCTTTTTGCCTCTTTATCAATGCTGAGCAGCTGTACCTGGGCCACTCTAGACTGCATACCAAGATGTGTACACCGTTGCCAGCTCATGGCTTCTGTCCTGTTGAGCCATAAATGGTTACCAATCATCAGCACAGTAGGCTACCTACATGATATTCACCAGTGAGTAAAACAGTAACAATTAAACCTCTTCATTTAAACTAGGGGACAGAGAGATCGAACGAATTAAAGGGATCTCAGCAGAACACTTAAATTTTAAAAATTATTTCAGCCACAACCACCTTAATGTTTTCCACTGGTAAAGGAGTAGTCCGAAACAAAAACATCTCTCCTCCAGACAGATGGTTGTTTTTTTTTTTAAAAATGCCACAACTCAAGCCATTTTTTTTCAGCCAATACTTCTGAAATTCGATTTGGTTTTTATGGTTCACAGAGGAGACACCGCACATCAAGTTTCATATGGATAGGACAAGTCATTTTTATTTTATGAGCTGAACTTGCACGCTTTAAGAATGCTGAAATTCCACACTGCCTTTTACTTGGGAGAGGTAGCAGCTTCGTAACCAGCACAGCTCTCACTCAAATGGTGTTTTGAAACTAGAACTCCAAAGCAGATAACTTGGAGGGATTTTGAAAATAAAAGGGTATTCCTGAGACTCGTTTATGCCTTTGTCACAGAATACAAATAGATCTGTAAACAGATCTGCGCTAGGGAAGAAGACTTTTTCACGCATGTAACAACATCAAGTTACTTCATAATCGTTTGGACACTGGCACATGAACTAAGATAACAGTTTCAGATCAATGTATGCCTGAGAGTTTGCTCTCTTCTTTCATGTTACTTCAGTGAAAGGAAGACAAACTGTGCCCTAGTAGCTACACCGAAGCCATCAGCTGCGGCTCACCCACCGCTGCCCAACTGCAAAAGTACAGCTGATGTCTTAATTCATTTACCATCGACTGAAACGCAGGGTTCAAACTCATCAGAAATTGACTGAACTTTTGGAAGGTGTTTAGCATCAATTATAGAGTTGATTTCTGTTTCTTGCTGGTCCAAACAAGAAACCACCAATACCAGGTGCATTTACGGGCACAAAAAGAAAAACTGAAGATGCAAGATACAGCAAATTAAAACGCCTCCAAGTTGCTTCATCCTGGTACGCAAATGGAAACAGAAACAGGGACAAATAGCAGCAAAATCAATGAGAAATGAAGCAAGAGCACTTATTTAACAGACAGTCTCTCCCCATATGAACCCCAGAGGGCACTGAGGTCAGCCGGGAAAAATAGGATGACTATCCCTGGGCCGAAAGAGATCAAGCTCCAGAACACCCGAGCACGGCCTTTTCAATCGCGGCCCCTGCCCTATGGAATCAGCTTCCTGAGGAGGTGCAGGCCCTGCGGAACCTTGATCAGTTCTGCAGGGCCTGCAAGACCACCCTCTTCAAATTAGCATACACGGACTGCTGAATAATGCTGTTAATCAAGGATCCGCCAACACGGCCCTGTTTAAGGACCTATGTCATCATGAAAATCATGCAAACTGACAGAAATTAGCGTCACAATGCCATTATTACTGTCAGAGAAAATTAAATTATATAATTTTAACTACATTGACTGGTTTTTAAAGGATGTTACATTTAAAGTTTATTATGGTTAAATTTAAAGTTTTTATATTTATTATTGTATGTTTATGAAATGTTGTTAGCCGCCCTGAGCCTGCCTAGGCGGGGAGGGCGGGATACAAATAAAATTTTACTTACTAGAATATCTAACCAAACTACAGGTTTTTTTCCAATATTGTTGCTGTGGGAGAGGTGGAGGGAGGCACTCATGATGACAATTAGACAAGTATATAACCAGTGTAAATTTGTAGTTGAGACATGCCCTGTAAGTCTGTATCATGACATCTGCTACACAGAACGCACTGTTAAGAGGATTTTCGTGACCATGGCTGATCTTAGAACATACCCACGTGTGAGCTTTCTGCCCAGTCAGTTTGCGGCTTTAACACAAAAGCAAAAGACGAAATACATTTATAAAAATGCTTGCTCTGTTGTACAGGATTGAATACATCCAATTCATGAGACAGGTAAGGGAGGGACGCACCTGAAAAAGGTTGCACACAGACTCTTGAACTAAGCTGCACATCGGCATATTTGTTTAAAAGTACAAATTTAGACATGTCCTAAGAAGCAGGGATCAGAGGACAGAAGTGCTTTCTTGGATTCACGCCAACCAGATTCTAGTGCAACACAATGTATGTCAATCTCTGGATTAAATATGTGTCTTTAAGACAATTTCTAACGTAATTACTTGTTTGCACTCCTAGCTATAATCATCTGTTTTACTAGCTGCCTCCATCAAATATTTACACATCACTATTCATATTGAGATACTGCATTATAGTCCTTATATTATTTATCTGATAAAAGCCAGAGTGCCATTATTGGGATGACAGCCCAAACACATACAAAATAAAACACATTTTATGTACTGTGCCAGTCCAACAAGCCCAAATGATAAGTTTGTTTGATGTGAAAATCATCCAAGAAAATTATGTTTTAAAATCCCTTTTAAAATGTTTTTGGGGGAAATGACTGGCACAGAAGGAAATACACATTAAGGTCCTCCATCCATAAATGCAACACTTGCAGAGTAGAAGGTCTTTGGGTGCCTTTTAAAAATTAAAGAAGGCAAGAAGATGTTCTTCTAAGTGAAGGCTGTACATGTATTCTAAGTAGGTTCTCAGTCGTGCCAGAACAGATTAAAGAGGCAGCGGATAGTAACCTGACAATGTAGCTGCAATCTCCAAAGGAGAAATTAAACGAGCAGGGTTTATTCAAGCATCCCTTCCAATTAGAAGGACAGAAAGGGAGAAGAGAACACTATCCAAGTGTTTACAGCCCCACTTGTATTTCACAAACTTGCCATGTGATGTAATGAGTGCCAAGGCCCCTGGCAGGATCCGAATCCAGATGCACATATAATATCACAGTAAATAACTCTTACTATTAGACTGTTGCTACCATTGCCAGTTTGCAATCTAACCTACCTCAAAGAGTTCTTGTTAAGATGAAAATGAGGTAGCACATGTACACCAACCTGATCTCCTTGAGAAAAGAAAACTAAGGTGATAAGCTTACTTCATGGAATCCTGCAAGTAGAAGGCAGCATCTGAATAAAAGCCAATTAGTGGCTGTTTCACATGTTACAAAATTCCTACGGAAAAGTCACTTCTTTTGGGGAGGTATTTAATTCTGTGCAGCTATGTGTGACCATCAGCCATACATGTGGGCTGTTTCATGTATTTAGTATGCATGTGCTGGAAATCCATCATTTCCTAAAACATGCCAATGCAACTTTATATATGCACACTGAAATGCAGAATATTAATACAGTCTCTGAAACAAAACTGAATGCTATATGGGTATGTTGTAACTCATGAAATGACATTAAAATAATTTATGTCTTTCTATATAAACCCTGCCAGTTACGGTCATTTGTTTTCAGCACTGCTATATCATCTTACATGTTCCTCTTCTGCTATCTGACACCTCTCTCCCCATTCCCTAACCTGAGCCCTGTCTTGCCCATGTTATATGGCCTATAAACCCATCAAGCAGGATCCTTATTTACTTCTACTGTCCATACCAGGGGTGTCAAATGTCCGGCCTACAGACCAGAGCCGTCCCACCCAGGGCTCTAATCAGGCCTGTGGGGCTCTTTTCTCCCCCCTCCTCCCCCTCTTGTCCTCACCTTTTGAAGCTCCAATGCTGCCGAAGTACCCTGCTCTTTCTGCCTTGTCTTTGTCAGCTTCTGCAGGAAGCAAAGCTGCAAAGAAAACGTGGAGTGGATTTTCTATTAAGGATAGATGGGCCCAGAGACCGTAATGGAAAATCCATTTCATGGTTTTCTTGCAACTTTCTCTGTGCTGCAATGTGTTTCAATGGAATGGAGATCAGTTTCACTTTTCAGCATTCCTACAGCCAACTGAAGCTCATGCTTCCTGGAGCTGTGTCTTGCAAATAAAGGGTTGATGCTTTGAGCCAGCTCCTCTCTGCTCAATGGACCTGAGAACTGGTGCCTAGTGAGTACTCTAACCTGGGAATCCACAGTCAAAGGGGGATATTACACAGGAGAGCCACTGACAATCTGAGTAGACCTGGAGGGGCGGGGGAAGGACTTGCAATGTCCAGCCATTTCATGTTTTCCCAGACTCAGAGCATTTTATATTTGTAGTTTCTGCTGCAATCCTTGTGCTTTTTCTTGATGTTTTATTTTAAAAATTCCATTGCCAAATCCCACTATTCCCCCATCTTTCCATTTTAAATAATATTGTATGAGTTTCAAGTATTATGTTGTCGAAGGCTTTCATGGCCGGAGTCCATTGGTTGTTGTAGATTTTCCGGACTGTGTGGCTGTGGTCTTGGCATTGTGAGACCTGACGTTTCACCAGCAACTGTGACTGGCATCCTTAGAGGTGTAACCCAGAAAACTGGAGTTCTCTCTGGGTCAAATTGAGAAGAAGTTGGTAGGCAGGTAATTTATATCTACTCAGGCAGGTGGGGTAGGGCTGAGTCATTATCTTGTTGGTGTTTCCTGGGGCTGTGACATGCTAATGGAGGAGCTTGTATATGTATAGCCAATCCATAAACAAAAGAACCCATTCAAGTAAGCTCCTCTATTAACATGTCACAGTCCAGGAAGCTCCCACAAGATAATGACTCAGCCCTACCCAACCTGCCTGAGTAGATATATAAATTATTACCTGCCTACCAACTTCTCCTCAATTTGACCCAAAGAGAACTCCAGTTTTCTGGGTTACACCTCTGAGGATTCCAGTCACAGTTGCTGGTGATACATCAGGTCTCACAATGCTAAGACCACGACCACACAGCCCGGAAAATCTACAACAACCAGTTTTAAGCCCGTTTGTATTTTAAGTTAAAAAAATATTATGTGTGTCCTTTATAAAGTTTATATCTCTGCTACCTGGCATTACATTTTACAACACATGTGGCCTGGCCCCACAAAGTCCCATTTGTGTCAAATCCGACCTACCTAACAAATACAGTCAGTACTTGGTAATTTATTGTAAAAGCCCATGCCAAGGATTGCTTCTAGACTACGTCACTTTTCTTTTGGAGAATCCACATTATGTTATTCTCTAAACGTCTTTTCATTGGCCTCATTACACTCTTTCTTAAACGCCCCCCCCCACTCCTGTGTTATGAAAGAATGCAGTCCAAATATGCTATAACCCAGTCTAAACGGAAATGCATGAATGTCTTGTCCTGCAAAGATCCCACCCATACTGGCAATATTTTCCTGCTGTCAACCCCTCATAGCCAAGGGTAAGACTTGGATCTGGGAGAAACAGGCTCAAATCACCATTTAGCCATGGAAGCTTGCTGCGTGACCTTGGATCAGTCAAACACTCTCAGCCTAACCTTCTTCACAGATTTGTTGTTAGGATAAAATGGAGGAGATGAGACTGATGTAAACCACTTTGGGTTCTCATCGGAGTGAAAGGCAAGGTACAGTTGAAGTAAATAATAAACATCCCCCCCATTGCATCTCTGGGGGGGTGCTTTAGAAAAGAATTGGCAATTGCTACAGCGCAACAGCAATTTAAAGAACATTGTTAGGGTTTGTAGAATCTTTCGGGCTCAAGTGCCGTGTTCTACTGGAGAAAGTTTTCCTTCCAGACGTTTCATTCTCAGTGGCGTTGCAGCCGGAGCAGGCGCTCTGACCTTCTTGGCTGCTGTGCATTGAGTGAGGCCAGGGCTGCTGGAGAGCTGCTATTTCTAGGCTGGAGGGGGTGTGGTGAAAGGGCAATAGATTTGTGGATGTGCCCATTGTTTGGTGGGGCTTCCTGGAAGGGTAGTGATAAGGAAACTGGCTGTTGAATGTGACCATTGTTCTGTGTTAATTGCTGGGAGGGTTGGAAGGGGTGTGAAGATAAGGAAGATGGTTTTTGACTGTGCTGATTGTTCTATGGAATATGCTGGTTGTTCTGTGAATTTCTGCAATTTATAGACTGTAGGGTGTTTTGCAGAGCTCGATACCAAGATTGGTGGATGGAAATGCCTTCTTCCTTTCTGTTAAAGTTGTGCTGGTGTTTGTAAATCTCAATAGCTTCTCTGTTCAGGCACGTATAATAATGTAAGGCCGTAGAAAGGACTTCAGCTCTTTCAAAGTGGATGATGTGGTCTCCTTCTTGAAGTGCATGTTCGGCTACAGCTGATTTTTCTGGCTGAAACAAACGACAGTGTCTCTTGTGTTCGGTGAGGCGGGTGTTGATACTGCGTTGGGTAGTGCCAATGTAGACCGCACCACAGGAGCAGGGTATTTTGTAGACTCCAGGGGTTGAAAGTGGAACTCTCATATCTTTGGCCGAGCGCAGCATGTGGCGGATCTGTTGTGTGGGTTTGAAGACTGTGACAACATTGTGGCGTTTGAGAATTTAAAGAACACTTTACAGGCCCTTTTTGGAGCAGCAGCAAGGCATATGGCCACCACAAAAGGCTGATAGAGCAAAGTGCATGAAAAACCTACATGGAAGCTCTATTGCCAGCGAATCGTCCTCTGCATTCACAGCAACAATGAAAGAAACGTGAAGAATCCTTACCCTGAGGGAGTAGCCTTGGCCCACACTACTAAGAGATATACGAGTTCTTATATCCAGGATCAAAACTGACCTCAGTTACAAACTCACTAGATAAGCTTCTTTTTTTTAAGATTTTACGTGGGCTAATAAGGGTGGTTTACACTTTTTTTCTACTTTATGGGTTACTTAGTTTCAGCCAAGAAAGAGAGGGCTTTGTCAAATGGATGAGAATAATCGGAGGAAAGACTGCTTGCACAAGATAACAGCGAACCAGTTTGCTTTCAATCTGATAGATGTTATCTGAGTCATTGTACATTTATCTCAGCCACTGCTAAAATAAGGGCTACCAAGTGATTCCATCTGCTCCCAGCTTGGAAAGAGGACTGTGATTCTCGCATGGGTTTAGGGTACAATTTGGACCCTGCTGGAATTTTTCAAATGACACCACTTCCTACTATATATGTCTTCTTCCCAGAATGCAAGCGCTGCTATTTAACACCTACACAGCAATCAAACTGTGACCCTGCCAGTATCCAACGTCAAAGGGTCGCAAGACAGGCTCTTGAGATCTGGACCTGGAAAATCTACCTTTTTCTACCCTTATTTTTAAAATTTTTGTAACATCTGACTGATGATATGACTGTTTTCAACCAGACACTGTTCCTTAGCCTCAGTGCTCACGTACACAAAAATATAACACCAGTGATACATTACAGATCTGTTGCATTAACTACTGAAGGAACGTATGTGAAATATTCCGAACATTTAATGAAGTGTTTTGTAAATGCTAATTAATAGTATTATCAATAATTCAACGACATTAAACATAGATTGCATAGCAACAGTGCTTTTCAGCTTTCAAAACCTGTTGGTCTTGAATGGCATACTCGAGGGGGGGGGAGGGGGGAGGCTTGAAAGAGAAAGAAACTCCTCGCCCGTAGAATAAGGAGCCGATTACAGATGCTTAAAACTGGCACCAGTCCCAAGAGGATTAAAACCTAATTAAAGATGGTTAAGTTATTGTGGAAGCTATGGTCTCTAAAGAAACCTGCAACTTCTAAGGTCATACAGAACATTCGAGCATGGAGGTGAAGGCGAATTTAATCCGCAAACATGGATTTTTTCCAAGAAGCCTCAAAAAAGTACAAAGACAATACCTGCAAACCATATAGCAGCATGTCTAAGAAGCCTGTAACACTGACTGGGGGGGGGGGATCTATGTTTACACAGTACTTTTTTCATTTGATCCCCATGATGCTTTTGCATGTTACGGCATCGTGCTGAAGGCACAGCAGGTGGTACATCTTGAAAAGAACCTTGGTCATGCCACATTCAGGGGAACTCTCTCATTAGCTATCTACACGTGCCTAGCTTTAAACTTAGTTATAAAATTCTTCAGCAGACAATACAGAACAGAGCTTAAAGACCGGCATGCAGCAAGCAGCACTGTCCAGAATCTGTTCATCACAAGGTCCACATGCTCATAACAGCTCACATAATCAACTCAGAGCCAGTTTGGTGTAGTGGTGAAGTGTGTGGACTCTTATCTGGAAGAACCGGGTTTGATTCCCCACTCCTCCACTTGCACCTGCTGGATTGGCCTTGGGTTCACCATTAGCTCTGGCAGAGGTTGTCCTTGAAACGGCAGCTGCTGTGAGAGCCCTCTCAGCCCCATCCACCTCACAGGATGTCTGTTGTGGGGGGAGAAGATACAGGAGATTGTAAGCCGCTCTGAGTCTCTGATTCAGAGAGAAGGGCGGGGTATAAATCTTCTTCTTCTTCTTCTCCTTCTCCTTCGTCTCCTTCTCCTCCTCCTCCTCCCTCTCCTCCTCCTCCTCCCTCTCCTTCTCCTCCTCCTTCCCCTTCTTCCCCGTCTCCCGTCTCCCGTCTCCCTTCTCCCCCTCTCCCTCCCCCTCCTTCTTCTTCTTCTTCTTCTTCTTTGCAGTCCCCTGTGGCTGCAGTCCTGTTTTTTAAATTTATTATTATTTATTATTTTTATTATTATTTATTCACATTTGGGCCTGTATAGAACAATTTGGGTTAGAATCATAAACTAAATTTTGTAAACTAAATGTACAAAATCAGCGCGAAATATCAAAATTGAAACATTACAAAAATAAGCGCGAATCTTTAAAAAATCCAAATTATTTCAGTACATCCTAAAACGGTACTATATTTCAATACAGAGGATTTATTGGAATTATATCAGTTGCATACATTAAAAAGGGAAACCAGATAGCAACAATTTTGATTCATATAGTTCAGGGTCATTATCTATTGTGTTGTATGTTATTTTACTTAGAATAAATTGATCCCATAAACTATTGGGATACAGCGAGAGGATTTTTTTTTCCTGTCCACTTTGCTGCAATTGCAGTTCAAGCCATAGAGATTAGTATGAAGATCAATGGGGAGGGACGGTGGCTCAGTGGTAGAGCATCTGCTTGGGAAGCAGAAGGTCCCAGGTTCAATCCCCAGCATCTCCAACTAAAAAGGGTCCAGGCAAATAGGTGTGAAAAACCTCAGCTTGAGACCCTGGAGAGCCGCTGCCAGTCTGAGTAGACAATACTGACTTTGATGGACCAAGGGTCTGATTCAGTAGAAGGCAGCTTCATATGTTCATGGGGAGGGACGGTGGCTCAGTGGTAGAGCATCTGCTTGGGAAGCAGAAGGTCCCAGGTTCAATCCCCGGCATCTCCAACTAAAAAGGGTCCAGGCAAGTAGGTGTGAAAAATCTCAGCTTGAGACCCTGGAGAGCCGCTGCCAGTCTGAGTAGACAATACTGACTTTGATGGACCAAGGGTCTGATTCAGTAGAAGGCAGCTTCATATGCAGGAGGGACGGTGGCTCAGTGGTAGAGCATCTGCTTGGGAAGCAGAAGGTCCCAGGTTCAATCCCCAGCATCTCCAACTAAAAAGGGTCCAGGCAAGTAGGTATGAAAAACCTCAGCTTGAGACCCTGGAGAGCCGCTGCCAGTCTGAGTAGACAATACTGACTTTGATGGACCAAGGGTCTGATTCAGTAGAAGGCAGCTTCATATGTTCATATGTTCAATTCAGTTGTTTGCTTGTTTTACGTTTAGATTTTGTATTTACGAGTAAAATAGTAGGTGTGAGCGGGCTATCAACATTTGTGATGAATGTAATATGCTATACAACCAAAGACTCCAGAATTCTTGGATTAATGGACAAGTCCACCAACAGTGAATATAGTCTGCCTTTTTCTCCACAGTTTTTTTCCTATGGGAAACCTCAATATCTTTGTTAAACCTATGAGACCTTGAAGGTGGGAGATACCAGAGCAGCAGTGTCTACATAGCTTGGAATTTTATATTGAATACTGGTGAAGCAAAATATGGTGATTTCCAAATTTCTTCCCAGTCTTGCTCCTCTAGATTTTGTCTACAATCTGTATTCCGTAATTTCTGACAATTTACAAGTTTTTCTTCTGTGACTTTCAATAGTATTTTGTAGACTGCAGATACTACTCCTCTCAGTTATCTTTCTTGTTGATAAGTTGTTCAAATTGCTTGAGGGTGAGTGTATCTTTAAGTTGTCTAGAATTTAACATGTGGCCAGTCTTGAAGGTATGTGAACCATCTAATTTGAAAACTTATTTTTTTCCTAATTTTTCTTTGGTCAGAATTTGCCCTTTTTCTATAAGGTCTATAAGTCCACTTACCCATGTCTGTTTCCATTCTTTAAAATTTTCCCAATTCTTTAGGAGAACCAAGATTGATTGCCAAAGGCTGCTTAGAGAGAAATTTCTGGAACTAAAATCTGGTTGTGCAGTTGAAAGATTTTAGTTCCAGAAATCTTTCATCTGCACAACCAGATTTTAAAAGAAGTATAAAAAACATGTAATGTTGGCCTTGGAAGCAATTTAGTATTCCATATAACATATCTAATATAATATGATTCTAACCAAAATTGTTCTATGCAGGCCCAAGCCAGTTGAGGATTTGCAAATGCTGCTCTAAATACAGATTCTGAATGCACAGATTCAAAACAGAAGGATAGATCAGGTATTTCCATGCCACCACAGATACATCAATCTTCACAAGCAATAGAGCAATTAACAGACTGCATTGATTGCCTTATGACACTCTCACCATCATTCTCCCATTCTGGCATGTTACTGTTTTATTGCTTTCCCACACAAATGCTATCCAGATCAAATGTTCGTTCAATATGTTAATTTCACTATTTTGCCATTGGATTCTAACTTTATACCACTTTGCATTCTTAATCACTGCCCACCAGTTATATGTAGCTCTGTTCACTGTACCCTATTCCATTGTCTGATGAAGTCTGCATACATACGAAAGCTGACATTCTGAATAAAACTTTGTTGGTCTTAAAGGTGCTACTGGGCTCCTACTTTATTCTATTGCTTCAGACCAACACGGCTGCCCACCTGGATCAAACTTTGTATTATGTCAGAGATGGCTAAACCTGCTTAACATAAGAGCCACAAAGAATAAATGTCAAATATTTGAGCGCCTCAAGGCATGAACATCGAAGGAAGGAAGGAAGGAAGGAAGGAAGGAAGGAAGGAAGGAAGGAAGGAAGGAGAGGGAGGGGGAGGGAGAGAGAGAGGGAGAGAGAGAGGGAGAGAGAGAGGGAGAGAGAGAGAGAGGGAGAGGGAGAGAGAGAGAGAGGGAGAGGGAGAGAGGGAGAGAGGGAGAGGGAGAGGGAGAGGGAGAGAGGGAGAGAGAGAGAGGGGGGAGGGAGAGAGAGATGGAAAGAATGCAACTTTAACTTTAAATGCATTTTCCAAGCTGCTGGCTGGCTTGGAGAAATGAGTTAGAGAGAAACGTCTTCTCCAACTTGGCTGATGGGGCAGTGGGGGCTTCAAGAGCCACACAATATGTGTGGAAGAGCCACATGTGGTTCCCAACCCACAGTCTGGCCACCCCTGCATTATGTTATGACGAATTCTTGGCTTTTTATATGCCTACAGAAACTGATTAAGATGGCTGCAGTCCTGTTTCACTGTTGATGATTCTGGGGAAGTGGCTGCAGACACGCACAAAGCAGTTTAGGAAAAGTATGGCTGTGATCAGACATGCAGCTTGATCCAGTTTGGTCCCATTCCTAATTGATCCAGGGTTTTTTGTAATTGAGACTTCTGATCAGACTTACCCCTTTCTTGCTTCAATGTGCTTTCAGTCCATCCTTGATTGATCAGAAGCAGCAGCCAAGGAGATGGCTTCCCCCCCACCCACCTCTCATTTATCTTCTGAGCATGTGCACAAGTACTTATGGGAAATAGTGCTTCAAACTCCTGGAAGAATGGTGGCAGCTGGTGGCCAATGGGATTGTTGGAGGAGGCTTCTGGGATATTTAGTCCAGTCAGTTAATGTTAAGTAGAAGCCTGATGCTTCCAAAGCAGCATTCGCACTGGAAAAGCGTTCAGGCATCCGGAAGTGGCTTGACATCGCAGCAGGAGTGTCCAGTCAGCAAAACCAGTAGGGTGAAACTGGACAACTCAGAAACCGCAATGGATCAGGTAACAAAACAATCCATTTTAAAGAGGGATTAGAGCAGGAGCACGATGACTCACTTACAGGAGGCAGATGTTGCTCTCTGATCGTGCACTTTACATTCGGTAGGGAACAGCAACGTCAACCAATTAAACTGTACGTCTGAACACTGTATGTCTCAGCTGACCCATGTTTACTTTTAAATCACATCTATAAATTTGTCTAAATTTCTTTTAAGGCCAACTGAGCTAGTTCCCATTTCTACAGGCACTGTACTTCCTTTTGTCTGTCCTGAACCTACTGGAAATCAGTTTCACCAGTTGAGCAGAATTCTAATATTATGAGAAAGACAGAATAATGTGCATCTATCTACTTTCTCTGAAACCATAAATCATTTTACACAATTCTATCATGTCCCACCGTTTAGCAGTCTTTTCTCTTGGTAAAAACCTTATCTAACCTTCCAACATTTGGGAAGGTATTCCATTCTTTAGTAGTTTTTGTTGTCCTTTCCTAGTTCTTTGCCAGCTATGTTTTTTGTGTGTGCACGCGTGCATGCCTGGAAGTCATAGCAACTTCTGGCAACCCCTACTAGGGCATGGAGGACATTAAGAAAAGTGGCTTGATACACCTGCCCTTGTGTCCCAGTCCTGGTATTCCAAGGAGGTCTCCCTTTCAAGTACTTGCCAGGGTTGGCCCTGTTTAGCTTCCACGATCTGATGAGATTGTGCTTGCCTGGACTATCCAGGTCAGGGCTGTTCCTGCAACTTTTTGAGGCATGATGTGCTCCAGTGCAACCACGCTGGTATAGACACCTTAAGTTACTGGTGTTTTTATTTTTGATCTATTCATAATAGTTCCCAACACAGAAATTTCAGTTTTTACTGCTGCTGCTCACTGAATTGATAGTCAGTGTATTGTCCACCATGGCCCCGCTCTCTTCCTTGAATAAAAGGCAAAGGTAACCCTGTACAAGCGCCAGTCATTTCCGACTCTGGGGTGACATTTGACAGCATTGGGCACTTTAAGGGGAAAAGTGCTGATGCACTGTTATGTAACTCCTACTATACCTGCTAATGAAAGGCATGTGAGAAGCATGTGCAGCTAGTTAAGAATTGGGTAACATGATTGGCTAGCTGCACTATATCAACAGAGAGCCTAACTCTCATTCTCTGTGGGTTGATGAACACGGAGGACGTGCAGAGGTGTGGAGAGCTATTGTGATCAGAAGCTGTTACTCTGTCGGACTGACTGATAATGATGATGACTTGGTATGTGTAGACTACTCTCTTGGACTGTGACTGTGAACTGCTAACTTGGATGGACTGAACTTGCTGTGTATTAACTATCTGGACTGACTATTACTACTCTATTTGCCTTACCCCAAATACAACTGTTTCAACTGGCTTGTTGGAGTTTTTGTCTTCATAGAACTTTTACTGGTTGCTGCACTTATCAGGCACTCATACCTGCAGAACTTCCACGCACACTGACAACGTTGCATTCACAGCCTTTTCACGGCAGACTTTTTACGGGGTGGTTTGCCATTGCCTTCCCTAATCATTTACACTTTACCCCCAGCAAGCTGGGGACTCATTTGACCGACCTCGGCAGGATGGAAGGCTGAGTCAACCATGAGCCCATGCACAGCCAATTCAGATTTTTTTTTTTCAGCATATAGATAGGATTTTCTTCACTGCTGTTGCCATTTTGTTGCTCACCTGTCCAGTTTGGAGAGAGCCTCTTGGAACTCTTCATAATCCACTTGAGTTTTCACCATCTGGAATAACGCTGAGACATCCACAACAGAACTGCATGCCTTGCTCCTCATATCTGATTCCAGATCATTTATGCACAAATTACAGCTCCACAAGAGGTGATATCTTCTTCCAGCTCACCTTAGTTACTCTAGGGACTTTTGTAACAACTATGTCAAAAGTTTTTTGGGAAATCCAGAAACACAATATCTGACTGCCTCCATCTGCATGCTTGCTGGTATCATCAAACCATTCTAGAAGATCAGGTGGATAGGATGACTGCCCTTTGTAGAAGCACATCTGAATTTGTTCTTCTGGAGCTTGTTCTTCTTTGTATTCAACAATGCTAGTTTTAATTTTTTTTTTTTTAATCGTCAGTTTACGAGCACAGGCATTGGCCGACAAGTCTGTAATTTTCTGGGTTTTCTCTTAGTCCTTTTAAAAGAATCGATGGCACACTGCCTACTTACCAATCCTCCGTTAACGTAGCTGATTTCAATGATACATTACCGACTTTTATTTAAGAAATCTAAGGTGCACACAAACTAGCTCCAAAGGGTTGTATTTTGTCTATCTTTAAAAAACAGCCCTTTCTCACTGCCGTCCAAGCCAAAATTCTTACTTCGATGTCTTCTCTCAGGTGACAGAAGGAATACTAGAAACACCAATCTAATAAAGATATGACAAATAACGGATGTGATGTGATGCTAGGGAGTGGAACAAGGGAAGTCATGTGCCCCTCAGTGAACTCCAAGATAGTTAAATAGATGGATGGACAACCAAATTCAAACGTACCATGCGCATTTCTTTGGAAGCACTAAAATTAGTATGCCAGCAATTTTTAGTGCCTTTTAGTGGGGTAGGATTGCCAAGTCCAATTCAAGAAATATCTGGGGACTTTGGGGGTGGAGCCAGGAGACATTAGGGGTGGAGCCAGGATCAAGGCTGTGACAAGCATCATTGAACTCCAAAGGGAGTTCTGGCCATCACATTTAAAGGGACGGCACACCTTTTCAATGCCTTCCTTCCATAGGAAATAATGGATAGGGGCACCTTCTTTTGGGGCTCATAGAATTGGACCCCCTGGTCTAATCCTTTTGAAACTTGGGAGGTATTCTGGGGAGAGGCACTAGATGCTATACTGAAAATTCGGTGCCTCTACCCCAAAAAACAGCCCCCCCAGAGCCCCAGATACCCGCAGATCAATTCTCCATTATTTTCTATAGGAATAAATCTCCATAGGGAATATAGAGTTCCCAGCAGACATTTCCCTCCCCTCCCCCCGCTTTCTGACGACCCTGAAGCGGGGGGAGGGTCTCCAAACCGGGGGATCCCCTGCCCCCACCTGGGGATTGGCAACCCTATAGTGGGGTCTTGAAAATTTAAACAATGCATGAGAAGTTCGTGCTACCTTGTATTTACATTTTGTGAGTATTATTTCAATAAAAAATAATTCTCACATAAAGCTTACAATTTGTCTGAATCTAACATTTAAACCACACAATTTATTTTTCCCTAATCCAATATTCCAGATTAAGTACATCAAATAAAAACACAGTACTTTTAAATGTTTACTAGATATGTCAAAACAAACATACTGAATCCGATTATGCTCTCGTTAGAGCATCAGAAAATTTGCCAGTCACTTCTTTCCACAACACCCATATCACTGACTACTGTACAACCCTTCCTATAATGGGCACCTCTTATTTCAGGTATCTCTTCTCCCTTCCAATTAAGTGCTAAACCACATTATTTATTAAACCCCATGCCCAAAGGCAGCTTACAATACGTAATTAGAATATTAAACAGTAAAACCCCAATTCCTCCCCCCTCACACACCAACTAAAATGCCTGCAGCTGATACCCAATTAAAAGTTCAGGCGGATAAAATAAATGTACTGCATCTCCCAAAAGTTTCCAAGGAATGCGCACACGCACCCAGTCTCTTTGGGGAGCTTCATCCATAAACAGGAGCACTCACAGAGAAAGTACAGGCCCTCATCAATTCCGGGCAGGACCAATTTTAATGAGAGAGCACCCTCGTGGCAGCAAACTGAAGACCACAGCTGGCACATGGGGACAATATGAGCACGCTTGTGGGAGCTCGAGGGGGAAGGAATTGTACGACACAGCAATTCCACTGACAATTATGCAACTGGGAGTGATGTTGCAGCGTTGCCACAATGGCATTCTAGTTTCCCATTTTTTCAAACTGCTGCACTGGGCAGCAGCTGGGGGCCAAAAGTGGAAGACTGGATAGTGGACGACCTCATCTCCCCAGTCCCAGGCCATGAAGTTTTTAAAGGGTTATAAGCAACACCTTGAACTGAACCGGGAAACAAACTGGCAGCTAATGAAGCCGTTTTAAAATAGGCAAGATGGGTTCCTAACAATAATTGGGGTGCTGAACCAGCTGTAATTTCTGGGATGTCAGTGCAGGAACCCAACGGTGAGGTCACAAAGGCATAGATTAGCATGTCCAGGAGGTCTGCCAAGGTCTGGGAAATAGAAAGCTGGCAAATGATATGCAGCTGGTAGATGGCACCATTTGCCACCCCACAGCCTGCTTTTAAAATGTTCTGGGTCCACGAGCTCTTAACCTGCTCTGCAAATGCCAAGCCACTCATCCGCTGCCAGTGGAACCAAACCTTCCCAAGTATCAGCTTTTCTCACCAGCTTGGCATCTGTTTAGTCTGGATTCAGCTTCGCCTTTTTCTCCCTTGGCCACTGAACCATGACATTGAAACTCAGGTTCAGAGTCAGGATGAACACGTCTGGAGCTTAGATAATTAAACACAGAACTGGATGTCATCTGCATATTGATGGCATCCAACTAACCCACACTTTCATATTTGGGAGGAATGAACCATTTGAAAGACACTGTCTAGATCATATGGCAGAATCAAGCAGTGAAAGGTTTCTTGGATTGTTCCTCTTCAGGCTTCCTTTCTCTCTGACATATGAGCTTTGTAAGTGCAAGCAGTTTTTTTTGTGATGGTACATTTTTGTGAGGGCTCAGAAGTGGAGCATCTGCTTTGCACGCAGAAGGTCCGGGGTTCAATCCCTGGAATCTTCTGTTGCAAGAACCTGGCATTAGGTGATGTGAAAGACTAGTCTGAGATGCTAGAGAGTCATGGACTCAGATGGATCAATGATTTGATTCTGCACACAGTAGTTTCATGTGTTTATGTGTACATTCAGACATGGAACCCCTGGCTGAAGAAACACAGCCCAGGAAAACCTTTACCACTTCATTGTGCTGATTAGTTAAAAACTAGTTAAAAACAGAGCCAACTGCCAGCTTCCGAAACTACATAAACAAACTAGAAAACACTAAAAAAAATACTGATACCTCACTAGCAGTTGCTCTGCTCCCAGGCTTCTGCTTTCCCTGGCTCAAGCAATCAATTCCCCGCCAGTTGCTGTGCGGGCACATTTTGACCAGTGGCTCCCTCCAATTTCCCTCGTGGCTTCCTGATCTTTCTTTTTAGAGATCTGGAGGGAGCCACAGGTCAAAATGTGCCCGCACAGCAACTGGCGGGGAATCAATCGCTTGAGCCAGGGAAAACAGAAGCCCAGGGATGGAGCAACTGCTAGTGAGAAATTGGGCAGCGTGTTGCAATAATAATAAAATATATTCAAATGTTTTCAGTTTCCTACCTGTGTTCATTTAACAATAATAATCTTGAATATATCACAAAAGTGACTGACACAAAACCATGTGACAAAATTCATATACAATTCAGTCAAAATTAATAAAACTTTTTAGAGCAAATTTTAGAACATATTCCAGAAACATGACATATTCCAACAGCATGAATGCTACTTGAAAAAGCAGAAGAAACATTTTTTATGTTCCTAGTTGAACATCAAAAAATGCTCAATGATATGACATATTCCCTGCATTGCAGTTGCTATAACTGCAATAATGTGCATATGGACTTTAAGGCACATTTTATGATGTCATCGAGGTAATGCAATCAGGTCATGCTTTTTCACTCAGAGAATGCCAACTGCTGCTATAATATGCACATTCACAAAGGTACATCAGCTTCGTACACCACCTCTTGCCAGCAATCTATTGCAACACACGGTGTTTCTAGTTTTTGTATTTGCTTCGTGCATACTGCGGTCCCGATATTCTGTAAATTTCCAAAACCAGTCAGAAACAGAGAGCCAAACATAGGCTTCTGAATAATCTAAGTTTTAGGGTCCAGGGATAAGCATCTGACCTGCAGCAAATATAGCATCCAGACAGATCATGCTATAAGGAAAGTTATTTCAGGGAATATCTTTACCCCCAACTCATCTGGCAAGACATACAAACATACGTACTCATAGCAGGCCCTCACTCCACCTACAATCCTTCCAGGTCCTCAGTATGTTTTGCAGTACAGGGCATCTTCTATTCCTCCTTCTGCCTATCAATACTGTTGATTTTTTTTGAGACTGGAGGAAACGTGGGAGGGTAGGAAAGCTGCTGAATTGGATAACCAACATGATGGAAGAATTTTAGAACAAGTCCAAGACGGGGAACGAGACTGGAAATTGCAAGTGTGAAAAACATGGCAGACAAGAATCACCACTGGAGGAAATTCCAACAACATCCTGCCATAACATACCTTTCAGCATACTGAGCGGCAGAACACCCTTTAACAGAATAATCATACAAGCTTAGGAGAAGCAAAAGACTGCTTCCACAGATACCAGCGTATAATGGACTGGAGAAATAGTGTGCCTTGAGACTTCTCCTGCTGAACTGGTATTCTTCTAAGTTTGATATCAGACTTAATAAAGACTTCAGATTCCAAAAATCACTGCACGTATTAACTAGCTTATCAAAGAAAAGCAGCTTGCCAACTGCAGACATCTGCAAGGTCTCTGTACTTTTCTTATGTTTGAATTTTGCATAATTATATCTCACCCCGTATCTCCCTGCATTTCATGGCCTTTTAACCCTGCTTTCTACATTTTTTTTTCCTTCATAGCTGCATGTGTCTGTCTGCTCATGAGCTGCTAAGTGAATCTGACAGAATGGGCTCTAGTTTGTGAAATGAAAGCTGTGCTTTAACAAGCTAACAGATATGCTACCCATCTGGAATGCTTAGGTTTCCTTTCCTAGGTGGCTTACATACAGCATGCCAATAACATTCTAAATCAACTAAAATTCAGCACACACATTATATAAGCCAAAATGCCCTCAAAAGAGGTTGGGGAATTGACAGGTGGGCACCTTTGGCTTAAAAGGGATCTAGAATCTATGTATACAGGATTTCCACTTCCAGAAATTATTGCTTCAATTCACCAAGGACACTAATTAAATAAAAACAATTAAAAATGTATTGTAGAAAAACATAGAACACACATACAAGGTAATGAATACATACAATACACATACAGTCCTAATAAAAATAGAAAGAAATGCATAGAGGTAACATAAGGATGGACAAACAGGGTGATAATTACCGATCGTAGTCTTCAAGGAAGGCTCCAATGGTGACGAATGAGGACTAGGGGGAAGGGACCCTCAACTCATCAGGAATTGGGGATGTATCTAGACAGCGGAATTGGGGTACTGCTAGATGAACATCTGTGGGGAGCTAAACCACAGGTTATAAGGACTACCTTGAGCTCTTAGGGGATGGGAGGTACAGGGGCGGATGACAGGTGGTCAGCTGGTACATGACCTCAGAAAAAGGGGAGGCTCCGCAATGGCCATAAGGGCTGGACTTATGCGGTAGCCAATAGCCAGTTTATTGGGGGCACCTGATTGGATGCCCATACGTGGCCAATGAGCAGGCTTGGCCCTGGTTCCCTGATTGGACTTCCAGGTAACAATGGGCCAAAGGGGGAGGCTCCAGGATAACCATTAAGGAAAAGAATGGGAGAAATTATTGGGGTGGAGGTGATTAAGGCTACTAAAACTTATCTAAAAAGGTGACAATAGATGGCCAAATTGCTACCTAAGGTAACACCCAGTCTATACAAAGACACTTGGCTCTAGGTGAAGATGTTCTTCCTCTTCTTCATCCCTCTACTGGCACCTGTCTTTGTCTTGGGTTCTGTTGGACAAAGGCTTAGGCAGTCTGGCAGGATCCACGCCTAAGATAAGCTTGATGGCCTTATGCATAGGTGACATCTGTTGAGTATGTGAGCCTCCCGCTTCGCTGTAATGGAGTCTGGCACTGCAGGAAGATAGTTGCTGGTGATGTTAGCCTTCCCATATGGATTCTATGGTCAAGGCTGGAAACCGCTTGCCTGGACAGTTCCTGGCGGCACACCTTCCGCTGCAACGACCGAGATGGAGATCGCATGGAGCGACTGGAAACCCATCTGTTCTCCTGGTTAGCACTTCTCCAGAGACACAGAGTGTTGCTGCAACATTGTGGCTGTTAGTACTCACACATAAGTCCCTTCGTTCTGGTAGACAAAACCCACGTTCTCCTGGCAGATGTGTGTGAGTTGAGTCTCCAGGCACCCTGGCAACCAAACGGGTGACTACAATGTTCTGAAATTAGGGGTCTTTTTCTCACGATTGAGAATGTCTTTGCTGGCTTATTTGCCATACATCAATTAAATTAGAAGACTCACCACTCATTGTGGTTCAGTCGTTTCCATATCCATACCACTCATTTAGCAGTTTTTACTTTAATGCTGTTTGTTTATGCCAATTTTGGCAGGATTCCAGAAGTACAGACTGGATTTTGAAGAGATAATTTCTTGAGAGAATGAAGGTTTCTTAAGGTTACCATAACCTCAACTAAAAAAACAGCAATTATTTTCAATTATTATAACCTATTAGTATTTAACAGGGACGTACTAAAACTCACAACAGCGCCTGCCCATAGACTATACACACCTGCCCATAGAGAAAGCACAGCTGCCCACAGGGAATAATGGTGAAGCTTAATTTCCCTGTTTCCCTACGGTGAAATGTAGTCCCCATTATTCCCTATGGGCAGATGTGCTTTCTCTATGGGCAGGTGTGTATAGTCTATGGGCAGGCGCTGTGCTTAGGAGAAGCTTAATTTCCCTTTTTCCCTATAGTGAAATGTGGTCTCCATTATTCCCTATGGGCAGGTGTGTTTTCTCTATGGGCAGGCGTGTATAGTCTATGGGGAGGCGCTGTGCTTAGGAGAAGCTTAATTTCCCTTTTCCCTTAAGGGCTAGTGTGGTCCCCATTATTCCTTATGGGCAGGCATGCATAGTCTATGGGGCAGGCGTGTATAGTCTATGGGCAGGCGCTGCGCTTAGGCGAAGCTTGATTTCTCTTTTTCCCTATGGTGAAATGTTGTCCCTATTATTCCCTATGGGCAGGTATGCTTTCTCTCTGGGCAGGCACTGTTCCAGGTTTTAGTATGTCCCTATTTAACATTTATATAGTCCCCACAGTGCACGTGAAGCGGAGAAATAACGAGGTCCGCAATTATCACTGTATTGAAATGAATTTACTTTGACATCAAAGCAGAACTTAGCCGGCCATAAGCCTCTAAAATGACTAAGTTAAAATCATTCCCATTCAGACCGTTTTTATTCACACCCCAAAACAAGCAGGCTTATCTACTCAACATGCTCCACCTTCCTGTAATTTCTAGTATTTTTCCATACGTCCTGTCTTCATGCGTTATCAGCTCTTGCAAGAAGCTTCTCTGAGGCCTCTTCGTTATCTACTTTTTAAACCTTCAATCCACATCCATTGAAGGCTGTCTGCTTCTAACAGTTACTTTAAACATTGCATCAGACACCCTCTTTTGAAGGCAAAAAAAGTTAAAATCATTCCCATTCATTCCCATTCAGACCGTTTTTATTCACACCCCAAAACAAGCAGGCTTATCTACTCAACATGCTCCACCTTCCTGTAATTTCTAGTATTTTTCCATACGTCCTGTCTTCATGCATTATCAGCTCTTGCAAGAAGCTTCTCTGAGGTCTCTTTGTTATCTACTTTTTAAACCTTCAATCCACATCCATAGAAGGCTGTCTGCTTCTAACAGTTACTTTAAACATTGCATCAGACACCCTCTTTTGAAGGCAAAAAAATATTTTCAATTATTATTATTATAGGGGTATTCATTAATTATTCAGGGGTCCCCCTTCACACAATCCCTCCAAAGAATCTTTCATTCAAAGTAATAACAAGACCTTATCATCTGTTTTCCACTAGCTCAAACTGGTGATCCAACCATGAAACGAATTCCAGAGGGACAGCCATGTTTGTCTACTGAAGTAGAAACAAAAGAGTCTTGCCTCTCCCTAAAGACTAACATATTATTGTGACATAAGCATTGTTGAGCCAGAAACCACTTTGTTTTCAGCTTGCAATTTTCATTCCCCTCCCACTACCCTTCTATTTGATCTTATGTATCAAACCCTGGGTCCATCAAAGTCAGTATTGTCTACTCAGACTGGCAGCAGCTCTCCAGGGTCTCAAGCTAAGGTTTTTCACACCTATTTGCCTGGACCCTTTTAGTTGGAGATGCCGGGGATTGAACCTCACTCTCTCTGTGTGTGGGGGTCCAAGTGGACTCTAGCTCAGGGGTGTCAAATGTGCGGCCTGCTGGCTTAACTGGCCCCCGGAATGCTTCAATCAGGCCTGTGGGGCTCTCTTCTCCCCCCTCCTGTCCTCACCCTGCAAAGCTCAAAGGCTTCCAACGATCCCAGCTCCTTCTGCCTTCTCTTTGCAGAAGCAAAAGCAGAAGCAAAGCTGCAACGAAAATGTGGAATGGATTTCCCACTCACGTCTATAGGCAGAGCAGACTGGAATGGGAAATCCACTCCATATTTTCCTTGTAACTTTGTTTCAATGGAGAGGTTTAACTTCCCAGCATTCCTGTGGCCAGCTGAAGCTTCCTGGAGTTGTGTCATCAAGTGTGGATGCTTTGACTCAGCTTTGTCTCTTCTCAAATGGAGTGAGAACTAGTGCCTAGTGAGTACTCTAACTTGGGAACCCACAGCCAAAAGGGGATATTACACTGGAGAGCCATTGCTAATCTGAGTAAACCGCGGGAGTGGGGGGGGGGGAGCTTGCAATGCCTTGCCATTTCATGTTTTCCAAGGCTGAGAGCATTTTATTTTTTTTAGTTTTCTGCTGTGTGATCCTTGTGCTTTTCCTTGATGTTTTATTTTCAAAATATCATTGCAAAATCCCACTATTCCCCTACCTTTCCATTTTAAACAAAATTTTGCACTTGAAGTACTTGAAAGGTGGCTGAAGTGGTGTTATGATCACCACCTTCAAGTACTTGAAAGGCTGTCATATAGAGGATGGTGTGGAGTTGTTTTCTGTGGCCCTGGAAGGTAGGACCAGAACCAATGGGTTGAAATTAAACCAAAAGAGTTTCCGGCTCAACATTAGGAAGAACTTCCTGACCGTTAGAGCAGTTCCTCAGTGGAACAGGCTTCCTCGGGAGGTGGTGGGCTCTCCTTCCTTGGAGGTTTTTAAACAGAGCCTAGATGGCCATCTGACAGCAATGAAGATCTTGTGAATTTAGGGGGGGTTTCCTGCATTGTGCAGGGGGTTAGACTAGATGACCCTGGTGGTCCCTTCCCGCTCTATGATTCTAAGACCGTATGTAAAAGTGACATGGAGATAAAAATGGGACAGACCCCTTCATAATAATATCGTTCGTTATATTTATTTAGATTCATCGTCTACCTCAAACTGAAAGCTTGAGATAATTAATAAATACAAAAAAAAAAAAAACCCAGAAGAACAAATTAAGATTTCTCTTCCTATCAATGAAATTTCCCTACCCTTTTTGTCTTAACCCCAAACCCAGTTCTCCCCACTGATCCTCCTTATATTCACCTGCCTCATAGCCTCTTAATAGGACAGATTTTTCATATGCTGCTAGCTGAGCCTCCCAGGCTGAAATTACACAGGCATCGGAAAATGAAGGAAGGCTGGAATGTGACTGTAAAGCAACTTTCCTGCTTGGTTATCGATCAGTTTAAAAAAAAACACCTTCCAGGCACATTTGAAACTGCCTCTGTTTTTACCTGTGCCTCCCACCGCCAGCAGAGAGAGAGGCTGAACTGTAATTTAAGAGGCTTGTGGATTTCAGAGTGACATCAGCAATAGACTAACAGGAGACTATCACACCTGTAACCATAACCATTTCAGGTGCAGTATGATGTACTATCATAAAGGGGACATATTTGGGGGAAATAACAAGCAACCGCTTCAAGCAAAAGACTTAAGTTGTCATATATTTAAACAGACAAGATGGGAAGGGAAGATAAAATTACAGGGGCCCTGCTTACCCTGGAGGCTCAGGCATCTGAACAAACCACTGGGGTATAGCTATACATTCAGTGGTAAAACAGAGAAGCACAACCTTGGGGCTGTTACTGCCTCAGTATAACGGTATAACAGAGCTGTTGCAAGCATAAAATGAAAAGTCCTGAGCTTTTCAGAGGAGGCGGAGGAGAAGAATGGATATGCCAACAGCAGATAATGCAGTTTGATTTCATATAATGTGTCTAGGTTGGACTTGGATGGTGTGTGAGAGGGCGCAGAAGCATCTTTACATGAGGGACCCGTGATGGCTCTCAGGACCTCTTTACACAGTTCAATTATTTTAAAAATCCATACAAAGACCCCTCACGCTGACAGTAACAGGCGTCTATATTCATTAATAATACCGTTTAACCTCCTCAGTAGAAATTCCCCCTTTTTTTTTACTTTTCCAAATCCTTCTTCACTTATTTTCAAGTGAAACACTTTGCCACAACTAACGAGGACTGCTTCAACACAATAGCTTTGAATATGAAGACCCCCTTCCTACCATCAGCAGATTTTGCAGAGCCCACAATAGCAATTGTACTTAATACATGCTAGAAAGATCAAAATGACAGTGCTTAGTGCACATATGGATTCGTAGATCCCTTGCAATAACTCAGTGGGCCCCCAGGTTGGGAACCACTGCTGTAAGTGACAGTCTCCCATACTTTTAAAAGGAGAAAAGCCACTTCATGTGGAGGAAACTAGGAGCTTTTTTCTCCTGCTGAGAAAAAGTCACATGAAGAGCAGGGAATGGGTTAAATATGTTTCTTCCTCTACTGCCATCTCTCTGACCTTTATCATCACCACCATTGGCTTCCCCTCATTTAAAAGGGATGGTGTCCCTACTCTTATACTTGAACCTGAACTTTTTATTACGGTCATAGACCAATATAAAAATTATAACACATCATGTAAAACCCCTCCTAAAATACATAAAATACAATAAAATACTTAAAACTTTCCCGCACCTATACAGGTCGAGGATAACTAAAATATAATTTAACCAATTTTAAAATCCAGAATCAGTTCAAATTAATATCAAATCCTTTAAATCCGAATATATAAAATCGTTTATAACCTAAAATTCAAACAGATCATGTCGGAGCGGGAGTAGCAGAGTGAGGGAGATGACTTGCCCGACACAGGGCTTCAGGAAAGAAAATCAGGCAGACACGTGCAACTAGTGCCAAAAGGTGTATTAACATATATACACGACAAGTGCTCTCTTGTGCAGTCTATACAATATCACCTCCACGGACAAAGTGCTTCGCCTAACCACCATCTCACAGGGAGAGACCTGTGTGATGCACACACAGATCATATATAGTCCAAGCAGCCAATCCTGGCCGTGCTGACTCAGCAGATTGCATCACTTGGCTTCTGCCGGCTCAAGCCGGTCTGCTGATCAGGTCACTGTGACCTAGCCTGGCAGCTAGATCACCAGCTGTCATACTGTAGCTGTCAGACTGGGTTTATGTAGATTCTTGCTCCAACACACCTCCTAATCTATTTAAACCCAGTATACCCAAACACTTTACACAGTTTTCATGTTCACTTGCAGTTAAACATTTCGTGAATATATCAGCGGCATTCTCATCCGATGTACACTTTATTATTTTTATGAGGTTTTTAGCCGCTGCTTCCTTCACATTTTGGTACCTGATAAGTATATGCTTGCTTTTCCCTCGAGCAGCTTGGTTCTCCGTCAGTTCTTTGGCTGCTGAGTTGTCAGTATATACTGAAACTGGCAAATTTACAGGTATGCTAAAGTCCCTCATCAGTTGTACTGCCCACTCTAGGTTAAGTACACATTCGTTTATGGCACCGTACTCTGCCTCACACGTGCTACATGCCACCAGGGTCTGCTTGGTGGCTTTCCATACTACTAGGGCATCTCCCAGAAATATTCCAATTCCTGTGGTTGATTTTGCCTTGGGCCGGTCCCCCCAGCTTGCGTCAGCATAGGCGCGTAGTTCAGGTTTTTCTCCTACTCTGAGGGATAGCTTACGTTCTATTGTGCCGCTGAGGTAACGTAGTACTCTTTTAGCCGCCACCCAATCTTTGTGGTGGGGTTCAGCATTTTTCTGGCACAATATATGTACCGCATAGCTGATATCTGGCCTGGTCCAGCACGCTAGGTGCAATAAGGACCCGATCAGGGACTGGTATAATGGTACATTCTTGAATATCTCACCTTCAGGTTCCTTGCTATAACCTGTGGTCATGGGTGTTTGCACACTGCTAGCTTCGTTCATACCATACTGAGCTAGCAGCGCTCTCACTTTGTTGCTCTGGGACAGTTCAAAACAACCATCGGCCCTCCTCGCTATTTCCACCCCTAGGTAGTAGCTCACTGGCCCCAGGTGCTTGATAGTGAACAGCTTACTGGCTGTTTCTTGAAACCATGCTAATTGTTGGTTGGAGTCCACTAAGACAATCAGATCGTCCACAAAGATGAGGACTATCATTCTGGACTCTCCCACCACCCTGCTAAACATGCAAGGGTCTGCCAGATGCTGGTTGAATCCTACTTTCATTAATGCTGACTTCAAACACTTGTACCATGCGTGTCCGGCTTGTTTCAAACCATACAAGGCTTTGTTCAGTTTTAACACACCACTCCCACCATCAAAACCGGGGATTTGTTCCATAAACAGCTCCTGGTCTAAGGGGGAGTTCAAATAGGCTGTCTCGAAGTCAAAGTGATGGGCTTGTTGCCCCGTACTTCCAGCCTTACACAATGCTGCCCTGAGGGTTTCAGCTTTTAAAGTGGGGGCAAACACTTGCTGATAATCCAATCCCTTCCTTTGGCTGAACCCTCTGGCCACTAACCTGGCCTTTCGTTGCACGGCTCCATTTGCGTCTTTCTTTAACCGGTAGGTCCACCTACAGGAGATAATGTTCCGGTTGCCCGGCCTTAGCACCTCAGTAAACACTCTGTTTTTCAGCAAGGAATCATATTCCTTCTGCATTGCGGCAAACCATGCTAGCCTTTCTTTACTATCTAGCTTCAGCACCTCCTCGTATGTTTCAGGTTCAGGGGTGCTGACTTGGTTTGCACTTGGGAACCCGTATCTAGCAGGAGGGATGCCTTTTGTGGCTCTAGCCGACACCCGTGGCCCTGTGCCAGGATTCGGCTCACCTTCTCCAGCCCCACTGGGTGCCACCTCCTGGGCTGGGCTTCTGGGCTGCGCTCCAACATTCTTATCAGTACTTGGCAGCATTCCCAGGTCTCTTTCCGTAGAGTGCAATCTTGCCCAGCTGGACTCACTAAATCCAGCGGACCTACTAAAGGTTAGCTTCGCCCGCTTATCACAAAAGCGATATGATTTGGTTTCTGGCTGGTAGCCCAGAAAGGTTAGGCTCACTGCCCGGTCACCTCCTTTCCTTCTATGTTTCAGAGGAATATTCACCCAGGCTTGGGTTCCAAATACCCTCAGAAAGCTCAAATCTGGGCAGTGGTTATATAGCCGCTTATAAGGCAAATCATTTACAGGCTTACACCAAACCCTATTATGTACGTATGCCGAGCAATGCATCGCTTCCGCCCAATAACGAATTGGCAGCTTTGCATCCTCGAGCATGCTGTGCATTAATGTTTGTAACACGGCGCCTGTTCGCTCGGATAGCCCATGTTCTTGGGGCGTTGCTGGGTTCGTCAGACGGTGGGCAATGCCCTTGTTCTCCAGCCAACGTTTCATCTGGTTAGATAAGAATTCCCCCCCTCTGTCGGTTTGTACAGCTAGGAGATTAACCCCTAATTGTCTCTCCACTGCCTTGACCCACTTGGTGAATGTCTTATACACCTCAGACTTATGCACCATGGTGAAAACCCACGCGTACCTCGTGTGGTCGTCGGTGGCCACCAAGCAGTATCTCCTCCCCGACAGACTCTTTGGCAATGGGCCAATAACGTCTAAATGGACTAGTTCCAGGGCTCGTGTGCTTTCCCTTGAGCTTTCTTTAGCAACAGCACACGCCTTGCTTTTGGTCTTCTTGCAGACCTGGCAATCCAAGTAACATTTGCAAGGATTTACTTTCAAACTAGGCACAAGCTCCAGGGTTTTCTTTAACGCCCTAAATCCGCAGTGCCCAAGTCTCCTATGGAGCAAATGTATACAATTATTGTGCACAGGCTCATTCGACACCTGAGCCGCCTGGGCACAATCACTCTGGACCACATACAGTTTACCTTCCCTCTTTCCTGTCACAAGCAACTTTCCCCCACCTCCCAGGATTTTGCAGCAGGTTTTCTCAAATCTCACCTGGTATCCCTGGTCAAACAGTGTGCTAACACTCAACAGGTTAGACTGCAGTGAGGGTACATACAACACATTTTGCAACATACATTTCAGTGCAGGAAATTCCACATTGCCTGAGCAAACAGAATTGGCAGTGGTCCCATCAGCCAATCTCACATACTTATGCTCAGGACTGTCAATGTTTTTCAACAACTCCTTCTCGCAGCAGAGATGGCTCGTTGCCCCGGAGTCTAAAGTCCAAGCAGACCCTGTGCTCTCTACTGCAGACGTGACCAGCCGGGTTGCTTCCTCACACGGGCTGGCGGTCCTCCGCTCTCGCCGCACACGCCCCCGCCTCTTCTCCCTCTCAGGGCAAGCTCGGAGCAGGTGCTGCGACGACCCGCATCCATAGCAGCGACGGACTGCAAACGCAGTCGGCTCCACTTCCTCCACCTTCGGACGCCTGCCAGCAGCAAAAGCTGGCTCATTCTTGGCTGTCTTCCCGGACACACCGATAACAGCACGCTGCCCGGCCGACACCCCCGGACAGCTCACGGCCGCAATTCTCTCTTGGAAGTCAAGCAGGTGGGCACAGACGTATTCCATGGTCAGGGTCGCTACGTCCACCGTCTCCAGAGAAGTTATCAGGGGAGTGTACTCAGGTGGCAACGACGACAGCAAAATGTACACTCTGTCGTCTGGAGCTACAGTCTTGCCTCTTGCCTCCAGCTCAACAAAACAGTCCGTTAGCCGTTTGATGTGATCTTTCACACACCCTCCAGCCGGCATAACGGTGCGGAACATCCTCCTTGTCAAGGCCATGAGGGAACCAGCAGTGGTGCTAACATGCACCGCACTCAACGCGTCCCAGGCAGCCTTGGGAGTGTCCTTCCCTCGCACATAAACCAGCTGGTCATCTCCTATAGATAGCACTATGTTGGCCAGTGCCTTATCCGATAACACAGTCTCGGCAGGAGATAAGTCAGCAGGGGGGTTACTCACGAACAGCCATTGCCCTTCACGCTTGAGGTAGTGTTGCATTCTCAGGCTCCACACCGCGTAGTTGGCTGAGGTGAGCTTCTCGACGGCTACTCCAAGCTGTTGCTGAGCCATCGTGCCGACTCCTCCTCACGGCTGGCTGCCGACGTCCCTCTGGCTCTCAAACAGAGAACGGTGGTGCTTCTGTGTCCTTCACCGGCGTTCCTCGCCTCCGGCTCTTTCCAACCTCACAGTCAGCTCAACTCTCAACTCTCTCCTCCGCGCAGCGGAAGCGTGCTGGGCCCATAACCCTGTCGGAGCGGGAGTAGCAGAGTGAGGGAGATGACTTGCCCGACACAGGGCTTCAGGAAAGAAAATCAGGCAGACACGTGCAACTAGTGCCAAAAGGTGTATTAACATATATACACGACAAGTGCTCTCTTGTGCAGTCTATACAATATCACCTCCACGGACAAAGTGCTTCGCCTAACCACCATCTCACAGGGAGAGACCTGTGTGATGCACACACAGATCATATATAGTCCAAGCAGCCAATCCTGGCCGTGCTGACTCAGCAGATTGCATCACTTGGCTTCTGCCGGCTCAAGCCGGTCTGCTGATCAGGTCACTGTGACCTAGCCTGGCAGCTAGATCACCAGCTGTCATACTGTAGCTGTCAGACTGGGTTTATGTAGATTCTTGCTCCAACAGATCATACAAGACCTACCATTTCTTGTTTCTTAGTATGGAACTTCACCAGGTAATGGCAGAATTTAGCTAGAGATAGATGGACTTGCATCCACCAAAAGTTTCTCCAAACACGCCCTGTCCGCATCTACTATTGGTTTGACTACAAACGGGGAAACAAACCTGTCCCTATATGCTTGGTGGAATGGGCATCGAAAAAACATATGAATCATCGACTCCACCTCTCCCATAGCACAAGAACAGCGTCGATCTTCATATGGAACTTTTCTATATTTCCCTTCTAACACTTTTGAGGGCATGACTGCACATCGAGCCAATAAAGGCTCTTCTGTGAGCTGGTACCTCCAAATAAGAAAAGTACTTGGCCATCCTCATAACATATTTGGTCTCAGTAGATGCCAAGAAAGAAGGGGCCTGTTCTAGATCCCTTTGTCTCTCTATATCACAGATTCTTTGTTTGATAATACTTTTTGCTTTGGCATTACTCTGCGTCAAGAGGTTTTCAAGTGAGAATCCTATACTTTCCAAATTGCTTTCAACCAATTGCAGCCACCTTGGCCTATAGAGGTCTTGAATTATTTGAGGAAAGAGGCCTTTTTTGTTTGTATAGATTCTTAGCCATTGGTATGCTGAAGGCAACATAATTCTGGCCTCAATTCTCATTTGCCCAGTTTCTAGTCGCAAAAGGGCATTTGGCACACCTGGCAAGAGCTGCAAGATGTTACGGAGAAATTTAGATTGCACTTTCTCAAGAGCCTGTAATTTTTTAGCCGAGATGCCCAGGTTAATACCATAGAGCAGTTATATATCTTTAGTCTGGCCCTGGCCCTAAGATTAAATAGTGTTAATATCTAGTAGTCTTTTAAAAGTACTTAATCATATACTATGTGGTGCCTAAAATGATAACAGGACTGAGAGAACAGAAATTTAACATAAAAGATTTTGTGAGGAAGGAAAAAAGCAGGATTTGGGATGGCGGTCAGGAAAATTTTACACCTCCATGTTCAGAATCAAGACAAAAGCTTTTTTTTTTTACCTAGGAAATTTCACATATTCTTTCCTCCTCCAGGCTTTACCATATA
The DNA here is from genome assembly GCF_032191835.1 of Heteronotia binoei. Lineage (NCBI taxonomy): Eukaryota > Metazoa > Chordata > Lepidosauria > Squamata > Gekkonidae > Heteronotia > Heteronotia binoei. Next base: position 70,042,075 of record NC_083235.1, read on the forward strand.
TTTCTTTTAGGCAATCTCACACCATCACCACTCTCTCTGAAATAAGTGTGGAATGTATTTCATTTTGCTATTTTACTGAAGTGAAAGAGAGGCAAAGGGAGAGGAAGAACTACCAAAGATCACAGGTTGTCAAGCTGAATACATTGGGGATTCTCCTCACAAAATAACCTCCCTCCAGCCGGAGGAGGAGGGAGAAGAAACTCTGAATCTCAGAGCAGTCGCAATCTCCTTTTCCTTCCCCCCCCCCCCACAACAGACACCCTGTGAGGTAGGTGGGGCTGAGAGAGCTCTTACAGCTGCTGTCCTTTCAAGGACAACTCCTACAAGAACTGTGGCTGGCCCAAGGCCATTCCAGCAACTGCAAGTGGAGGAGTGGGAAATCAAAGCCAGTTCTCCCACTTAACTCCCACTTCTCTCTGCACTTAACCACTACACCAAACCGACAGTCACTTCTTTTACTCTCTCTTATTCCATGAACCAGCTGCACACTTCTAGAGCCTGTTGGGCTGGGGGGGGGGGGGGGGGGAAGGGAGGGAGGGGGGAAACTGGAATAGAAAAACAGCAAATATTGAAAGCTCTTCTTCCCTCTGCCTTGCCGCTCCTTAAGAGGTGGGTTTTCATCTTAAAGAGTCATCTTGGTCACTATTTACATATTATGTGTCGCTTACCCCAGCAGCAGCCTCTGGGCTTGTAATGTGCCACAGAGAGAAGTGATGAAGAACTTACACACTACACGATTATTATCTCATTCATGTACCCCGGAGGAGGATCCCTGCACTGAAGGCTTTTGCTTGCAAGCAGCAACTCCTGACAAAAAACTTTTCATTAGAAAATACATAAACCAAAAAAAGGAACATAGTTACAGACATCAATACCCTGCAAGATAAGGCCATCAAGAACACTGCACAAGTCCTCTGAATAAGAAGGCATCATTGAATGTACTACCAAATAATGTTTTTTTTAAGATGGCAACCATCTGCTTAAGATTACAACTCCCCCCCCCCAAAAAAAAACACTTTTTATCAAAAAGGATGGGGAAAAAGTTGCTAAATGCCAACAGCCAGACAGATGTTTCGGTAAACCGATTCCAAATGTTTGGCACACCAAAAAAAAGCCAGGCATGCATTTTCAATATAAAAAGAGTTTACTTTAGCAATGACACTGAAAAAGAATGTAGAAACCAGCAAAGGCCCTTTTTTTCTTTTACCTTACTTTGCTGATTAGCTATCAAAATTATTGCCCATAATTTAAAATAATCAACATCTAACAAATACATGCGTTTGTTGAACACAAACAGTTTCAAAGTGTTAAACTAAAGAAAACTGTAAAAAAAATGACTTAAGATCTCTTTTCATTTTCTAAGAATAAAGACACACCTTCTTTAAGCTTTTAACAGACAAGGAGTATTTACTATCTTGTACAGCTTATAAGAAGTAAGTACTATCATACAAGGGCCAAACTACTTGTAATGGCAGGAGATCTGTAAATGATCCCCCACCATTTTTCAGACCCCATATAGAGATGGACAGTCAACTGATCATCCCCATGACATTGTCATGCTCTGAATCCCCCCCCCCATTATTTGTGGGGCTGCAATTTAAAACAAGTATCAGCAAGAGAATCAAGTCACAGTTGTTATACTAAGCTTTATCCAAGCAGACACAGGAGGGCAGCCTTTGTGTTTCCACCAGGCAAAGAAATTGAAGTGGATAAAGGGTTACATAACTGTATATATTAAAGGAGAACTTGGACTTAAGTGTCCATCTGCAGATGCAAATCTATGAGGCTGCAACATCTCAAGACACTGCCATCAAAAAGAGGCATCTCACAATCCAACTAAACTGACCAAATGCCAATGAAATTAAAACTTTTTCAGGAGGTACAAATTACTACAGATAGGTATACTGAAAAGGTGACGTTACTCAGCACATTCAGGTAAGACCACTAGTCAAAGCGGCCAATGCTGAACTAGACGGATCAGTGGACAGACAGAATAAGGAGGCTTTATATGTTCAATCTTCTCATCCCACTGGTCCATCTAGTTCAACAGCATTGACTACTCTGGCAGTAATTCTTCAGGGTTTCACGCAAAGAAAGAACTTTCCCAACACTTGCCACCCAATATCCTTTTTGATGGAAATCCATTTAAATCAAGGATCCTCTGCAACACAAAACATATGCTCTCCTACTGAGTCATGGGCCCCACTCAAGATTCACACTTGCTTAAGCCTATGTCATAGCTACTACCATTCATTCATAGCAATAACAGAAGAGGCCTGAACAAGAACATTCAAGGGTAGGAATCATCTCAACTGCAATCAGAACCTTCCAGAGACTAGAAACAGAGTTTTGCACCCTTTTGAGCCACTGAGAGCACCAAAATCCTATTGTTTTGAATTACACTATCACCACAGGAATTAGTCTTCAAAGCATGAAATTAGAAATAGCACACATAACTAAAGTTTTCTTTACATATTCTTCTGTGATAAAGAAACACATTGCTCCCTTTCTAACCCCCCCCCCCCAATTGCTTTAGCATTAAAAAGGAAATTGTTAACAAGCTGCTGTTTATTTATCAGGAATAAAATATCACTAGTTTTCTAGCATCCTCACTCAGAAGTAGGTCCTTCCCGGAGTTACTTCCAAGTAATAATACAATTTCAGCTATATGGCCCAATTCCATTCAGATTTCCCCAAAATTAAATTTCACCAAGGTCAATGGAGTAAAATTCTCGACAAACGTGCATACAATTGCAACATAAAAGTTGACCCATTTATCTTACACCAGCTGGAGGAATGTATGGAAGGAGTGGAGGCAACTGATGCTACCAACTGCAGAACTGGAGTTTGTTTTTAGATTGTGATATTGCTTTTAGATTGTATATTGTTTTATTACATGTATTTGATTTTAATCTTGTATTATTGATCGTTGTTACCCGCCCAGAGTCCATTTAGGAATGGGCGGGCTATAAACTGAACATAAATAAAAATGATCAAAATAAATGAAATACAGACATATGCAAATAATCAAAACATAGAAAATATGTGATACATAGTGATACAACTATGAGATTATATGGTGGGGGGGGGGGGGGTTCCCACAGACTCTACTCCCACATTTTTAACTAGAGTAATTAGATGCAAAGGAATACATTGTTCCTGTAGCTATGCAGATAAGAGGACTTTCACCAACTGCAAATGGGTGGACGGGCACTTTAACTTACCAGGTGAGTTCTCGGTGTGCCATGGCTGGTCAGGAGCTTGCTGAGACAAGAGCCTACCCACACTGCAGAGGCCACACCTATAGCCACACCATGGCCCAAGTCTGACCAAGTCAGCCACTGTGATGCTGCCCGAACTGCAGAAGCTAACTGACCCGGCTTTCTCTCGGGTGAGAGAGAAAGCGACCTTCAAAGCTGCCCCCAGCTGCAGATTTTCTAACAGTTGTACAGCCAGCCACCTGCACCTGCCAAAAATTCTTTCTTCCATACTATACTCCTATGCAAACTGGCTGCTTTAATGGCAATCTTAGCAAAGTGAAGTTTCTCCTGGCACTGACAAGAAGGGGTGGCAAAAGCACCACCAGCTTCATTTCTGCACATTAAGCTATTGTTCAAGATGCAGGAGCAGAGCCAAGAGAAAGATGGCATTCCCCCATCCCACCCGCATACAGTGCAAGGCATACTTACTATATTTATTTTTAAAAGTGTATCCTTTATGTACCCTTATTTCTTTTTCCCTTCTAAAAAGAAGAAACGCAGAGCCACACAACGGATTCAAGTGACCCATAAGATCAATGAGGACGGTTTCGTTTTAAGGACATATTGATCTCACTCCACCCAATGCAACATTTGTTGCTTCAGCAAGCCAGCCTTTTCCATGCCCTGTGCCAAAGCTAATCAATACCGAAGGCCACCTAACTAGGCGATGGAAAGTGTCACACAGCCAGACAGATGGGCGATCGTCATTCCCAATTAGCGCATGAGCAAAAACGTGCAAACAGGCATGCAGGTATCGAAAGCATCCTATCGAAGAAGTCGCCCAGCACACCCTCGACAGCACGTCGCTAGCTACTCGTAGCGGATTCGAACATCTGCAGAAAAACAAGAGTTGGGGACACAGCAAGGCTTCCTCTCCAATCAGGGGTGGGAGACCCCTGAGAAAACCCCAGGGCTCTGCGTAAAAAAAGAGAACTACAGCCGTTTCAAAGAGAGAACGAAAAGGTCCTTTTACCCAGAAGCATGATGCCACGGATGCTGCCCTCTCCGCTCAGATGTCACCGCAGTTCTCCGGCAAGACCCAGGACCCCATCAAAGCAAAAGCACATTTTTTTTTTGCCAGCGTCCAAACCTTTGCACGCAACGCTTGCTCGGCGGCTTCTTCTCCTCCCTCCCCCCTCGACTCCGGGGGAAAACTCAGGAGCTGCCCTCGAAGGTCAACAAAGCAAGCAGTTGAGCAAAAATCTGCCTATGTCCGCATGTCATTTCTTTTGATCATTTTTATTTTATGTTCCGTTTATAGCCCGCCCATTCCTAAACGGACTCTGGGCGGGTAACAATAATCAATAATACAAGATTAAAATAAAAAAAAAGCCTCAATGGTCCCGGGTGGGGTGTGTTTTTTTGGGGGGGGGGGGGTGTTGTTAGGAGAAGCCTTCGAGAGGAGCAAGCGAGCGCGCAGCTCCCGCTTCCACCCACCCGCGGCTACGCGGAACGAAAGGGGGACTCTCTCGGTCAGGCTGCAGTTCCCCGCGCCGCCCAGCGGGTCGCGCCGCTGCCCAGCCCCTGCCCGGCTCCCTCTGCTAAGCCTTACCGGATTTAGGGGGGTATCTGTAGATGGCATTGGACGGGGCGTCCGCCTCTTCCAGCCCCGCGTTCTGCCTGCTGCCGAAGGCTCCCATGGCCCCGCCGCGGCAGAGGGCATCCGGGGCGGGGGGGAAGGTCCCAGGCGGCACCTTTGGGCGCCCGCGGAGCCGCTTCCTCCTGCTCGCTCACTGGCAAAGCTGCCGCATTGACTTGCCCGCTGCTGCTGCTGCTGCCGCCGTCCCCCCGCCGGCTCTCCCCATGCCTCGCTGGCCGGAGAAGCCCGAGCGGCTCCAAGTGGGGCGAGCGGAGCGGAGCTGGCTTAGCGGGAGCCTCGCGGGGCGGCACTCGCGGGCGCAGGCAGGGGCCGCAGGGGGAGCGCAGAAAGCCAGGCCAGCCCGCGGCGGCCGCATCCCGGCTCTGCAGCACGAGCGGCGGCTTCGCGAGGAGCCCGGCGCCGCCTTGACGTTGGCGGCCGCCCGCTCTCCTCCTCTAGCCAATGGAAGCAGCCGCGGGAGGAAGGCGGCCCCGCGAGCAGCCGGCGGCGCCTCCCGCTGCTCTCGCGGCCGCGGCAACTCTCGGGCGCATCGTGCTTGGCGGCGAGGCCCGGCGAGGGCAGCCCCTTTCCGGGCAGCTGCCCCAGCTCGCCTTGGGCGAGGAGCTGGGGAAGTCGAAACCTGCTACCGACTCCCCGGCGGTCTCCGAGAAGCCGGACCGGGGAGTTATTGGCAGAACACTGGATTTCCACCCCCCCACCCTTCAGCGTGAATAGTTACAATGTATTGTTAGGGCTCACTGCGGACCCTAGCCTGAAAACATAGGAACATATGAAGCTGCCTTCTACTGAATTAGACCCTCGGTCCATCAAAGTCAGTATTGTCTACTCAGACTGGCAGCGGCTCTCCAGGGTCTCGAGCTGATGTTTTTCGCACCTATTTGCCTGGACCCTTTTTTGGAGATGCCAGGGATTGAACCTGGGACCTTCTGCTTCCCAAGCAGATGCTCTACCACTGAGCCACCATCCCTCCCCTGACCAGCAGTGGCTCTCCAGGGTCTCAAGCTGAGGTTTTTCACACCTATTTGCCTGGACCCTTTTTAGTTGGAGATGTCAGGGATTGAACCTGGGACCTTCTGCTTCCCAAGCAGATGCTCTACCACTGAGCCACCATCCCTCCCCTGCTCTCCAGGGTCTCAAGCTGAAGTTTTGCACACCTATTTGCCTGGACCCTTTTTGGGAGATGCCGGGGATTGAACCTGGGACCTTCTGTTTCCCAAGCAGATGCTCTACCACTGAGCCACCGTCCCTCCCCTGACCAGCAGTGGCTCTCCAGGGTCTCAAGCTGAGGTTTTTCACACCTATTTGCCTGGACCCTTTTTTGGAGATGCCAGGGATTGAACCTGGGACCTTCTGCTTCTCAAGCAGATGCTCTACCACTGAGCCACCATCCCTCCCTGACCAGCAGTGGCTCTCCAGGGTCTCAAGCTGAGGTTTTTCACACTTCTTTGCCTGGACCCTTTTTTGGAGATGCCGGGGATTTAACCTGGGACCTTCTGCTTACCAAGCAGATGCTCTACCACTGAGCCACCGTCCCTCCCCTAATATGAACATATGAAGCTGCCTTCTACTGAATCAGACTCTCGGTCCATCAAAGTCAATATTGTCTACTCAACTGGCAGTGGCTCTCCAGGGTCTCAAGCTGAGGTTTTTCATGCCTATTTGCCTGGACCCTTTTGAGTTGGAGATGCCGGGGATTGAACCTGGGACCTTCTGCTTACCAAGTAGATGCTCTACCACTGAGCCACCATCCCTCCCCTAAAAGCCCGAACCTCTTGTTTTACAATCGGATCCTATGTAGATATTAGCCCATTCTGTTCAATGGGGCGCCCTAAGAATATGTTTAGGGTCATGGCTTAATGCGTGACTGTTTTTCAGCAACCGTGCAATCCTAAACACATTTAAGATGTCCCGGTTGAATTTGCCTTCTTAACAGGAAGATCTTGCGTAGAGTTACTCCAGTCTAAGCCCGTGATAACTGGAGTACCTGTAAAGGACTAGGCCATCGGTGTCTTTAAGACTGCAGTGTAAAGTTCGCTGTTTTGATTCTCGCAAAAGCATCTGCACCTAACAGCAGGGCCACAAGACGGATTCAGGGGGTAAAGTTCCTTTCATTGCTTCCTTGGACTCTTCCCTGTCACCCAGCTACCAGTCATCACAGGTGCCCTAAGGGGAGGGAGAGACAAGTGTAAACCCGGGAGCCATTTTGCACATCCTTGAGGGCAGTGTTACTCCTTCACATATTCCTTACATACTCCTTCACAAATATTAGCTGACATTAAAACCAGCATCTAGTGGTCAGATCACTGTTACTTACAGGTGTAACAGGGATGAAGAAGGCCACATGGATTGAAATTGGTTGGAAGTCTGCCCAATTCTTCTTTCCCAAACAAGTCAGAATTTATTCCACAACTCTTATTCCTCACTCCTTTGGCTAGCTCACGTTGCACCAAAGAAACCCATTTGCTTTTTCTCTGGTCTATGGACAGGGGAGATAACTCTACACAACCAATCTCCCCACTTCAAAGAAGAAGATGCTGTAAGGAAGGGGTGGGGAACCTTTTTTCTGCCAAGGGCCATTTGGATATTTATAACATCATTTGCGGGCCATACAAAATTTTCAACTTTAAAAACAGTGCTCCGCTGAGGAAGAACTATTCAGGCCAGCAAAATTAATGTAAATAATTGTTTTTCTATGTGAAGGGGAGAGCCTAATTTGGCACACATGCACACACACACCTGACCTGCCAACCTAGGCAAATGCCTAGGTCCAAGCCTTTTTTTGGTAGAAAAAGCCCAACAGAAACTCATTAGCATATTAGACCACATCCACTAATAGTAGCATATTGGGCCACACATCTGGGATAATCAAGTGCAAAATGAACTGGTGGTAGCTGGTTCCAACCCCCCCATCCCTGCGACCCCTCCCTCCCTCCCTTCATGTGGAAACTGCAGCTGCTCCCACCAAACCATTAAAGGCACCTACATACCCCAGCAGCAGTCCTTCACAATGCCCACCACTCAGGCGCCACAGAGAAAAAGAAAGAGAGAGGAAGGAAGGAAGGAAGGAAGGAAGGAAGGAAGGAAAGGAGAAAGGGGAAAGAAAGAGAAAGAAAAGGAAATAAAGAACGGGGGGGAGAAAGGGAAATGAAATGGAGGAAAGAAAAGATAACAAAGGAAAATAAAGAAATGGGGGAAATAAAGGGGAGAAGAAAGGGAAATAAACGTGAGGAAGAAATGGAAAGAAAGGGAAATAAAGAAATGGGGGAAGAAAGGATAATAAAGGAAAATAAAGAAAGGAGAAGAAAGGGAAATAAAGAAATGAGGGGGGAAACTTGCCTGAACTGTGACAGTGACTTTTTCAGGCCCTGCAGGGAGGCTGCTGCACAGTGCGGCATGGCCCCACAGTCCTCACCGGCCAGCCGGGCCCCAGGGAGGCCACCACATGGTTCGGCTCAGCCCAGCAATCCCTGAGGGCCAGACCAAGTGATCTCAAGGGCTGTAAACAGCCCTCAGGCCAGACGTTCCCCACCCCTGCTGTAAGGTCACCTCCATGCTTGAGAGGAGATGGATGGAGCACAATGGCGGAATCTTAGATACTCTCAGCATTCCACAATTAAAAATACAACTGCCCATAGATCTCCAATTTTAACATATTTATTTTCTTCACCATGCTTTCCCCTGGAATTTAACCCAAACAAATGGTGACCATATAAACTAAGCTTGTTATTCCTGTTTGGTCCTTGAATCCGTTAAACATCTTTATTATGCCGTATACTAATGTGCTGCTCACCTACTACCTATATGCATGGACTAGTAATTTTCATTTCATTGTATCTGAAGAAGTGTGCTTGCACACAAAACCTTATACTTCGAATAAAATTTTGTTGGTCTTAAAGGTTCCACTGGACTCAGACTTTGTTCCAGTGCAAAGAGCAGGAAGCCCTCCCTTGGTTATGGCCACCCATGCTGGTTAAGATCTATCCTGGTGATCAGCCTAGAACAAGCAGAGAGCTGGGTCTTTAGGTGGGGCAACACCCATAATTGAAGCCTATGCAGTTGATCCTTTAATAAGGCCTCTGTTTACCAGCCCAAGGAGCACTCTCTGTTCTTTGTTGTTGTTCAGTCACACAGTCAAGTCCAACTCTTTGCGACCCATGGACAAAGTCATGCCAGGCCCTCCTGTCTTCCACCATTCTCCGAAGTCTGATCAAATCTGTGTTTGTTACATCAGTAACGCTGTCCAGCCATCTCATCTTTTGCCGTCCCCTTCTTCTTTTGCCTTCTGTCTTTCCCAGCATCAGGACCTTCTCCAGTCAGTGCTCCCTTCTCATTTGGTGGCCAAAGTATTTGAGCTTCAGCTTCAGCATCTGATTTTCCAGGGAACAGTCAGGGTTGATTTCCCTTAGGACTGACTGATTGGATCTTCTTGCAGTCCAAGGGACTCTCAAGATTCTTCCCCAGCACCACAGCTCAAAAGCATCTATTCTTCTGCGCTCAGCCTTCCTTATGGTCCAGCTCTCACAGCCATACATTACTGCTGGAAATACCATCGCTTTTACTATATGGACCTTTGTTGGAAGGCTGATGTCTCTACTTTTTATTATACTGCCCATATTCGCCATAGCTGTCCTCCCAAGGAGCAAACGTCTTTTAATTTCATGGCTACAGTCACCATCTGCAGTGATCTTGGACCCCAGAAATGTGAAGTCTGTCACTACTTCCATGTCTTCCCCTTCTATTTGCCAAGGTGTGATGGGGCCGGATGCCATGATCTTAGTTTTTTTGATGTTGAGTTTCAAGCCTACTTTTGTACTCTCCTCTTTCAACCTCAACAAGAGGTTCTTTAGGTCCTCCTCACTTTCTGTCATTAGAGTGGTGTCATCTGCATATCTGAGGTTGTTGATGTTTTTCCCGGCAATCTTAATTCCAGCTTTGTGCTTCATCCAGGCCAGCATTCCGCATGATGTACTTTGCATATAAATTAAATAAGCAGGGTAACAATATACATCCATGTCAAACTCCTTTTCCTATTCTAAACCAATCAGTTGTTCCATATCCTGTTCTGACAGTTTCTTCTTAACCCTTATACAGGTTTCTCAGGAGACATGTGAGGTGGTCTGGTACTCCCATCTCTTTAAGGACTTGCCACAGTTTGTTGTGATCCACACAATCAAAGGCTTTAGCGTAGTCAATGAAACAGAAATAGACGTTTTTCTGATACTCCCGTGCTTTCTCCATAATCCAGCAAATGTTGGCAATTTGATCTCTAGTTCCTCTACCTCTCTGAAACCCAGCTTGAACTTCTGATAGTTCCCAATCTACATACTGCTGAAGCCTAGCTTGTAGGATCTTTAACATGACCTTGCTGGCATGTGAAATGAGTGCAATGGTGTGATAGTTTGAACATTCTTTGGCATTACCCTTCTTTGGAACTGGAATATAAACTGATCTTTTCCAATCCCGCGGCCACTGTTGTGTTTTCCAGATTTGTTGACATAATGTGTGCATCATCTTCTCAATTGGGATACCGTCATCTCTGCTCGCTTTTTTGTTAGCAATGCTTCCTAAGACCCATTTGACTTCACACTCCGAAATGTCTGGCTCAAGGTCAGTGATTTCACTGTCATGGTTGTCAAGGACATTGAGATCCTTCTTGTATAATTCTTCTGTGTGTTCTTGCCACCTCTTCCTGATCTCTTCTGCTTCTGTTAGGTCCCTACCGTTTTTGTCCTTTATCACGGCCATCTCTGCATGAAACATTCCCTTGATTTTTCCAATTTTCTTGAAGAGATCTCTTGTCCTTCCCATTCTATTATTTTCCTCTATTGCTTTGCATTGTTCCTTCAGGAAGGCCTCCTTATCTTTCCTTGCTGTTCTCTGGAAATCTGCATTCAGCTGGGTGAATCTTTCCTTTTCACATTTGCCTTTTGCTTTCCTTCTTTCCTCAGCTATTTGTAAAGCCTCATCAGACAGCCACTTTGCTTTCTTGCATTTCTTTTTCTTTGGGATGGTGCTGGTTGCTGCCTTCTGTACAATGTCATGAACCTCCGTCCATAGTTCTTCAGGCACTCTGTCTATCAACTCTGGTCCCTTAAATCTATTCTTCACCTCCACTGTGTATTCATAAGGGATGTGATCAAGGTCAAATCTGAATGTCCTAATGGCTTCCCCAGTTTTCTTTAGTTTAAGCCTGAATTTTGCAATGAGTAGCTCATGATCGGAGCCGCAGTCCTCTCCAGGTCTTGTTTTTGTTGACTGTAAGAAGCTTCTCCATCTTTGACTGCAGAGTATATAATCAATCTGATTTCCGTGTTGCCCATCAGGTGATGTCCATGTGTAGAGTCACCTTTTAGGTTTTGGAAGAGGGTGTTCGCTATGACCAGCTTGTTCTCTTGACAAAACTCTATTAGCCTTTACCCGACTTCATTTTGTTCTCCAAGGCCAAACTTGTCAGTTGCTCCGGTTACCTTTTGATTTCCCACTTTGGCATTCCAGTCCCCTATGATGAGGAGGACATCTTTTTTTGGTGTTAATTCCAGAAGGTGTTGTGGATCTTCATAGAACTGGTCCACTTCAGCCTCTTCTGCATCAGTGGTTGGGGCATAGCCTTGGATTACTGTGATATTGAATGGTTTGCCTTGGATACGGACTGAGATCATTCTGTCATTTTTGAGATTGTATCCCATTACTGCCTTCTTCACTCTCTTGTTAACTATAAAGGCCACACCATTTCTTCTACGGGACTCTTGCCCACAATAATAGATGTAGTGATCCTCTGAGTTAAATTCACCCATTCCGGTCCATTTTAGTTCGCTGATTCCCAAGATGTCAATGTTCAGCCTTGCCATCTCTTGTATGACGACATCCAGCTTACCTTAATTCATAGATCTTACATTCCACGTTCTTACAATGTTCTTACACTCCATTCTTACAATGGACTCTATAAAGAAAAAATGCTGTTTAGCCAATCACTGCCTGTCTGCCAGAACTGTCATCAGTAACCAAGCAGACTCTAATGTTGCTAGATCCAGGTAGGTAGCTGTGTTGGTGTGAAGTAGTAGAACAAATTTTGAGTCCAGTGGCACTGCACCTCTAGTGTTGCCAGACATGAAAGATCATGGGTTGGCAAGGAAACTGCAGGCTAGTTAACTGAAGTTCTAAAGAAGCCTCATCTGAATTCATCTCTTTGGCTGTTTTCGCACTGACCTTAATCAGCAGCGACGCCCCTCTTCACCGCGCAGGATCGGCGCGGATTTCGCACTGATTGCCGCGGAGCACCCGGAAGAGCCGGAAAGTCCCGCGGCTTTTGCGGCGCAAACGGAAACTGGTTTTTGGCGGTTTCCGTTTGCGCCGCAAAAGCCGGGGGACTTTCCGGCTCTCCCGCGTGCTCCGCGGCAATTAGTGCGAAATCCGCGCCGATCCTGCGCGGTGAAGAGGGGCGTCGCTGCTGATTAAGGTCAGTGCGAAAACAGCCTTTCTGTCCAGCCTCATTCTCCTCCTGGCAGAAAGGTAGATTTGTCGTTTCTGTTAGCAACTTTGTTGTTTCTATAATGCTATTAGTATTATGGGACAAATGACTCAAAAGCAAGATTTTAAAAAAAAACCCAAAGAGGACAAACAGCTGTCATAGTTAAAGTACATTTTGTTTCTGAAGCACTGTCAGTCCAAGCCTGTAAACACTTACAAGGAAATCAGTCCCACTGAGTAAAGTTAGGCATGTATTCCTTTGGCACACATACCTGGGAAATCAATGCAGCTTATATCCAAGTAAGCATACACAGGAATGTTTGCAAATCTATATTTAGAAAAAAAAAACCATTGGCTAAAGGCTTATATCTGAGTAAACAAAATTCAGTACTGTTGCAAGGTTTAGTTGTCACGTCAGGCAGTCTTGTAGAAATCAGTGTAGTTTACATTATATACCACTTTTCAACAATAAAATTCAGAGTGATTTACAATAAAAATAATATTATTAATATCTCTCTCTCTCTCTCGGCTTGACTTCGCGAACGAAGATTTAAGAAGGGTGCAGTAGTCCACGTCTGCTGCAGGCTCGCTGGTGGCTGACAAGACCAATGCGGGACAGGCAGATCCGGCCACAGTGGCTGCAGGGAAAAGTCTGATTTGGGGTTGGTGCTGTAGCAGTGTGATTCTTCCTCAATCTCCTTTTGTCCTCAAGACCAGCTATGCGTGCGTTCTCAAAGGAAGAGACAGCCTGGTGGATGGTGTGCCTCCATGCTTTGCGATCTGAGGCTAGGTCAGACCACTGGTGATGGTTGATGCGACAGGTGCCAAGGGATTTCTTCAAGGAGTCCTTGTACCTCTTCTTTGGTGCCCCTCTATTTCGATGGCCGGTGGAAAGTTCGCCATACACAGCAATCTTGGGAAGGCGGTGGTTTTCCATCCTAGAAATATGCCCTGCCCAGCGCAGCTGCGTCTTCAACAGCAGTGCTTCGATGCTTGTAACCTCCGCCCTCTTGAGGACTTCAGTGTTGGTCCCAAAGTCACTCCAGTGGATGTTGAGGATGGTGCGAAGGCAGTGCTGATGAAAGCACTCAAGGAGTCGCAGGTGATGACGGTATAAAACCCTCGATTCGGAGCCGTAGATGAGGGTTGTCATCACAACCACTTTGTAAACATTGATCTTTGTGCCTTTTTTCAGATGCTTGTTGCTCCACACTCTTTTGTGCAGTCGGCCAAATGCACGGTTTGCCTTTGCCAGCCTGTTGTCAATCTCTATATATTAATATATAGACAGTAACTAAATAGCTAACAACACTAAAGATGCCAGTTTTTGTACTTGATCCTTGTGCAGTTAGCTGTGCCAAAACCGGCAGTAAAAAGAGATGCATTGCCTATTTACATATAGATTCTTTACTGGTGGAGGGCACTGATTACATTAAACTCCTCACCCCTTCCACATTTTAAAGGTTAGATGTGCTTTGGTGCTCAGAACTGAGGCATTAGCCAGGAGAACAATTCACATTTCCAAGGCTTTTTTTTTAGAAGAAGCCCAGCAGGAACTCATTTGCACACCCCCTGGTGTCACCATTGTTCCGTGCAGGGCTTTTTGTAGAAAAAGCCCAGTAGGAATTCATTTACATATCAGGCCACACCCCCTGACACCAAGCCAGCCAGAACTGCATTCCTATGCATTCCTGCTTTTAAAAAAACAAAAAAACTCTGATTGTTTCAAAGCCCAGCTTGTAACAACCACAGGTACCATCAGTTAGACAGTGCTGGGAATTCTCTCCTGGACAATTCATTTCCCAGGTGCATGCAGGCAAGGAAACAGTGCTTTGAGTTTTCCCCCATGCTATTTTCTTGACTTGAAATAACCTGAGGAACTGCTATTTGTCCTGTTGGGGAAATGTAGTAAGTGTAGCGACAGCCATATGAAGAGCAGACAGCAGCTCACAGGCTATTTCGTATAAGGCAAGATCCCTCCCCCTTTACCACTATGAATCAAATTAGAGAGCTTTTGAGCATGGATTCCTAGGCTACATATGTTGACCAGCCACGTGGAACTATTACTGGAAGGGAGCTATTACTGCTCTGATTATAGTCTGCAAAAATCCAAGCTGCCCATAGTATACAGGAAATGGGGGGGTATTTTAAATTTGGATGTGGCATTAGAAAGTAGTGTCTGAAGATCAGATCTCTTATGTCATCTGGTGGTTACTTCCTTTATCTTCTAGCAAGACTCATATGCCTGCATTACAGATATAATGCAGAATATCAAAAATGAGGCTCTCTCTTCTATGCCTTTCTTTTTTGGCCACTGTGTGACACAGAGTGTTGGACTGGATGGGCCATTGGCCTGATCCAACATGGCTTCTCTTATGTTCTTCTGTGACACAGAGTGTTGGACTGGATGGGCCATTGGCCTGATCCAACATGGCTTCTCTTATGTTCTTCTGTGACACAGAGTGTTGGACTGGATGGGCCATTGGCCTGATCCAACATGGCTTCTCTTATGTTCTTCTGTGACACAGAGTGTTGGACTGGATGGGCCATTGGCCTGATCCAACATGGCTTCTCTTATGTTCTTCTGTGACACAGAGTGTTGGACTGGATGGGCCATTGGCCTGATCCAACATGGCTTCTCTGATGTTATTCTGTGACACAAAGTGCTGGACTGGATGGGCCACTGGCCTGATCCAACATGGCTTCTCTGATGTTCTTATGTGACACAGAGTGTTGGACTGGATGGGCCATTGGCCTGATCCAACATGGCTTCTCTTATGTTCTTATGTGACACAGAGTGTTGGACTGGATGGGCCGTTGGCCTGATCCAACATGGCTTCTCTGGTGTTCTTATGCCTGCAGCCAGCTTCAGCTGATAGTTTTGCCCTCCTGATCCCAGCTGATGCTGCTGAGATCATCAAAGGCAGCACAAGGACTGTTGCTGCTCAAATAATCAGAAGCAACACCAGACAAAAAAACATTCAGGTTGCTCCAGGCTCCATTTGTGCAGTGCTCATGTGTTCTGATTGTTTGAGCAGTTTTGAGAACGCTTGTGTTGAAAAGTGGTATGTAAACTCAGTCAATACATTACAATAAAGCAGCATAAGTGTCTGTCTGCTGCTGCATTCCAAATAGGGAACTATTTGCCTGTTCAGTTTCTACCTGTTTTACTGCTTATGCAGTACACCTTGAAAGGGTGGCAGGCAGCTCAAGTTATGGTTTCTTGTTCCAGTTTGCTATAACGTTCAGTTGCTATTTCTTGTAGCTGCTTTTAAAGATTCCAAAGCAGACTTGGATGTTTCCCCTGCCACAGTCAATTAGCAACCATTAGATTATTAGGAAGGTGCCTGTTATGTATGAGAGCCAATGTTGTAATCAATGGTGTTCCTGCCTGGCTCATTGGAGCCTGAAGGACTGAGCTTGGGGACTTAAGAACAATGGGCAATACGCAGGATCCAAATCCAGACTGCCCTGCTCCAATCACAGGCGCCCTGCTGGTTTGAATGACCCAATAACGTGCTAGTGCGGGAACCGAGTGTTGTATATAGTTGGCCCAGCAGGCCCCGTTCTCCAGTGTTGTTAGTGCAGCCACCTACCATGCTGTACTCAGTAAAGAGCTTGTTATCACTACAACCGTGCCTCATCAATGCATATTATCATGCCCCTTTCCATGCTGGACAGAAGCTTATAACAGGAAAGAACACAGTGTTTTCGCACTGACCTTACGCCGGAGCAACGTCCTTCTTCACCGCGCAGCGTCTGCGCGGATTTTGCACTAATTGCTCCGCAGAACCCAGAAGAGCCGCAAAGTCCCGCAGCTTTTGCGTTGCAAATGTAAACCGCAAAAAACCAGTTTACATTTGCGATACAAAAGCCGCGGGACTTTGCGGCTCTTCCAGGTTCTGCAGAGCAATTAGTGCGAAATCCGCGCAGATGCTGCGCGGTGAAGAGAGACGTCGTTCCGGCGTAAGGTCAGTGTGAAAACGCCCATATTATACCTGTATTCCTCTACACTTTCACCTTCTTTGTCTGTCTTTACTACTTTCTTTACATCTGATTTTGGGATTAGCGTTCTGGAAAGTAGCATGCATGCTGATAGTTCTATAAAAAGAGAAGGGTAGTGTTCTCAAGAGTCCCATTAATTCAGTTCAAGCCTTTAGTTTAGTCAGATCCTGTTCTATTCAGAAAGTTCAGATACACATGACTGACATTTAGCTTTAATGCTGCAACAATATCATGTCTCTGACTATTTACTGGGCAATGTATCCTTAAACATGAAAGCAAAACCATTCCTTAAATCAAACAAACAATCATATTAATTTGCTCTGCATTTGCAGCCAGTTTTATGCATGTTGCCTCAGAAGCAGGGACCACTTATTTCAACAGACCCTACATCCGGGGAAATGTGCATAGGATTAAACCTGTGCAGCTTGATCCTTTAGAAAGAAATCTCTTTGAGTTCAGTGGGAGTCATCTGTGTGAAGCTGCAGCCTCAAGGTGATACTGTATTGTGTGCTCACATGAAACCAAAGATATATTGTTCAACTGGCTGAAATGCTCGAAGAAAAATATTCATCTAAGGATGAAAGAGCTCAGTTGTAGTTTCTTGCTACTTGCTTTGGGGGGAAACCACTAAGCGATATGTTTCTTCATTTTCTTCAAGTCACGTTACCAAGGCCTTATTAAAAGCCCTATAATAGTCTTTTCTTTCTTAAAACTCCAGTGCAGGAAGACGGAGCTGTGTGTGTGCATGTGTAGAAACCTGCGGTTGACAATTCTGAAATTTTGTTGTTCTTGATTTATATCACTAACAGGTATAGCCCTATTGACTGGAATGCGATTACTTCTAAAGGTAGATTCAGATGCCCACTAGTTATGATCAGCAAAAAAATGCATACAAGTATCTCCTACAGGTATTAATGAGACACGAGGCATTTGAAAGAACCAAATTTTGTACGTTTCTGAACAAAGTCCAGTGGAACCTTTAAGACAAAAAAGTGTTATTCAAAATACACACTTCTTCAGATAAATTGAAATGGAAGTTACCAGTCCATACATATAGGTAGAGGGTGAGCGGCAAATTAGCATACAGCATAATAAAACTGTTTAACAAATTCAAGGATCAAACAAGAATAACAAGCTAAGTTTATATGGTCACCATTAGTTTGGGTTTAATTACGGGGGGAAACATAGGAAATAAATATATCAAAATCTTAACTGTGGAATGCTGAGAGTAATTAACTGAGACCCTGCTATTATGCTCTATCTGACTCCTCTTAAGCGTGGAGGCAACAGTACAGCATCTTCTTCTCTGAGGTTGGTGTGATTGGCTGTGCAGTGTATCTCCCATGCCCCCAGGCCAGACAAATACATCCCAATCTACGAATTCCAAATTACATTATATTCTACTATTCATTACATTACAATCTACTATTCCAACCTACAATACCAAATAAGAAATTAAAGAAGATTTATAGCCCTTTTTGGGGATTGGTAAGAATACAGATATAAGGGCTGAATGATTTTAGCATAGTGAGATAATAAACCAATATCCCTGTTAAGTCCTGGGGATTCCAATGTGCTGAGTGTTCTAATAACTTGTAACTCAGCAATTTCCCTTTCTAGTATGTTCCTGAAGTTCCTTGGCAATAAAATAGTTAATTTTGAGACCACCCACTGAATGTCCTGGAAGACTGTTCAGTTCTCTACATAGGGCAAACAGTTGAAACCCTATGCCGATGGATAAATAAACACAAATCAAGAACCACAAGATTATGAAACCTGTAGGAGAACACTTCCAGGATATTCAGTGAGTTACTTTAAAGCAGGGGTCCTCAAACTACGGCCCGTGGACCAGATGCGGCCCGCTGAGGACGTTTATGCGGCCCGCCGGGTTATGGCAAAATCAGACCGGAAGTGACGTTCGACCTAAACTCACGTTAGCAACGCACACTTCCGGCACTGGGCTGAGGCGGCGGAGACAGAGTGTGAGGTGATACCGAGGTGAGGTGAGTTCCCAGGCCGGGGTGTGTGGTGTGGGGAAGGGAGAGAGATGCAGAAGACGGAGAACTGACGGCCCGCGGCCTTGTACAGTAACAGCAGTCTGGCCCTCCAACAGTCTGAGGGACAGCTGCCTTCTACTGAATCAGACCCTTGGTCCATCCAAGTCAGTATTGTCTTCTCAGACTGGCAGCGGCTCTCCCCTAATGTCTCCTGGCTCCACCCCCAAAGTCCCCAGATATTTCTTGAATTGGACTTGGCAACCCTAAACCTCAGTCATAGGCTCTTGACACCTTGCATAAGGTAGTTACTATCAGGGCTTTTTTGGTGTAGGAATGCACAGGAATGCAGTTCCAGCTGGCTGGGTGTGGCCAAATATGCAAATTAATTCCTGCTGGGCTTTTTCTACAAAAAGGCCCTGATGATAACCAGGGGTCGTTTTGTAGAAAAATAGGTGGTGGAGCTCATCCCGGGATTGTTATGCCGCTGCACCTACTATTCAATGGACAAGGAGGTGGAACTCTCAGAAGAAGGAGGTGGAATTCTCAGAAAGGTTCAGAAGCCGCGCTCCTGTGAGCTCCCACTGAATCCGAGGCCCGGTGGTAACTATGATTTATGGATGGAAACTGGTCAGGGAGGGAGACTTTTGTTCCAAATTGTAAATTTTAGAACAAAGCAGGAGTCAAGTAGCCCTTTGTGAGATGAAGGATTACGTACTCGTCCAGCGGCCTTTGACATGATACATCTGTTTTGATCAAGTTTCTATTTCTTATGGTTATGGTGGCTAAAATGATGAACATATGAAGCTGCCTTCTACTGAATCAGACCCTGGGTCCATCAAAGTCAGTATTGTCTTCTCAGACTGGCAGCGGCTCTCCAGGGTCTCAAGCTGAGGTTTTTCACACCTATTTGCCTGGACCCTTTTTAGTTGGAGATGCCGGGGATTGAACCTGGGACCTTCTGCTTCCCAAGCAGATGCTCTACCACTGAGCCACCGTCCCTCCCCAAATGATGTAAATAAGCAAGTAGTGTCAGCTTTAAAAACTAAAAGTGCTTGGGCAAAAGTCTAGTAGTTAGGTGTGTAGTCTGCTATGCAGAATTAGATGCACCAGGGTACATTGAAAATAACTTACTTAGATCTGACTTGGATAGCTCAGGCAAGCTCGATCTTGTCGGATCTCGGAAGCTAAGCAGCGCCGACCCTGGCAAGTACTTGGAATACCAGAAGTTGGGAGGACTTCCATGCCCCAGTACGGGTCACCAGAAGATACCATGACTTTCAGGCATGTGTGTGTGTGTGCACGCACGCACATACACACAGAGCCTGTAATGGGGAAGGCGGGATATAAATCTAAAAAAAATTAAAAATACAAAATACAAAAAAACCCCCCATACATCCCTCCCCAACCAAAATAATTTCCTTAGCTAGGGCTAGTACAACCTTGAGAACCTTGTTCCTTCGGCTCACCCAGTGCCTATCCTTCTTCCTTGTTGTCCCTAGTTGTTCCAACACTGTGATCAGAATAAATTAAAACAAATTGAATGTCATATTTGTACAAATATAAAACGTTGAGATGAGTAGAATATACCTCGTGGCGGTACCCAGTAACACAGTTGATGAAATCCCAGGCTAAGTACAAAACAGCAAATCAGTGGAGAAACAAAATCAGCTGCCTTGGTTAGAGTCCATTATAACATCATGAAACAGGTTGCGGAATTCTGGAGCAGACAATAATTCAATGTTATGGCTGCAAATATCCATAAAGCACAAGCCATTATGCGCAATGCTAGTGTTTTACGGTGCTCTTGTTGCTGGTGCAGCAGAGTATTTTATATTGCCATAACACAGTGAGACGGTACAACAGAAATGCTGCAACAAAGGAAAGGTGTGATCCTACCAGTGTTTTTAACGTAAAATTGAAGCCCTGTATGGCGTTACTCTAAAGTAAAAAAGAACTACAATATAAAAACACTTTCACAAGCCACAAATTCTGCTCAAAATTTACCCATGACTGGGACTCTTTGACCTTCACCATTTAATTGTTAAAGGAGTAAACATAGCAGTGTAATCATGGTATTCGTCAGCAGTGGGTACAAAATATGAACCTGCTACAAAAATCCACTATCATACCAAGCCACTCCCAGTCTCCTTCTCTTCAACATCTCATCTTGGAAGGCCAATGCTGAAAACAAAAGAACAATATTGTCCTCATGCCCTACTTACTTCTCAGATATATTTGATTACTCATTGTTGCAAACAGAGTGTAGAACTACTGGAAGTAAAGAACTTGCCCAAGACTAAAAGCTGAATGTAACACAGAATTGACGTCCTCCATGGAATATCTGCTTTGCCTGCAGAAGGTCACAGTTCAGTTCTCAGCATCTTGAGTTAAATGTAGCAGGTGAAAGACGATGGAGGGCCGTCACCAGTCAGAGGAAACAATACTGGCCTTGATAGACTAGTGGTCTAACTAGGGCTGCCAATCCCCAGGTGGGGGCAGGGGATCCCCCAGTTTGGATGCCCTCCCCCTGCTTCAGGGTCATCAGAAAGCGGGGGGAGGAGAGGGAAATGTCTGCTGGGAACTCTATTATTCCCTATGGAGATGTATTCCCATAGAAAATCATGGAGAATTGATCCGCGGGTATCTGGGGCTCGGGGGGGGGGTTGTTTTTTGAGGTAGAGGCACCAAATTTTCAGTACAGCATCTAGTGCCTCTCCCCAAAGTATCCCCCAAGTTTCAAAACGATTGGACCAGGGGGTCCAATTCTATGAGCCCCAAAAGAAGGTGCCCCTATCCATTATTTCCTATGGAAGGAAGGCATTGAAAAAATGCCGTCCCTTTAAATGTGATGGCCAGAACTCCCTTTGGAGTTCAATTATGCTTGTCACAGCCTTGATCTTGGCTCCACCCCAATGTCTCCTGGCTCCACCCCCAAAGTCTCCTGGCTCCACCCCCAAAGTCCCCAGATATTTCTTGAATTGGACTTGGCAACCCTAGGTCTAACTCACACATAAGGCAGCTTTATGTGTGTTCACCAGTCTAAGCTTAAATACCAAAGAATTCCTTTGACCCCAAATTTGTTAAAGCGGCATCTATTTTACAGTGAATTTCCTGTATTGTGCTAAAGTATCCTGTGCAGAAACAAGCAGAACACTTTCCTATACATAACAGAAAACAAACTTCAGACATTATGACTGATTGATGGTTTTGCACTTATCCACATTGATTTTTAGGTTGGTACCTGACTAAATTTGGGTGGGGGTGCCCTTTAAGATGGCAGTTTAACATTCTATGCACACAGTGAAATAAAGTGCAACTAAGACCCAGATATGGAACGTCCAGGTACTGATTTCCTGTTCCTTCCCTATCTTATGGTAATTTAGCTACCTTTCCACTTACACCTTAACTAGTTCTCAAAATGTTTGACGTGAGATTCATTTCTAAACTTACTGTTCTTGGGGCACAGAGCAGTCACGCCTCCCAAGTTGGTGGTGGAAGGTGGCAGTGGACATGGTGGAGCATAGGCTTCCCAATCCACAGGTCCCAGCGGGGGATCCCCTGGTTTTACAGGCTTCCCCCCTCCCCCAGCCAGCTGGCCGCCGGGGGAAGCTCTACCCCCACAGCCATTATGCACCTCCAGGAACGATTCCCATAGGGAATGATGGGGAATTGATCCGCGGGTGTCAGGGGCTCTGGGGGGGCTGTTTTTTGAGGTAGAGGTGCCAAATCTTCCATATAGCATCTAGTGCCTCTCCCCAAAATACCTCCCATGTTTCAAAAGGATTGGACCAGGGGGTCCAATTCTATGAGCCCCAAAAGAAGGTGCCCCTATCCTTCATTATTTTCTATGGAAGGAAGGCATTCTAAAAGGTGTGCTGTCCCTTTAAATGTGATGGCCAGCACTCCCTTGGAGTTCAGTTATGCTTGTCACACCCTTGCTCCTGGCTCCGCCCCCAAAGTCTCCTGGCTCCACCCCCAAAGTCCCCAGATATTTCTTGAATTGGACTTGGCAACCCTAGTGGAGCAAGAGCTGGAATAGGGATGGACAAAGTTAAAACTTTGGTTAAGCAACACAGGACCATTTTGAAACACAGAAGCATCTGTAGCTTCCAGGAATATATCCAAATTGCTCTGAATTCAACCAGCACCTTTTAAATAAAATACCTGTTTGCAAACAAAATAAAGGGAGGGGGCATGAAATTGACATTAGATATAAGAGAGAGAGAGATACTGGGATAGGAAAACTTTGAAAACATGTCGCTTTAATGCTTTTGTGAACAAAAAAAAAATTGGGGGGACCATTTTGGCAGTCTTGAGAAAAGGAAAGGAAAGGTCCCCTGTGCAAGCACCAGTCGTTTCCAACTCTGGGGTGACGTTGCTTTCACAATGTTTTCACGGCAGACTTTTTTTACCGGGTGGTTTGCCATTGCCTTCCCCAGTCTTTTACACTTTCCCCCCAGCAAGCTGGGTACTCATTTTACCAACCTTGGAAGGATGGAAGGCTGAGTCAACCTTGGGCCAGCTACCTGAATCCAGCTTCCGCCGGAATCGAACTCAGGCCGTGAGCAGAGAGTTCAGATCACAGTACTGCTGCTTTACCATTCTGCACCATGGGGTCTTCAGAAGCCTAACATTAAAATGACACATTGTTGTTTTAAATTAAAAAAAAAAAAAAAACCTTTGGACCCCACTCTCACACGTCACAAGTGATATTCCCACCTCAATTAAGAACGACTGTGTTTTCTTTGTTGTGGTGCAGAATAAATGCACAGAATTCACTGGAGGAAAAAGAATGGGGCGTGCAGCAAGCACACAAATCCAAACTCGAGCTTAAAGGCTTGGCTGCTTGGATTCTTTGGAGTAAGCTCTCCATGCATAAAAGGCCTACCACAGAGTGGTTGGCAGTGGGAACCTTCATGTGGATGCTTCAGCCGCAGCACATTTGGAAAGGAGGAGCTAAGCTTCACATTTCTTTCCCTCCTTTTGGCCCTTTAAATGGCTGTTTTTCTTTTCCCAGCTGTTTCCAAGGAAGGAAAATGAGAACAGGTACCGGCAGCAGCATCAGGGGCAATAAAATGCAGAAATCTCACATCAGTCAACACTGAACAAGTCCATATTTTATTTGTCATGTTTAGTAAAGAAATTACTGAGCGATAGGCTGTACTTCATGGCTCTCTAGGCTTCCCAACCCTCCCGCCCTGGCGGGGGACCCCAGGATTTCCAGCCTCTTCCCCCGCTCCCCAAAAAAACGGAAGCGGGGGGAGGGGGGAAACGGCACCAAGGAGCGTGGTGAGCCGCCCCATCTCTGAGCGGGCGACACCACTGCGCGGCTGCTGCCTCTTCTCCGCTTCACCGTAGCTGCTCCTCCGAGATGGACTCAAGCTGAGCCCATCTCGGAGGAGCAGCTAAGATGAAGCGGAGAAGAGGCGGCAGCAGCACAGCGGCATCGCCCGCTCCACTCGCCTCTGAGGTGAAATCAGAGAAGGGGAGGGTGGAGGGAAGGAAGGCATTTAAAAAGTTGTGATGGACAGAACAGAGGGAAGGAAGGCATTTAATTGTGATGGACAGAACTCCCCTTTGGAGTTCAATTGTGCTTGTCACACCCTTGCTCCTAGCTCCACCCCAGTGTCTCCTGGCTCCACCCCCAAAGTCTTCTGGCTCCACCCCCAAAGTCCCCAGATATTTCTGGAATTGGACTTGGCAACCCTATGGCTCTCTCACATATTGGGTTGGATCCCTCCAATTATTTCCATGTGCACGAGGGAGAATTTTTGTGGATTCTTTTGAATCCCATTCTTTTGAAACCTGGGTGGGTTTCATGTTTCCCATGAGCAGCATTTCAGGGGGCATCTGAGGCTGCAGAAAGAGGGAGGAAGTGGAGAAGTCAAAGTGACAGAAACCCTCTAATTAGTAGAGATTTCTGGTGGCATCCAAGCCATTAAAAGCAGAAGCAAAGTCATATTTGTCATAGAGCTTTCCTGAGCCTTCTCCTTGTTTTTGGGCTCACAATCAACCTATGATAGAACCATAACCCAGTGCTAGGTATGGACTCATGGTTTGATGAGAATCACAAATTTCAGCCATCAATTCACCGACATACCTTTTCTTTCCTTTTGTCCCTTCGCAATCATAGTCTCATCTACCCGACAAATTATTCTAAATAATGTGGGCAAGGATCATGTGAATTCCATGTTCATTGCAACACATAGCCTACTGTTGGAACTCCAAGGGGGGGGGGGTTATCTAAAATTGAGGACTGCTTTGTAATTTAACAGATTGCACTCCCATCCACAGCCCCAAAATGAAGAGGCCAGCATCAATGTTGAATGTGCATCTGTTGTGTGAGACGCAGAGGCCGATGTGCTATGCCTATTTATCCATTTGCTTTGCAAGCCAGAGTAGTAACTTCACGGAGTGGGTAGGGGTGGAAGTGTGTTTCTACAAGCTGTAGAGGCAGGCCTGTAGCTACAGTGGGCATTTGGGAGCATGGCCCCTGACTTACCCCAAATGGCCTTTGACATGCCCCTGATTCCATTCCCGGTCAAAAAGCCTTCTTTCTGGAGCCCACTGCAGCCGCTCAGGGCTCCCTGGCCAGGCTCTGGGCTCTGTGGTGGTAGCAGCTTCCTGGGGCTGCTGGGAGCCAGCTGGAGCACTTTCCCTTCAGGCTGGAAACATTTGTTTGCAGGGACGCATGGATGGTGGGGAAGCAGTACTGAGAAAAGAGATTGAGGCACCCAAACAGAGCTTGCGCTTCGGAGGGTGAGAAAGCCTGATTTGTGTGCCTGCAATTACTAGGGTTACCAAGTCCAATTCAAGCCAGGAGACATTGGGGGTGGAGCCAGGAACAAGGGTGTGACAAGCATAATTGAACTCCAAGAGAGTTCTGGTCATCACATTTAAAGGGATAGCACACCTTTTAAAATGTCTTCCTTCTATAGGAAATAATGAGGACTGATTCTCAGGATACAATTGTGGTAAAGTTTTCAAGGATCCTCCAATCCACAAGCCAATCTGTTCTCCAGCAGCAGCAAAGCCTGGAGTGAAGGGTTACAGTAGGGTTGCCAAGTCCAATTCAAGAAATATCTGGGGACTTTGGGGGTGGAGCTAGGAGACTTTGGGGGTGGAGCCAGGAGATATTGGGGGCAGAGCCAGGAGCAAGGGTGTAACAAGCATAATTGAACTCCAAGGGAGTGCTGGCCATCACATTTAAAGGGACAGCACACCTTTTTAAATGCATTCCTTATATAGGAAATAATGAAGGATAGGGGCACGTTCTTTTGGGGCTCATAGAATTGGACCCCTGGTCCAATCGTTTTGAAACTTGGGGCACTTTGGGGAGAGGCACTAGATACTATACTGAAAATTTGGTGCCTCTACCCCCAGAGCCCCTGAAACCTCCAGATCAATTCCCCATTATACCCCATGAGAATCGATCTCCACATAGGGAATAATGAAGCGCTCAGCTAGGGTTGCCAAGTCCACTTAAAGAAAAATCTGGGGACTTTGGGGGCGGAGCCAGGAGACTTTGGGGGTGGAGCCAGGAACAAGGATGTGACAAGCATAATTGAACTCCAAGGGAGTTCTGGCCATCACATTTAAAGGGACAGCACGCCTTTTTAAATGCCTTTCTTCCATAGGAAATAATGAAGGATAGGGGCACCATCTTTTTGGGGCTCATAGAATTGGACCCTCTGGTCCAATCGTTTTGAAACTTGGGGGGTATTTTGGGGAGAGGCACTAGATGCTATACTAAAACTCTGGTGCCTCTACCTCAAAAAATAGCCCCCCCAGAGCCCCCAATACTCACGGATCAATTCCCCATTATTCCCTAAGGGAATCATTCTCCATAGGGAATAATAGAGTTCCCAGTAGACATTTCCCTCCCCGCCCCACGCTTTCTAAAGGGGGGGGGAGGGCCTCCAAACCAGGGAATCCCCTGCCCCCTCCCTCTCTCTCATACACAAATACTTACTAGATCTTCTTCCTGCGGAACTTTGCTTCCTGTGAAAACGAAAGCAAAAGAAAGGGAGGGGCCGTTCTCCATGGAAACTTACTGACCCTTTCCAATGAAGCCCTTCCTGTTTCCTGTTTCCTGTGCAGCCTTAAAGGGGCACACATTTTACAAATGGATCAGAAGCTCTACAACAACATGATGCCTACACGTATGATCTCCCCCCCTCCACCCCCCCCCCGCTTCTGGATTTTTGGAGAGCGGGGGAGGATGCTGCAAATTCCGGGGTCCCCCACCAGGGTGGGGGGGTTGGGAAGCCTACGCTCAGCAGATGTTTCTCTCTCCCCATCCCGTTTCTGGTGAGTCTGAAGCAGGGGATTGGCCTCTCTTCTCATGAGTTGCTGCCAACTTCTTCACAGCAACACAGATACACCATCCCAAGAGGAAGCCTTTCAGTTGGAGACTGAAGCCTTCGAAGTGCAAAGGCACATGGTCCTCTGGGGGCGGAGCTTCTCTTCGCCGGCCAGCTGACTGGGGGCGGGAAGGAGCCTGGGAAAGCGGAAGAACCCCCACAGGGACCTGGGGATTGGTAAGCCTATTCTGGACTGGTAAATATGGCCTTCCCCAAGGTCTTTCTCCCTGCTATTCCCTATTTTGTTCCTTAGCCTTGTTCCTGTATGTTTTCTCTGTGTTTTACATGTATATTTTGCTCTTTTGCATTTATAATAAAAACACCTTTCTGTAATAAAAACAGCCTAGTTCATTTGAGAGTTTAATAAGGAAACAATCCCTGTAAACATTGGTGAAGATTGTGAATTCTCCCCTCTTGCTAAGCTAATTTCCCCCACTATTTAGTAGTCTGCCTTTTTGGATAACAATTGCCTGCCTCCACATCATGACCCTGACATTGCTTGGAGGACTCCCATCCAAATACTAGCCAGGGTCGACCGTGCTCAGCTTCTGAAATATTATAAGATTGGGCTTGCCTGAGCTATTCAGGTCAGGGCTCCAGCATCGTAAGGGGCTCTAAAGCAGTCTCCTGTTTCATGGTGGAAGAAGCACCTGAAGGGAGAGGAATTTTTTCCTCAAATGCCTAGTGTATTTAAAGTAGGGTGAAAAAGTCACATTCTGTTCCCACTTCCAAGAGGGTATTACACCTAAGGATGTGACATGTTTAGTAGGGAAGTATTTGAAATTCCTGGAAATTTGGGAGTGGAGCCTGGGGGTGGCAGAGTTTGGGGAGAGAGAGAGCTCTGCAAGAATGTGATACCATAAAGTTCTTCCAGCTGCCATTTTTTTCCAAGGGGGACTGATCTCTGTAATCTGGAGATCAGTTGTAATTCTGGGAGATCTCTCAGCCTCACCTGGAGTTTGGAAACTCTAACTGGAAGGCCCAGGGCCCTTCAAAGCCTGTATAATGTGTGAGGGTAGAAAAAGAACTTGAACTCATCCAGTTAAATTGATAGACATTAAGAACATGCCAGATATACAATGGAGTTCACTACTATAAAATGCAATAACGGCCACACGTTTAAATAGCTTTAAAGACATGTCTATCAATACCTATCAATAATGGGTATACCAATGCCCCATATTTAGAGGGAGTAGACCTCTAAATACCAGTTGCTGGAGGGGAACATGCTTGAGTAGATGGCTCCTTCCAGGATTTATATTCTTAATGTTTTTGTCATTAGAGGGAGGCAGCTGGCACTAAATTTAAAAACCAAAAAGAAGACAAAATGGAATTCTCATGCCATGGTTCTTGAAGGCTCCCATGACATTGGTGGAAGCAGTGCTAGGACTATAAATTAGTCCCGGTCATGTTGTGGGTTAGAAAGCTATGAAGGTTTTATAGAAAAAGGTGCATAGACCACCTTATTGGAATAAGGAAGTAGGTAGTGATGGGCAAGAGAGATAGCAGGAACCGATGTGAGGTATTCCATTGTTCAGGCTTTCCTTATTTACCCACAGTTCTGGAGCTAAAATATGAAATTACGGTGGCCATTTTTTTCTGGCAGGGGCTTTTGTGCTCAATGATAAAGAGAAATTTAATGTGTGAAGCATTTCCCAAAACTGTATCACCATACCAAGACAGGTGTCACCTATTGAGTTTTTGCCTATCACAACAGTCTAAGAGCTCAGTCAGAAAACGAAAAATATGGCAACTTGGACTTCAGTTATCACAACAGCAAAAGCTACTTCCAGGCTTTTCAACTATGAGGATGGCTTACAGGATAGAAGGACAACTTACCTAGGGTTCTCATGGCAAGGGGCTATGTGAAAGGACACACAACAAACAGCAGAAAGCATCAGATAGCTGTGATTGGAATGAATTAGTAGGCCATAATGGCTGTCAATAAAACTCAGTTAAATACTAACTTCATGAAGTCATGTGTTGAGGGGATCCAATTATTAATTTATCCATGGCAGATTAAATTTCCTATATGGATTTGAGGCGCAACAAAGGTCTGTGCATTTGAAACATACTGGGGTCTTTCATATCTTACAATTCCATTAAATTCATCACATTTTACATTCACTTCCAGTATAAGGTTGAAGTCACATAATAGCAGTCTCTGTATCTGTCTAGATCCTTGCACGACTCATTTCCCCAGTATCTCAAATGCCTTAGGGGTCCTCTAAATCAATTATTTGGACTCTGTTTGAAAATGCCATGTAATTCATAATATAAGAATCATGTTATCTTTTCATGGGGCTTTAAAAGATGTATAGCAGCAGCCAAGACAGCCTCCAATCTTAGAACACAAGAAGGAGAAAGAAAAAGACCAGGGAAATTGGGTCATTTCTATTTCAACTTCCTTGCACTTTTGAGGAGGGGCAGAGAATCGGTTGTGTTCTAAACATCTTTTCAAAACAAAATAAAGTCTAGCCACATGAATGACGACAGTGTCCTTTAAAAACTAGTCTGCTCTGTCTTTTTAAGTATATATACATATTGCACATCTCCATATGTAATATAGAACTTTTCCCTCTCTTGCTTTGTGGCTTTGCTCTCCTGATTTTGGTGCAGGGATATGCAGAGTGTCACAGATTGGATTGTGACATCTCTTGGAGAATCAGGGATGAAAGCAGGCAGATTAGAAATATATTAATGACGCCAGGCAGGTACGCTATGCTTTCCCCTGAGATGCAGGGGCTTTCAGGACAAGGAACGGTGGAGCAAAAGACTCATTTATTATTAACATTGTCAGAAGCTTTGGCACTTCTAACTTGTTCTATTAAGCCCTTCTGCATGTTACACACAGAGACAGCCGGAAGCTCTTTTTAAGAAATATGTTTATCATTGATAAAACATGGTTAGGGCATAAATGGCAAAAATATTATCTCCTTTCTCCCAGCAACAACTCTGTGAGATGAGGCGCTAATATTCCCCGAATGGCAGATTTTCCAAGGCTTCCAGAGAATCAAGTCTAAGGCAGTTTCCCTGGGTCCAACCCCATCACTGTAGACACCAGAGATGAACCAGTTCTCAAGAAGGCTGGAAGGCCCTGGTTTGGAGCTCCACCAGACACTGTTCTCAATTTCCAGCAACAGAAGTATTTTACTTCCACTATTCCTTTGTACACCTTCATATCACTCTACCACATTTTTATCTTACCCTTCTTCCAAGGATCTCAGTGCAGCTCACATGGTTCTCCCCTACTCCTTTATTTCGTGCTGATGTTGTGGACCATCTATGCAGTCCCTTGGACTGCAAGAAGATCAGATCAGTCAGTCCTAAAAGAAATCAACCCAGACTGTTCCCTGGAAAGTCAGATGCTGAAGCTGAAGCTCAAATACTTTGGC
This sequence comes from Heteronotia binoei, assembly GCF_032191835.1. Taxonomy (NCBI): domain Eukaryota; kingdom Metazoa; phylum Chordata; class Lepidosauria; order Squamata; family Gekkonidae; genus Heteronotia; species Heteronotia binoei. The sequence goes on from NC_083235.1 coordinate 70,072,162, forward strand.
CATCAAATGAGAAGGGAGCACTCCCTGGAGAAGATCCTGATGTTGGCAAAGACAGAAGGCAAAAAAAAAGATGAGATGGTTGGAAAGCGTTACTGATGTAACAAACACGAATGTGAGCAGACTTCGGAGGATGGTGGAAGACAGGAGGGCCTGGCGTGACTTTGTCCATGGGGTTGCAAAGAGTCGGACTCGACTGTGCGACTGAACAACAACAACAAAACTCTGTGGAAGTAGGTCACTCAGTGACTCTGAATGTGGGTTCACCAGTTGGCAGTGCTCCCCCTGCACAAAATGCAGCAGTGAGTGGGAGCCCCACCAGCCTCAGTGATGAACAATCCCACGTGATGGCCAAATTCTTTCCCTTACAGAAGCAGAATACCCTTGCGCTGCTGACAAAGGACATTTCCTGCTACACAGAAGTTCTGATAGGCTTGATAATCCCCAGGTCCCAGCAGTGGTTCTTCCACTTTCCCAGGCTCCTTCCCGCCCCCAGTCAGCTGGCCGGCGGGGGGGAGGGGGAAGCCCCGCCCCCCCATGTGCGTTTCTACCTCCGGAGGCTTCAGTTTCCAATTGAAAAGCTTTTTCTTGGGATTGTGTGTCTGTGTTACTTTGAAGAAGTTGGCAGCAACTCGTGAGTAGAGAGACCAATCCCTCGCTTCAGACTCGCCAGAAAGGGGAGGTGGGGAGGGAAACGTCTGCTGAGCTCTTCATTATTCCCTATGTGGAGATCGATTCTCATAGGGTATAATGGGGAATTGATCGGGAGGTTTCGGGGGCTCTGGGGGAGCTGTTCTTTGAGGTAGAGGCACCAAATTTTCAGTATAGCATCTAGTGCCTCTCCCCAAAGTACCCCCCAAGTTTCAAAACGATTGGACCAAGGGGTCCAATTCTATGAGCCCCAAAAGAAGGTGTCCCTATCCTTCATTATTTCCTATGAAAGGAAGACATTTAAAAAGGTGTGCTGTCCCTTTAAATGTGAGGGCCAGAACTCTCTTGGAGTTCAATTATGCTTGTCACACCCTTGTTCCTGGCTCCACCCCCAAAGTCCCCAGATATTTCTTGGATTGGACTTGGCAACCCTCAGTTCTTGATTTTAAAACAATTTATTGATAACATATGGTTACAGTATCTAATTATATCCTTGTTATCTCTAACCCATATGATATTTTCAATCCCCCCTCCCTCCATAACTAGACTCCCGCCAAGGTTATATACTTAAGTTCAATTATAAAGGTGCCCTTAACCAATCAAAGTTCATTCTTTTCTCACATTCATTTTAAAAAATTGTCCAATGTCTTTTTATATTCCACTCTTGCTCTATATATCCTCTAAATTTCTTCCACTCTTTTTTAAAAATGTCCAAATCATAGTCTCTTAAAGTTCTTGTTAGTTTGTCCATCTCACTCCACGATAAAACTTTCACAATCCAGTCCCATTTCTCTGGTATTTTTTCTTGTTTCCACAGCTGTGCATACAATGTCCTAGCAGCTGAAAGCAAATACCAAATTAAAGTCCTATCTTCTTTTGGAAATGTTTCCATTTGTAATCCAAGCAGAAAAGTCTCTGCAACTTTCTTAAAATCATATCCCAAAATTTTAGAAATTTCTTGTTGTATCATCTGCCAAAACTTTTTTCGCTTTTTCACAAGTCCACCACATATGGTAAAAAGAACCTTCGTGTTTCTTACATTTCCAGCATCTATTCGACATCTTGGTCGTTTTCGCACTCACCTTAATCAGCAGCGACGACCCTCTTCACCGCGCAGGATCTGCGCGGATTTCGCACTAATGCCGCGGAGCACCCAGAAGAGCCGGAAAGTCCCGGCGCTTTTGCGGCACAAACGGAAACCGCCAAAAAACAGTTTCCGTTTGCACGGAGGGTCGTCGCTGCTGATTAAGGTGAGTGCGAAAACGACCCTTGTTACTCATCTTAGCCAGCTTCTTCGGAGTCATATACCACCTATACATCATCTTAAAACAGTTCTCTTTAATATTCTGACATGTTGATATTTTCATCGAGTTCTTCCAAAGATACTCCCATGTATCCATTTGTATTTCTCTATTCACATTAATTGCCCATTTAATCATTTGAGATTTTACTACTTCTTGGCAACCCTCAGTTCTGATATGGCACCGGCTCAGGCATGGAAGGTCCAGATACTGCCCCGGGGGGGGGGGAGTGGTGCGGTGTCTTGCAGCCTTAAAGCACCAGAAATGGCACCTGGATTGCTGCATTGCAGCCCCTTTGGGACTGGCGAATGCCCTTCAGGCTGTCATCAAGAAATGTTGGCAGCTGCTCCACAAAACGTTTCCCCTGTACGCAGGTGCCAATTCAACAGGGAGAGCCGTCACCCCAACTTCAGAGCTGAAACTCCACCGTGTGCCCTCTCTGCAGCAGAAGCTGACCCTCAGAAGTGTGCAGACACATCCAGCCTCTTGGCCTTTCCCTCCCCATTGGGAAGGTATTCCTAATGGCAAAGGATAGAGTGGGGTAGCACACAGAAATGGCACAATACCACCCTAACCGCTGTGTTGGCCCTGGATCCCTTCAATAAAGCTCAGCCAGTGTGCACATCTCAGGTATTGCTGTGTGTTGTGGACTAGGGGAGGAGGGGGGAGTACTGTGCAAGCTACATGATTTTCAAAGACACAATGGGCAGGGGCCTCATTCTGACAATAACGCTGCCACAGCAGAGAACTCAGATGGGGGGGAGGGGGAAGGCTACAGGTCAGGCCGCCATTCCCCCGGTCAAAAGCACAGACCTCTCAGGCAATTGCAGGATTGCCCCACTCACCTTCTGGAAATGAGGAGTGGGGGTGGGGCAGGGGGAGACCTCCTGACATGGCTGATGAGACATCTTGCGCTGAACTCTTGACTTAACTACTCAACTGTGGTGAGCGTTTTGGCTTGATTGTTCCAAATTCTCCTGCCTGAGTCTGTCTTGACCCTGGATAAGCATCTTCCCACAGTGGTTCCACAGCGCTCCCACATTCCCCTGTGTGTTGCTGCAACATCTGGGGGTAGGGAACGCCACCAGCAGCCCAGCCAGACCAAGGCTGAGAAGACACGGCTGTACAAGCTGATGGTAAAGCATGTGAACATTGCCTTTGCCACCATGAGGAGATCTGCCACTTCCTGGTGCCATGCCTTCTGATGCATGGCAGTGGAAAGAATGTCTGCCCTGAGACATGCTGCCCAGACAGAGATGTCCACTCTGAAGCTCTTTGGTCCTACTCAAAAATGCATCTGATCTCTCATAGCCAAAGGTGTCCCTTATGAAGCGTTCAGTGGAAGAAGAAGAAGATGATTATATTGGATTTATATCCCGTCCTCTACTCCGAAGAGTCTCAGAGCGGCTCACAATCTCCTTTCCCTTCCTCCCCCTCAACAGAACCCTGTGAGGTGGGTGGGGCTGAGAGGGCTCTCACAGCAGCTGCCCTTTCAAGGACAGAGCCTCAGAGCGGCCTACAATCTCCTTTCCCTTTCTCCCCCAAAACAGACACCCTGTGAGGTGGGTGGGGCTTTGAGGGCTCTCAGCAGCTGCCCTTTCAAGGACAGAGCCTCAGAGCAGCTGACAATCTCCTTTATCTTCCTCCCCCACAACAGACACCCTGTGAGGTGGGTGGGGCTGAGAGGGCTCTCCGAGCAGCTGCCCTTTCAAGGACAACCTCTGCCAGAGCTATGGCTGACCCAAGGCCATTCCAGCAGGTGCAAGTGGAGGAGTGGGGAATCAAACCCAGTTCTCCCAGATAAGAGTCCGCACACTTAACCACTACACCAAACTGGCCCCCCTGGAGGATCTGCCCAGAGCTGAGGCCATAATGTGAGTGCTGAAATCCCCTGTGGTGGTGGGTGGCTGTGGCACTGAGATGCTGTGTGGTGAGTGTCATGGACCAAAACTACCAGGCCAAAACTGTGGGACCTGTCACCCACTGTCTCCTATCACCCCTGCAGTGTCCTGACTGTTTTCCTTGCACCCCAGAGGTCCATCCTCCAAGGTCACCAAGGTGGATCAAGGATGCAGCAGCTGCCAGAGCTCCTGTGGACTGACCCTAATCCTTGTGGAGGAGAAGAACTCCACCATTGTCATGCCCCCATATCCACAGCTGAGGTGCTCCTATGAAACCCCCGGGGTCTTGTGCCAAGGGCCCACATGTCTAACTTGGAGGAGATGGAACTGAGCAGCAGGGAGGAGGATGAAGGAGGCCAGGCTCCTGGGGTGGTGGCCAAGGGAGGTCAGGTGCCTCACGGTGGAGGGGGTCTGAGGTGCAATGGCAATGGTGCTTGCCTGGGAGCTCCTGTGGATTGACTGCTGCGTTCTCCCCCTGCACCTCAGTCCCTGTTCTGTGACATTTCGTGCTGATGTTGTGGACCACCTATGCAGCCTGACCCTGAGGAGGTGCATAGCAATGGCAATTTCCATGGTCCTGTGGTTGCTGGGCATCAAGGACATAAGAACATAAGCGAAGTCATGTTGGATCAGGCCAATGGCCCATCCAGTCCAACACTCTTTGTCACAGAAGAACATAAGAGAAGCCATGTTGGATCAGGCCAATGGCCCATCCAGTCCAACACTCTTTGTCACAGAAGAACATAAGAGAAGCCATGTTGGATCAGGCCAGTGGCCCATCCAGTCCAACACTCTGTGTCACAGAAGAACATAAGAGAAGCTATGTTGGATCAGGCCAATGGCCCGTCCAGTCCAACACTCTGGGTCACAGAAGAACAGAAGAGAAGCCATGTTGGATCAGGCCAATGGCCCATCCAGTCCAACACTCTGTGTCACACAGTGGCCAAATACACACACACACACACACACACTGTGGCTAATAACCACTGATGGACCTCTGCTCCATATTTTTATCTAACCCTCTCTTGAAGCTGTCTATGCTTGTAGCCGCCACCACCTCCTGTGGCAGTGAATGCCACATGTTAATCACCCTTTGGGTGAAGAAGGACCTCCTTTTATCCGGTCCCTGGACCTGGCAGTTGGAGGGGAGGTGACTTACAGAGCAGACTTGACATCTTTGAATGGGAGGGGCCCTGCCCTGCCAGAGAGAGGGGGTGGGGGCAGTGGCAAGGAAGGTAGCCCAAAGGAAGAGAGGAAATCTGGTGTTGGCATGAAGATGCCAACATACTTGCCTGTTGTGGCCCTTGGGGGCCCTCTGTGCTCTCTGTGTGTGGAGCGACACCATGGGGGCCCCATGGGGCAGGCAGCTGACATCCCTCCTCTTCACTGATAGGTGGACGATGCTTGCCCCCTCACCTCATGGGTCCCATTGGTCCTGCTGCCATGTCTATCATGTTGCTCCCTTCTAGCAACAATGTCGGGATGGAACTCTGTGATGGCAGCATCACAGACACCACAGCAGCGCCCGCCAACGCTAACGAAGCTCCTTTTTTCCCATTTGGCCAGCATGCAACTTTCCCCTTAAGTAGGCAACTAGTGGTACCACTGCTGAGCCACATCGACCAAGGTGCAGGCACAGCAGGAGATCGCTCTGCCCATCACGCAGTGAAGATTCTTGTCCCTTGGTGGCAAATGTTGCCAAATAAACTTTTTACAATCTGTACAGACTGTCAGATCTCCAACGACCAATCAGAAGTCTGGCTGGGCAAAAGCCCTGTCTGGCCCTGACTACTTTCTTTAAAAAAAAAGGGCAGGCCTCAGGAAACGTGTCAGCAGGAACCCCTGGTGCCCATGGATGCCACGTTAGAGAACCCTGCCATGTTAGAGAACCAATCCTACTTTCCAGGGAGTAAACCCATTGAATAATATGGGATTTACTTCTGAGTGGATCTGTTAACCGGTTTTGGGCCACAGCCTTGAAACCCCAAACAATTTACCAGGCAGAGACTTCTTGCTCAAAGTCCAAAAAGGTTTATTTGTAAAAATCACATTGCAATTGTGAGAGAGAGGCTTCAGGCTAGAGCAGTCTCTCTGCTGTTTCTGCCCAAGCTGTTGATTTTTAAGCATTACCCGACGCACACAGAGGTTTAGACAACACGCAATCACACAGTCCTGACTCCCAGTCCCGGAAACTCACGGTCACCAAGGAGAACTGCAGGACTCACACATACACCATTCAGTCCTTTTGACACACCTATCTCCTCCCAAGCAATAACTGACAGAGTGAGTGTCCCAAAAATACTCACCCAGTGTCTTGTCAGGGTGTCCTGGTGCCGTCCACGACCCTGGACTGAGCGTCTCTAGTGGTGGGTTCTTGGAAAAGGGGTGCCACACCACAACCAGCAAGCCAGACGGCCAAAAAGTGGCCGGGGCGCCCTACTGGAATTGCAGGGGCAGCACGCTCACCCCAGTTCCAACGGACTCAGTGGCTCGGCCCAATAGGGCTCCTTATTTACATCCCACTTCTGACACCAGAGATCTACTTAGGCACACTTCCTAAATCTGAGAGGCAGGGCCAGTGCGATTGAGGCAGCAAGGTAGGAAGCCGCCTACAGCGCCATCTGGTGGCAGGGGTGCCTCCCGCAGGCCTACCTTACCACGCTGACAGGGCACATGTGCGCTTGGCAAAAGGGGGAGCTTCAGCAGCCGCCCAGCCCTTCCTGGCAGGGCAGCGATGCAGTGTGTGTATTCCCCTCCCAGCAGCCTCTAGCAGCAGCCGCCCCTGAGCCAGGCCCAGCCAAGTCCAGCTAGTGGGCTGCACATGTGTCTGGCAAAAGGGGGAGCCGCAGCAGCCACCTGGCCCTTCGTGGCAGGGCGGCAGAGGGTGCGCTCCTCCCAGCAGCCCCTAATAGCAGCCGCCCCTGAGCCAGACCCAGCAAGGAGGAGCCACAGCAGCTGCCCAGCCCTTTCCAATGGGGGCTGTGAAGCCTCCAGCCCGACCCCCGCCCGGTGCACATTGGGATTGGAGTTTTACTGGCACATGCTTGAGGAGGTGGATGAGGAGTTGGATGCCGGGGCAGGGTGTGCCCTGAGGCAAAAGCGGTTCCACAGGGACCCTCCAGGACACAGATAGGTGGGAAGACCTCCAGCTCCAGCCAGCCCTCTCTGCCACTGGCCCCTTGATGGCCTCGTGCTTCTGGGAGGCGGAGCCAGGAGCGGGGAGAGAGGGGAGAAGGCAGCTAAGCGAGTGCCCAGCAAAGGGACTCTCCTGCCAGACACAGGAACACAATTCTGGCTGGCTTGGCCTCAGAGGGCGTGGCCTAGTATGCAAATATGTACATCCTGGGCTTTTTCTACAAAAAAAAGCCCTGTATATGTGTATATATAAAACATTTAACCCAACAGGGCGCAGATAGAGCCCAGTAGGCAGCCGTGTTGGTCTGATGCAATAGAACAAAGCAGTAGACAAGTTTACCTTTAAGACCAACTAAGTTTTATTCAGAATGTAAGCTTTCGTGTGCTCTTAAGCAGGCTTCATCAGACAAAATGGGAATGGCAAGCAGCAATTCTTAATATAAGTAGGCAGTGAGTTGGTATGTGGAATCATGGGAATGTTTTTAGCAGATGAAAAGAATCTAGGGTTGCCAAGTCCAAGTAAAGAAAAATCTGGGGACTTTGGGGGAGGAACCAGGAACAAGGGTGTGACAAGCATAATTGAACTCCAAGGGAGTTCTGGCCATCACATTTAAAGGGACAGCACACCTTTTTAAATGCCTTTCTTCCATAGAAAATAATTAAGGATAGGGGCACCATCTTTTGGGGCTCATAGAATTGGACCCTCTGGTTCCATCATTTTGAAACTTGGGGGGTATTTTGGGGAGAGGCACTAGATGCTATACGAAAAAATTGGTGCCTCTACCTCAAAACATAGCCCCCCCCAGAGCCCCCAATATCCACGGATCAATTCCCTATTATTCCCTATGGGAATAGTTCTCCGTAGGGAATAATACAGTGCCCAGTAGACATCTCCCTCCCTGCCCCACGCTTTCTAAAGGGGGGAGAGGGCCTCCAAACCAGGAAATCCCCTGCCCCCTCCCTCTCTCTCACACACAAATACTTACTAGATCTTCTTCCTGCGGAACTTTCCTTGCTGTGAAAACAAAAGCAAAAGAAAGGGAGGGGCCGTTCTCCATGGAAACTATTACTGACCCTTTCCAATTAAACCCTTCCTGTTTCCTGCGCAGCCTTAAAGGCACACATTTTACAAACGGATCAGGAGCTCTACAACTACATGTTGCCTACATGCATGTTCTCCCCCCCCTTCCGGATTTTTGGAGAGTGGGGGCAAAGGCTGCAAATTCGGGGGTCCCCCGCCAGGGCGGGGGGGGGGGGGTTGGGAAGCCTAAAAGAATCACAAATAGGGATCTGTGTTTGTTAGTGTTAGAACAAAGCAGGGCTGAAACAACGCTGGAGGGGGATAAAATGCAGATGGCTTTTTTCAACAGGGTGCAGATAGAGCAAGAAGGCAAATGGAGCAAGAAGGCTTGTAACAGATTGGGAAAGGTAGTCTCACTGAGTTTGCAGCAGAGGCCAACATTCAACAGGCTGAATGAAGCCTACTTGTACCTCTTTAGTTGGTCCCTCCAACCAACCTCTCAATTTTGCTCCAAATCTGTAAAAACACAGAGACTGCCAAGCACCTGTCAGGCCACAAAACATGGTTGATGGGCTGAAGGTCATAAGTCATACCTCAAATGGGCTGCAGCTCATAAGTCACACAAACAAGTCTGAGCTGTATTGAAAATGCATGCTTTTGAAAATTATATAATGCAGGGTAAATTGTATGTCTTAAGTGCCATACAGAGAGAATATGCATTGAGATTTTGTCCTGAAATTACTTTGTCTTACTATAGTACTTTGGGAGAAATGTGAAAAATACAACCCCGCCCCCCCAAAAAAAACTTTGTTGATGTGGAAACCATGCTGGAGTAGAGTGGAGACATAGTTTTCTACAAGATTTTAAGACTTCCGTTTAATCATCACTGAAACTCCTTCCTAATCATTGTCTGGAAAGTCAGTTGAATGAAGAATACTGATGAATCACTGAATGCGATCTCTCCACGTTGCACCATGAAACAATTTTTACACAGTATGGCTAATATATATTATCAGGAACTAATATGTGTGTTAGGCCACACCCTCTGGCATCACCATTGTTTCGCACAGGGCTATTTTTGTAGGAAAAGCCCAACAGGAACTCATTTGCATATTAGGGCACACCCCTGACACCAAGCCAGCTGGAACTGTGTTCCTGTGCGTTCCTGCTTTTAAAAAAGCCCTGTATATTATATAAGTAATAGAACCGAACTTTGGAAATGCCGTATTATTTGAATCTGAGAGATCAGTTGAATGCAAACTACTGAAAAGTGAAATAATCTAATTTAGGTATATTCTACACTCAGAGAGCCAAAGTTATCAATATGCATATGTGAATGAATTATACTAACACATAAAAGGGTTCATATGCTATGTTGTCATTGACAAAAAGAAACATCTGGTGATCTGCCAACACCATCTCTGAGTGTTGGAGAAATGTTTCTAAGACAAACATTTGGGGAAAGGTTGCCAGCTCTGGCTTAGGAAATTCCAGAATTGAGACCAATACCAGCAGATGATTGAATCTGGGGAGAGATCTCAGCAGGTATTTGATGTCACCCCCTAAGACATCACATACAGTTTCTAATAGATTATATGGTATACCATTATAGTCAGCGGCGTCACTAGGGCGGGGCCAAGGGGGCCATCAGCCCTCCCCCAGAGCATTCTCATTGGCCCCAGGCACTGACCCATGACCCCCCCCCCCAACAGGAAGGGGCTGACCCTGGGACTAGAACGCTGCTGCTGTGTGTGGGCTGGCCGGGATTCTGAAACCGGGGCCGCGCTGCCTCCGGCTCAGCTAAAAGCGTGTGGGTGAGTGGGGGAAACTTAAATGCTGCAAAACTGGTATCTTGGATTACGGAGGCTGGTCATGTGACCAGAGGGTGGATGAGGGAGGGGCCATGTGAAGTGGGCGGGGTTGTGTGCAGAGGGGGTGACGCAGCCCTCCAAAAGGGGTGATGCCCAATGTGGGGGGGGGGTGACTTGAATCAGTTACACCCCAGGGTGCAACCCACCCTAGTGACGCCTCTGATTATAGTCCATCCTCCAAAGCTGCCGTTTTTGCTAGAGGAGCTGATAGCTGTAGTCTGGAAAATAATTGTAATTCTGGGAAAACTCCAGATCTCACCTGGAGGTTAGTAATCCCATGAAGATCCCATTAGAAAGTGGGGGAGTATGCTTCTCCCATATCTCAAAATGAGACAGACATTTTAAGTGATATCTTTGGAGAGGGTGAAGATGGGACAATTAATAGCAGCCTGTTAACACTGAAATTTCCTTGCTGTTTTAATGGTGACAATAATACATAGAGTGGTGAGACCCACTGAGAAGGTCACTCTGTTACCTGTGTCTAACTTTGTAAGACAAATAATGAGGTCTATAGAGCAATCCTGTCCACTGGGCAAGGAAAAGTTTGCCCTTAAGTCCCTTTTGCTGGTGGGGACCAAAAACATGTTGGCATAAAACTCACCACTGCATCATCAGTTCCTTTCTGTTTTCCCCACTGAGCTGGCAAGGTCCTTAAGCTGAAGGAACACTGCCAGTGCACTGGGGAAAACTGAATGGAACTCATGATGTAAAAGGAAGCAGTGGTCATTAGGCAAAATCCTGAGCTCACTCACAGGTTGGTTACATTCTTGATATTGGTGTAATGTGACACCTGTAAAAGAGATGACAAACGTTAAAACAGTCCCAACTGAAGTCAGTGGAGGCCCCTCATTTCCTTTCCCTCCATTTACCTCCCAACTATAGCAGAGAATAAGATTCCAACTAACTCTGCAGCCAGTTAGGATCTAGCACCAGGATTAAAGGAGATCCAATGAGGGAACACTACTTATGTATATACTGCATCATTTCACCCCATGTTGGCAGAGCTAGGAGGACTCCTATGGAGTTTGAATAGTAGGCATCTTTTAAGAGGTGGAAATCATAGAATAATAGAATCATAGAGTTGGAAGGGACCTCCAGGGTCATCTAGTCAAACCCCCTGCATAATGCAGGAAACTCACAAATACCTCCCCTAAATTCACAGGATCATCATTGCTGTTAGATAGCCATCTAGCCTCTGTTTAAAAATCTTCAAGGAAGGAGAGCCCACCAACTCCCGAGGAAGCCTGTTCCACTGAGGAATTGCTCTAACGGTCAGGAAGTTCTTCCTAATGTTGAGCCAGAAACTCTTTTGATTTAATTTCAACCCATTGGTTCTGGTCGTACCTTCTGGGGCCACAGAAAACAATTCCACACCATCCTCTATATCAGGGGTGGCCAACGGTAGCTCTCCAGATGTTTTTTGGCTACAACTCCCATCAGCACCAGCCATTAGCCATGCTGGCTGGGGCTGATGGGAATTATAGGCAAAAACATCTGGAGAGCTACTGTTGGCCACCCCTGCTCTATATGACAGCCCTTCAAGTACCTGAAGATGGTGATCATATCACCTCTCAGCTGCCTCCTCTCCAAGCTAAACATCCCTAGCTCCTTCAATCTTTCTTTATAGGGCTTGGTCTCCAGACCCTTCACCATCTTCGTTGCCCTCCTCTGGACCCGTTCCAGCTTGTCTATATCCTTGTTAAAATGTGGGTGTCCAAAACTGAACACAATACTCCAGGTGAGGTCTTACCAGAACAGAGTAAAGTGATACCATCACTTCACGTGATCTGGACACTATACTTCTGTTGATTCAGCCCAAAATTACATTTGCCTTTTTAGCCACTGCATCACACTGTTGACTATTTCCACTTCTTCAGTCAATTCTTCCTTGTTGGTGATAATCAAATCCAACATAGCAGATCCCCTTGTTTCCTTCTTCACTTTCTGGAAAAGGAAGTTGTCAGCAAGACAAGTCAGGAATCTATTTGACCTTTCATTTTTAGCAGAGTTGTACTTCCAACAGATGTCCGAGTAAATGAAATCTCCCATGATCACTATATCCCTTCTCTTGGAGAACTTTGCAATCTCATCCAAGTCCTCTGCCTGGCTTGGTGGTCTAAAGCAGACCCCCACAATAATATCACTATTATTTCTTACTCCTTTTATTTTTACCCAGAGACTCTCAACTGAGCTGCCATGCTCAGATTCACATATTTCCTCACAAGTATATACCTCCTTCACATATACTGCTACACCTCTGCCCTTTTTCATTTGTCTGTCCCTTTTAAAGAAGTTGTACCCCTGAATCCTAATATTCCAGTTGTGAGTGTCAACCGCCAAGTTTCAGTAAGGCCTATTATGTCATAGTCTCCTTCCTATATTAGGACTTCCAATTCCTCCTGTTTGTTTCCCATACTCTGTGCATTAGTGTAGAGACATCAGAATCCATGTTTTATGCATCCCGAGGGTTTAGTTTCCATACATACCTGCAAGTTAACGTTACCTAGTGTATGTGCCACTCTCTACAAATCATTAGTGTTCTTATCCCCAGTTTCTGGCATCATACAAGGCTTTGAATTATTGTCTCGCTCCCCCATACAATTTAGTTTAAAGCCCTCCTTATTAGGTTAGCAAGGCTGTTACCAAACACCCTTTTCCCTACCGTCATAAGGTGCAAACCATCTCCCAATAGAAGACCACCATCTCGAAAGCGTAAGCCATGGTCCAGAAATCCGAATCTTTCCTGACAACACCATCTACGTGGCCAATCGTTTATTTGAAGTATTCTTCTTTCTCGTCCTAAGCCACAGCCTTCAACAGGAAGAACTTATGAGAACACAACCTGTGCGCCCAGCTCCTTCACCTTCTGACCCAGAGCCACATAGTCTTTTCTAATACGTTCTTTTCTAATACGAGCAGTATAATTCATTCCCATGTGGATCCGCAAGAAAGGATAGTAATCCATGGGCTTGATAAGTCTTCCAATCCTTTCTGTCACATCCTGGATGTGTGCACCCAGCAGACAACAGACCTTTCGGGATGATGTTCCGGTCAGTACACTTTGGGCTCCAACCTTCTGAGCAAGGAGTCTCCAATCACTACCACCTTCCTCTCCCTATATTGGGGAGCAGAAGCTCCACGCTTCTTATCCACAGGATCCTGAGAAACTTTGTTCAAGCTTTGTGGAGGGTGGGGAAGTAGCCCTTGTTCCAATGGTTCAGAATCAGTTACTGTGGGGAGATCCTGGAACCTATTGCTGAGCAGCAGAGGTTCTGAACATCTCCTGATTTTCTTCCTTCGGGTTACATTTTTCCAGGAACCCTCCTCCTGTGTTGGGTTCTCTTCCAATTGCTGAGATACCACTTCCTCTCCCTCCTCTTGTCCTTTCAAGGTGCCTCATGCGTTCTGTCAAGAAAATCCTCACCTTCCTTTATACACTGCAGTGTGGACAATCGTGCCTCCTGTCCCTGTATCTTCTCCTCCAGCAGGGCTACTAACTTACACTTGTTGCACTGTGTAAGTTAGAAATACAAACATCCCACAGTCTTTACACATCACTGCCTCTGCTCCCTCACCAACCATGCTGCTGTAATCCATTTCAAAATGTTCTTTATCTTGACTTCCCTTTAAATTCCACTACCAACTGCCACTTGAAACTACTTGTGAGTAACTACCCATCTTTCTACAGAACCCCCAGGCCAAGAGCCCTTTGGCTCTTGCCCTTCGGCTCGCGCCAAAGGCTCACGCCTCTGGCAGTATGAGCCTTGCAAATTAAAGGCTCAAGCCCCCATCCACTTCTGACTCAACAGCCAGAGCAACAGCAGAGAGTGGGGCCAGCAACTACCCCCAGGCAAACAAGCTCTCCTCACTCAGCAACAGCTATACTAAAGACACACAAAAGCAATCAGAAACCCCTCTCCAGCAGGCACCAAGCACTCACACAGTTCTCTCCCACAGCAGCCCTAGGTAATACTCCCCAGCAGTTTTAGGAAAACAAATCAACACTCACCTTACCAGCAGTTCTGTCCCAGCTCCAAGCACCTTCCTCTAATGCAGCTGAGCCACTTCTGGGTGGGAGAGAGATGGGGGAGACTTAAAGTTTTCCAATTTAATATAAAATGTTTTTAACTATCACTGTAAGCTCCCTAGAACCATGAAGAAATGCAGGATATAAATGTTTAAATAAATAAAATAATTGTTCAGTGTTGGGCTAGGTGGCTGGAAATCCCTGAACATGATGCATGAGACATATGGGTTGGGAGTAGATGTTTTATGGGCTAGACCTCTGGAAGGCTACAAAGGTCTCATCACAAGTCTTTATTTTGTCTATGACTTTCTATTAGGGCATTGTTTTTTGTTTTGGGAGGCCTGTTGCAAAACTCTTTTTACATAAAATATAGCCATTTGGGTTTTTTTTTAAATGTAGTTTTGTGGGATCAGCATGTGCAAATCCCTGGATGAGGTCAAACTTTAAATCCCTAGTTCTCATTCCCCCCACAGCTAACATTCTCTTTTCTGATCTTGCTGTTGTAGCTTCCATTCTTCCTTGTCTACACGACATCCTTTTCTTCCTCTTGCAAATGCTTATTTCTTATACCAGGGCTTTTTTTTGAGCAGGAATGTGTAGGAATGCAGTTCTGGCGGGCTTGGCCGGGGCTCCAGCTCAAAAAAAGGTCTCCAGCAGAGGGAAGGCACTAGGCAGCCGCACGCTCCCAGATCATGCAATCCGTACTCTCTGCCGCCTCCAGCCTCCAACAGATGAGGAGCTGCCCATGAGTGCCCCCTGCTGGGAGAAGCTGGGCCTGCCACTGCCAGCTCTGCTCTGCCACATGTGACTCTCTCTCCCTGGCTGTGTCTGGGGGAGAGGAGAAGCAAGGTCTCTCGTTGGGCTGTGTGAGAACACACATCCATGCAATGCATCTGATAGCACTGTACTGTTCTGTGTTAATATGCAGAAATTAAGCTACTGAATGGGTGATGTCACTTCCGGTGATGTCAGGGGTGTGTGGTTTAATATGCAAATGAGTTCCTGCTGGGCTTTTTCCTACAAGAGAGCCAGTTTGGTGTAGTGGTTAAGTGCACGGACTCTTATCTGGGAGAACCGGGTTTGATTCCCCACTCCTCCACTTGCACCTGCTGGCATGGCCTTGGGTCAGTCATAGCTCTGGCAGAGGTTGTCCTTGAAAGGGCAGCTGCTGTGAGAACCCTCTCCAGCCCCACCCGCCTCACAGGGTGTCTGTTGTGGGGGAGGAAGGTAAAGGAGATTGTGAGCCGCTCTGAGACTCTTCGGAGTGGAGGGCGGGATATAAATCCAATATCATCTTCTACCTCGCAGGGTGTCTATCGTGGGGGAGGAAGGGAAAGGAGATTGTGAGCCGCTCTGAGACTCTTCGGAGTGGAGGGCGGGATATAAATCCAATATCTTCATCTACCTCACAGGGTGTCTGTTGTGGAGGAGGAAGGTAAAGGAGATTGTGAGCCGCTCTGAGACTCTTCGGAGTGGAGGGCGGGATATAAATCCAATATCATCTTCTACCTCGCAGGGTGTCTATTGTGGGGGAGGAAGGGAAAGGAGATTGTGAGCCGCTCTGAGACTCTTCGGAGTGGAGGGCGGGATATAAATCCAATATCTTCATCTACCTCACAGGGTGTCTGTTGTGGGGGAGGAAGGGAAAGGAGATTGTGAGCCGCTCTGAGACTCTTCGGAGTGGAGGGCAGGATATAAATCCAATATCTTCATCTACCTCACAGGGTGTCTGTTGTGGAGGAGGAAGGTAAAGGAGATTGTGAGCCGCTCTGAGACTCTTCGGAGTGGAGGGCGGGATATAAATCCAATATCATCTTCTACCTCGCAGGGTGTCTATTGTGGGGGAGGAAGGGAAAGGAGATTGTGAGCCGCTCTGAGACTCTTCGGAGTGGAGGGCGGGATATAAATCCAATATCTTCATCTACCTCACAGGGTGTCTGTTGTGGGGGAGGAAGGGAAAGGAGATTGTGAGCCGCTCTGAGACTCTTCAGAGTGGAGGGCGGGATATAAATCCAATATCTTCTTCTACAAAAAAGCCCTGCTTATATCAGTACATTGTACTGTTAGTATTGTCTCTATGGAGTCGTGGGCATCTCAGCAGAACTAGAGCCCTTTTCGTGGGAAATCTTGGGGTTCTACGTATATATTTCTCAATCAGTTGTCTGCAGGCAGCCTCTAAAGGACCGTGTTTATTAGTGCTAACTGTGTGGGAGGGATATATGCCATTGTGCTTTCATTATGGTGCACATAGATTGGTGTCTTCCATTCACTGGCAGTGAGTGATGTCAAGACTGGTGATGGAGGAGTTTTTAGGAATGCAATAGAAGTGTCTGTTGGTATTGCTACATTAGCTTTTGTTTCCATAGTAATTGTGCTGTTGGTTCTACACCTGACTGGACACTGGATTGCAAATATGTTAGATTGGGCAGTAAACATGCCTAAGATCTGGCTGTTAGCCACTACATGATCAAAGAACCATCCATTCCAGCATGGTCTGGTGTCAGACATACAATTGACCTTTGGGGCAACTGGAAGATCCTTGAGTCAACTGGAATCAGAATGGTGCCATCTGTGGTAACTTCTAGAATCAAATTGGAGCCTTTCAGTGACAGCAGTCTAATGTTTCTGGTGTAGACATTTATTACTACAGGCAGTTTCACATATGATGCTTAAATTCACTCCCATAAATTCGTCTGTAACTATAACAGCACCCGCCTCACGGTCCCACTGGATTGCTGTTTATGGCTACCTCAGCCCCTCAGTTTCTCCTCAGTTCTTCCTTTTTAAACTTTCACCTCAGGACTATAGAACTCATAAGAACATAAGAACATAAGAGAAGCCATGTTGGATCAGGCCAACGGCCCATCCAGTCTAACACTCTGTGTCACACAGTGGCAAAAAAAAATTATATATACACACACACTGTGGCTAATAGCCACTGATGGACCTGTGCTCCATAGTTTTATCTAAACCCCTCTTGAAGGTGGCTATACTTGTGGCCGCCACCACCTCCTGTGGCAGTGAATTCCACATGTTAATCACCCTTTGGGTGAAGAAGTACTTCCTTTTATCCGTTTTAACCGGTCTGCTCAGCAATTTCATCGAATGCCCACGAGTTCTTGTATTGTGAGAAAGGGAGAAAAGTACTTCTTTCTCTACTTTCTCCATCCCATGCATTATCTTGTAAACCTCTATCATGTCACCCCGCAGTCGACGTTTCTCCAAGCTAAAGAGCCCCAAGCGTTTCAACCTTTCTTCATAGGTTGAATAAACCTTTAATCATTCTAGTTGCCCTTTTCTGGACTTTCTCCAATGCTATAATATCCTTTTTGAGGCGCAGCGACCAGAACTGCACACTACTCCAAATGAGACCGCACCATCGATTTATACAGGGGCATTATGATACTGGCTGATTTGTTTTCAATTCCCTTCCTAATAATTCCCAGCATGGCGTTGGCCTTTTTTATTGCAAACGCACACTGTCTTGACACTTTCAGTGAGTTATCTATCATGACCCCAAGATCTCTCTCTTGGTCAGTCTCTGCCAGTTCACACCCCATCAACTTGTATTTATAGCTGGGATTCTTGGCCCCAATGTGCATTACTTTGCACTTGGCCACATT
This sequence comes from Heteronotia binoei, assembly GCF_032191835.1. Taxonomy (NCBI): domain Eukaryota; kingdom Metazoa; phylum Chordata; class Lepidosauria; order Squamata; family Gekkonidae; genus Heteronotia; species Heteronotia binoei. The sequence goes on from NC_083235.1 coordinate 70,089,689, forward strand.
GAACCGCATCTGCCACGTTGACGCCCACTCACCCAGCCTCAACAGATCCCTTTGGAGTTCCTCACAATCCTCTCTGGTTCTCACCACCCTGAACATAAGAACATAAGAGAAGCAATGTTGGATCAGGCCAACGGCCCATCAAGTCCAACCCTCTGTGTCACACAGTGGCAAAAAATGTTATATACACACATACACTGTGGCTAATAGCCACTGATGGACCTGTGCTCCATATTTTTATCTAAACCCCTCTTGAAGGTGGCTATACTTGTGGCCGCCACCACCTCCTGTGGCAGTGAATTCCACATGTTAATCACCCTTTGGGTGAAGAAGTACTTCCTTTTATTCGTTTTAACCTGTCTGCTCAGCAATTTCATCGAATGCCCACGCGTTCTTGTATTGTGAGAAAGGGAGAAAAGTACTTCTTTCTCTACTTTCTCCATTCCATGCATTATCTTGTAAACCTCTATCATGTCACCCCGCAGTCGACGTTTCTCCAAGCTAAAGAGTCCCAAGCGTTTCAACCTTTCTTCATAGGGAAAGTGCTCCAGCCCTTTAATCATTCTAGTTGCCCTTCTCTGCACCTTCTCTAATGCTATAATATCCTTTTTGAGGTGCGGCGACCAGAACTGCACACAGTACTCCAAATGAGACCGCACCATCGATTTATACAGGGGCATTATGATACTGGCTGATTTGTTTTCAATTCCCTTCCTAATAATTCCCAGCATGGCATTGGCCTTTTTTATTGCAAACGCACACTGTCTTGACACTTTCAGTGAGTTATCTATCATGACCCCAAGATCTCTCTCTTGGTCAGTCTCTGCCAGTTCACACCCCATCAACTTGTATTTGTAGCTGGGATTCTTAGCCCCAATGCGCATTACTTTGCACTTGGCCACATTGAACCGCATCTGCCACGTTGACGCCCACTCACCCAGCCTCAACAGATCCCTTTGGAGTTCCTCACAATCCTCTCTGGTTCTCACCACCCTGAACAATTTAGTGTCATCCGCAAACTTGGCCACTTCACTGCTCACTCCCAACTCTAAATCATTTATGAACAAGTTAAAGAGCATGGGACCCAGTACCGAGCCCTGCGGCACCCCACTGCTTACCGTCCTCCACTGCGAAGACTGCCCATTTATACTCACTCTCTGCTTCCTATTACTCAGCCAGTTTTTGATCCACAAGAGGACCTGTCCTTTTACTCCATGATTCTCAAGCTTTCTAAGGAGCCTTTGATGAGGAACTTTATCAAAAGCTTTCTGGAAGTCAAGGTAAACAACATCTATCGGGTCTCCTTTGTCCACATGTTTGTTCACCCCCTCAAAGAAATGTAACAGGTTAGTGAGGCAAGATCTTCCCTTGCAGAACCCATGCTGAGTCTTCCTCAATAACCCGTGTTCACCAATGTGCCTACTCATTCTGTCCTTGATAATGGTTTCTACCAACTTTCCCGGTATTGAAGTCAGACTGACTGGCCTGTAATTTCCCAGATCTCCTCTGGAACCCTTTTTAAAGATGGGGGTGACATTTGCTACCTTCCAGTCCTCAGGAACGGAGGCAGATTTCAATGAAAGATTACAGATTTTTGTTAGAAGATCCACAAGTTCAACTTTGAGTTCTTTCAGAACTCTCGGATGTATGCCATCCGGACCCGGTGACTTATTAGTTTTTAATTTGTCTATCAGTTGTAGGACCTCGTCTTTTGTCACCTCAATCTGACTCAGGTCTTTCAACACCCCTTCCAAAATTAGTGGTTCTGGGGCGGGCAAAAAGTTCTCGTCTTCCACAGTGAAGACGGAGGCAAAAAATTCATTTAGCTTCTCAGCCAGTTCCCTATCCTCCTTCAGTAATCCTTTTACCCCATGGTCATCCAAGGGCCCCACTGCCTCCCTGGCTGGTTTCCTACTTCTAATATATTTGAAGAAAGTTTTATTGTTGGTCTTTATGTTTTTTGCAATATGCTCCTCATAGTCCCTTTTTGCCTGCCTGATCACAGTCTTGCATTTGATTTGCCACAGCCTGTGTTCCCTTTTACTAATCTCACTTGGACTGGTTTTCCACCGCTTAAAGGAGTCCTTCTTACCTTTTACAGCTTCCATTACTTTGTTTGTTAACCACGCAGGCCTTTTCTTATGCCTGTTTGTGCCTTTCCTAACTTGTGGTATGTAGTTTATCTGAGCTTCTAGGATTATAGTTTTAAATAGCGTCCAAGCTTCCAAACTCAAAGGGGTGGGTATGATATGGATTTCACTCTTCTAGTCTCTTCGGAGTTTTTGTTTTCAGATGGATATATAATGCCCTTCACAGGGGACCACAGCAATTTTAACAGTTTTCCCAAATTATAGGCACCAGAGAACTTTAACGTAAACCACAGATATTTATTTCAACACAAAAGTCTTAATCTGGGGATATGGGAGATATTTACATGGGCTATAAAGTATCTCACACAGTTAACAAGTTGCTCAGTTGTTTCAGGCTTTCTAATATAACTTTTTCTTCCTCTTAGGTCTCTCAGGTTTTTAGTTCACATATAATACACTCTCCAACACTAGCAAAGGCTGGCCTCTTGGGTGTAATGTGCCAAGTCTCTCAAGTCGACTGGAGCCTCTACTCCCAGCCCTTCTGACTTCCAGACCCATATATATTCCCTCAACCACCTCTCTAGATCTTAAGAGATGTATTTAAGTGTCTGTTACCGTTCAGGTCTTCACAGTGACTCTCCTTCTTAGTCACACACAGCCCCTTGCTGTTTTTATAGAGCTAGCAGTCAGCTTTTCTTCTCACGAAGACTCTCCTTAGCTACTGTCTCAGCTCCCTCAAAGACCAACTCTCTCAGACTCTGACAGGCACCAACTCTCTCCAGCTCTGTCAGGCACTAACTCCTCCTCAGCCGTTAGCTGTCAATCTCACACTGAGAGTTCCGAGCACTCTGGCCCCCACCCTCAAATCATCTGACGCAGGCTCTGTGCGTCTTTGGTTTTCCTTGGTTTTCTGTTAACCCATACCTTACTGTCACAGTAACATGATATTAGACCCTCATTGGCTGCAATGTGGATTTGATTTCTCTTTCCCAGTCTATTTAGTTACATGATTTGGAATTAGTATCAGGGCAGTGGATGCCTCCTAAACAGTACCAGAGGGCAGTTCTGGTGGTCCAAGCCGCCTCCCAGGATGAGAATTGTAGAAGCTGACTTGAAATGAAGAGGACCAAGAGACTGTGTGCCTAGTGGGAAGTACACAAATAGGTTGGTGGAGATCTGCGTGTGTCAAGGCTGTAGAGAGAGGGTTCACCATTGTGGTGCCCACGGGTACCATGGTGCTTGCAAACACCTTTCTTGATATCCACCAGGGGTCATTTTGTAGAAAAATAGGTGGTGGAGCTCATCCAGGGATTGTTATGCAGCTGCACCTACTATTCAATGGACAAGGTGGGAAGGAGAAAGTGGAACTGTCAGAAAGATTCAGGAGCTGTGCTCCTGTGAGCTCCTGCTGAATCCGAGGCCTGGTATCCACCAGACATTTTTTTAGGAAATGGGTGGGGCTTTTGCCTGGCAGGGCTTCTGATTGAGCACTGGAGATCCTAATGGCTGTGTAGATTTTTTTTAAAAATCAGCTTTGGCAGCTGCCGCCACAGCTTTGGCAGCTGCCGCCACAGCTTTGGCAGCTGCCGCCACAGCTTTGGCAGCTGCCGCCACAGCAAAAAGATCTTCACTATATAACTGAAGATAAGCTGTGCAAGAAAATACTTTTAAACAGTCTGTTCATTTTGAACGGCATCCTGTTAAACAAAGCTTCTGCCTGAAATGTTGAAGAGCTACTATTAGAGTTATACATGACGACTTCACTCCCTGGCTCCTTCTCTTGTGGCAGCCATTTGGTGGCCGCACCCACTCCCTTGTGTCAGAATTCCAAATGTGCCTTTAGGCTCAAAAAGGTTGGGGACTCCTAGACTACGATGGGTAGCAATTATGGCTCAGTCGTAGAGGATCTGCTTGTCTTGCAGGTTCAATCCCAGGCATCTCCCGTTAAAAGGAACAGGTAGTGTGAAAGACCTCTGCCTGAGACCCTGGGGAGCTTCTGCTAGTCTGAGTAGACAATACTGAATGCTGATGGACCCCGAGTCTGATTCAGTATATTGCAGCTTCAGGTGTGAGGATAACAAAAAGGTGAGGAAGTCTATAGATAGCACCAGGTTATTCAGGATGCCAATACTGTAGCAAGACTGTGAAGAGGATTTCCAAAGGGATTCTTCCAAACAGGGCAAAAAGGCAAAAAAAAAAAAAAAAGTACATAAGTTTCAGACAAATACTGGGATCTTACCCACTCCACCCAGCTTCACATATAAAATGATTGGGTCTGAACAAATAGTGACTACCTAGGAAAGGAATCTTGGGGATGTGATTGAAAGGTCACTGGAAGCATCAGTTCAGTGTGCTGCAATAATTTAAAAAGACAAGTTGAGTTATCTGGCAAGCTGATGTCAGAAATATAATGCTGGGCTGCGCAGACATTGGGCTGATCTAACAGGGGATTTCTTATCCTGACTTAACAGGTGCCAAAAAAAAGTTCAAAAGCATATTTAAGCCTCACCTACAACAACACCCTAGCATGCTTACTAAATCCAGCATCAACCCACCATACGGCTTCAGCACTATGGGCCGAATAGAGGGCTGTTTTCCACAAGGCTCTTAGCATGTATTTTTAGTTATCTGTTCGCACTTCCAGGCACTGCTGTTATGCATTGTGCTAACTGTGTGCATAGCCATAGCACACATACTGGACCCATTGAGGACTGTGTTTTGAAACACAGATGTGAGAGCTCTGCGGGGCTGACGGGGCAAGTAAAAATGCAAACTCTGCAAGTAGCATCAATGGTTAGGGTTGCCAAGTCCAATTCAAGAAATAACTGGGGACTTTGGGGGTGGAGCCAGGAGACATTGGGGGTGGAGCCAGGAGCAAGGGTGTGACAAGCATAATTGAATTTCAAAGGGAGTTCTGGCCATTGCATTTAAAGGGACCGCACACCTTTTTAAATGCCTTCCTTTCATAGGAAATGACGGATAGGGGCACCTTCTTTTGGGGCTCATAGAATTGGACCCCCTGGTCCAATCTTTTTGAAACGTGGGGGGTATTTTGGGGAGAGGCACTGGATGCTATACTGAAATTTTGGTGCCTCTATCTCAAAAACAGCCCCCCCCCAAGCCCCAGATACCCGCAGATCAATTCTCCATTATTTCATATGGGAATAAGTCTGCAATAATAGAGTTCCAAGCAGACATTTCCCTCCCCTCCCCTCCCCCCGCTTTCTGATGACCCTGAAGCGAGGGGAGGGCCTCCAAACCGGGGGGATCCCCGCCCCCACCTGGGGATTGGCAACCCTACAATGTATGTATGCCTAACCTCAGTATCACAGGTGGCAAGTATAAAATCTAAAGGGTGAACCTTTGGGGATTTAAAATACAATAATAGACTAAATTATATGCAATCTATCCAGCAACGGTGTCCCAAAGCCTGGCATCTCAATTTGCAACGTTAGGGATGGCTCCTCTCAATCCATAGCAGCGGTGTCATCAGGAATTAAATGAAAAAAAATATCTGCTGGTTGCCATAAACCGACAGGGCCTTGAAGCCTCAAGAAAGCACCGTTCCTATCCTTTCATTCAGGACCGCCGAAAGGTTCATTCACAAAAAAAAAAAAAAATCAAAACAAAAATGGCGGTCTAGCTACATACAAGAGTGCAGCTCTTCCAAAAGCAAATTGCCATAACGGCAATTTCACGCTCGCTCATGAAATCAGTAAAAAGGAACTCTAAAATTCAACCGCAAGAAATAACATTCCTAATCTATGCTTCCTCTGAGCACTAAGGATCCGGAAGTTCTGAGCAGCATTTCAAAGAACGGCTATGTGCATTTTCTATATATGTGTGTGTGTGTGATTGTGTGTTGTAATACATTCGTACGAGGTGATAAGTTTAGTTTTCAGACGACCAGCCTTTTGACTCGGAAATGATTCACGGCTGCTTCTTTTTGTTTCCCCAGCTGAGCGCGTCGCTTGCAGCGCAGCTCGTCAATGAACTTCGCTTTTACAAACGACACTTTTTTTTTTTTTAAAGAACAGGAGAGGGGGGGGAACAAAAAAAAAATAACGCGAGGGGAAGGGCAAAGCAGCCAATCGACAAAAGGGATAGGATTTCCAGTTCAAACAAGAACATCGCTCCAGCCCTCCCTTACGAGAAGAAACAGACCAATCGCGAGCCTTTTCCTCAGCCAAAACATAGCCTCTGACCAATAAGGGACAGAGCCCGGGGCCTCATTCCGCCCAATGAACGACGCGCTCTCGAAAAGAAGGAGGCGGGCAGAAGAAAGAGAAACATCCACCGCCTGGAAGATTCGAATCGAACGTTGAGACTCGTAGAGAACGCTCGCGCGGCCAATCAGCGGGCTCCGAACGCGAAGAGTCGAACGTTGAGACACCTCCGGCTTCCTCCCCTGCCCACATGCTCCTCCCCCGGCTGCTGTTGTTTGTGGCGTGTTAGGCTGGCGAGGGGTGGAGGGGGGGAGGATATCAACACCGCGTTGTCGGTGCGGCTTGAAGAAAGAGGCAAGGCCCAGACGGCCGACTTGGCTTTCACCTATCGGGGGGAGGGGGGGGCGCGAGCCGGACGCTTCTGATCCCGGGGCCGGCGGTGGAAGAGGAGAAGGAGCCCTTGGTGGATTCCCCCCCACCTCCCCCCCCAACCACGCACCGCCTCCGGCGACGAGCGCGCCCGGCTCGCCGCCTCCCTTGTTGTGGTTTCGTTTCCCTCGCCATGTCGGTGAATATGGAGGAGCTCCGGCACCAGGTCATGATCAACCAGTTCGTGCTGGCGGCGGGCTGCGCGGCGGATCAAGCGAAGCAGCTGCTGCAGGCGGCCCACTGGCAGTTCGAGGTGCGTGGCGGGCGGCTCGAGCGGCAGGAGTGGGAAAGGGGGCGTCGTTCCTCCCCACCCATTCCCCATTCCCAGGTTTTTTGTTAGCTTTGGAAGGAGTGGTGGGAGCGCACGCTCCGGAGGAGGCTCCTGGGGACCGATCGCTTTCAGGGATTGTCTCCCCCCCCCCCCAACAAAAAAATGCACCCCACGGTGTAACACGCGGAAGGCCGCACCTCTGTATAGTGCGGTCGCTAGGCATAGCAACGCTCCATCCAAGGAATTGGAAGGACTATTGTCTCCTTCTGCCTGGGAAGGCGCTGGGCCTTTTGCGCGTTGACTCAGCTCTTGTTTGCCGCTGCCGGGCGTGGGAAAAAGGGGAGTGGGGAGAGAGAGGGGACGTTCCCCCAAACTGCAAGGCCGCTTTGGAAGAAAAGCAGATCTGGACGATTCTTTGGAAGAGCTTTGGGGGGGTGGAATGTGGGAGAGCGAAGGGGAAAGGAGCATGCCTTGCGTGGAGCGGGGGGCAAAAAAAGCCTCCCGAAGTGATCCAGAAAGCAGAGAGCAACGTTAGGCCCTGCGGTAGCTGGGCAAGAGAGACGGGGTGTTTCTTCTTTGCTTGCATTCCCCTCCCCTCCCAGGTGTTTTGTGTGTGTGTTGTGTGGTCATCTGGGGCACTTAGCCTGGTTGGTGTGCGAAGGAGACTCCTTTTTCTTCCCTGCACTCGACTGGCTTTCTAGCACACGGTGTGTGTGTGTGTGTCTTGCCTACGCAAGGGAACGGCTCGCCTGTGTTGTAATCGCCGGCGAGCGTGATTAATTTGCGTGGCCGAAGCCTCTTCCTTCTCCTCCTCCACCGCCGCCCCGTTTTAAGTTTTGCATTCTTTTGTTTTGGTTAATGGAAGCCGGAGCAGGAAAACGCTGGTCGCAGCCAACCCCCTTGGCCTCCAATGAAACAAGTGTCTCCCTCGGTCCACTTTCCTTTTGCGTGATTTGCTACACTCCAAAAAGCGAGTGGAAGAAACCTCTCCTCGCCACGATTTTTATTTGAAGCAAGTGACCCCTTTGGGTGCTGGCTGCCTTGCAAGCAGCAATCCCCCAATTCCTTCTTCAATCTGGAGCATTGTTTTCTGGGTGCTAGATTTCTCTCCGGTGGAGATGAGAGCAGTGTGCGTGAAGTGCATTTTCTTTTGGGCTGGCTGGTGTACCTTTAAACAATAATACAAACCCCTTCTCTCCCTCTAGTCCAAAAAGAGATAGGAAGGCAACATTCCAAAGGTGTCCAAAGCCAATATTGGAGGGTTAGGGGAGCATGGGAAGATGCAAAGAGCTGAAGAGAGCTCTGTTTGTGAACTTAGGTGGTTTGCTTCTTGTTGAAGTATTCGGGGAGGGGGGGATGAGCGGGTGATCAGGCCTGCTTCCTCCCCTTTAATTGTCCTGCAGAATATTTTTGGTAATCTTGCGCTGACTGATTTTCCTCGTTGACTTGTTCCCCCTTGTTCTAATGGTAGGCTTATGTGTATGTGTTTTTTTTAAACATAGACTGCTTTGAGTGCTTTTTTTCAAGAAACCAACATTCCCAGCAGCCACCACCATCATCAAATGGTAAGTAGCTGAAACTTCACAGGTTCATGCTGTTCTTTTTGCAGTATCTTTGCTTCCTGTGGGCTGAAGTGAAATTTTGCATCGGAGTAGGTCTCTCCTTAACGCATTGGATATTCCTTGCTTCTCCGAATGAATTGCAACCTCTGCAGTGCTTTTTCCCTTCGCTTGGAAAGCCCCCCTCGGCAAATAATTTGCAAATGCCAAATCAGAGACCACTCTTAAATACCTTGAGTTGTTTAAGGCTGCTGCTTCTTAAAACCATGCAAAGAGAAGGGGTGGGAGGAATTCCTTGTCTTGTATGAGCAGTGTCTTGATTATTTTAAACACAACCTTTGATACTGGGCGGCTGCAGCTAGAAGTGGTTGTGAATTCAGAACTGTCAGCTCTTTAGACAGCCATATTGCTCTGCAACAAGAGAAACACACAGACTGCAAATGTAAACAAGAACCAAAATGTCTGCCAGGAAGCAGGGACTTTTTTTTTCTCCCCCCCCCCACCTTCCTCCTCCCTTTCATTGCTTGCATGGATTGCTCTAGCTATTTTTATGCTTTTTAATAACTTGCAAACCAGCAGGGAGGGAAAGAACAACAATTTCAGACAAGCTTTAGGGTTCTTTTCTCCGTCTCTCTCCCTGTGAGCTAAACTTGAGCAAAACTTTACATGACCTTGGCTGAGGGCGAGTTCCTTTGGCAGAGCAAATGAAAGGGGGGTTATGTGTGTGTGGGGGGGGATGGGAGTTGAGAGCTTAAAGCAGTGCTGTTTGCTAGCAAAATAGCAGCAAGTGGCTAAAGCCCAGCTTTTCTTTTTCTGTGCTTAGCTATTGTTAAAGCCGGTGTCTGGTCCTGAAGGAAGAAGAAAAAAGGGTCTGGGGATGAACTATTTGCACAGAATTTACTATATGCTTGTTAAATAGTTGAGAGAGATTTTTACTACCCTGAGGAATAAAAAAAATAGTTTTCCATTTTAATGTAGCTGATAATTTAAAAATAGCTTTGCTAATGCATGCCAGTTTCTGCTTGAGCTTTAGTTATGTTTATATTGTAGCTACTTGATAGTGGGATTCTGAGTTTACTCAGACTACTTACAATAAGCTCTATCTTTTGATGCATTAATTTATTAAAAAGGGATGTGTGTGTCTCCTTTTCAAGGTGGTTTTGCAAAATAGAGTAAAATGAACAAATTAATAGTTTATATGGAAGAAAACCTCAAGCTGTAACAATAGCTAACCATATATGGTAATAAAACACCATGAAATGCTTAGTTAAGCATGTACATGTTGCACATGTTCAAATTAGTCAAGAATGGGTATTGGTAGATTTTACAGGAAAACATGTTCTGAAATTTGAGGAGTACTGCTAAGAAAGCCCTACCATGTCCTAGATTTTTGGCTCTGACAGGTTTCTAAACAGTCCCTGGCTAATCTTAGCAGGAGGAAAATATCACTGTTTCTCTTTCAGGGCTTTTGCCATAAAATTAGGGTTGCTTCATGCATGCTTCTTTTATATGCTAGTACGAGGGTGGCAATGTACATACTGATGAGTGAAAACTGGCGTGTATGTCACATGGGAAAATACATGTAACTTCCACACACATGCACATTTCCATTCATACAGGGAATAAAAGGATATCAAATGAAATGCACGTTAGTTGATCAGGGAAACCTATTCCTAAACTGCTATGTGTCTGTTTGTCTGCATAGTGAGTATAACTTGCTTTATAAAAATGTTGCAGGAAAGAAAGTAATGTAATAAATTTCTTTCTGTACTTTGTACATAGTCCAGTATTTATATACTCGTGTATACAGGAAATATTGTGTTTGGAAACTTGGTGCCTTTGTTAAATGAAAAGGGGAATTCTACTAGTTTTGAAGTCTTTTTTTTTCTGCGTGTTGTGGCCAAAGAGCTTCAGATTGAAGATTGTTTTGAGAGGCTTTATTTTATACTATATTGCAGACATTAGTTGTTGCTTAAAATCATAAACAGCATTTTTTTCTTTGAAGCAGAATATACCAGCCTTCTGTTCTAACATAGCTTTCTGTGAAAAATTGGATTCTTTTTTCATCTTGTGGTTACAAAACTTCCTTGTTTTTGTAAGCGTATTTATCATTAGCATTCCATTAAATGAGAGGTTTATGTGTTGGGTTTTTTTTTTTTGTCTGCATATAATAATCTTTTTGGGGGGACTGGTTTAGTTGTTTTAGGTAAGCAAGGAAATTCAAGGTGCGAGTGAAGAAAGAAATGTGTGTGTGGCTGCAGAGTGTTGCTCCCAATTCATATTCCATGGCAGTTTCCCAGCGTTAACAGAGAACTAATTTAAGCCTTCTGTTTTAAGACTGAATGTAAAAGTAGATCTCCCATGTTTGTTTGAGAACTTGCAGCGCCCCTGACTAGCTTCCACATGTGACTAGCAGGAAATTGTAGCCCATCACTAGGCTGAGGTCAGACGGCTTTATCAAGGCCGTCTAAACTTTCACATCTAATAACTTAACAGTTTGGGAACACTTTGCCACTAGATTCTGCATTTGAGATTGCCAAATGGGGTATGTGTTGCAGAATTACTCTCTGCTGTTGAGGGCAGTAACAGCCCCTTGGCTATAGTGCATTCCAGTCCCAAAGCATATCATCTCTGTTCCTTCCCTGAGCATCTGTCCTAGTCTTATAACTGTCTTGGGGGGGGGGGGTTAATCAAGCTCTGCAACAATACATTGTGATTTCTGCCTGCAGATTTGCATGTACTGATTTCCTTAATCTAATTGTACAACTTTGCATTTGGAAGAAGGAACATACAAGAATCCTAGGGCATACTATTTGAAGCTGCTAGCCTACTCCATCCAACCATGCTGCTTAATCTGCTGCTAGAACTCCTCTATCAAGGGATAGGTTCATGTTTGGAGATGGCGTCAGCAGTGGTGAAGATAATCCTCCTTGCAGTGGTTTACTAGGTGATGTTTTGGTGAACTTGATAGGCCTTGGTTAATAACATCCTAGCCCAGAATATTCATGACCCTTTGATCTTGTGCAATCCTTTCTCCAGCTCAGCTAGGGAGTCAGAAGGAAGCAAAGTGGGATTTCAGGCTTCATTCAAGGTGTTTGAAATGCTTAACGCACAGCAGGAGAGAGTCTAGTTCAGTGCTGCCATGGGAAGCTTAGCCGGTTTAATCTGTTTTGTATCCAGTCCTTGGTGCCTTGTGCCCTTCTGTACACATTGCCAGCAAATCCACTTCTGGCCTCTTTTCTCGGATTCTTACATACTGATACGTGTGCGTGCTTAAGGATATCACCAATGTTAACTGGTAGCTGTAGGTATTTTTTTTTAAAATGTAAAGAAATCCAGCACTATAAGGAGAAAGATTATCCTGTCTAGCGTTTTAAAATTCCTTGTTTCCCTCATTAGCATGCACGCTGCAAGTTGATGGGGCTCTCTGGTTATTCATAACACTGTTTCTGACATGCAGATTTCAGCCAAATATAACTGCATCATAACTGTTGAGACAGCAGAGCCCATTCTTGCATGCTCTGGAATGTTTCTCCCAACTGCCAAGCATTAAGGGGTTTACAGTTTCTGCATTCGCTAGGGGCAGTTTAATAGAGACTGCAAACAAAGGATATCCTGTCTCCCTTGGAAGGCTATCTTCAGCCACTCCCCCCTTCCCCCCTATCTTTTTATAACCAGTTATACATTAATCAGGAAACTGGTGTTCGAGTCATGATTTGCTGGGTATGACTGTGCCCTGTTTGCCCACCATTATTCATCCGGAGTGCCTGATAACTTTTTCAGGCTCCTGTGTTGCGCTTCTGAATGTTGGGCTCTGTGTGAAGCTTTCTCATTTCTGCTCGCTCTTAAGCCTCACGCCTCCTGATACGTTGAGGTTTTTGCTTAAGCCCAGTGGAAAATTCCTAACTTGCTGAGGGAACAGAAGTTGAGGAGGCCGAATAAAAACTTTGTGGAGCCTTTTTTTCATTTGCAGTTCTGTTGTAGAGGCCAGGGCTCCTCCCCTTACAGTTTACAGAAAGGTCTGGGAGGGGGCTCACCCGTATTCTGCTTGCCCTTGCCCCCTTCCAGATGCCAGTGGTTTTTTTTGGAAATGTAGTAGATCTTGATCTCTGTCCTTGCCCTCCTAGTTGTAACAGGAAGAAGCTAAGCCAAGGAATGGGTTGCCCACTGCCCCCTCCCCTTGGAGTCAAGAGCCTGAGGGAAGTGGGCCAACCAATACTGTGCTACCATATATCGGGCTCTGTCGTACTTCCCCTTGCCTTAAAGGGCTGGTACCTCAGTAAAGGCAAAGGAAGACAGTGTTGATTTATCAGTCTATTTTATTTCATTAGGTTTATATCCCTCTCCATCTCGAAATGGGCTCAGGGTGGCTTGCCTTGTCTTTGCCTGTCTCGAGCCATCTCCGGCTGCTTGGCTTCCAGGGTTCAGGAGTATTGATCCATTTGGATATTCATCTATGGGCAATTGCCGTTTGCCCCCAAGTTAATGGCAAATCGCTCGCAGCCGTCATTGTTGTGCTCATAGTTGAAATGTTGGTGGTATACCACTGGCTGTGGTGAAGCTAGCTAAGACGTGTAAATAATTGTCTGCTCTTGAGTGTGGTGTAAGGGCCCATGATAATAGTTGCACTGCTTAAACTAAGGGTGAAGCAAGGCTTAATGTTCTAAGTGTGATGGGAGCAATTGGAACACTTGCTTTCTGAAGCATTTGCTAGTATACAGAAGTTTTTACTCTTAAGTTTGGATCTGACACAGAACACTGCTTGAAAGGAGGCTATGGCAACCATATGAAAATTGTTTTGAGTTCTCTGGAGGAAAAATAGGGTTCAAGGATTGCAGTCTTAAGAGTTACGAGTTAATAGTTCTAATTACAGTATAATTTTGCCATTAACAGTTGTAAGAGAATGGGTGTGTATGTGTCCTTCTGATGTCAGCTGACCTTTGACCCTAACCTTCTATACAAGGGTAATTATTGCATTCAGCTAGTGGTGTGCCAGCAGTAATCTTAATATTGTGTACCAGGTGAAGGAGTTGTTGATATCCTTTTAATATTTCTGTTTCAGTGTTCCTCTTAGAATCTCAGGCTGCAGCTTAAACATGAATCGTAGTTGATCAGCCATCTAGGCAGCTTCTAGAACAACCTCTGTGTTGGTTCAACAGCATTTAGATCATGCAGATTGCCTCATGTGTAACTGAGCACATGACCAGGAAAGGGGAGAGAAAGACGACACAGTGTTTGCATCCTTGGTCTCAGCGTATTTGGTTGCATATATGGACCTATGGAGCAAAACATTATGTTTATGTTTGGGCAAACCGAAGAAGGGTGGATTAATTTTTAAATCCAGGTGATTTTAAGTTGCCATGGAAAGTTTCCCTCTTGCTCTTTGGATATCTCAAAGTGCGTAGGACGTTTCATATATAAGATTGATTTACCATTAGAGCCTTTACCTCCTAGGAGGATATATGTTAGTTATTCTTAAGTATCTGTAGCTCTTGCTGTTTTACAAAGTGCAAAACACTACTCTGCTTATTTAATATAACTTTCCTTAAGACTTGTGCCAAGTTGCATAGGACAATGACACGCATCAAATGTACACACCGTTCTTTATTACAAAATATTTATTTCTTGTTGCCTTCTTTATTCTGTATGTGTGAAAGAACTGTGCAAGATTGTTGTTTCTTGTCCATATGTTCCTGATTTTCCAAGTTAGGGCTGATAATTACAGAGAGAGAAGCTTTTCTTCTTCATCGGGGCGGGATTTCAATTCGACTGAATAGGTAGTCATATATGCTCAACACTGGGGAACAAAACAGAAAATATCAAAGATTTCAGGTTTTTACAGCTTTAGGGTTTGTAGAATCTTTCGGGCTCTACTGGAGAAAGTTTTCCTTCCAGACGTTTCGTTCTCAGCTGCAGAGAACATCCTCAGTGGCGTTGCAGCCGGAGCAGGCGCTCTGACCTTCTTGGCTGCTGTGCATTGAGTGGGGCCAGGGCTGCTGGAGAGCTGCTACAAATTGCAGAAAGTCACAGAACAACCAGCACATTCCACAGAACAATCAGCACAGTCAACAACCATCTTCCTTATCTTCACACCCCTTCCAACCCTCCCTGCAGTTAACACAGAACAATGGTAACATTCAACAGCCAGTTTCCTTATCACTACCCTTCCAGGAAGCCCCACCAAACAATGGGCACATCCACAAACCAGTTGCCCTTACATCACACCCCCTCCAGCCTAGAAATAGCAGCTCTCCAGCAGCCCTGGCCCCACTCAATGCACAGCAGCCAAGAAGGTCAGCGCGCCTGCTCCGGCTGCAACGCCACTGAGGATGTTCTCCGCAGCTAACGAAACGTCTGGAAGGAAAACTTTCTCCAGTAGAGCACGGCACTTGAGCCCGAAAGATTCTACAAACCCTAAAACAGAAAATAGCTTGGGCAGTTAGCACAAAATGGGAGCGTGAGATCACTCAGGTGGGCACTGGTGGGATGCATAATGGTGTCTGCTGGAATAGAAGCTAAATCCATCTTCTGTGCAGCCCCCCATTGGGACTGCAGCCAGGCAGGCCTGCTGTGCAGGGATTCATTCTAAAGCTAAAAACTCACCTAGAGGGTGCCCCCTCCTCTGGATTCATTGTGAGACATTTTCTTTTGCGCCTCAAACAGTCATATGATCTGTGGGGGGGGGCACCCCTTCCCCCTCAGTTCAGTTTTGCCACCATTGGAGAAGGTTCTTTCAGCCAGCTTTCTTCACAGATAATTTCTTTGCTTCCTTGGTCTCCTTGGGAGGGAAGGAGGAAAAAAAATGTCCATTTTTTAAGGTGATAATCTTCCTATTGTACTTTTAAAAAGAAGGAAAGGAAAACTACATAATTTGACCATTTTGAGCCTGAAGGGCTGCCTTAGTGCCCTGGCTTTCTTCCAAGGGCTCCCTGTTTCCCTGAGGGAATTATGATGCAAAATGACCTGTTTAAAAAGTGTACCGACTGCCGTCCTAGAATGCTCCATTTCGATGAGCTCAGCTTGTGACTTCTGTGCTTGGGCAAAGAGCGAAACATAGGGGCTTGCTGAGTGTGTCAGTAGTTTACTTCAAAGGCGAGGTACAATAGAACATCCAGTTTGAAATCTGTCTTATGGGAGAAGGCTGTGTCTCCTGATAGACCTTCTCAGTCCACACCATCCACTTGGCTAGACCTGAAATTGACCTCCATGACCTTGGTTCCATCAGTGACACATTCCTAACCTACTCAACAACGTTCCTTATCTCCAGCCTGTTTGCTCCAGCTATTTTGGCTTCACGTACTGCATCAGAACCACCAGCTAAGAAGAGCAAGACAAAATCAAAGCATAAGGATAGATCTAAGCCAGAATATTGATCTCATCAACCCTGCTTGGTTCTTAAGGATCCATTGCCTGAATCTTTGGCTCCCATTACTCAACCCCTGAAGACTCTGTCATTGCTTTCGGTCTCACCTTTGCATTCTATCCTTGAAGGAGACATCACCTCCGATCCAATTCCCTCTGTGGATCCAAAAACAGCTTCTATGGATCCAGTTACGTTGGCGTCATCCATATCCTCCATTCCCATGGCGGCCATACCCATACTCTGTGTCCCCAACTTACCTACAGAACTTGTCCTGACTACCTTCCATCTCTGCAGTACAGTGATCTGGAACCGTTCTGACCCCCTCACATCCTTGGATCTATCAGCCTGCATCTTTGTCCACCCCTACCCCCGAACCACACTCTGAAGTGCCTGCAGGTGACTCTGATGAGGGAGAGGATGAGTTACTGTCTGGATCTAAACACAGTTCTGAGAACTCCCGATGAACAGGTTGGGAATGCTGCAGCAGGCTCACTGAATGAGGATCTGTGCAGAGCAGATGAGAATGGCCCAGGCTCTGGAAATCAATATTACCGCCACGGAACAGAAGCCTAGAGATGAGATCCTTGGGTATTTAAGTTCTGATAGCCCAAATACAGTAGCATTCCTTGTGTTGGAAAGCTTTTGGCATATTTACAGGGAAGTGTGGGAAAAGACTGCCTCTGCCCCTGCTATGCCTGGACACATTGAAAATCTTTACAGGATTAAACAAGAGGATTCAACTTTTCACCCACCTACCCCTGATAGCTGAGGAGCAACAGACAAGGGGGAGGTCATTATACCATGTTTCCCCCTACTGACAAGGAGGCAAGAAAACTGTACTCTTTAGGTCATAGAACTTACTCCTGATTGGCCTTAACATTGGGCATTTCAAACTACCAGGCCATAATGGCAGCATATCAGCTGTTTTTATGGCAGTAAACGTCTTCCTACCTGGAACTTATACCAGAAGACGGGAAGGATCTAGCCATAGTTCTACAATCT
Source organism: Heteronotia binoei (assembly GCF_032191835.1). NCBI lineage: Eukaryota > Metazoa > Chordata > Lepidosauria > Squamata > Gekkonidae > Heteronotia > Heteronotia binoei. The sequence goes on from NC_083235.1 coordinate 70,106,566, forward strand.
GAAGCTGTCAGATAATCAGAACAACAGAGAGATGTGGCTCGGCACACAGCTGGTTTAGCCATCAGGGCCATTTTTTCCTCTGTTGTACCGTATTTTTCGGTCCATTGGACGCTCTGGACCATTAGACACAGGTGCCTGGCTGGGAGACAAACGGCGAGATCGCTCCCTCTGCCCCCACCGCAAACCCAGCACTTCGCAGGGAGCAATCTCGCCGCTTGTCTCCCAGCCAGGCACGCAGGCGCCGGTGTGCTTCCCCCGCACTTGCGTGCCTGGCTGGGAGACAAGCGGCAAGATTGCTCCCTGCGAAGTGCTGGGTTTGCGATGGGGGCGGAGGGAGCGATCTCGCCGCTTGTCTCCCAGCCAGGCACACAAGCGCGGCGTGCTTCCCCCGCGCTTGCGTGCCTGGCTGGGAGACAAGCGACAAGATCCCCCGCGCCTGCGTGCCCGGCTGGGAGACAAGCAGCAAGATCGCTCCCTGCGAAGTGCTGGGTTTGCGATGAGGGTGGAGGGAGCGATCTCGCCGCTTGTCTCCCAGCCAGGCACGCAGGCGCTGGCGTGCTTCCCCCGCGCTTGCGTGCCTGGCTGGGAGACAAGCGACAAGATCCCCCGCGCCTGCGTGCCCGGCTGGGAGACAAGCAGCAAGATCGCTCCCTGCGAAGTGCTGGGTTTGCGATGAGGGTGGAGGGAGCGATCTCGCCGCTTGTCTCCCAGCCAGGCACGCAGGCGCTGGCGTGCTTCCCCTGCGCCTGCGTGCCTGGCTGGGAGACAAGCGGCGAGATCGCTCCCTGCGAAGTGCTGCGTTTGCGATGAGGGTGGAGGGAGCGATCTCGCCGCTTGTCTCCCAGCCAGGCACGCAGGCACGGAGAAAGCATGCTGCCCCCTCCACAGCCAGCGCTCGTGAAGCGCTGGGTTTGCAGAGGGGGCGGGTGCTTCCTCCGTGCTTGTCTGCCTGGCTTCAGCTGATGTTTACAGCAGGCGCCAGGATTGCTCCCTCCGCCCTCCGATCCCAGCACTTGCTATAAGCAGCAGCTGAAGCCAGGCAGGCAGGCACAGAGGAAGCACCCGCCCCCTTTGCAAACCCAGCGCTTCGCGAGCGCCGGCTGTGGAGGGGGCGGAGTGCTTTCTCCCTGCCTGTTTGCATGGCTTCGGCGCTGATGCTTAAAGCAAGCGCTGGGATCGGAGGGCGGAGGGCGCGATCCTGGCGCTTGCTGTAAGTGTCAGAGCTGGAGGCAGGCAGGCGTGGGGAAGTGCCGGGACGGAGGCAGCAGATCGCCCCCCCCCCCCCCCCCCCCCGGAGGAAGGTACGTACGGTACCTTCGCTCCATAAGACGCACACACTTCCCCTCCACTTTTTTTGGGGGGGGGGAGTGCGTCTTATGGTGCGAAAAATACGGTAATTTGCCACCATGCTTAGCTGCATTCTACAGTGCTTCTTCCAGAGACCAGACTAAAGTCTGAAGATCTTCCCTTTGAAGGAACAATCCTGTTTTCCGAGACCGTTGATGACACATTGGCACAGATCAAGAAAAACTGCCAGATGGCTAGATCTCTGGGAGTCTTGCAATCAGCTCCCGTTGACATCCTTCAAACAGTGGTACCCTACCCGCAGAGATCGATTTCCTCAAGGACCATCCAGATATCAATATCCTGCTCAGAGGTCATCTTCCACTTGCCAGTTGTCTGCTAGGATATGTGGCTCCAGACAGAAGATGGAGCATCAGCCTTTCCAAGGACTCTTAGGGGCTTTCTGATTAGATTAGTTTGACGGTTCTAATCCTGTTTTTACGGATAGATTATGTTCATTTCTCAAACACCGACAGGACATTACTAACGATTACTAGGTCCTTTGTGTCATGGCCCATGGTTATTTTGCTCCCTACTACCTGTTCAGTTAGTGTCACTAGTGATAGATAATCACTTACCTGAGTTACGTCCTCAGCTTGTGACCCTTCTGCAGACGGAGGCAGTTCAAGAAGTTTCAGGCCTGGGTTTTATTTTTTTTAAAAAAATTCTAGTAGAAAAGGACGGTGGTTCCTGTCCAATTTTAGATCTCAGAAGGTTGAACACTTATTTGTGGTTAACAAAATTTTAAATGGTTTCCCCGGGATCTCTGGTGCACTTATTAAAACACAATGGTTCGCTGTTATTGATGTGCAAGATTTCTACTTTCACATTGCAATTCATGCGGACTACAAGAGATACTTCTGTTTCCGTTAAAAAAGAAAGGGTTATCAATGTTGTGCTTTGCCTTTTGGCAGCCGCCCCCTGTTATTTACCAAACACGTGGCCCTAATGGTCACCTTTCTGCACCTTCAAGGATGCATCGTATTCCCGTATATGGATGATTGGCTCTTGCTGGTAGACTCAAGGGAGTTACTAACTGGCAATATAACTCTTACAATGAGAACCTGTTACCATCATAATGTAAGCTGGGAAAAAAATTAGAATGGAACCAACTCAGTGTCCAATTCATTGGGGCACCTGTAGATTCCTTAGTGGCTAGGTGGGAAAACTCCGTCTTGATACAGGCAATATCTCTGCCATATTCTACGTGAACTGGCAAGGGAGGCACAGGTTCCAGACTGTTAAAATGCAGAAGTGTTGGAAGCATGGTTCTGGCCCCTGAGACACAGTGCTTGCCTTCAGGCCATCACATTGCCAGGGAACACCAATCATGGGTAGGCACCATCAGCAGGTACATATAGCAAACCATGGAGGGTCCCTCGCAGATCAGTACATCCAACCTATTTTTACCCTATGGGGCATTCCCACAGTGGATCTCTTTGCCACCTGAAACAACAAATACAAAAAAAAAAAACGCTCCAGATTTCTCCTCCTTGGTGGGGAGCAATCCTCTGTCTATAGAAGATGCCTTCTAGTTTACCTGGAAGGGTGCTCTCTTTCCCTGCTGACCAAGATTGCAGTGAATTTAATCTGAGATGGTTCACAGGCCATCCTAATAGCACCTTTTTGGCCCCACCAGGTATGGTTTGGTCTCCTGCAAAAGAAATTAACCCTCCCCCAAGCTTAACATCTACCAGATGTTCCCAACCTACTGAGGAATGGCTGATTTTTTTCACCCTCTGCCTCATGGCTTGGAGACTAATGAATGATTACACTTCCCTTTACAAGTGTAGGAAGTCCTTTAGAATGTACGCAAGGTGTCCACTAGATATTCTTATGAAGCAGAGTGGGAATGAAGAAGAAGATTAAGATATTGGATTTATATCCCGCCCTCCACTCCGAAGAGTCTCAGAGCGGCTCACAATCTCCTTTCCCTTCCTCCCCCACAACAGACACCCTGTGAGGTAGATGAAGATATTGGATTTATATCCCACCCTCCACTCCGAAGAGTCTCAGAGTGGCTCACAATCTTCTTTCCCTTCCTCCCCCACAACAGACACCCTGTGAGGTAGATGAAGAGATTGGATTTATATCCCGCCCTCCACTCCGAAGAGTCTCAGAGCGGCTCACAATCTCCTTTCCCTTCCTCCCCCACAACAGACACCCTGTGAGGTAGATGAAGAGATTGGATTTATATCCCACCCTCCACTCCGAAGAGTCTCAGAGCGGCTCACAATCTCCTTTCCCTTCCTCCCCCACAACAGACACCCTGTGAGGTGGGTGGGGCTGGAGAGGGCTCTCACAGCAGCTGCCCTTTTAAGGACAACCTCTGCCAGAGCTATGGCTGACCCAAGGCCATGCCAGCAGGTGCAAGTGGAGGAGTGGGGAATCAAACCCGGTTCTCCCAGATAAGAGTCCACACATTTAACCACTACACCAAACTGGCTCTCCACTTGCACCTTTTAGAATGCTTTTAGAGCTGGGTCCTGCCCCCAATCTTCTCCAAATTCATGTCCTATCTTTGTTATCTTAGAATGTCTGTAAACTTTGAAAATTCAAGGGCTAGCATTGTTATCCATCAGAGTGCACTTGGCAGCCATTTTGGCTTAGCATACCCCTAATTGGAGGCACTTCAGTCTTTTCTCATAAACTTTCTAATGATTCCTCAGTGAGTTGAAGAATATGTATCCTCCCTACCACTCTGTAGTCTCCCTTATTGCTCTCATAACTAATGATGAAGCCCTTTGAGCCCCTTGCCACCTATCCATTAGACTGAGTGTCTGTCAGGGTTTGGGTTTTTTTGGTTGTTATAGCCTCAGTTCGCAGAGTGAGTAAGGTTGCAGCTCTGCGTATTGACGCTCAGTTTCTAAAGGTTTTTGTGGAAAGATTGGTGCTCAAATCAAGTTTGAAGTTGTTATCTAAAGTAGCATACAATTCTCATCTACTGCAAGATACTGTATTACCTGTCCCCCTCCCCCAAACCACCCTTCCTTGTAGAGCAGGCCCTACATACTCTGGATATTTGATAGGCCTTATTGTTTTATTTAAAAGAACACAGTTGTGTTAATAACTTATTTCATACATGGATCACAATAAGGGGAGACTGGTGTCTTCTCAGTCCCTGTCCAGCTGGTTGTCTCGGCAATAAAACTTTGCCATAAACAAGCCAGGACACCCTCTTCCCTACACATCTGTGCTTATTCATTCAGGGCACAAGCATCTTCAGCCACTCTCGTCAGAGTAGTTCTACTTCCAGAAATCTGCAGAACAGCTGCATGGTTCTTAACAGATACCTTTGCAAAGCATTATGGCCAGAAAGGAATCAGATACTGGCAAGGCTGTCCCACAGTCTTTGTTTTACTGACACAACCGATGAGAACTTCACCCCAGCACCTTGCAAACTCCCAATGAGGCTGCACGAAAGACCAAAGATGAAAATGGGGTTGCAGTTACCTTACACCATTGTTCATCAGGTTCTCTTCTGTGCTGGTTCTTCCTCCCTCCCCCCCCCCCACTTGCCCCGCTGTGAGTTCTGTTTCCGTCTGACTCACAACTTAGGTGGAACTGAAGGGGAAGGGGCGCCCCCTCCTAATCATGTGACCATTTTAGGCACGGGCTCACAATGACTTCAGAGGGAAGGAGGCACCCTCTTGGTCAGGGGTGGCCAACGGTAGCTCTCTAGATGTTTTTGCCTACAACTCCCATCAGCCCTAGCCATTGGCCATGCTGGCTGGGGCTGATGGGAGTTGTAGGCAAAAAAAACCATCTGGAGAGCTACCGTTGGCCACCCCTGCTCTAGGTGAGTGTTTAGCTTTAGAATGAATTTCTGCGGCAGCCTGCCTGGCTGCAGTTCCAAGGGGGAGCGGCGCAGAAGACAGTTCAACGAACAGTGGTTACAGATAAGTGCAATCCCATTTTCCATGCCTATGACAACTTGCTAGGGTCTCATCCCCGTTATCCATCCTATGCTTAGTCTGGTGCATGAATTGTTGCGCCACACTGATGAGCATTAATTTCAGAAGGGTAATATTTTAGTCATGGTTAATGCTTTGCATAGGAAAGTATTCATTAACTTGGTGTACTTGATACTACATCATGGATTTTGTTTTAAAAGATTACATGTGTGAACTTCTTGCTTTTATGTGTTTGTATTCAGTAGACCAGGGGTCCTCAAACTTTTTAAATAGGGGGCCAGTTCACTGTCCCTCAGACTGTTGGAGGGCCGGACTGCCGTTACTGTACAAGGCCGCGGGCCGTCAGTTCTCCGTCTTCTGCATCTCTCTCCCTTCCACACACCCTGGCCTGGGAACTCACCTCACCTCGGTATCACCTCACACTCTGTCTCCGCCGCCTCAGCCCAGTGCCGGAAGTGTGCGTTGCTAACGCGAGTTTAGGTCAAACATCACTTCCGGTCTGATTTTGCCATAACCCGGCGGGCAGCATAAACGTCCTCAGCGGGCCGCGGTTTGAGGAGCCCTGCAGTAGACTCTTAAATGAGGTGATTTTTAGAAATCTTACAACCTGAAAATGTTTTAAATTCAGATTTTATATTTTTTAAAAATGTAGATGTTCTTATTTGCCTGTGTTTGGGACAGTCAATTTGTGAAAGCCCCCAAGGACGGGGGCTCCCAGCTCTCATTTATTCAAAAAATTAATGGGCCTTTGTAGAGTAGGGTTTTAGAAGTTCACCTTAACCTTAAAGTACTTGCACCTTTAGGCTTTTACTTCTGTGATTCTGTTTTGGTGCAGTCTGAAATTAAAGTTCCAGTGTTCTGCCTTTGTAGCCTCGTGTATCGAAGCAAAGAAACCTGTCCACATGGCAAGAATTGGAGTGTATGGTCGGATGACATTGATTTGAACAAAATATGAAGATTTTGGCTCAATAAGAATTTCTTCTTCATCTAACATAACCAGCATTAGCGCTTGTGATATGATCGCACTGACTCTAATGTGATTTCTGTCATTTGCTTCCAGGGAGCTGAGACCATGTTACCTTTTCACCTTTGTGGATGGCTTTGAAGTGCTTCTTTCCTGCCCTCTTCACACTTTCTCCTTACATAAACTGCTTAAAATCAGGGGCCACAACAGTCTATCCAAGACAGCGGGGGCTTCAGCTGCTTCTGGCTAATCTGTTTGGAGAGCTGCTCCCAAAGAGTAGAGGCAGTGCTCCACAGTAGCAAACTCTTGTGGCTGCTTTATGCTTTGTTAACATGTAATTCCTATTTCATACATCCATTTCTTCAGGCTTGAGATTTACTGAGAAACCCAGAAATTAATCTGGTGCTCAATTCTATTTCGTTGCCAAGGTACCAGAAGGTCTCCACGATTCTATAGCTGGCTGTAGAATTGTGGAGACCTTCCGGTAACTTGGAAACAGGAATTACACATTAACAATCCTGTCGCAATCTACAATTTTTGGGATTTGAAGATATATTCTACTGTGAACCATACCTGTGTGAGACATTTCTATGAGACATCTAATTCATTAAAGACTTTGATACACAATATGGACATTACAACCTAGTAATCTGGACCACATATACCTTTAGAAGCTTTTGGTTTGCCTGTTGTTCATGTGATTTCTCTTCTTGTTTTAATTCTCAGCAGTTGGCATTCAAAGGTATACTGCTTCCAAAGATGGAGGTCCCATTTGGCTGTCATGACTAATAGCACCATCAATGGCTGTCTTTCATGGGTCTGTCTTCTCCTTTTTGGAAGCCACTTGAAGTGGCAGAAATGCAGCGAGTTCCACAGGTTTACTCCAAACTGTGTGACTGTTGTCTATCTTGAGTCATCTTCTGATTGCATGCATTCAGCCAAGAATCAGTGTTAGTTTCTTGTGTGGCTTCAGGAAGCAGCATGGAGTTGGATGAGGGGGAATTTGTATGATCCATGGGCTTCAGAAGCACTCTGTATGAAAGCAAGTGGTTGCTGACCACTTGGAGGTAACAGTAATATAACCACTGTTCTTTTGGCTGCAAGTAGCCCCTTTATCGCAGCAGAGTGTTTTCCTAAAGAAAGGTATAAAGTTGCCCTTAGGTTATCAAAATAGGAGGAGAAACATATGAACAGGGATGTAATGTACTCTGGTTTTTAAAAGCTGCTTCCTAAAACTCTGTTCTGAGTAGAGCTGGATTCTGTGGCCTGGCCTCCATCTACAGAAGGGGTGTGAAAACATGCTCGCCACCTACAATGGCAGTAAACAGCTGGAATAGGCAGGAATGGTGTCCACAAGCTGTTCTCGCTCTGTTTGCTGCTGCTCCCACTTTTCTGTGTCACACCTGCACAAAAGTGCAAATGCACCTGTGCTTTCAGAGGAAACACCTTTCCTTTCCGTTCCTCTTTCCCTACTGAGGTACACAGCTTAGGAAGGAAAGGGAAAAAAGCCTTTCAAAGTGCGGGAATGGTGAATGGCAGCAACTGCCCTCTGCCATTTTGCAAGCAGAGCAAAATCCTGTCCCTGTATTGGCTGCAGCTCCTCTGCGGTTTTTCATTTGAAGTGGAGGAAGCTGGGTTCTTGTTTTCTCTAGTTCACGGTGGGGGGGAGGGGGAGCCAGGTGAGTCGTGCTCAGGTTGGGCATGATGTCATGTGGGCCTTGCCTTTTACAGAGGGGGGCTTCCTGTTGTCCGTGCAAGGAGAAATCCCTGTGTTGCGGCAGCCTTGTATAAGGTGTCGGTTCATCCGGTGTGTTCGCTCATAATATAGATGGGAGATGGTGTAAAATGATGAGAAAGTGAGCGGTAATCTGGAATGCCTTTTACTTCAAATCCTGCTCCTCCCCACCGCACCCCAACAAAACAAAACTGAAAATCCTTGCGCCCACCTCAGTCTTTCCCCTGAAATATGGGGCCATTAATGCTTTCCACTGTTTAAGGCTAAACAGTTAGCTTTGTCTCTCAAAAACATATATCCCAAAAATCTCGTTGGCTCTAAAATGGTACTGGACTTGAATTTATTTTTTGGTGTAGTGCTGTTTCTGCTAGTCTCATGGAAGGAGGCAAAGATGCTTCGTTCCTTCCTAGTGGTTGGATTATGATAGTACACTGTGTGTTGGTCATTGATGATGCCTCAGAAATGGCAATTGGTACAAAACGCCCACTTGTCTTCAGGGGTCTGCCACATAACCGTATTTCCCCAGTGCCTAAACAGCCACATTGGTTGTCTGTTTGTTTGTGATGTCATTTTAAGGTTCTGGTTGTTACCTCTGAAGCCCTTCAGCAACTGGAATCCCCTATCCTGCATATTTGAAGGACTGTCTGTTATTACAGTTTGTATGTGCTAGTTGTGCTCCCCAAGTTTTCTTGTTCTCAGTATTGTCTTGCTAAAGTTGCTCATTCGTATTTCATTAAAGCATGCGCCTGGAATGAGCTAACAAAGGAGGTGAGAGGTATGTCCTCTCTTTTGGTAAAGAGGTAGCGATTGCCATGACTTTTTAAAGGGATTTCATCTACACTTCTTAGTGGTTGGTGTGGCAGAGCAGTTAAGAGCGTCGAACTAGGATCAGTGAGATCCAGGTGCAAATCTCAACTAATCATGAAGCTTTACTGGGTGACCTTGGGTCAGACACCGTCAACCTAACCTACCTCACCAGGCTGTTGTGAGGATAAAACTGTATGCCTCCTTGAGAAAATGAGGAAAAAATATACTAAATTTATTAAGTCTAATTGCAGCTATAAAACCTGGATCTCTGGTCCATCTGGTTCAAATACATTTGCCCAATTTTTGAGGCCTGGGGTCACCCCCAGGTGGATCTTTTTGCAACCACCAAGTCCAAAAAGGCACTCCAGTTCTGCTCCCAGGCAGGATCTGACCCCACCTCCCTGGGAGATGCTTTCCAAATGTGCTGGTTGGGAGCCTGATTTCACACCTTCCGTCTCTTCCCAGTGTTATAGGGAAAGTTACAACTGAACTCACAGATGCCATCCTAGTCACCCCCCCCCCCATTGGCCCAAATAGGTTTGGTTTCCCCACCTTCTCTGATTGGCAAAGGGGAAATGCATGCTCTTTCCACTCACCCAAGACCTCCTTGTTCAAGGCCTGCTTTGGCACCACAATATGGTCAGACTCTCAACTAGCAGCTTGGAGAATCCGCCTGTAGATCACTCCTTTTCACAAGGTGTCCTGACATCCTCACTAGAGGTGGGCATGAACCAGCAAAATGGATGTTTGTGGTTCAGGATTTTTCACAAACTGAACCACCAACTTCCACAAACTGGTCCATTACATGAACCAGTTTGTGGACAGGAAGTGAGCTCTGAAGGCATTTAAATGCTGTCGGAGCCCACCATCAGCCTGTGGCCTGACCCAAGTGAGCTCTGAAGGCATTTAAATGGCTTCAGAGCCCACCTCTGGGTTGGGCTGTCCCAGCTGAGCTTTGAGAGTGAGCGCAAAAGGGCTGCCTGACTCAACTGAGTTCTGAGAGTGAGCTCTGAAGGCAATTATAGACTTTTAGAGCCCAGTTATAGGCCATACCCACTGATAAGTGAGCTTTGAAGGCCTATAAATAGCTTCAGAGCTCAGTCAAGTCAGGCTGCCTGACTCGACTGAGCTCCAAGAGTGAGTTCCTATAAAGGCCTTTAGAGCTCACTCTCGGAGCTCAGTTGCACCAGCCTGACCTGGAGGTGGGCTCCAAAGGCATTTAAATGCCTTCAGGGCTCACTTGGATCAGATCATAGGCCAGTGATGGGCTTTGAGAGCATTTAAATGCCTTTGGAGCCTGCAAGAACCTCAGAACAGATTTTTTTTTGGGGGGGGTATACATGTTTTTCTGAGCCCCTGATTTGTGACTCATGAACTGGCCTGATTAGTCACAAATTTTGGTTCATGCCCATCCCTTATCATACAGCCCCGAAAAGCTTCAACTAGGTATTCATATAACTGGAAATGGTGTTGCTTCAAGCGTTGAGTTAGAGATTTTATTTTGTTTTATTTGGTGCAAGACATTGTCCTGCTGGTTTTCTTCCAGTCCCCCACCTTCCATGCAGAGAAAGCCCTGGATGTTAAAAGGGCTCTACTGTGTTATTTAGAAAGAACAAGATTGTTTTGCAAACATAAATCACTGTTTATTTGTTACTGGGGCCCTAAGAAAGGAACCCAAGAAATCTAACCTAACCCCAAGAAATCCAAGCCACCCAAATCAGGAAAAGTAAAAGGACACTGCACTTTTAAAAGTCCTCTCACTAAATTAAAATATGGGCAAATTAGCAACTCCCCCACCCCAGGCCCCCACCCGCACCAGAACCCCCTAACTCTAACCCCAAATAAGCTACCCAGTACTCACCCACCCAAATCTGGATAAGTAAAGGGACTCTGAGTCTTAAAAAGTCCTTTTACTAACTAAAATAAAAAGAACCCCAAGACTGTCTTACCTTAGATGTCTTCTCTTCTCCAGGCAGGTCAGGCAAGGCTGGGAGAGAGCAGCAGCAGCTGAGGCCAAGGGCCAGTGCAGCACAATTTCTCTGTCACACCAACACAGCAGCAATGGAATGGAGTCCAGCCAGGCAGACTCCTTAAAAAGGTTCTCTGGCCCTATACAGAGCAGTTTCAAAAAATACCACTTCTCTGTGATTGGCCAGAGAACACTGTTTACTTGGATACCCAAGTAAACAAAAGAACAACAATGTTTCTGATGACTGGGGGATTAGCTACACAACAGCCCTGCATAGCATGCATTTGCAATGCATTTTGCAAATACATGCTTTGGATTGGCTGCTGGGGCTCCTTTCCCCCTCCCTCCCTGAACCCAGGGAGGCTATGGGAGAGGCAGGAAAAGGCTTCCAAAGGTGGGAAATGAGGCAAGCAGCTCCCCTGAGACTGCAGAAGCTCCTTTCCCGCCTTTTCCATGGAGTTCCATATACTTGCGAATATCGATTCGGAAGTATACGGTGCCGTATACTTCCGAATCAGGGATGATTTGGAGGTTTCTTTTATTCGGCCGAACCGAATGCGCACCCCTACTGCAGATGAGAAGAGAGGCCAAGGTTGGCAAAGTGGTACCGTTCCAGTGAAGGACTCACCCTAGCTTGCTAAGGTCCCAGTGTGGGGCTGCATAGAAGATGAACAGAGTTGAGCTTTTCTGTAACTGTTAGTCAGCGTCTTCTGTGCAGATACACATTCCCTCTTATCCTGCTGTGAGTCTCATTGTGTAAGTTTTTTCCTGAGCCCGCGGTTTGCAGCAGCATCGCAAGAACTGAGGAAATGGGGGCACTTGCCCCTGGGAAACATAACGCTTTGGCAGGAAAACCCATGCATGTGCCAGTTGGGACTTAAAACCAGAAAATGAAATGTCTGCCGCTGGCCTGTTCATGCACGGTCCCGATGTGTGTTTGCACAGAAGATGTTGTTCAACCAGTAGTTACAGATCAGTGAGCCAGTTTGGTGTTGTGGTTAAGTGCCTGGACTCTTATCTGGGAAAACTAGGTTTGATTCCCCACTCCTCCACATTCACCTGCTGATGTGACCTTGAGTCATTCACAAGTTCTCACAGAGCTGTTCTGCTCAAGAGCAGTTCTTGGAGACCTCTGTCAGCTCCACCTACTTCGCAGGGTGTCTGTTGTGGGGAGGGGAAAGGAAAGAAGTTTGTAAGTCGCTCTGACACTCCTTTGGATAGCAAAGGGCAAGGTATAAATCCAATCTCCTCTTCTTCAACCCAGTTTTTCTAAGGCAAAAGGACTAGAACCTTGAATTTTTCTTTTTTTTTTTTTGTAGAAAGACATTCTGAGGTGCTGAATTTCACCCCAAGGTACCAAATGCTGGGATTGTGCAGATGTAACGTGTCTACTGACTGCAGCAGCATTTGGCTGTTGTCGTACAGTTAGACTAGGGAGAATTAGATCTTGAATCCTAGTTTAGCCAAGTTTCTTTGCTGCAGTTGGTATGTGTAAAATGGGATCGTGAAACAGTCCTATAGCTGAGGTTGTTGGAGAGAACACTGGTGTGGGGGAAGGAATTAACAGCTGCCTTTTCTCTAATGCTGCAACACACTGAATGATTGACTTATTGTCTATTTACTCAGTTTATTGAGTTTGGAACTACCCAGCCAGTGTGTAATTAGCTGTGGGCGAAAGAAATGGTATCTGTGTGTGTGCTCATCTGAGGGGAGTCTTCTGAATCTCATCCTTTCTTGTGTACTGTCTAAACTCCCAGCTCATTGCAAGCTTTAATTTTTTTTAAAAAAGAATGCAAGCATAAAATACTTGCTTTGGCAAGTTTTGAACATTTTTAGATATTTTTACTCTTTCTGTGTCCTGAAGGTGGTGTGTGGCTGTTGAACAAGCTGCTCATGTGTGCTTTCTTTGTGCTATTTATTATGACTGGCATATCAGATTTTCATGACTTGTCATAGCATTAAAACATGTACCTAGGTATGTCTGACTGCATTCCCTTGTTATGTTTGCCTCTCCCTTTTTGTCCTCCCCTCCCTCTTTGTCTCTCTGTAGTGTTGAAATATAGGTTGCTAGCTCCTTGGATTACTTGGTTTATTTTGCTTACATTGCACTCTAAGTGCTGTGTGTATCAGTGGGGCTGCATAAATAGTGAGCGGGTCAAAAAACCTTTTCACGGCTTATTATATTGGGATTCACTCTTTTGATAATGCTCATAGCATGATTTGAGGTCCGACCTCTTCCCTGCAGCTCCTGCTCTCTCCCAAATGCTTTAAACACACCAAAATAATTTTAAAATATATACCGTATTGTATGAACATATGAAGCTGCCTTCTACTGAATCAGACCCTTGGTCCATCAAAGTCAGTATTGTCTTCTCAGACTGGCAGTGGCTCTCCAGGATCTCAAGCTGAGGTTTTTCACACCTATTTGCCTGGACCCTTTTTTGGAGATGCCAGGGATTGAACCTGGGACCTTCTGCTTCCCAAGCAGATGCTCTACCACTGAGCCACCGTCCCTCCGCTGTGCATACACAACCTCCAGGGAAACTGCGATTTTGCATTTGAGAATGCAGGATACTTGAGGTAGGATGTCAATTCACACAATTGTTGGAAATTGCCAACTTGGTATCATGGTTAGACTAGGATCTGGGAGAACAAGGTTCACATCCACACTCTGACATGGGCATTTAACAGGTGACCTTGGGCCAGACATTCTTTCAGCCTAACCTACATCGCCGGGTGGATAAACTTTAGGGTGGGTTGACAGTGTTGTAACCATCTTTGAGTCCCCATTGGAGAGGAAAGCAGGATGTACATTTTAAAGACCTCAGAAAGTGTTTTAATGAAAAGGATGAAAACAAAGTAGAACAAAGCAGCTTAGTCAGTAGTTAATATATCATGAAAGAGGGACGGATGGTGGCTCAGTGGTAGAGCATTTGCTTGGTAAGCAGAAGATCCCAGGTTCAATCCCCAGCATCTCCAACTAAAAAGGGTCCAGGCAAGTAGGCGTGGAAAACCTCAGCTTGAGACCCTGGAGAGCCGCTGCCAGTCAGAGTAGACAATACTGACTTTGACGGACCAAGGGTCTGATTCATTATAAGGCAGCTTCATATGTTCACAGATATAAATTTTGGGGAGGGACGGTGGCTCAATGGTAGAGCATCTGCTTGGTAAGCAGAAGGTCCCAGGTTCAATCCCCAGCATCTCCAAAAAAGGGTCCAGGCATATAGGTGTGAAAAACCTCAGCTTGGGACCCTGGAGAGCCGCTGCCAGTCTGAGAAGACAGTACTGACTTTGATGGACAGAGGGTCTGATTCAGTAGAAGGCGGCTTCATATGTTCATATGAAGCATCACTCATGCTCAGTCCAACCTATTTCACAGAATTTAAGGGAGGATAAATTGAAAAGGAAAGAACCATATATGCCAATGCAAAGCTAGATGCAGTAGAAAAGATAGTAAGCAAAGCAGGTGATTTTGCATAATTGCTGAGAAACAGGAATTTGGGCTGGGTCTCAATTGGGAGAGGTAGGGAAGCATGACAAAAACCACCTGTTCCAAAAGGAAACCTCCCTTGCACCCCTGTAATGATGTCTGAACAGGAGCAGAGGCTCGGAGTAGTAACAGGCAATGTGGTATGATAACAGAATTCAGTACTTGCATTCAGCTGCTGGAGAGTGTATGTATAACTCTGAGGAAAGGCACTAAATATTTTTTTCTCTTTGCTTTGATGTGTAGGTGTTGGGGAATAATAGTGGAACTTGGGGCTGCATTATAGTCAGCCTTGATAGATGAGTTTGGATGAGTCTTCTGCAGGAATCCCCAATGTGATGTCTGGTTCCCGCCAAGTATTTTTAGAAAGTGGGTGGGGCCAGATGGCGCTACTGTCCATGCAGCTTTTGATTAGCCATTGGAGATCTGATTGGCTGTGCAGATTTTTTAAAAAAGAAATGCTTTGGCAGCAGTTGTCATTACAGCACAAGTATTTTATTGTTAAACGGTTTGTTGAAGAGTTACTATTAGAGCTATGCATGACCTCACTACTTGACACTTTGTAGTTGGCTGTGCCTGTCGTGGCAGCCATTTTGTGGTTCACTTTGTGTAAAAATTCTGAAAGATACTCACAGGGCAAAAGAGGTTGGGGACCCCAGTCTTGTATCTTAAGTTCCAGCTGTGCATAGAATATTTTGTCTTAGCTTCCTGTACATCTGTACATATCTTTTTTTCACTGTACAAGTCTAATTACATGGCAGCGATACTGTTATCTAAATATATGTGCAAAAGCCTGGTTTTATAGAAAACAGTTTGTGCAGTAGGTGAGCCATTGCATGAACGCTTGGAGTGTGCAAGATGACTGTCGCCATTCTAAAAATGGTATACCGTTAAGAATGTTTTATGCCAGGATTCAGTAAAAAGGGTTGATACCTTAGGTCACTCAGAACTCTTAACTCAGGTGTTGGGGCCACTGGAAAACAAAGAGTTGGTTTGGACACTCTAAAAATTCTCTTTGTCACATGTATGTTGTGCGGTTTGAATGTTACATTGCTGCACAACTAGTTACAACCATTCATGGTAACCCACAAACCACTTAAGGAGGTCCTAGCCCACTGAAGTCTGTGGACTGAACCAACTTAAAAGATTGATGGACTGCAGCCAGAGACCATTAGATTGATAAATAGGAAGTGGTTCAGGCTGCAATGAATAATTGAATTTGTATGCAAGAGCTGTGTTGAACTCTGTTCAGCGATTCTTGAATTCTTCACAATGAACGCCCATCTTTTGCCTAGCTAAGCTGTGTGTATGTTTTGGGCTTTTCTCACACAGTGGAAGTCTGGAAAGCATCACTAAATGCAGACTTCATCATTCTGTATCTGTTTTTCTTTGTGGATAAGCAGAGATCCAGGTTTTATAGCTGCAATTAGACTTAATAAATTGAGTATATTTTTTCCTCATTTTCTCAAGGAGGCATACAGTTTTATCCTCACAACAGCCTGGTGAGGTAGGTTAGGTTGACAGTGTCTGACCCAAGGTCACCCAGTAAAGCTTCATGGTTAGTTGAGATTTGCACCTGGATCTCACTGATCCTAGTTCGACGCTCTTAACTGCTCTGCCACACTGGCAGTCTTGGAGATCAACATCTGGTGGACCTTTAAAAGCTAAAGGGGACCTCCACAACATTGCAGTGGTCAGATGCAGAATTAGGGCCTTGTCAAAATCCCACATACATACCCAAAATAAATTGTGGAATTATCAGTAAAACATACCTGACATAGTGACTTGTTTGTATAGAATTCTCCTGAAGCAAGTTGACATCTGGATGTCTCATCTGGGAGCTACCAGGCTACAAAAGGGAGAATTTGCATGCAGATTATAAAAGTCTATTCTGTAGCACATGGAATTTCCTGATGAATGGTGCAAGAAGATCTTGTTGCCCAGCTATGTAGGATAGTTTTCGTCTTGAGCTTAGCCACGGCACCTTCATGGCTAAACTCAGTGTTTTGCATGCCTGTGTGATTCAAAGGGTCTGTTATACAGAAGTGGTAGCCTTCTAATCAAACTGCCACAATGTTGACTTGGTCTGGAGTGGATGTCTGCATCTTATACATGTAGCGGAGCATCTCCTAGTAAATGCTTTGGTGATTGAAGGGAAACCACTTGAGTTTAAGGACATTTGTTGACATGTGCCAAAGAACTGTGACTTTGCTCAAGCTCCCTGATGGATGTCCACCATGTGTTTACAAGCATAAATCTTCGAATGTCTCAGGTATGCATGAGTGGTAACTGATCTGCTCTGTAAAAGTGTGATTCAATCCCAACTATTCAAGCGAGAGGTATCTTATAGTAGCCTTCCCCCCCCCCCCCCCATGCCCTTTTACTGTGGCTTTTTGCAGTTGTGTTTGTCATATTTTAACTACGCTTACAATACCATGCAAGTGTGAACTGCCTAGCACAAACAATTGTTTGGACTTATCTGGCATGGGGGGGAGATGCGCACTGGAAATAGAACATAACCTAGGCTGTGTGGGAAGGTCACAGTGAAGCTTTTCAGGTATAGGTGTGATATTTACTATTATCTGTTAGCGTCGGTTCATATGAGGGTGCTCACCTTGCCTTTTTGATTCATGGAAGATTTTTTTTTTTAACCTTTTGTGTTCAAATCAGCTCAATCCGGTATGCTTCAGGCACAGAGGGTGCAGTTTTTCTCATGTGGCTGGGAGCACAATTTGTGCTTGTGGTGTACTGCTCAGTCAGTTAATAGTATTGTTTTGTCACACGTGGAAAGCTTTCACAGATACATATCTTTTTAAAAGCTTCGTATACTTTGCTTGAAAGAGTGAGGAGGGGCTGCTTTTCTGCATGCTCTTAGAAATATCCAAACATGAAAGAATGCCAGTAGTCCAAAGAAGTGTAACAGTCAGCGAGTACCACGTGACCTGCTATCTCGGTAGCCAAACCAAACAGCTGTTGAAAAGGACATTTCTGCCCTTTCTAAAGGCAGCAAAGATGCTACAACTCCATGTCACAGGGAATAGACTGGGGGCTATCACAATTAAAGTCCTGCTGTTGGCTCCTTGTAGTGATGGAATACGAAGCAGGGTCTGATTTGAAGAATGCATCTGGCAAGAGGATTGCTATAGGAAAAGCAAATGTCTTAGGATCTGTGAGTCTGAGGTTGCAAAGAGATAAAAGGGGATTAGTCTTACATAGGCTTCAAGGGAAGCACCCCCCCTCCCCCCGAAGTATATGTTACTAAGTGTAGCTGATCCTTTAGGTTACAGAAAGATGTAATGGCACGGTACAATTCCCTCTTTCCCAAGGAAGAACAGAACTTGCCAAGTATCCCTAGCAACTGCACTTTCTTGTTAATCAGAGAGATGAGGAAATTGCAGCCCCATCAATCACAGACACAAACAAGCTCTTCTTTCTCTGAGGAGGTAGGCATCTTGGAATGGGTGATTCCCACCAATTGCTCAGGGAGGCAGGACTAAGCGCTTCAACTTCCTGTTTCCTGCCCTGGCTCACTTTGCTTCCTGCCTTGCTAGGGAGTGCAGTTTTGGAGCAAAACTTTTTGCTCTTTTTTTACTTGCTTTTCTCCTAGAGTGGTTTCATACCCGAGGGAGAATTTCCTACCTCTTCAGCCTGGCCCTCTTTCTCTTCAAACCTTCTTTCATTGCCTCCTCTTGGCTCTGCTGTTTCTTTTACCTTTGCTCTCTCCTCCTTCCTTGGAGGAATGTGGAAGAGAATGGCCCAGCAGCGAGGCTCTGAAGGGATGTAAAGGTGATGCATTTACCTCTGAAAATGAGAGAGCTCCCCCACCGAGTCTAGCCCAGAGAGGCTCAGGAAGATGGCTGGAGCCCAAAACAAAAGTGCTTTTTTTAAAAAGGCGCCATAAAAAGGCATAAAAATGACTTCTTGGCTGCCAATTCGGCCCCTGGAGGCTATGATGGCACGCTAGGATCCATTGTTGAATATCCCTGGCTCGCTCAGCTGCCAGTTCAGCTTCTGGGGGCTATGATGCCATGTCAGGCTATCCCATTGGAGGCCCCTTTCAGTCCTCTAGACTTCCAGTTCAGGCTCTAGAGGGCTATGATAGCATTCCAGGTTTCTCCATTGGACCCTCCGCTGAACCAGAGAGACTCCTTAACCACCAAAATGGATTTTCGAAGGTTGAGGTGCTGTCTCCTCCGCCCCCTTCTGAGGTTATGGGTGGGTGAAATCCTTGCTCCACTTAGATCTTTGAAACTAAAATGGAAGGTCAGTCTCATCTGCCCACAAGCAAGGTTTTATGTGTAGGGAGGGGCATGCTTCATCTTATTGGGACCCTTGTTTTCTGTGTCCCACCAAGGCTCCCAGCAAAGCCTCTTATGACAGACCCCTGTTTCTTGTGGAGCAGTTTGGTGTAGTGGTGAAGTGTGCGGACTCTTATCGGGAGAACCAGGTTTGATTCCCCACTCCTCCACTTGCACCTGCTGAGATGGCCTTGGGTCAGCCATAGCTCTGGCAGGGGTTGTCCTTGAAAGGGCAGCTGCTGTGAGAGCCCTCTCCAGCCCCACCCACCTCACAGGGTGTCTGTTGTGGGGGAGGAAGGGAAAGGAGATTGTAGGCTGCTCTGAGGCTCTGTCCTTGAAAGGGCAGCTGCTGTGAGAGCTCTCTCAGCCCCACCCACCTCCCAGGGTGTCTGTTGTGGGGGAGGAAGGGAAAGGAGATTGTAGGCCGCTCTGAGACTCTGTCCTTGAAAGGGCAGCTGCTGGGAGAGCCCTCTCAGCCCCACCCACCTCACAGGGTGTCTGTTGTGGGGGAGGAAGGGAAAGGAGATTGTCGGCCGCTCTGAGGCTCTGTCCTTGAAAGGGCAGCTGCTGTGAGAGCCCTCGCCAGCCCCACCCACCTCCCAGGGTGTCTGTTGTGGGGGAGGAAGGGAAAGGAGATTGTGAGCCGCTCTGAGACTCTGTCCTTGAAAGGGCAACTGCTGTGAGAGCTCTCTCAGCCCCACCCACCTCCCAGGGTGTCTGTTGTGGGGGAGGAAGGTAAAGGAGATTGTGAGCCGCTCTGAGACTCTTCGGAGTGGAGGGCGGGATATAAATCCAATATCTTCTTCTTCTTCTTCTTCTAAAATGCTGTTCCCCACTCTGACTGATCAGCCCCCGGCAGTGTATGGTAATAAAAGAGTTTTAACTTTCTGTGTGTCCCACCCTGTGATAGAGAAGTTATTTGGCTTTTGCCCAGGGCAGAGATTTTTTTGTAGCTAAGCAGAAATCCTTTTGTCATTTCGTATGTAAATGGCACTCGACTCGAAGAAAAGCTCGAACGGGAATAAGGATTTTATTGAACAGGTATGGTTGGGTTAGGAAAAGGCAGGGGTCAAGAAACTGAGGTAAATTTTGTTTGTTATATAATAATATTTTGAACAGGCAGCAGAATTATAGTTGAAGCTTATTTTCTTAGAGACTCAGTTCTTAACTGTGAGAGGTCTTGGAGGTTTCTTTCGGTGACAATATGTCTTAATAAAGTTTCATATATCTTTGTTTCCTGGAAGTTAGTACTTTTCTTCCTGTTTTTAAATGCCTCCTTTTAGGATTACATCTTCCATTTTGACTCTTGAGGAGTCTAAGATTATTTTCCTTTTCTCACAAACCAGGAGTCCCATTTGAGTTGAGCCCGCGGAATGAGTAAGAAATATCCTCTTCCTTCTAGGAGCAACAATCCTTTTCTGTTTGGCCAGACTGGCAGCTATAACCTGCTGTCCATCCAGTCTTTTCTGTCAAATGTAACCCAGTTCTGGAGAGTGAATAAATGGAGTTCAGCTAGGACTGACACTTAGGCTTTAAGTTCTAATTTTTGAACTTTTCCTCAGATGTGGTGGTATGTAGTAAGGGCAAGGAGTTACATCCCTTCACTTCCCAAGTGAACTTGTCTGTTTCCCTCAGAAGGACACACACACACACTCTTCTCCTGACTGGCTGCTGCCAGGCTAAAGTCCAAACCACGACTGACTGACTTTTTTCCTCAGCATTCAGCTGCTCTTAAAGTTCTCCTCAGCTAGCACTGACCAGAGAAAAGGGGGCGCAGCAGGCAGCAGCCTGTCAATCAGACCCCCTAATCTCCCAGATCTCTGCTTTTGATGCATTAAGCATTCTGGTTTGGGGATCAGTTTGTTACACCTCTTCCTTCACTGCCACCCCTGCCAGGGTCGTGGGCAGCCTCTCATCACAGTCAAACCGAAGAGGGAGGTGGGAGAGTTTTCCTCAGAGGAGGCGCTCATAGTTGCTGACCAGCCCATGTGCCTGTTCAGTGCTGACAATTACTCAAAGCCATCCTGGCTCTAGACCTCACAGATCGTCCTTTAGACCTTCCTCCCCCACAATCAGGGCACCCTGTGAGGTGGATGGGCTGGAGAGGGCTCTCACAGCAGCTGCCCTTTCAAGGACAACCTCTGCCAGAGCTATGGCTGAGGCCCAAGCCATGCTAGCAGGTGCAAGTGGAGGAGTGGGGATCAAACCTCGTTGTTCTTCCCAGATAAAGAGTCGCGCACACTTAAGCCCACTACAGCCAAACTTGCGCGTCCACCTGTATGGAGGGGAAGCATCCACTAGGAAGGGTGACCAGCCTTGAGAACATGGTTGCTGGCGTCGTATCCATAAAGGATGGATTGGACAGAAAAGCAGATAATGCACTGTGGGAGTCCCTTAAAGTCATTGCAGCAACCATCAAGGCAGCAGCTAACTCTTGTTTCATTTCCAGAGCAGCCGTCGCATAGACCCTGAAGCTGCTCCAGCTTACTCCCAGCAACAACCAAAGGTCAATAGAGGGGCACCAACCATGTTCTCAAGGTGGTCACCTTCCTAGTGGATGCTTCCCTCCATACAGGTGGAGAGCAAGTTTGGTGTAGTGGTTAAGTGTGCGGACTCTTATCTGGGAGAACCGGGTTTGATTCCCCACTCCTCCACTTGCACCTGCTAGCATGGCCTTGGGTCAGCCATAGCTCTGGCAGAGGTTGTCCTTGAAAGGGCAGCTGCTGTGAGAGCCCTCTCCAGCCCCATCCACCTCACAGGGTGCCTGTTGTGGGGGAGGAAGGTAAAGGAGATTGTGAGCCGCTCTGAGACTCTTCGGAGTGGAGGGCGGGATATAAATCCAATATCTTCTTCTTCTTCTACAGTGACCTTTGCATCCTACTTCATGGCAGCTGCTCTATGGCTAGGTTGCTGTATGACTTTGTGCATGGCAAGAAGATCCCCATTCAAAGACCCCATTCAAAGTCCAGGGTGGAAGGATGTTCAGGGACTCTCTGAACAAGATCCTGGTGGAAACAAGAGACAATAAGAGGGCCATGCCCAAGAATCTATACAAAGACAATAGAAAATCCTTTCATTTCATTAACATCCCCAAATAAGGGAAGATGATGTCTAGATTGGCAACCAGTGACACCATTAGACAGTGCATCTCCCATGCCTACAAGGCAAGCAACACTGCAGTTCCAGGAGGGATCATGGTCCACTCAGTGAGATGTACAGCCACTACCATTGTCTGCGATTATCAAAACTCAGTGGGGGGGGGGGGGGACATGCAAGTTAGCAACATGGTCTTAGGTCTCGACCTTCGCCAGACACTACAAACTTAATTCCTTCTCAGCTGATGCTGCCTTCAGCATAGAGTACCGCAGGATATGTGGGAGATTGTCCATTTCTGGGACACTGTTATTGGAAGTCCCATTTTAAGATGCTCTCCTCCTCAGAGTGAGAACAGAGCCTATGATACTCATTTTTAAGGGTTCCTTTAGCTCTGATGTTAGGAGGGCATCTTGTCCTTCCAGTCTCCCCTGTAAGAACAACTACTAAAGCAGAATCCTAAGTCTGACCAATCCTATGAGATCAAGCTTCAGGGGAAGATATCTGCTGGTTCTGATTCTTCTTTAACCCACTCATATCTCTTCCCTGGTTATCTGTCATCTGTTATGCTTCTAACAATGACTTACCTGTTCTGGTTGTTGTTTTATCTCCGTTCTGTCCCTTCCTGTTCCTAGGATCATTAGCTTGTGAAGTAACTAAAGTAAGCCAGGGTGATTCCCACTTGGGAGACAGGAAGTTGAAGAGTTGCTTAGTCCTGCTTCCCTGAGCAGTTGGTGAGACTCACCCATTCCAAGATGCCCTCCTAACCTCAGAGCAGAAGAAACCCTGATGATGAGTATCCAGGGCCATATTTCCAGCATCTTTTCTGACTTGTCTGGATTCAGCATCAACTGGTTTGCTGTCATCCTTTGGACCATAGTCTCCAGACACTATTGTATGAAGTTGCACAATACCCAAACATTGAATACCCAGAACTTGTGTTCTCCCCCACTCCTATACCCACCAAACTGCAGTAAGGATGAAAGTTAATTGCTCATGATTGCAGTGAAGTCCTAGTCCCCTGTGAACAATCTGGCTTATTTGTTCCAGTCAGACCAAAGCAGTCTTGTTTCCCAAACCTTGTTATTTTGCAAACTTCTGTTTTTGGATTTGGTGCTTGGGTGGGGGGGTTTTGTTTATTTTTGAATGGGACAAGCGGGAACATTGGGTTGCTTCGCACATGGAGCATTATGCAGTGGCTCCATCCTTGCTTATTGCCTCAGCTTTTCAGGATGAACCACTGAATGGGAGGAAGGGGTGAGATCAGCTGGGATGTGCACTCGGTTCTTGTAGCCTTAGCAAGTTCCTTATTTGGCCGAGGACCTGCCTACCTTAGGGACCGTCTTTCCCCATACGAACCCCAAAGAGCGCTGAGGTCAGCTGGGAAGAACTTGCTGACTATCCCCGGGCCGAGAGAGGTAAAGCTTCAGAGCACCCAGGATCGGGCTTTCTCTGTTATGGCTCCACGCCTATGGAACCAACTTCCAGAGGATCTGCGGGCCCTGCAGGAATTTGAACAGTTCCGCAGGGCCTGCAAGACCACCCTGTTCCGATTGGCCTTCACCGATTAACAGAAACTGCTTGGGAAATCTATACGATAGCACTAGTATATTAATTTTAAAGATTTTATTGATTTTAGAGTTTTAGTGGAATTTTAATTGATGTGTTAATTAGTTATGTTTTAAATACTTTGTAGACTAATGCATTGATTATGTTGTTAGCCGCCCTGAGCCTGCTTTGGCGGGGAGGGCAGGATACAAATAAAATTGACTTGACTTATTTGCGGATGTGAAGCTTCTGGTTAGTTGTCAGCATAACAGTTCTATGAGGCATGTTCATTGAGCACCGTCCCAAGGCTGTGGTCCAGTAGAACTTCTAAACATATACTCTGAGAAGTAAATGGATTGTTATTGCTAAAAATAGAAAACTTCTAAAGGAGATTTTGAACATGAACATTATACTGAATCAGACCCTCGGTCCATCAAAGTCAGTATTGTCTACTCAGACTGGCAGCGGCTCTCCAGGGTCTCAAGCTGAGGTTTTTCACACCTATTTGCCTGGACCCTTTTTAGTTGGAGATTCCGGGGATTGAACCTGGGACCTTCTGCTTCCCAAGCAGATGTTCTACCACTTAGCCACCGTCCCTCCCCTAATATGAACATATGAAGCTGCCTTCTACTGAATCAGACATCCATCAAAGTCAGTATTGTCTACTCAGACTGGCAGCGGCTCTCCAGAGTCTCAAGCTAAGGTTTTTCACACCTATTTGCCTGGACCCTTTTAGTTGGAGATGCCGGGGATTGAACCTGGGACCTTCTGCTTCCCAAGCAGATGCTCTACCACTGAGCCACCGTCCCTCCCCAGTTTTCTACTTATTCTCTCTTCCCCTCCCCCCCCATTTATTCTTCCTTCACATTTGCTCCCATGCAGCTGTTATTTCACAGTACCCGCCTATTTTTCTGTTAGTCATGTTTTCCTCTTCTAGAATGTAGTAGAGTTCCCCCCTTATGTATACATTGTACATCACAGAGAATGATCCAGTTCTTTCACTTGTGGGCTGGTCTCAGTGCTTAAGTTTCCCCCCACTTCCAGCTGCAGAGTGGGTGTGACATCAAGTATGAAAAACATAACCCCTTAGCGCAAGGCGTGCGCCAGAATGCTGTGGCAGAAGGGTGTGTGTGTGTGTGAGTACAATGCCAAAATTAGAATGATTACACAGAATCGTCACAGCTTACCAGGAAGTGAGGAGAAGCAAACGAAGGAGAGGCTTTTCTCTTTTACTGTGGTCTCTTGTCCTGGCCTCTCCAAAGGTTGCATGACGTTGCAAATTGCTGGCTAAATTAGTTTGTAGATGGGGACAGGAAGCAAGCCTGGTCCTAGCTGATAGGGATACGTGTAAACTGAAAAGCAGAAGCTGTTCTCAGTTTTATCACCCTGCTTGCAAAATCTGCCTTTTTACCATTAAATTGCTGTATAGAAGTCTGTAGACTGCCCCAGTTCCACCCTTGCCCCTGGCCCCAAGTTTGCTTACAATGAATAAGTTTTGGTTTAATGTTGATTTAGCAGAGCTAAGATGGAAAAGGGCTTTTAAATTTCAGTGTATGAATCTCTAATTTAGACTGTTTGAGATGAGCGAAAGAATGAAGCTGTTACAAACAGAAGAGATCTGTTATCTGGCTGCTGAGGGTTATTCCACCCACTTCGATAGCACCTGTACTTCAGGTTTCATTTCCATACCTGGCTTTTGCCTTCCCCATGGTGCCCTTGTAGTCTAAGCCCGCCTATGCGTCCTCTGCAGTGTTGGTTCATGTTCTCACCTTGAGTGGCCCTGGCAGCACCACAGTGCGAATGCTGGGGGGGGGGGGTCATAGTGCCGCATGAATAGCTGCTTGAACTGCCATCACTTATGTATATAATCTCTGATATGAGTATCAAAGGTTGTATCAATGAGTATCAAAGGTTGACGCATACCTGGGATTTTTAAAAATTGTGAGTAACACTAAAGCACAGGGTTGTATCCAACCAGCTTTTCTGCTGGTGAGAAAAGAAAGAGTTGTCCCCTCTTATATGCCGGGGACCTGCATGGAAAAAAGGCCTGTGAGACAGGCTGCTATCAGGTGGGGGAATGGGGTGTGATTGAGTGGAAAAGCTGGTTGGATACAACCCAAAGCATTTTCAGCAGTGCAATTGTGTGTCTGTCTGTAATACATTTTACTCTGAGGAATCGAGCATCAACACCTGGCTTTTCGTTGTGCTCCATGTTCTGTATTTATACATATTCCTGTTTGTTGCGTGATTTTTAAAAACCCCAATTTTCACTACTTTTAATAAAAACTTCCAGTTCTTCTCTTAAGTCAGTATTAGATGTCACCAAGTTATGTTATGAGACCTTTGTAAGGACCCTTACCCTGGGGTGGAGGTGAATACAGATCCGATGTAACCCAGTCAGAGCAAAGGCTTCTTACTAGTTTTGCAACGCTCCTGTTTGTTATGGAAACACTGTTAGGTCACTGGGATACGGTGAATGCGAGGCCCTGCGTACTTGAAAGGGGAAGCCATGTTCTCTGCCTGAATTGGTCGCATTGTTGTCTCTCTCTTCTCCCCCATCTCTCCCCTCTCCTCCCTGCTTCTTCAGTCTGTTCCTTGAGGGATTTAAAAAAAAAAAATCCTACATGCTTTTCACATGGTCATTTACCACCAGGATGAAAGTGTTCACCAGGGAAACTGTAGAGTATATCTGTTCTTAAACTGCTGTGCTTTGTGAGACTGGAATTTTAAAGTAAATACAAACTCTCCTTCCCATCCGCCCCCCCCCCCCTCACTTTAGTACAGCACACATTCTCTATGAGGTTGGGCTGGCTGTGTTTTTTGTTTTGTAATGACACATTTCGTAGGAAGGGAGTGGATGGTTTGTGTTAGAGCAGCAGAGCAAAGGGGCCAAGACACATTGTGTACCCAAACACACATCGTGCCCAAGGAGTCTAAATGTAGTAAAAATCTGTTCTGTGAAAGACATGCAAATTGGAAATGTTAAAACATTTTTGTTAGGTCATAAATAGTGTATAAAGTATGTAGTGCAAGCTTTTGGGTCATACCAATTTTTCCCCCACGGGCTATAGCATTGCCTTGTTAGGCCTAGTGTGAATACAACATTGTGGATTCTACCACCCCACCCAGTCTGAATTCAAAATGCTTTGCTAGCTTTGAGCTTTTTTGGCATAAAATGCCTAGTCATTTTTCCCTCAATTTATTTAAGTCCCAGTTGTTCAAATGTCCAGTGTTTGGAACTGCTTCCACATTACGTTACGCTTTTTACAACATTGCCCATGTGAGAGCTAAGATAGGTACTGATGATGTTTTATACAGTGAGCCTGGTCCTGTCAAGTTTCTCAGACTGAAATAAGTCTGAAACCACAGGTAGCAGAGTTGAAAAAGGGCAAGAGTCCAGTTGCAACTTAAAGATTAACAAAATTGGTGGCAGAGTGTGAGCTTTTGTGAATTACTGTTCACTTCTTCAGAGTATTGAGGGAGGAAAAAGCAGAAAAGGTCAACGCCTTGTGGTTTGCTGGGCGCTAAGGGAACAAAGCATGCATAAGGGCCTTGTGGACATACACAATTAGGTGCTACGCTCAAACACGCAAGACCTCTTACTTCGGCCTTCCTGCTTCTTTTGAAAGATCTGTATACATGATGTGGTTTCACATTTTTTTTTAAAAAAAAATTTGTGTAAACTAAGGGTTGTATGGTATTAAAATTACTTAAGAGTATACCTTAAGAGGTGGCTTTCTATAAATCCTTTTTGTGTATGATCTAGACAATTTAGTTTCTCTCTGTTCAGAACATTGAAAAAAATAGAAATGAGGTGCAAGGTGGGGTAAAATCCCATAATTTGTCTTCAGAAAAGAAGTGCTGCTTTTGCAGCCCAGTTAGGGGAATAAATGTTGTATCACCAGTAGAGTGATCTCTGTCACTGTGTGCAGCCTTAGCATTGCACATGGTGTTAAAATGTTAACTGGTAACACAGATGTGTTCTTGTGTACAGGAAACAAAGAGAAACAAAGTAGAACACGCTGACCTAAATATACTAGTATGGCGTTTCCCAATAGCAGGGTCACAACCTGGCACCAGGCCACGGAGCTCTCAACGCCGGGCCATGGGGCCTCCCTTCCCCACCGCAAGCGGATCAGTTTCATGCTGCGTAAAGCCCCCCCCCCCCCAACAGCCCGATCACTGGAAAATCGGTGCAGAGCTCACGCCACACTGGGCCAAGCCAGCGGCTGCTCAAACAGACCGTAGCTGAAAAGGGCGCCTGGCTCCTCCCTCACTGGCACTTCCTTCTCATCCCGGAAGTGCCGGCAAGAGAGGAGCCACTTGCCCTTTTCAGCCGCGGTCTGTTTGAGCAGCTGCTGGCTTGGCCCAGTGCAGAGTGAGCTCTGCGCTGATTTCCCAGCGATCGGGCCATTGGGGGGGGTGGTTTACGCAGCATGAAATCAATCTGCCTGAGGTGGGGAAGGAAAGAAGAAGATGATATTGGATTTATATCCCGCCCTACACTCCGAAGAGTCTCAGAGCGGCTCACAATCTCCTTTACCTTCCTCCCCCACAACAGACACCCTGTGAGGTGGATGGGGCTGGAGAGGGCTCTCACAGCAGCTGCCCTTTCAAGGACAACCTCTGCCAGGGCTCTGGCTGACCCAAGACCATTCCAGCAGGTGCAAGTGGAGGAGTGGGGAATCAAACCCGGTTCTCCCAGAGAAGAGTCCGCATACTTAACCACTACACCACTACACCAAACTGGCTCTCCACTGGAGGGAGAAGGAGGGCACAGAGGGGTGCGACACCATGTGCAGAGGGGTGCGACACCTTTCTTTTCTCTTTCTTCCTTTAATCCCTCCTTTCTTTCACTCCTTCCCTCCCTTTTCCTTCCTTCTTATTTCCTCTTTCTTTTCTTTCTTTCTTTCTTTCTTTCTTTCTTTCTTTCTTTCTTTCTTTCTTTCTTTCTTTCTTTCTTTCTTTCTTCTGTCTTTCTTTCTTTCTGTCTTTCTGTCTGTCTGTCTGTCTTTCTTTCTTTCTTTCTTTCTTTCTTTCTTTCTTTCTTTCTTTCTTTCTTTCTGTCTTTCTTTCTCTCTCTCTTTCTCTCTCTCTCTCTCCCCCCCACCCCCCTCCCTCCCTCCCTCCTTCTCTCTCTTTCTGTCAGTCTTTCCCCCTGTCTCCCTCCTTCCTTTCTTTCCATTGCTAATCTGAGTAGACCTGGGGGTGGGGGAGGGAGAAGCTTAAAACGCCCTGGCATTTCATGTTTTCCCAGGCTGAGAGCATTTTATATTTTTAGTTTTCTGCTGTGTGGTCCTTGTGCTTTTTCTTAATATTTTATTTTTAAAATTGCATTGCAAAATCCCACTATTCTCCTACCTTTCCTAAACAAAATATTGCAAGACTTTTAGGCTTGTTTGTACATCATTTCCTGTCTCTCGGCTCCACCCCCAAATTTTAGTGGGCCACGAAGAAGTGTAAAAATAACCAGGCCACCTTGGGGGGGGGGGGTTTGGAAAACCCTGTACTAGTACATCTAGCTGTCATATAAATGCTGCTAGATGGGTCGCCGGTGTGTACCCTGACCATACTACCACATGAGCTAGGATGAGATATTCTCTAAATCGAAAGCATTGCCAACATGTGGCTTTTACATGAATCATCAGCTCATGTAACAATTTTGAATACTGACTTGAATTTCACCTTTGGAACTAGTTGTACAAGAGGGGCATCACAGAAGGAGCCTAATACATTCCAGGTGATACACAAAAGAAACTGCAGCCCCATACTTATGGCATGTTCTTTTTCCTAGCGATATCCTTAGCTTGGGTTTTAAGTTAGTACACTCTGTTTAACTCTCAGGATGGCTGAGAGAAATGAAGTAAGCCTTAAGTACATCGAGCAAGTTGTGTTTAAATAACTGCTTTCATAAGGAAAAAGTAAAATGTCAGATTTGTCAAATGTCTGTACTGTGAGAAATCACAGTTGCCTCAGACCTCCCATTGTTAAGACATAATAAAGTTCTTCAATTATTGCCTGATTTTGTCCTAGACTGAAGAAAGGACAGTGTAGGAAAACAGCTGGGTTAAGTTGAGATGCTATTCAGAAATAAATTCCATCGTTTTAAAATCCATTTTGAATTGAGGTATGAAGACCTGATTGACATAGGACTCCCCCATACTTGCTTAGGCAACTAGTGAAGTATCATAGCTCCTGGTGTAAGGAAAATATTGCATAAAGAATGTGGAACACGGTGTCTTTTGTTTGGAGGTAAGGAGAGTGAGGGGACATACCTGCATCTTATGCTCCACCAGCATCACCATCCTATGCTAAAGTTAAAATAATTAATTTAACCTAGAATAACTCTGCATAGGATTACACAATTAGTGGGTGAAATTTCAACATTGGTAAGTGCATGACTAATTTATTTAAATTTCCATTATTTTATAATAAGAGGTACTTAAAACAGTGCACTGGTACCACATTTTTAAGGTAATCGCTACTTATGCCTCCCCCCCTTTCAAACCAACACTTGTACAGTTGAGTACACAAAATGAAACTGGATGGGGTTTTTTTTACCTAGAAAACTGTCAGCTACTTCCTTTTCTATAAAAATTTGGAGGAGAATGTCTTTGTAGAAATATTTCATGCACACTTCAGAATTGGAAAAGGGAAGGGCAGGCGATGCTGTGTGTGTGTGTAACCCTTACTGAAGAGCTTCCTCATCAAAATAAGCATCCTTAATAGTTTGTGCGTAGGAGTGGCCTGTCTGAATTCCATCGCAAGGGAAAGCTGTAAGCAAACCGATGGGTTGCTCCGGGGCATTTCACAACAGCAAGTGTAGGATGTGAGGCCTGCGTCTTAGTTGATAGTTAAAGTGGCTGCATCTCTAATGAAGACTCCCTTAGCTTTTGGGTCCTCCGAGAGAAAGTGAAAGCATATTGAAGGATTTGGATACTTACCTGAGAGGATTCCCTACATCCTGTTCTGCTTTTATTGAAAGAAATACGTTCTTACATTCAGTGTGATTTTATTCCAGGTTAATTACCCCAGGATAGGTGAACAGTAATGCAGGTTGGGGTTGTCAGTACTACTGAGTAACATGTACAGAAATCTAGTCCTAGGTATCCAGTTTGGGAGTGTATATAATGTGGAAGTATTACTGTTTAATTACACTCAAACAGGGACTTTGGTTGCTTATCCCATTACATATATTGAACCCATCTCCCATTGTCATTGACAGACAATCTCACATTTTGACATACTGCTGTTTCGTTGCTTTCGCATGCTCATGCTACTCAGATCAAAGGTTTGCTCAATTTTGTTAATTTTAGTATTCTGTCATTGTACCATTTTACATTCTAAACCACTGCCTGCCAGATAATTTTACTTCACTGTCATTGGTTCTTAAATCTGTACCATGTTGCATTCTGGGCCACTGCCTACCGTCTATGTATGGCTCTGCTCAGCTATGTATGGCTTTGCTCACTGTGCTGGATTCCTCGTCTGAGGAAGTGTGCTTAAGAGCACACGAAAGCTTACATTCTAAATAAAATGTGGTTGGTCTTAAAGGTGCCACTTGAACTCCTGCTTTGTTCAACTGTTTCAGACCAACACGGCTGCCCGCTTGGATCTATCAATAAGGAAGTGAGCTTTCTATATGTATTTGGGGACAGTTGGTAATGATGTCTCTGAGATAAAAGGATAGCAGCAGGCAAGTCTAGGACTTTCTCAGAAAGTCGAGCCTCGTGCTTGATTAACGATGCAAGCCCAAGATGGTATTTGTCATGTTGGGCTCCATAAAAGAGGCAGTCCTTCACAATGGAAAATATAATGTTGCGAGACAGATATTATTCATTGCAAATGGGGCCTCCCATGAACAATAAAGATCTCAGTTCTTCTGTCTGGTGGAAATGATGCAAATTTTGCACAACTTTGGGTGGTTCATTTTCTAAAGTTATTGTACAAATAAAGTGTGCTTTGGAATTGGGCAATTCAGTTTTTTTAAATCAAGGGTTTTTAAATCAGCCAGTATCATAACGCCCCCTGTATAAATCGATGGTGCAGTCGCATTTGGAATACTGTGTACAATTCTGGTCACCGCACCTCAAAAAGGATATTATAGCATTGGAAAAAGTCCAGAAAGGGCAACTAGAATGATTAAAGGGTTGGAACACCTTCCCTATGAAGAAAGGTTGAAACGCCTGGGGGCTCTTTAGCTTGGAGAAACGTCGACTGTGGGGTGACATGATAGAGGTTTACAAGATTATGCATGGGATGTGGAAAGTAGAGGAAGAAGTACTTTTCTCCCTTTCTCACAATACAAGAACTTGTGGGCATTTGATGAAATTGCTGAGCAGTCGGGTTAAAACTGATAAAAGGAGGTACTTCTTCACCCAAAGGGTGATTAACATGTGGAATTCACTGCCACAGGAGGTGGTGGTGGCTATAAGCATAGCCAGCCTCAAGAGGGGGTTAGATAAAAATATGGAGCAGAGGTCCATCAGTGGCTATTAGCCACAGTGTGTGTGTGTGTGTGTAATTTTTTTGGCCACTGTGTGACACAGTGTTGGACTGGATGGGCCATTGGCCTGATCCAACATGGCTTCTCTTAGACCCATGTCTTAGACCCATGTCTTAGACCCATGTCAGTCTGGTTTCCGGCCGGGCCATGGGACGGAGACGGTGCTGGTCGCCTTAGTGGATGACCTCCAACGGCAACTGGATCGGGGCGGCGTTGCGGTACTGATGCTGTTAGATCTGTCGGCTGCATTTGATACAGTCGACCATCGGTTACTGACGCGCCGCCTCGCCGACATTGGGGTCGAGGGGTTGGCCTTGCAATGGCTTTCCTCCTTTCTCCTAGGTCGGGGACAGAGGGTGGCTATCGGGAGCGAGCGGTCCCGGAGGCGCACACTGGATTGTGGGGTGCCCCAGGGAGCAGTTCTCTCCCCGATGCTGTTTAACATCTATATGCGCCCCCTTGCCCAGATTGCCCGGCGGTTTGGGCTGGGTTGTCATCAATATGCAGATGACACCCAGCTCTATCTACTAATGGATGGCTGGCCCGACCCCGCTCCAGGGAATCTCGACCGGGCATTACAGGCTGTTGCGACATGGCTCAGGC
Organism: Heteronotia binoei; assembly: GCF_032191835.1. Classification (NCBI taxonomy): domain Eukaryota; kingdom Metazoa; phylum Chordata; class Lepidosauria; order Squamata; family Gekkonidae; genus Heteronotia; species Heteronotia binoei. The sequence goes on from NC_083235.1 coordinate 70,138,834, forward strand.
TGAGTGGGCTGAAGTTGAACCCAGCGAAGACAGAGGTCCTATGCGTGGGTCGCGGCGCTCTGGGAAGGGAAATAGCTCTCCCGGCCTTCGATGGTGCGCCATTGAAAGCAGCGCGCCAGGTAAAGAGTCTGGGTGTTTTACTGGAGCCTTCATTATCGATGGAGGCCCAGATAGCAGCCACTGCCAAGTCAGCATTCTTCCATCTGAGGCGGGCAAGGCAGTTGGCCCCTTTCCTTGAGCGCCGGGACCTCGCAACAGTGATCCACGCAACGGTCACCTCAAGACTAGACTACTGTAACGCCCTCTACTTGGGGCTACCTCTGTGCCGGACCCGGAAGTTGCAGCTAGTGCAGAACGCGGCGGCCAGGCTGTTGTTGGGACTCCCGAAACGGGAGCATATATGGCCGGGACTACGTGAACTGCACTGGCTGCCGATTATATACCGGGTCCAGTACAAAGTGTTGGTCGTTACCTTTAAAGCCTTATATGGCCGAGGACCTGCCTACCTGAGGGACCGTCTTTCCCCATATGAACCCCAGAGAGCACTGAGGTCAACGGGGAAAAACCTAATGACTATCCCTGGGCCGAAGGAAGTTAAATATCAGAGCACCAGAATACGGGCCTTTTCGATCGCGGCCCCTACCCTATGGAACCGACTCCCCGAGGAGGTGCGGGCCCTGCGGAGCCTTGAACAGTTCCGCAGGGCCTGCAAGACCATCCTTTTTAAATCAGCATATTCGGACTGCTAAGAAAAATGGTAATTAAAGATCCGCCAATGCGGTCCAAAGATCTATACCGCAGTATAATTGTATCTACTAGACTGGTTTTTAATTTAATGTTTTAATGTTTTATTGTTCTATATTGTAATTCTAATGTTTTATTTATTATGGTGTGTTTTTATGGATTGCTGTTAGCCGCCCTGAGCCTGCCAAGGTGGGGGAGGGCGGGATATAAATGAAATTAATAAATAAATAAATAAATAAAAATTCTCTTATGTTCTTAAGGGTTAATAATATAATCCAAGCTTCAATTAAAGTGTTTTTGTTGTTGTTTATATCTCACTTTTCTTCTTAATGGCTTATCGCATCATTCTCTCCTCTTCTATCCTATCCATAGAACAATCCTCTGAGGACAGATTAGGCTGAGAGATTGTGACGGGCCAAAGGGCACCTACAGAGCTTCCCTGGCAGAGTGGGATTCAGATCTGGTTTGATTTTCTGACCACTATGCAGTCTTGGTTCTGACTGAGTGTTAACCTGTCTATGATATCCTTCAGAGTAATTAGGGTTAAACTCTGGATTACAGAGTGAACTAAGAAGGCTGAGCAGCTAAAACATAAAGCAAAAAACATCTGTTTATTGCTAAGTACACTGTAACTACAGTTTAAAAACATTAGTAGATTGTAGATAAAAACAAAGAGATAATGGATGTCACATCACATCCATTAAGACACTGTAGGCAGCAAAAAAATATAAATTACATGTACAATAGCCGCTAGACAAAAATACAGGTTACATATACAGTAACCACTACCCAATGGAGAGCCAGTTTGGTGTAGTGGTTAAGTGTGCAAACTCTTACCTGGGAGAACCGGGTTTGATTCTCCACTCCTCCACTTGCACCTGCTGGCATGGCCTTGGGTCAGCCATAGCTCTGGCAGAGGTTGTCCTTGAAAGGGCAGCTGCTGTGAGAGTCCTCTCAGCCCCACCCACCTCACAGGGTGTCTGTTGTGGGGGGAGAACCGGGTTTGATTCCCCACTCCTCCACTTGCACCTGCTGGCATGGCCTTGGGTCAGCCGTAGCTCTGGCAGAGGTTGTCCTTGAAAGGGCAGCTGTTGTGAGAGCCCTCTCCAGCCCCACCCACCTCCCAGGGTGTCTGTTGTGGGGGGAGAACCGGGTTTGATTCCCCACTCCTCCACTTGCACCTGCTGGCATGGCCTTGGGTCAGCCATAGCTCTGCAGAGGTTGTCCTTGAAAGGGCAGCTGCTGTGAGAGCCCTCTCCAGCCCCACCCACCTCCCAGGGTGTCTGTTGTGGGGGGAGAACCGAGTTTGATTCCCCACTCCTCCACTTGCACCTGCTGGCATGGTCTTGGGTCAGCCATAGCTCTGGCAGAGGTTGTCCTTGAAAGGGCAGCTGCTGGGAGAGCCCTCTCCAGCCCCACCCACCTTCCAGGGTGTCTGTTGTGGGGGGAGAACCGGGTTTGATTCCCCACTCCTCCACTTGCACCTGCTGGCATGGCCTTGGGTCAGCCATAGCTCTGGCAGAGGTTGTCCTTGAAAGGGCAGCTGCTGGGAGAGCCCTCTCCAGCCCCACCCACCTCCCAGGGTGTCTGTTGTGGGGGGGAGAACCGAGTTTGATTCCCCACTCCTCCACTTGCACCTGCTGGCATGGTCTTGGGTCAGCCATAGCTCTGGCAGAGGTTATCCTTGAAAGGGCAGCTGCTGGGAGAGCCCTCTCCAGCCCCACCCACCTTCCAGGGTGTCTGTTGTGGGGGAGAACCGGGTTTGATTCCCCACTCCTCCACTTGCACTGCTGGCATGGTCTTGGGTCAGCCATAGCTCTGGCAGAGGTTGTCCTTGAAAGGGCAGCTGCTGGGAGAGCCCTCTCCAGCCCCACCCACCTCACAGGGTGTCTGTTGTGGGGGGAGAACCGGGTTTGATTCCCCATTCCTCCACTTGCACCTGCTAGCATGGCCTTGGGTCAGCCATAGCTCTGGCAGAGGTTGTCCTTGAAAGGGCAGCTGCTGTGAGAGCCCTCTCCAGCCCCACCCACCTCCCAGGGTGTCTGTTGTGGGGGGAGAACCGGGTTTGATTCCCCACTCCTCCACTTGCACCTGCTGGCATGGCCTTGGGTCAGCCATAGCTCTGGCAGAGGTTATCCTTGAAAGGGCAGCTGCTGCAAGAGCTCTCTCAGCCCCACCCACCTCACAGGGTGTCTGTTGTGGGGGGGAAGGTAAAGGAGATTGTGAGCCGCTCTGAGACTCTTCGGAGTGGAGGGCGGGATATAAATCCGATATCATCGTCATCTTCAATGTGTTCCAGCCATGAGGACCTTGTTTAGTGGTTTAATAAAATACACTGAAAGTATAAAATATCTGTCCCAGGCAAGGCAGGTTGTGTATGAAATTGCAGCTTGGGCATTAATTTCAGTCCCAAAGTATGCTGTGTTCATGTCAGGACGGGACAGTGGACCACTTGGTGGAATAGTCAGTTGCTCCTGGCATCAGTTAGTCAGAATAGTGCCATGCGGCACCTAAAGCAGGAGAAGCTGGTGTTGTTTGGCATCCCTGCCCTGTAGATTTGCAAGAAACCCTGCAGGGCCCTGATCTCAGTTGGGAGCATGTTCCATCACTTTAGACTTTCCCGCCTTGCACTTTTCGGACTTCTGACACTACCGCACTTTTGCTTTTAGAGCCTCCATAATATAATTAGTAGAATTTTGCACCTTAACACTCTGTATTTACTACTCCGTATTTCTGGGATACAGCAGCACTTTGCCTACCGAGTTTCCATTATCATTAGTCGACACACTGGTATCCACCACAGACGATGACTGGCCTGGGGATTCCAGTGCTCCTGGGGAGGGGAAGGTATGACGGTGGGAGCAGGCAGATCTACAAGCGAAGGAGGCTGAGACAAGAGAGTGCTCGACCACCTTCCAGCCTGCGTCCCATCCCAACGGTGACAGGTAGTGGGACCAGACGAACTTACCCGCCTCCGACACTGGTGTTGTGCAATGCCAGGTCCATTAATAATAAGACCGGTGTCCTTCGAGACTTCCTACTGGAACAGGACACGGACCTGGCTTGCGTGACCGAGACCTGGGTTCGAGATGGGGAGACTGTGGCTCTCTCCCAGATGACCCCCCCGGGTTACTCGGTCCTCCACCAGTCCCGGACTAGCGGGCGGGGGGGAGGAGTGGCATTACTCATACGAGAGGCTTACACCTTTAGGGCTCTCCCGGCCCCGGAGATTCCAGGCATTGAATGTGCCGGCCTGATGTGGGACGTTGGGGAGGGGTTGACGATTTGGCTGGTGTACCGACCGCCTAACGCACCAGCCGCCGCCTTACCATCCCTGGTGGAGGCCGCGGCGGGCTGGGCGTTGGAGTACCCAAGGCTATTGGTCTTGGGTGACTTCAATGTCCACGCCGACGACGCGGCCTCCGACCGGGCGATGGATCTGGTGTCATCCATGGCGACACTAGGACTCTCCCAGGTTGTTACAACGCCCACTCATCAGGCGGGACACATGTTAGACCTGGTCTTCGCGGCGGGAGTACAAGTGAACGATATTGCAATAGAAGCAGTGCCATGGTCGGATCACTTTGCCCTCAAGGCTCGTGTGGATATGTCACCCCAAACCCGTTTGGGCGGAGAGCATATTTTGGCTCGCCCGCGGAGCCTGATGGACCCGGAACGGTTCCTGACGGCTCTACGGGATATCTGGCCCACTGGCGATTCCCTGGAGGCTCTGGTCGAGTCCTGGAATGATGGACTCTCCAGGGCTATCGAGGAGATCGCGCCTAGGCGTCCTCTGCGCCCCCGCCTCAAACCGTCTCCCTGGTTCAACCAGGAATTGCGGCAATTGAAGCGGGACCTCAGACGACTAGAGAGGCAATGGCGGCGTACTCGAGACGAAGCGACCCGAACATCTTATAGAGAGAGTTTGAAGACCTATGAGATGGCAATCAAATCCGCAAAGAAGACATACTTTGCGGCTAAGATTGCGTCCGCAACTTCGCGCCCGGCACAATTGTTCGAAATAATTCGAGACCTGACGACTCTGCCCCAGGGCAGACCAAATTCCGTTGAATTAGAGATAGGCTGTGAGGCTTTTGCGAACTATTTTGCGGACAAGATCGCGTCACTCCGCCACGACCTCCCTGTCGACTTTGAGACAGTTAACGCAACCGAGGCCCCGAGCATGTCTTCGAATTATATCCTGGACGGTTTCAGCCCCCTCAGCCAGGAGGAAGTCGACAGGATTCTCTCATCTGCCCGCCCAACAACTTGCAAATTGGACCCATGCCCTCCTGGCTTATTAAATCTTGCCAGGGGGATCTCAGATATCCTATACGGGATATCATAAACAGATCCCTAACGGAAGGGCTTTTTCCGGCGCCCCTTAAAGAGGCCGTGGTCCGGCCCCTCTTAAAAAAACCATCTTTAGACCCGGCCCAATTGGCACACTATAGGCCGGTCTCAAACCTGCCCTTTTTGGGCAAACTTATTGAGAGGGCAGTGGCGAGGCAGCTACAGACTTTCCTGGAGGACGCTTCCGTCCTTGACCCACTTCAGTCCGGCTTCCGCCCAGGTCACGGGACGGAGACGGTGTTGGTTGCCCTGGTGGATGACCTTCAACGGCATCTGGATCGGGGTGGCTCGGCAGTACTGATGTTGTTGGACCTATCGGCGGCGTTCGATACGGTCGACCATCGGCTGCTGACTTGCCGCCTTGCCGACGCGGGGATTCAGGGGTTGGCCTTGCAGTGGCTTTCCTCCTTCCTTGAAGGTCGGGGACAAAGGGTCGCGATTGGGGGGGAGCTGTCCCAGAGGCGCTCACTTAACTGTGGGGTGCCCCAGGGAGCGGTTCTCTCCCCGATGTTGTTTAACATCTATATGCGACCTCTTGCCCAGATTGCCCGAAGGTATGGGCTGGGGTGTCACCAGTATGCTGATGACACCCAGCTCTATCTACTTATGGACGGCCGACCGGTCTGCGCCCCAGAAAACCTGGACCGGGCACTACAGGCCGTGGCTGAGTGGCTCAGACTGAGTGGACTGACATTGAATCCTGCGAAGACAGAGGTCCTTTGTTTGGGCCGTCGGGGACCGGGAGGGGAAATCCCTCTGCCAGCTTTTGACGGTGTACCGCTGAGGCCAGCGGACAGGGTCAGGAGCCTGGGGGTGCTATTGGAGCCGTCCCTAAAGATGGAGGCTCAGATAGCGGCCACTGCCAAGTCCGCGTTTTTTCATCTTAGACGGGCAAGGCAGTTGGCCCCCTTCCTGGCCCCCGACGACCTAGCAACAGTGATCCATGCCACGGTCACCTCGAGGTTGGATTACTGTAATGCCCTCTACATGGGGCTGCCCCTGTGCCGGACCCGGAAATTGCAGCTAGTGCAGAATGCCGCGGCCCGGCTGTTACTGGGCCTCCCAAGGTGGGGGCACATCCGGCCGGGCCTTCGGGCTCTGCACTGGCTTCCAATAATATACCGAGTCCGGTACAAGGTGCTGGTCATCACCTTTAAAGCCCTATATGACCTGGGACCTGCCTACCTGAGGGACCGTCTCTCCCCACACGTTCCCCAGAGAGCACTGAGGTCTGGCACTCAAAATCTGCTCATCATCCCCGGGCCCAAGGAAGTGCGTCTCAAGGCAACTAGAGACAGGGCCTTTTCCACAATGGCCCCTATGTGGTGGAACCAGCTACCGGAAGAGGCGAGGGCCCTGCGGGACCTTGCTCAGTTCCGCAGGGCCTGTAAGACAGCCCTCTTCCGGTTAGCCTATGCCTGATGAGATAATGTAGCTACCAGATTTTTGTGTTTATACTGTATAGTTTAATGTTTAATTTTAAGGTTTTTTAGGTTTTAATTGTCTGATTTTAGAGGTAATAACTTGCTCTGATTTTACTGTTTTATTGTTTTATTGTTGTTGTAAGCCGCCCTGAGCCACTCGTGGGAAGGGCGGGATAGAAGTCACCAAATAAATAAATAAATAAATAAATCAGACTGGCGCAAGGGCTGAATAGGCCCCGGAGACTACCAACTGGTGTTGTTCGCAAGAGCGCAAGACTCTTTGGGGCACATACGGGGAGAGATGGTCCTGCAGGTGTGCTGGTCCCTAGCCACCTACGGATAAAAGGAAGTACTTCTTCACCCAAAGGGTGATTAACATGTGGAATTCACTGCCACAGGAGGTGGTGGCGGCTACAAGCATAGCCAGCTTCAAGAGGGGGTTAGATAAAAATATGGAGCAGAGGTCCATCAGTGGCTATTAGCCACAGTGTGTGTGTGTGTGTGTAATTTTTTTGGCCACTGTGTGACACAGAGTGTTGGACTGGATGGGCCATTGGCCTGATCCAGCATGGCTTCTCTTACGTTCTTATGTGACACAGAGTGTTGGACTGGATGGGCCACTGGCCTGATTCCAACATGGCTTCTCTTATGTTCTTATGTGACACAGAATGTTGGACTGGATGGGTCATTGGCCTGATCCAACACGACTTCTCTTATGTTCTTATGTGACACAGAATGTTGGACTGGATGGGTCATTGGCCTGATCCAACACGACTTCTCTTATGTTCTTATGTGACACAGAGTGTTGGGCTGGATGGGCCATTGGCCTGATCCAACATGGCTTCTCTTATGTGACACAGAGTGTTGGACTGGATGGGCCACTGGCCTGATCCAACATGGCTTCTCTTATGTTCTTATGTGACACAGAATGTTGGACTGGATGGGCCATTGGCCTGATCTAACATGGCTTCTCTTATGTTCTTATGTTATGTTCTTAAAGGTTAACACCATAACCTTAAACCTGACTCAGTACTTAGCCAGCGACTAGTGCAGATTGCGCGGCTTTAGCTGAATGTGCTTCCGCCCAGACCTGCCGGTTAGCAGGTGCAACCGCTGCATTTTGTACTAGCTGAAGCTTCCCGATTAGATTTTCGGGTAGGCCTGCGTAGAGCAAGTTGCAGTAGCCAAGCCTGGAAGTGACCATTCCATGGATCACTGTCACAAAGTTTCAGGAGGAAAGGTTGCCTGACCAGCCAGAGATGATAAAAAGCTGTCCTGGCAACTTTAGTGACCTGGGCCTCCATAGAAAGGGGGGCCTCCAGTGTCGCTCCTAAACTCCACACCATTAATGCCAGTGGCAGTGCCCCCATCCCCAGCTGGTGGTCGGATTCCTGAACCCATCTCCCTCACAACTCAGGAACGGGACCGCCATATTAATTGGATTAAGTTTCAGCTGGCTTCATTGCAACCAGTCAGCCACAGCCTCTAGAGCCCTTGCCAAAATATCTGGGACTGAGTTCGACTGGCTGTCCACCAACAGATACAATTGGGTGTCATTAGCATACTGGTGACAACCCAACCCAAACCCGAGGATTGCCCCTTTCAGGACAACACATATCATAGTGTAACGTGGCAAGATTGCAGCCACCGCCAAGTCAGCCTTTTTCCATATAAGGCGGGCAAGGCAGTTGGCTCCCTTCCTAGAGCGCCAAGATCTGGCAACGGTACTTCACGCAACGGTCACCTCGAGACTGGATTACTGTAATGCCCTCTACATGGGGCTGCCTCTGTACCGAACCCGGAAGCTGCAGCTGGTGCAGAATGTGGCGGCTAGACTGTTGCTGGGGCTTCCTAAATGGGAGCACATACAGCCTGGACTGCGCGAGCTGCACTGGCTGCCAGTTACATACCGGGTTCGTTACAAAGTGCTGGTCATTACCTTTAAAGCCCTATATGGTCGAGGACCTGTCTACCTTAGGGACCGTCTCTCCCCATATGAACCCCAGAGAGCACTGAGGTCAGCCGGAAAAAACTTGTTGACTACTCCCGGACCGAGAGAGGTGAAGCTGCAATGTACCCGTAACCGGGCCTTCTCCTCTGTAGCCCCGAGCCTATGGAACCAACTTCCAGAGGAAATGCGGGCCCTGCGGGACCTTGAACAATTCCGCAGGGCCTGCAAGACCTTCCTCTTCCGACTAGCTTTCGCTGACGAAGGAAGAAATTGTTAATGATAACCGCCATCCTAAAGAACAGTATTAGCACTTTTATTAACTTAATTAACTAATTTTAAACCTAATCAGAATTTTAATGCTTAAATGTAATTTTGTGTTTTTTGCTTTTTTGTATAATTGAAATTTGTATGATGTTGTTAGCCGCCCTGAGCCTGCCTTGGCGGGGAGGGCGGGATACAAATAAAATTATCTAATCTAATCTAATCTAATCAAGACCCTCTCCCCAAGCTCCATCCTCTGTCCCAAACCATGGAGAAAGGGACAGAGGATTAATCCAAGAAAGCTGGAGCTGTTGTGTATGCTTCCACTGAAAGCCAGAAGTAATCCTAAACAAAATATTTCGTCAACATTTTCTCATACAGACCTGCTCTTGGCTGTTACTCTGTTCGTAGTGTGTGCCCGTGTGTCAACCAAAAGTGAAGGAAATCTAAAGGGAGTCCTAGGAGTGCTGGTATAGTTAACACCTGGATATATGCTGTGGTAGACACATGGGCATGCACTGAAGAGGGCCTTCAGGGCAAAACGTGTTTGGTCTAGAAGAAGAAGAAGAAGATGAAGATATTGGATTTATATCCCGCCCTCCACTCCGAAGAGTCTCAGAGGCTCACAATCTCCTTTACCTTCCTCCCCCACAACAGACACCCTGTGAGGTGGGTGGAGCTGAGAGGGCTCTCCCAGAAGCTGCCCTTTCAAGGACAGAATCTCAGAGCGGCCTACAATCTCCTTTATCTTCCTCCCCCACAACAGACACCCTGAGAGGTGTGTGGAGCTGAGAGGACTCTCCCAGAAGCTGCCCTTTCAAGGACAATCTCAGAGCGGCCTACAATCTCCTTTATCTTCCTCCCCCATAACAGACACCCTGTGAGGTGGGTGGGGCTGGAGAGGGCTCTCACAGCAGCTGCCCTTTCAAGGACAACCTCTGCCAGAGCTATGGCTGACCGAAGCCCATTCTAGCAGCTGCAAGTGGAGGAGTGGGGAATCAAACCTGGTTCTCCCAGATAAGAGTCCACACACTTAACCACTACACCAAACTGGCTCTCTTCACAATGGAATATGTGATCATCATTACTTAAATCTGATAAGAGTTTCTGTCCCGTGACTGTTCCATTGCCTGAGGCGGGGCTTTCACCCAGACTTATCCAGGCCATAGCAGGTGACCGTGACCCTGGCTTTTGGACTGCCAACTATACCTGTGGTCAACCCAGCGGCAAGAGGACTGGCACAGCCTGGCCAGGTAGTGCATGGCTCCTGTACATCATTGAGTGGCCCCTTTAAAGAGATGCCAGCAGCTGGACCACACTGGCCAGGCTGTTAGGTAAATGGAGAACAGGTGAACTATATAAAGGGCCAGGGAGGAGGCTACAAGGGTTCTTCAGACTGCAGCCTTGACAGCCCTGGGGTTTTGACTGGAACCACAGAGGTAGACAGAGAGATCCCCATAGCCATGATAAAACATTGCTAAATATATTGGTAGTGGAAAGAAGATGAAGATGGTATTGGATTTATATCCTGCCCTCCACTCCGAAGAGTCTCAGAGTGGCTCACAATCTCCTTTCCCTTCCTCCCCCACAACAGACACCCTGTGAGGTAGATGAAGAGATTGGATTTATATCCCGCCCTCCACTCCGAAGTATCTCAGAGTGGCTCACAATCTCCTTTACCTTCCTCCCCCACAACAGACACCCTGTGAGGTAGAAGAAGATATTGGATTTATATCCCACCCTCCACTCCGAAGAGTCTCAGAGCGGCTCACAATCTCCTTTCCCTTCCTCCCCCACAACAGACACCCTGTGAGGTGGGTGGGGCTGGAGAGGGCTCTCACAGCAGCTGCCCTTTCAAGGACAACCTCTGCCAGAGCTCTGGCTGATCCAAGGCCATTCCAGCAGGTGCAAGTGGAGGAGTGGGGAATCAAACTCTGTTCTCCCAGATAAGAGTCCGCATACTTAACCACTACACCAGACTGTCTCTCCGAGTGGTTATTGTATATGTAACCAATATTTTGGTCTAGTGACTAGGGTTCAAATCTTGTTAACTTACACTTGAGTTTTCCTGCTGTAGAATCTCCTTCCTCCCTTTACAGGAAACTTTTGTCCATGTGGTTTCCTAGTGATGAGAACAGGTTGGTCCTACTTTCCATGCTGTACCCAGGAAAAGGGGTTATGAGTGGGTTTTTTTGTTTCGTTTTTTTCAACCGCTAGCCCACAGAGGATGCCAGTCTGCAGCCTGCTTCCTGCAGGTCTGTTAAAAGGAAAGCTGCTCAGCTTCCTGCTGTTGGATATGAAGCTCTGATGCTTGGATCAACAACAGGGTTTTCTGAGGAGGCAGTGGAAGATGGCAAGTCGAGCATTTCTCCCACCTTGAACATATGAAGCTGCCTTATACTGAATCAGACCCTGGGTCCATCAAAGTCAGTATTGTCTTCTCAGACTGGCAGCGGCTCTCCAGGGTCTCAAGCTGAGGTTTTTCACACCTATTTGCCTGGACCCTTTTTTGGAGATGCCAGGGATTGAACCTGGGACCTTCTGCTTCCCAAGCAGAGGCTCTACCACTGAGCCACCGTCCCTCCCCTAATATAGTGGCTTCCCTCCCCTTGCCCTTCATATAGTGGCTTCTAGGTAGCTGCTGGCTACTCTTGCACTTCAGGACTCACTGCATGGCACGTTTTCCCTGAGGGTGTCCCCCAGGTTAGCTCACAACAGACATTCCGGAGTTCTGTGTTCCTCAGGTAAACCATGGTCCCAGTTTGGATTGAGATTGTAGGGAGAGGGAGCTTAGACCTCCCCATCGCCATGATTTCTGAGTGGAAGTTTAGTTCTCCCCCCATCACCACCTCCCAACCTGAAACAAGTATGTGGAGTTGAGGTTTGCCCTATTAAGGGGCCCATCAGTACATTGGCACAAATAGTAGTCCCCAATGACCAGACTGGGCATAGATCTGTCGGTTGTAAATCCCTCCAGCCACAAATGTACCTGTATCTGCCTGCAACAAGAGATGGCCTGCTTCTTACTCCCCCTGATTTGGCAAGATGTGGATTTTGGTAGACTGATCTTGTTCTTAAGAACAGCAAACCCTCCGACACCATAGCAAGAAGTTTTTATTGGCGTCATGTGTTTGGGAAGGGGCCTTGAATGGGACAGGACAATCTACACTCCAGGTCACTTAATTGGATTAATTGTCTTTAATACCTCTTGGACATGCTTGGAAACAGCAGTAGAGATGTTGGGTTTCATTTGGGGTGAGGGATGGCTGTCTGTCAGGATCTCCTTCCTTTGGCTGCATCCACACTTTTAAGTTGTTGCCACTGCTTAATGGTAAGCTGCTCAGTACTGAATTTTTCCTTGGGAACAAACCAGTCCAGTTACAAACTGTTGTAATAGCATAGCAGTGTACGGATTTATTGTTTGCAATGTGAGGATGCATCCTTTGTTTTATGGAGTTAATTAATTAATATTTATTTATTTGTTGCCCCCAATGTTCCCTCTAGCCTGCAGTCTTGTGAGCAAAAATTCTACTTTGTGAGCTACTGGCATTAAAGTTATGAGTTACGGCATAAATTTTTGTGCTCTGGGGTCATCCTTCCTGAGCTAAGACAAAAAATGTGTGAGCTGGAGGCTAAAAATCTGTGAGCTAGCTCACGTTAACTCAGCTTAGAAGGTACACTGGTTGACTCCTGTTCCTTTGGCTCATAGTTGTGAGCAGGGCTTTTTTTGAGCAGGAACACAGTCCCAGCTGGCTTGTCAGGGGACATGACCTAATATGCAAATGAGTTCCTGCTGGGTTTTTTTTACCCAAAAAAGCCCTGTACTTGTAACTCTGAGAACATTTAGAGGCCTTCAGAAACCTCTCACTGAACTAGAACGGTGGTTGTCATTTTTCTTTAAGGGATTGTACAAGAGTGGTTGACTGCTAAAGCTTAAGCTAAACAAAGCCAAGTTGGAAACTGTTACATTAATATTATGCTGACCAGGGGATATGCTCAGAGTTATAATCCTGGCATATGTTTTCTTCTCCTCTTCCAGATGTGCACACCCAGCAATACCCCAGCTACACCTCCTAACTTTCCGGATGCTCTTGCTATGTTTTCCAAGCTTCGGACTTCCGAGAATCTCCAGAGTAGCAACAGCCCCATCACATCCATGGCCTGTTCTCCTCCGGGTAGCTTCAGTCCCTTCTGGGCTTCTTCGCCTCCCAACCATCAACCAGCCTGGATACCTCCTTCATCACCCACTAGTCACAACCTCCACCATCACCTCCACCATCAGCAGCCCATGTGGCCTCCTGTGTCTCAGCAGGGTGCCCCCCAGCAGAAAGCGATGGCGGCAATGGATGGCCAGAGATAAGACTTAACATTTTAGAATGGGGGAGAAGTTAGGGGGAATGCTGATATTGCAGATCCAGGGAGGGCACTGGGGAAGGGGCGGGGCGGGTATTTTTTTCCTGAAGATCGCACTGGAATATTTTATAGTTGTGAGGATTTTTCCATTTTTGTTTTTTTGTTTTTTTAAACTGTGGGGATGTCGTCCCACATTCCCTGTGGTCCTCTCTTCCTCTCCTCCCCCACCTCCTTCAGGAGAGTTAATAACTGATCTTTTCTCTCTCTTTTTTTTTTAAAAGAAAAAAAAATTATATAACTATAATATATAAATATATAAATATATCTAATGTATATACATCACAAATGAAAGCAACGGAATTGCAAAGATCCAGGTGGGATTCCGAGAACACTGCTTGGAAGAAAATGGCTCTATTGGATTTGGTCAGGGTGGTTTGTGTGTGGAGGGGGCAGGGCTCAAGCCGATTCCCACCCCCACCCCCCACCTCCAGCCACTGCCTTTGTTGCCCTCCTTTTTTTCTTTTTTCTTTTTTTTTTTTTTAACTTTGGCTCCCAATTTTGGGGAGATTGCCTGTAGCAACTGAAATCATTGAGGGATCTTTGAAAGCCTCTTGCTGAAGGAAACCACACGCCTCAGATTGTGGCTGCCTCTGCAATATATATAAAGGCCAGGAGTAATGTGGGGAGAAATGCCTGGTGAAGCAGAGGTACTTCAAAGAACTTGCTGAGCAGCGGCAAAACTTGCTGAAGGACCCCCAGCTCCCACCCTGCATCCTGACTGGCAACAGATCGGTTCCGTGAGGGTCATGTGTGGGTCCATAGAGCTTTCCTGTAGCTTACAAAAGGAGCCTGACAAAGAAATAGTGAAATACGGTAGAAATGTCTCTGCGGTTAGGCATATTGTTGGGACTCTCGTCTTTAAGCAGCATGTGGAGTTCTGGACATCATGATGTACGTGCAAGGGAGTGCGAGCTCACAGCCCTACCCCCTTGAAGGATTGTGAGGGGGTTGTCATTGCAGACGTGCACTCTGAATAAATTATTTTGACACCAAGCTCCTGCCTCTGCATGGGCAGATCAATAACAGGAATGTGAGACGGGGTTGTTTTGGGTGCTCTTTCGTTGGGTTTAAACCCTCTTCCCAGTTCTGGCCTGTTGGAACTTTTTTGATGGCTGCAGCAGATGTGCCTCAAATAGCCTAAATTAGCTACATTTTGTACTTTACCGTGGAATTACGTCTCTTCCTCCTCCTCTCTTCCTTGCCCTCCTTTTTGTTTATGGGAATGTCCCCCCGCCCCTTCAACTCAAGTTGTTTCCCTTTAAAAAGGACGATGTTTAAGCAATTGGGGAGGCTGAGCAGGAAGACGTCATTGTAACTTCAGAACGATACATCAGTGCACATCAACCTCCCCAGAAGATAGATCTTTCGGAGGAGGGCTCCCTGTGCTCCCTTACATCCAATGGAGGAGCTGTGGCTTTTTAAAAAAAAGTTTTAAAATCAGAATCTTGCTTAAACAGGTTGAAGGTTTTTTTTATTAATTTAAAAATTAAAAAAAAAATCACTTTTTTAAAAATTCTGGTACTTGTCTTTTTTTCTCTTGCTGTGCTGTTGTATATTTTAAATCTAGTGAAATCTAGTGGATACAAATGCTAGAAATAAGAACTGAATATTAAGGCAAATACAGAAGCCTGTAAACGTCAAATCAATTCCCAAATACCTGCTGACGTAAAATGGGGCGACTTACTTTCTCTCCATCTAGGAATCTGTTCTTTTCTCTTTATTTTTCCTCTTCCCTAAATCGTACATTATTTGGTGGCCCATGCAAAAAGTAAAATGAATTAAATCAGCTCATCAATTGTTATCTGCGTTGATTCAGAATTGCTCCTTAATGAAGATTGAAAAGCACATTAATGCCTACACTTTTCATTTTTGAACCTTAACAGTTGAGGCCTTTTTTAAAAGTTCTGAATTACCGTATTTTTCGGACCATAAGACGCAGGTGCCTGGCTGGCAGACACGGGCGAGATCGCTCCCTCCGCCCCCACCGCAAACCCAGCACTTCTCTGGGAGCGATCTCGCCGCTTGTCTCCCAGCCAGGCACGCAGGCGCTGCCGTGCTTCCCCCGCGCCTGTGTGCCTGGCTGGGAGACAAGCAGCGAGATCGCTCCCTGCGAAGTGCTGGGTTTGCAGTGGGGGCGGAGGGAGCGTTCTCGCCGCTTGTCTCCCAGCCAGGCACGGAAAAAGAATGCCGCCCCCTCCGCAAACCCAGCGCTTCGCGGAGGGGTGTGTGTGCTTCCTCTGTGCCTGGCTTCAGCTGCTGCTTACAGCAAGTGCTGGGATCGGAGGCTTGGCTGCCTCCAATCCCAGCCTTTGCTATAAGCAGCAGCTGAAGCCAGGCAGGCAGGCACAGAGGAAGCACCCGCCCCCTCCGCAAACCCAGCGCTTCGCGAGCGCCGGCTGTGGAGGGGGTGGCGTGCTTTCTCCCTGCCTGTTTGCATGGCTTCAGCGCTGATGCTTAAAGCAAGCGCTGGGATCGGAGGGCGGAGGGAGCGATCCTGGCGCTTGCTGTAAGCGTCAGAGCTGGAGCCAGGCAGGCGCAGGGAAGCGCCGGGACGGAGGCAGCGGATCACCCCCCCAGGAAGGTACGTATGGTACTTTTGCTCCATAAGACGCACACACTTTCCCCCCCACTTTTTTTTTGGGGGGGGAGTGCGTCTTATGGTGCGAAAAATACGGTATCTTGCAGCTGCTCAGTGGCAGATCTTGGTTTAGATCTTGCAGAAAATCTCAGTTGACAGAAGGGATTTCCTTGCCTCCCTCTTCCTGCAGTCTCAAATGCCTCCAAATACTGCTTTTGGGAAACAAGGGGACACCCCCCCCCCACACACACACACAACATGAGGGAAGGAGTTGAAGGTCTGCAGTGGGAGGGACAGCAGAAATTCTTCCTCAGGATCCATGTCCGTATCTTTACTCCCATAAAGAGAAATTTAGCTTATTCTGTTGATGATCGTATCGTTTTGGAAGCCTCAGCGAAGCAGAAAATGTGGTGGAGCAATTTAGGTCAGTCTGCTCAGAACAGAAGCTCATTGAAGGATCAGTTTAAATGTTACTCCTCGCCTCCCCAGCAGTATGATTAGTGTCGGATTTCTACTAATCCCCCTCATTGTCCCCGTCATACCATACACAAAAGTAAAATGAGGCATTTAACCCTTACCGCATTTATTGGAATGTTAGCGTCGCCCCTGACCTCTGATAATAACCCTGGTCACAAATTACAGTGAACTTTACTACAATCGGTGTACACTTGATTTTTTTCTTTGTGTAGATTGTCATCTTACGTTTAACACTTGCACAGTTCAATGACTGATGTTAACGCCCACATTCGTCCAGTTATTGGTCCCTGGCTTCAATTGGAGAGTGAATGTACGTTGGCTCTTTTATACAAACAGATGTACATATATAGAGGCAGGGTGTATGTGTGTTCACTTTAACCTTTGAACAGGGCTCTAGATAGTACATATCCAGGAGTAGGGGAGGTTCTATGTACAAAGAAACATAGGGGGATTGGATCCCATCAAAAAATCTGCATGCTCAAGAACAATGGCTCCCAACCTTTTTGGCACTAGGGACTGGTTTCCTAGAAAGCAATTGTTCCACGGACCAGGGTGTGTGTGTGCAGCACTGGGGTTTTTGCTGCCCCAGGTCGCCCCCCAGCCTGCACCCTATCCCTGCCCCCCGGGGATCTTTAAATGGCGGGGGAAACGGGCTGCTTCTGCCACTTTCCTGCTAAGCGGTCAGGCAGCAGAAGTGGCCAATCTGCCTCCCCCTCCCATTTCAATACCCCACCAATCAGCTGATTGCTGGGGGTTTATAAAATGGGGGGTAGGTGAAGGTTGCAGCAGTGCAGGACCTGGGCGGAAAGAGGTAGTGGAGTTGCTCTGCCTTGCTCTGAGGTTCCCTCCTCTGCAAGGGGCGGCAGCTTCAGAGCAAGGCTGTACTGCTTCTTTTTTCCACCCTGGTGGGCAAAAGAAGATGATGATGATATTGGATTTATATCCCGCCCTCCACTCTGAAGAGTCTCAGAGCGGCTCACAATCTCCTTTACCTTCCTCCCCCACAACAGACACCCTGTGAGGTAGATGAAGATATTGGATTTATATCCCGCCCTCCACTCCGAAGAGTCTCAGAGTGGCTCACAATCTCCTTTACCTTCCTCCCCCACAACAGACACCCTGTGAGGTGGGTGGGACTGGAGAGGGCTCTCACAGCAGCTGCCCTTTCAAGGACAGAGCCTCAGAGTGGCCTACAATCTCCTTTCCCTTCCTCCCCCACAATAGACACCCTGTGAGGTAGAAGAAGATATTGGATTTATATCCCGCTCTCCACTCCAAAGAGTCTCAGAGCGGCCTACAATCTCCTTTCCTTCCTCCCCCACAGCGGACACTCTGTGAGGTGAGTGGGGCTGAGAGGGCTCTCACAGCAGCTGCCCTTTCAAGGACAACCTCTGCCAGAGCTATGGCTGACCCAAGGCCATGCTAGCAGGTGCAAGTGGAGGAGGGGGGAATCAAACCCGGTTCTCCCAGATAAGAGTCCGCACACTTAACCACTACTCCAAAGGGGGATTGTGGTGCCTCTGCCTCACAGCCCAGTTGCTAACAGGCTACGAACCTGAACCAGTCCATGACCCGGGGGTTGGCGACCTCTGCTCAAGAGGAGGGGCAGTCTTCCATCTCCCCCCAATGTAGCTTTTTGGGGTCCCCCAGGAGCAGTATTTCAGGGTGCATTTGAGACTGCCTTGAGGGTAGGGGAGAGGCAAGGAAGTACCTTGTTTCCAGGGAGAGAGGAAAGGGAAATTAACGTGTGAGTGGCTTCTAGGAATCAGTGTTAAAGAATTAAAAGGCAGCTTCCATTTCCCTACAATCTGAGGGAGTTTGGTACACTCTCCCTGCGTGTGTCGCCGAACGTGGTGCGTGTTGGCTATGCCCCTCCTGTATCACTGGAAGTGGTGTCAGCAGCAAACGCCACCATGTGATGTGGCTCGTGAAGGCCACCGTCCCCTCCTCTGTTGCTGGAAGTGCCATGACCAGGACATTCCCCCTTCTGCGTCACTGGAATGGATGGAAATTCATGAGGCAGTTTCATTATTCTGCCACCACCCCTTTCCCCCTCACTGGAAATGATGTGTCTAACCTTGCCTTCACTGAATGTTGCTTGACTAGCCCCTGACCCCTTTCGTGTCACTGGATGTTTTTTCAGCACCATCTACTGCAGCATCGTTTAACAGGGTCTGCTGGACCCCATCGATCCTCTTGACACCAGGCATGATCTTTCCAGGAATCAGAAGGGACTTCTGTTTTCAAGCATTCAATTTATAAAACTGAGAGGGAGGTTAGCGTTTGGAGACAAGAAGGCGGGTCAGTATGGAAAACACATTTCAGGTAGGTGGACTGTTTAAAAAAAAAATTGCTACTTACCCTGTTTATATTATGCCTTTTTAAGTATTCAAGGTGGCTTATAAATTAAAAGAAACACAAAATAGAAACACATTAATATGACAAACAACAAAAGCTAAACATTGTAACGACAATTTCCGTATCAAAAATGAGTAGCTAAATTATATATTTTTTTAAAGAGAACCTACAGAACTTGAAAAATGCTAATAAAGCAATAGTAGGAGATAAATGATGCAGCCAAATCAGCCTGACCCTAAAACCAACAAAACTGAGTTCTGCCTTCTTGAAAGGTCCCCTGGGAAAGAACAGTCTTTACGACCACCTGGAGATGCAGTAGTCACAGGGGCTGATGAGGCCTCTTGAAGGCCGCAGCTGAAAGAAACCTCTCCTGCATTCCCACCGGCTTCACTTAAGACCACTACAGTTGAAGTTGTAGGCAGGTTCCTGTGGACTGAGGCTATTTAGAGCTTTTAGTGTCAACACCCTACACTTAGAATTGGCCACAAAAACAACACCCTGTACAAAAAAGAATTGGCCACTGGGGGAATTAGTTCCTCATGGCAAGCCTTGGGAAAATATTTTAATTTCTGTTGGCACGTTTTGCATCAGCTGAAGTTTCCAACCCATTTTCAATATCAGCTCCCCGTAAAGCATTTTATAGTAGTCCAACCTAAAGGATACCAAGATGTGTAACTAAAGCCAGGTCTACTCTTTCCAGCAATGGTTGCAATTTAAAAACCAGCCCAAATAGAAAAACGCAATCCCTGGCTTTCTGGGCTAAGTGTTTCTCAAACAATAGGGCAGAACCCAGTAGCATTCCTTGACTGTGAACCTGCCCCTTCAAGAAGATCGAAAGCCTATCAAGAACAAGCTATAACCCGGTTGGTTTTTTCTTCAACCAATAAATAGGGTGTTGTCTGAACTAACCTTCACACGTCTGATACTTCATTGTCTCGGGAAACCAATCTGGGATCTCTTATTGGGTCCCTAAATTTAGATGAAAAGAAGAGGAGGAGTTGTGTATCATCACCATGGTGACTCACCAAATTTCCGTTGAGGGTTCATGTAGATCAGAGTTTCCCAAACTTATTTGGCCTAACGTCCCCTTTTCAGAAAAAAAATTACTCAGCGCCCCCCTGGAAATCTACCTTCAAGAAGTGGACTAAAAGATGCAGTGACATATTTGCACACAGGGTAAACAAAGATGTTGTAAAGAAGACACTTTGAAGCTTGCAATTCTAAAATTATTTTATAAAATCAACCATAGTAGCATTTGCATACACAGAATTTTTGAAATTCCTTTATAATTATTATCCCACTCTCCCTGCAAGTGGACTCAGGGCACTCGAACAGCAATTGAAATATAGTATACAATGCATCACTCCCATCATACAGAACAATGCAACAAAACCAACGAAGATAAAATACGCATGTAGCAGTAAACAGAAAAAGTAACAGGCAGTCTGAGTTCAATTCACCAATTAGTTCTGGCTTGCAAAACGTTGTGGTCAGTTAAGTCCTACTTCTCAGTCTTGCTCATCCACTTCTCTTTCAAATAGATTCAGTTCCAACAAACTGGCAGCCCTGCAGTCTCTAACTTGAAAAGATATACACACAAAAAATTAAGATAACAAAGGATCATATTAAAATAAAAATAGGGTATAATGGAGAATTGATCCATGGGTATCTGGGGCTCTGGGAGGGCTGTTTTTTGAGGTAGAGGCATCAAATGTTCAGCATAGCATCCAGTGCCACTACTCAAAATACTAAGTTTCAAAACATTTGGACCAGGGGGTCCATTTCTATGAGGCCCCACAGAAGGAGCCCCTATCCTTCATTGTTTCAAATGGAAGGAAGGCATTTAAACAATATGCAGTCACTTTAAATGTGATTGCCAGAACTCCCTTCAGAGTTCAGTTGTGCTTGTCACAACCTTGCTCCTGGCTCCACCCCAAGGTCTCCTGGCTCTACCCCCAAAATCTCCAGATATTTCTTGAGTCATACTTGGGAACCTACCCCCACATGAATAGTTGGGGGAAAGCCACCTTTGCAATTTCTTTAATTTTGAAATCATTACTTACCATCAGCAGTGCAGAGATTAGAGTAGTATTTGAAGCAGCAGCTGTTTATCTCATTCAGCTTCGTGAGAAGTAAGGTCAGAGCGTGGGAAACATGAAGTAATGAATGAAACAGGCAGCCAGGCTTCTGGCTTCAGGCAATTCAGGAAACACTTAACTGCTTCTGGAATGACATGAAAGAATCAGGAAGTTTATTTGAAGAGGCTTTACTACTATGGAATAGAGAGAGGCTTCTTTGCTGTAATGCCGGTTGGTCGTTGCTTATTTTTTTAATGACTGTGTCATAGCTACAGGATTGGATTGGGAGGGCAGACTAGACTGCCATGGTGCCCCATCCACAAGTCACGGAAGCCTCCTGTCAAGAAATTGAATGTTCCATCAACCATGTGTGTAAGTGTTTGTTTGCATCATTACCTGGAAAATGACAAAACCCAAGTTCTAAGTATTTGTGTGGGTTGCTATCAGCTTAAGTAAGCCTAGAGACCATGTTCTTAATGGTAAGCACTTGTAAAATAGTAAACACCTGTGAGCTGTCAATTCCAACTGATGAGGCAATCTAGTTTGACAGGTATTTGACAGGAGAGGATCCAGATGGGCCCAGCTAAATTGGTTGTTTTGTACCAATGACTGGTTGCACAATTCTAGCACTTTGACAGCCAGTCAGGGATATAAGTGGATTTGTAAAATATCAAAACTCAAGAAGAGGAGCAAAAAATCAGTGCTGGCACTAGGGGTTCCGCTTCCCTAGGCATACCCCCCGCCCCGTGCACTCCCAAGGGGAGGATATTCTTCGCACACTGGCGATGACATCATTGCACCAACCAGCAGGCAAGCTGAGAGCCCTGGGTGGTGCACACAAGTGCATATGAAGCTGCCTTCTACTGAATCAGACCCTTGGTCCATCAAAGTCAGTATTGTCTACTCAGACTGGCAGCAACTCTCCAGGGTCTCAAGCTGAGGTTTATCACACCCATTTGCCTGGACCCTTTTTTAGTGGAGATGCCAGGGATTGAGCCTGGGACCTTCTGCTTCCCAAGCAGATGCTCTGCCACTGAGCCACCCTCCCTCCCACTTGAGTGGCCTGAACTCCGTAGAGCTGGTCAGTGTACCTAACCTGTTCCTGCCTCATGCACACCTAAACTGAGCCTGGCCAAATGACACTTGTAGTTATGCTAATTCTAAGGCTCCCAGCCAACAAGAATTGAGGGGCCAAGAGCAAAAGGTGAGGCTGCAGCCTCTGATTTTCACGCTGGCCTCTTGGCGACTTCTTACTGGAATGTATATTGTATATCGCCAACCATGAGGTGGCATGAAAATTAAGGGAACTGAACGCTACACTGTGGCTGCTTTCTAAAATTTCTTTGCAACATCTCTGCTTCAAGTGATGTAAAATGTGTAGAGAAGGGCTTGGTCAGTGTAACACAGATGCATTTATGTCCCTGCATTTTTCTTCTGCTCTGGGAAGATCAGCCATGGAGTTACCACTGTTAGGAGGATGGATATGTTTGAAGTCCATCTTGCTTGAACAAAGCTTTGAGTTCTACATGCCACGTTATAAATTCAGTCTGGAATCTGCATGGGTTTACGTTTCTGAGAAGTCTCCCAGTTCATCTTCAGACTTCTGTGCAGTTCCACATTGGGACTGTGCTTGTGCAGGCCAGCCGCCGGAGGCTCTCTTTCCACTAGATCTGGTATTTTTAACACCGAGGGGAGCTCTTCCCCTGCAAAGCATATTGGAGGCTGTCTTCCCATCCAAACGCTTGTGTGCTCTGTAGGGAGGCCTCAGTTCTTTCTTTGCCTCCGCTTTCCAGCTCTGGTTTGTTGTGAGGTTTTTTTGACATCTCTTCTTCTTATTTTTTTTAATTTATCTGGGATTTATATCCCGCCCTTCCCACCGAGTGACTCAGGGTGGCTCAGAGATCCCGATCTCTTCTTGGGATTCTAGACCTTAAGGATCTGAACGTTAGGAAGTTTAAAATGTCACTGAAGTTGTTACAACATTAAACTGTTGGTTCTGCATACTTGATCTTCAGGACGCTTATTTTCATGCAGTGATTCATCTGAGACATCACGGATTTCTTCACTTCAAATATAATCATATTTCATACCAGTATTTGGCTCTCCGTTTGAGTTGGCTGTTGCTCCACAAGTTTTCTCTAAGTGTATAGATATAGTGGTAACACACCTTAGGTCAATGGGTTGCACTATTTACCCATATTCAGATGACTGGCTCTTCACTGCACCGTCCTGTGATGAGCCTGAGTCACAGGCTTCCTTGATCCTAACAACATGCCAAGAATTAAGTTTGGTCGTCAACCAAAAGGAATCATATCTTGAACCTTTTGAAAAGGCCTCCTTTATTGGAGCATTTCTGGATTCCACTGTAGCTAGGGCCTTCTTGCCTGTCGACAGTGTTGGTCAGATGTCTGTCAAATAATACAGGGGTGGCAAACGGTAGCTCTCCAGATGTTTTTTTGCCTACAACTCCCATCAGCCCCAGCCAGCATGGCCAATGGCTGGGGCTGATGGGAGCTGTAGGCAAAAAAACACCTGGAGAGCTACCTTTGGCCACCCCTGAAATAATAGATTCCAGTCAGTCCTTTTCTTTTAGAAGCTGCTGGGACTGATAGCTTCTACTACAGCCACAACTCTGTATAGACGTTGAAGAATGCACCCTCTTCCAGATTGTTTTTAGGGAAGTTTCGTCCCGCTATACATTCCTGACATACTAGGTTTGTGGTACCCATGTGCATAATACATCAGTTAGTTTGGTGGACATCTGATAGTACCCTTCTAGTGGAGGTACTGTTTGGTGGACGTGTTCCTCAGATTTCAGTTACCTCTGATGCATCAGCACAAGGATGGGGGCTCCATTGCAGATCACATTCTGTTCAAGACATTTGGTCACCTGAGAATGGGTTACAGATCGACCTCTTAGACTTATATGTTATGCACTTACCTTATTTGCAGAACTTACCAAAGGGAAGGTCATCCTGGTCATTACAGACAATACTACTGCAATGATGTACAAAAGTCTTGGCAGCTTGGTGCAGGGAAGCCACCCTTATTTGGGAGATGGTCATAGCCCAAGGGTCTTCCCTCCAGACAAGAATGCATGGGCAGGCACTGCCAATGCAAGAGCAGACATCCTCAGCAGGATGGGGCACTCAGAACATAAATGGGCTCTTGGCAAAGACTACATCTTCTCGATTATCTGGCAGTGGGGCTTCCCTGGAGTAGACCTCTTTCTTACTCATTTCAATGTGAAGGCTCCTGCATTCTGCTGCAGAGCAGGCAGCGACTGCCTCTTTCAGACAGGTATTGAACAGGCAATATGCCTTTTTATGCCTTTCCCTCTTTCCCACTTATTCACAAGAAGTTGAACAAAATAAGAGAACACATGGTGCATCCTGATCTCCCCTTTTTGCCTAAGACATCTTCTCTCAATGTCCCAAGGCCATTATATATAACTGGTTTTATCAGTTGCAAATCACCTAGAGCCCTGCACCAGTGGGAAGTAGGCAATTATTAGTTGTAGTAGTAGTGGTAATATATTCACTTCCTCTCAGCCACGGATTTGCTTAGCATGATTTATCACAAAGTACACAGACTCAGATTCACAGCTTGACTGCAGAACACTTCCAGTTAATTCTCAGCCCAAGTAGCTAATGTCCTACTTGATGCCTGTATATGCTCCACTAGGAGATCGTATATGAGTAAATAGGTTCATTTTTTGACCTGGGTCAGGGCACTTGTCCTATCACCCTTCTGCATGACTATCTAATGATTCTTAAATATTCTGATTTGGCAGCTTCATCCCTAAAAGTGCATTTAGTGGCTATATCTGCTTACCATGTGAAGGTGCAAGACCCAGCATGTAAGAGCATTACTTCAGTCAGGAGGGTAGGAGAGTTGGTGGCTCTTGGAGGGATGACCATCCATTTATTAAGTTTTAGACAAGACATTTAGCGCTTAGACCTAGTTTACATTTTGTGCCTAAGGTGGACTTTAGGTTCCATCTTGCACAAGACATTGTTTTTGCAGTGTTTTTCCCCTCCCCGATTTCAGAAGCAGAAAAGGTAACTACATTCTTTAGATGTTAAGAGAACTTTACTGTTTTACTTAGACAGAACAGAGGTTTACCGACAATCCCCATGTTATTTTTGTGCTATTTGAGTAGCTCAAAGGGGACGGCAGCCTCAGCACAGACAATTTCAAGGTGGATAGTCTTGGCAATACAACTAGGCTATGTACAAGCTAGTTTGCCATGTCCCCTGGGGATTTGAGTCCATTCCATGTGGATGCAAGCACCATTGGCAGTGTTCCAGAGAGGCACTCCATTGGGGGGCATCTGTAGAGTTGCTGCGTGGTCATCTTTGGACACTTTAGTCAATCATTGTGCTGTGGATGTGAATGCAAGAAGGATTTCAGTGGTTGGTAGAGCTGTTCTACACTCTCTTTTCAACTGATGTTCACCCCACCTCCAAGGTAAGGAGCACTATAGTCTCCCAGTGTGGGACTACACAGAAGACTGAAGTTGAAAACAGTATTGCATTTACCTGTAACTATTGTTCATTGAGGTGTCTTCTGTGCAGGCACACATTCCCTCTCTCCTAGCCCGCTGTGAGCTCATGGGATGCTTTTTCTTTCATTTGTGAGACTCGCAGCAGCTCAGTAGGAATGAGGGAAAGGGAGCATTTGGGTGGGAAGACAGCCTCCAATATGCCTTGCAGGGGTGGAGTTCCCCGTAGAATATTAAAAATACCAGACCTAGCTGGAAGAGAGCTCTGGTGGCTGGCCTGCACAAGCACAGTCCCAGTGTGGGACTGCACAGAAAACACCTCGAACAACAGTTACAGGTAAGCACAACACTTTCTTTTTAGCTACCCTTGTTTTTAATCTTCAATGCCCTTTGCCACTTCTGATAAAATACTTTGAGTGTTGCAGGAACTCAGAAATTGCAATCCAAACGAAATACGTAAAACGTGTGAGTGGTTTAAAGGACAAAAGCTGGATGCATTTGTGGAATGGGAGGAGGTTTGCAACCAGGGACAGCTATAATATCAGTTATAATATGAGAAGTGTAGATATGTGTGTTTTTTTAAAGTAACTTCTGTTTAGGTAGGAATTACAACAGCTTCTAAGAATGAGTGCTTTTGACCCTGGAATGTCACATTACTACTAAGGAAGTTCTCTTCCATGGTAAACTTCGGCTTAGCTGACTCATTGCTCAGGAAGCTGAGAAACTACAGTGAAATATTACGTATAAATGTGGTTAAACTCTGGACAGCTGTTGCAGAACTGTTATGCTTGCCGATGAATCGTTTGCTGCTTCCTGAAAGCAAAAGAACAGCTTGGCCAGCCATAGAGGAGAAGTGTTAAAGGAAAGGAATAGAATCTGTTGCTGAGTACTGCAAAGTTTGGTTTCTGTCTTTTGGCTGGTCATCCATTTGCTATAGCCACAAGAATGGGTGGGTATGTGAAGCAAAAGCAAATAATCTAGATCCAAATGTTGAGGTATACATGCATTAGAAATTGTATTGCTACAAAAGCCTTATAAATGCTGCTGTGAGGAACCAGTCAAGGTCAGCTTGGGAGGGTGAGCACTCTAAATTTTCCCCAGTCACCTTCTCTCGGTCCCTCGGGCACATACCCAGAAATCCTGTCAGAAGTAAAGAAATCAGGCACCAAACGTTTTTAAATGAGGCTTAGGCCCAGTCTGCATACGTAGCATAATAAGGTGGTAGGTTGTGCTGCGCCTCTTCAGATTGTAGTTGGGTGGGAAAGGACCTTTCAGAAGTGCTTGTAAAGTAGAAATAGACCAACAGCATACAAAACCTGAACTTCTGGTATTCAGTTATGAACTGCCATTGGCTATTGTTGTCTAGGAATGCAGAAAAAGCTTTTTGTATCTGTGAAATTATTTTCGTTGGAAAACAGAGAGAACCAGTTTCTGCCAGAAAATTGCTTTAGGACTGTTCTAGTCCATGACCAGTTCCAAGGGCTGAACTGTTGATTCCCAGCAACCAGTAAGTACATTTTGGGGTTAGTCCTCGTGACCTTGAAAGCTAGGTGGCAGCAGGCAATGGCAGCTGTATGAGCATCCTCCCTTAGAAAGTGTGGAAAGCCATTTCAGCTTCCTTCTAGTTGGTGAGTCCCTGCCCCCATGACTAGAAAACTGAGAAAGCTTGGTTTCCATTGTCTGGAAGGATGTGAGAAGAGATTGCCCTCTGTCTTTAAAAGGCCTTATAAGGGACCCCCCCCCTCAGTGAACCCTAGATCCTTTTAAAGATAATGCATGGGATGGAGAAAGTAGAGAAAGAAGTACTTTTCTCCCTTTCTCACAATACAAGAACTCGTGGACATTCGATGAAATTGCTGAGCAGTCGGGTTAAAACGGATAAAAGGAAGTACTTCTTCACCCAAAGGGTGATTAACATGTGGAATTCACTGCCACAGAAGGTGGTGGCGGCCACAAGCATAGCCACCTTCAAGAGGGGTTTAGATAAAAATATGGAGCAGAGATCCATCAGTGGCTATTAGCCACAGTGTGTGTGTATATATAAAAATTTTTTGCTACTGTGTGTTGGACTGGATGGACCATTGGCCTGATCTAACATGGCTTCTCTTATGTTCTTATGTTAACCTTATCTAGGTAATATGCAACACAGAGTGGTAAAGGAACTAGTGCATAACACAGAAGATCAAATTGCAAAATTCTTATCAATTTAACTCTTAGTTGTGGTGCCTGGTGTCTGTCGATCGTTATTGTGCCTATGTGTAAGAGGGAATAAGCTGCCTAGGGAACCGCAGACCTGTTAATTTAACTTCTTAGAGAGGCAAAGCCTAGACCAAACAGTAGAAGAGAGTAGGACCTAGACAAATGTTAAATATCTGTGATAATAGAACAGGTTTATTAAGAATCAATGATGTCGGCGTTACCGGATTTCTTAAAGTGGCCCTGATGCAGGTTTGATCCGGTCTCCTTAAATTTCAGCCATTCAAAACTGGTGTCTAGCATCTTGCTTAGCGATTGGGCCGGTAACAACCTTGTCCCATTGGGTCGGCGAGTCGTTGATGCAATAAGACGTGGGAAATGATACTCCTGTGTTAAACGTGAAAAGATGGACACTAAGTGCAGGCATTGCGAAAAGGGTAAGGAACTTGTAGTACAAAGTATTTTTCTATTGGAGATAAGTAACAAGTGGCATTCCTCAAGGGTTAGTCATGGGACCCATGTTAGGGATCTATTCATGGCAGAAACCTGGAGAATGGAAATAGTTGTTTTAATTAAGTTTGCTGATGGCACCATAGTCAGAGTCATTGTCAGTACAGATAAGGATCAGGTGTGTTATGCAGGTGACCTGCCCAGTTTCATGGATTGAAGTGAAGGGGTAAAACTGAATAGAAAGTGTAAAGTCATTGCGTGTTTTGGGATTCTTAACTGCAGCCTAGAGACTTGCTCTGCGATCTGCACATGCCATGTGATTATATAACAGACAACCTGCAATGCAGGAATGACTAGGCAGACTTCTAGACATTTCGCCTTTTATTGTTTGGATGGATGGTCTTTGTGTATGGCGTAAGATCTAAGGAAGCACAATGGTTAAGGTCAGCTGTGTGCCAGGAACTAAACCTGGGTGTAATTTCATAACCTCCTTTGGGGGGCTCTTAGTAAGCCTCTGGGTTAAATCCTGTGGTCTCTCTGCCAATGTAAGTGCTCTAATACCAGCAGGCAATGGAGAAGCTTCCACTAGTTGGACCCTTGCCACTGTATCACTCCACCTCCCCTCCAGCACTGTTACTGATAGTCCTCCACAGTCAATGCTGGAGAGTGGGCTACGGCTGGTGATGGGAATTCCATTCTGCAAATAGTGTTTCGCTTCTGGATTGATCCATCCATTCACCCACCACTCCAGTCCCTCCCTATTTGCAATCCTTGGGTCATAAGAACATAAGAGAAGCCATGTTGGATCAGGCCAGTGGCCCATCCAGTCCAACACTCTGTGTCACACAGTGGCAAAAAAATTTATATATACACACACTGTGGCTAATAGCCACTGATGGACCTGTGCTCCATATTTTTATCTAAACCCCTCTTGAAGGTGGCTATACTTGTGGCCGCCACCACCTCCTGTGGCAGTGAATTCCACATGTTAATCACCCTTTGGGTGAAGAAGAACTTCCTTTTATCCGTTTTAACCTGTCTGCTCAGCAATTTCATCGAATGCCCACGAGTTCTTGTATTGTGAGAAAGGGAGAAAAGTTCTACTTTCTCCATCCCATGCATAATCTTGTAAACCTCTATCATGTCACCCCGCAGTCGACGTTTCTCCAAGCTAAAGAGTCCCAAGCGTTTCAACCTTTCTTCATAGGGAAAGTGCTCCAGCCCCTTAATCATTTTAGTTGCCCTTTTCTGGACTTTCTCCAATGCTATAATATCCTTTTTGAGGTGCGGCGACCAGAACTGCATACAGTACTCCAAATGAGACCGCACCATTGATTTATACAGGGGCATTATGATACTGGCTGATTTGTTTTTGATGCTTAACGTTTTTACAGGATGGTTTAGAAGGATTTCCGAGATAAATGGAAAGTGCTCTGAACTCCATTGCTACATCACTGCCGGGTGATAACAGAACTTCTCAGTTTTGTCCTGTGCATGGTTCTGGATTTGTTCTGTGTGTCACAACCACAGTGCTGCTAATTTTCCTAGTGGCGCTTGGGTTATGCTGGTGTCAGACAAGCCGTGATATAGAATTCTTCCCAGCATGTCTCTCCATAAGTGCAGCTTGATCGTATTTTGGAGAAAAGCTTGGCGGCCGGTTGAAACTCGGCATTCCTGTCGCAAGTGAACATGGCTTGTATGCTATAATGTTTTGAAAACCTTGGCCGTGTCCTTTTCCCATCTCAGTGTGTACAAACGGGGAGAGAGAGAAGCTGAAAAATAATCTCGTGTCGTGGCTGTGCTTTGGGAACAAGTCTGAAAATAGCCTTGTAGAATGTCAACCAATGAGAAACTGGCGAGGTGCGAAGTAACCAGTGATTCAAATGATTGAGTTGGTGACATCTTCAACTCTGTCACTAAATGCTATATGCCTTTCTATAAAACCTCACACTTGGCCCCAGTTGGCCAGCACAGCCTGGAGATCTAATGTCACATATTTTGGAGAGTTCTCTTGGCAAGTGCTGCTCTTCATGTTCTTACATGGACGAGGGTTGCTTTATTGCATAACTTTTCAAGTGGTTTTGCTCCTCTTCACGCGACACAAAAAGAGGAGTTCCAGGAAATGCACACAGATCGGTTTTTTCAGAATGAGGCACAGGTCACTTCGTTTGGGCTGACCATCCACACCTGCTCCAGAGGCTCAGAATGGGGGAAAAAATGGTGATTTGCAAAACAGCAAGTACAGTAATTTAGCCCCAGCATCCAAATTGGTCCAAGTAAGATTCTTCCTGCTTCCAAAAGATTGTTTAGTTTAGTTTAGTTTATTTGCAATTTATATCCCGCCCTTCCCACCAGGTGGCTCAGGGCGGCTTACAGCATATAAAATCTAACATAAAAATATAAAAATTTAAACAGTTTACACAGTTAAAATATTAAAAACATACAGCAGTCTTATAAAACTACACTCAGTTTCAGATGCCGGTTATTCAGTCTTTGGATCTAAATGAACCTTAAGCAAGTGTAATCTCGGCTTGGCTTCGCGAATGAAGATTTAAGAAAGGTGCAGTAGTCCACGTCTGCTGCAGGCTCGCTGGTGGCTGACAAGACCAATGCGGGACAGGCAGGTCCGGCCACAGTGGCTGCAGGGAAAAGTCTGATTTAGGGTTGGTGCTGTAGCAGTGCGATTCTTCCTCAATCTCCTTTTGTCCTCAAGACCAGCTATGCGTGCGTTCTCAAAGGAAGAGACAGCCTGGTGGATGGTGTGCCTCCATGCTTTGCGATCTGAGGCTAGGTCAGACCACTGGTGATGGTTGATGCGACAGGTGCCAAGGGATTTCTTCAAGGAGTCCTTGTACCTCTTCTTTGGTGCCCCTCTATTTCAATGGCCGGTGGAGAGTTCGCCATACAGGGCAATCTTGGGAAGGCGATGGTTTTCCATCCTAGAAATATGCCCTGCCCAGCGCAGCTGCGTCTTCAGCAGCAGTGCCTCGATGCTGGTAACCTCCGCCCGCTTGAGGACTTCAGTGTTGGTCACAAAGTCACTCCAGTGGATGTTGAGGATAGTGCGAAGGCAGCGTAATAAACTAGCTCAATAAAACAGGGATCCAGTGGCAACTAATTAGCATTTATTCTTGCATAAGCTTTCAGTACTCAGAACTCACTTTGTCAGATACATGAAGGATCAAGGAAGGGGAGGGGCTGCTTGCACTCTTTTAGCGCAAATTCATTGGTTTTGTTAGTCTCTAAATTGCCACTGGATACAGATTAAGATGGCTACCCCTCTGGAATTATAAACTAGCTAACTTTTTAAAACAGATTACATGGAATTCATGGAAGATGGGCCGATCTGCCACTGTTGGCCACAAAATGCAGCCTCCATGTTCAGAGGCAATATACCGCTCAATATTCAATTCGGACAAACAATAGAGGAAGGTCTCGTGCAGTGCTTATGAGCTCCCACAGGCATTTGGCTGGTTGGCGCTGCAGACAGGATGCTGAATGTGACCTGATACAGAAAGATCTGTATCCTCTCAAAAGTTCAGAGCCAGTTTGGTGTAGTGGTTAAGTGTGCGGACTCTTATCTGGGAGAACCGGGTTTGATTCCCCACTCCTCCACTTGCACCTGCTGAGATGGCCTTGGGTCAGCCATAGCTCTGGCAGAGGTTGTCCTTGAAAGGGCAGCTGCTGTGAGAGCCCTCTCCACCCCCACCCACCTCACAGGGTGTCTGTTGTGGGGGAGGAAGGTAAAGGAGATTGTGAGCTGCTCTGAGACTCTTTGGAGTGGAGGGCGGGATATAAATCCAATATCTTCATCTACCTCGCAGGGTGTCTGTTGTGGGGGAGGAAGGGAAAGGAGATTGTAGGCTGCTCTGAGCCTCTGCCCTTGAAAGGGCAGCTGCTGTGAGAGCCCTCTCAGCCCCACCCACCTCACAGGGTGTCTGTTGTGAGGGAGGAAGGGAAAGGAGATTGTAGGCCACTCTGAGCCTCTGCCCTTGAAAGGGCAGCTGCTGTGAGAGCCCTCTCAGCCCCACCCACCTCACAGGGTGTCTGTTGTGGGGGAGGAAGGGAAAGGAGATTGTGAGCCACTCTGAGACTCTGTCCTTGAAAGGGCAGCTGCTGTGAGAGCCCTCTCAGCCCCCCCCCCACCTCACAGGGTGTTTGTTGTGGGGGAGGAAGGGAAAGGAGATTGTAGGCCGCTCTGAGACTCTGTCCTTGAAAGGGAAGCTGCTGGGAGAGCCCTCTCAGCCCCACCCACCTCACAGGGTGTCTGTTGTGGGGGAGGAAGGGAAAGGAGATGGTAGGCCGCTCTGAGCTTCTGTCCTTGAAAGGGCAGCTGCTGTGAGAGCGCTCTCCAGCCCCACCCACCTCCCAGGGTGTCTGTTGTGGGGGAGGAAGGGAAAGGAGATTGTGAGCCGCTCTGAGACTCTTTGGAGTGGAGGGCGGGATATAAATCCAATATCATCATCATCTTCCTTCTTCTTCTTCTCTAGCTTCTGAGATTTCACTAGGCATTGTGTTTGTGTTCTGAAACTCATCCTTTAAAAAAATAAGACGTTTAAAAATGTCAACTGTGTTATTTCAGTAGAAACCAATACATGCCTATACAAATACACCCTACAACACAGATACTTGCAGACCACCAGTGGCTCCTTGCCTTGTGAAGTGAGAGGAATGTCACTTCATGTACTGGTGGTCTCTGAGCTGCTATCTAAGTCTTCTCATGGACTACAGAACAGAAGTAGTCTTCCACAGAATGCTTGTTGTATAGTTGTATATTTGCCGAGAGCAAGTTTGGTGTAGTTTGGGGTGGCCAAACTTGCTTAATGTAAGAGCCACATAGAATAAATGTCAGATGTTTGAGAGCCACAAGATATGAATGTCAGATTTTTGAGAGTCTCAAGACAGGGAGGGAGGAAAATAGATGGACTGGCTTGGCTTGGCGAAGTGATTTAAAGAGAGAAATGTCTTCTCCAAGCTACCGATGGGGCAGTGGGGGCTTCGAGAGCCACACAATATATGTGAAAGAGCCACATGTGGCTCCTGAGCCACCAATTTGCCACCCCTGGTGAAGTGGGTCAAGAGCAGAGGACTTTAATTTGGAGAACTGGGTTTGATTCCCCACTCCCCAGCTACTAGCTGATCTTGGGTCAGTCACAGTTTTCTCAGAGCTGTTCTCTCAAGAGCAGTTCTCAAAAGAGCTCTCTCAGCCCCACCTACCTCACAGGGTGTCTGTTGCGGGGAGAGGAAGGGAAGGCGATTGTAAGCTACTCTAAGATTCCAAGTGAAGGGTGGAGTATAAATCTGTTCTCCTCTTCTTCTTTTATTGAACAGTATGAAGCTTTCTTCCGCCTATTGGGACAGTGAGTTTTGTGCCTGGGACCAAATTCTGTACTTGGTTGTCATGAAAATTCAGAATACACAAAACCTAATCAGAAGTTTTTAGTTTAGCTTCAGGGTCCTTCAGGGATTATTTGACCCTTTGTGGTGGTTATAGATGTCCCTGGTATTGTCATTTAGGAGGGAAGTTCACAGGATCCAGAGTGTGGGTTTTCCCCATCCCTATTAAGCATTTTTATGTTACCATACCTTTCTCACTGGGTCTCAAGGCGCATATCACAAAATGTCGATACAATCAGCAAGGTGAGGCATCCAATAGATTGGGGTCCCCAACCTTTTTTGAGCATGTGGGCACTTTCGGCATCTGACAGAGGGTGATGGGTGAAACGGCAACTGCAGGAGATGGTGCCAGGTACAAAATGAACTGCTGTAGGAAGTGAAGCCACCCGCGGAACTGAGTGCCCCAGGAGGTGAAGTCAACTGCGAAGTGTCAAGGAGTGAGGTTATGCGTAACTCTTTAACAGTAACTTTTTAACGTTTAAGACAAAAGCTATGCTTAACACAATACCTTTTTAAACGAATGTATTGTTTAAAAAGATTTGCTTGCATACTCATAGTTTACATTTAGGGCTTTTTTGTAGGAAAAAGCCCAGCAGGAACTCATTTGCATATTAGGCCACACACCCCTGCCATCACTGGAAGTGCCGTCACCCGTTCAGTAGGTTACTTTTCCGCATACTGACATGGAACAGTACCGTGCCATCAGATGTATTTCATGGATGTGTGTTCTCACACAGCCCCATGTTTTGTTTCCCCCCTCAAAGCACAGCTGGAGAGAGAGAGCCACGTGTGGTGGAGCAGGCAGTGGCCAGTCCAGCTTCTCCTGGGAGGGGGTGCTTGTGGGCGGCTCTGTAGCTCTCACTCTCTTTGCAAGCTTGTTGTGGGTGGCTCTGTAGCTCTCACTCTCTTTGCAAGCTTGTTGAAGGCTGGAAGCCGCAGAGAGGATGGAGCGTGAGGTCTGGGAGCGTATGGCTGCCTAGTGCCTTCCGCAGGAGACCTTTTTTGAGCCAGAGCCCTGGCCAAGCCAGCTGGAACTACATTCCTGTTTGTTCCTGTTCAAAAAAAGCCCTGCATTTAGTTAGTTATGCAGTTAAGATCCTTGTCCTGTGGTGGCAATAGATGCCAAAGCAATTTTTTTAAAAAGCAATAGATGCCAAAACAATTTTTTAAAGATTTTGCACAGCTAATCCAATCTCCAGTGGCTTATCAGATCTCAGAAGCTAAGCAGGGCTGACTCCGGCAAGCACTTGGATGGGAGGCCTCCAAGGAATACTAGGGCCGGGATGAAGAGGCAGGTAATACAAACCATCTCTCTGAATGCCCCTTGCCTCCACTCCCGCTAGGGGTTGCAAGAAGTCAGCCATGACTTTCAGGCATACACACATTCTCACACACACAAAATAATCATTTTTAAAAAGGTTTTTAAAATCTCTAGCGGCTGATCAAGAGCCCCACTAGGCAAAATCCCTACCTGGCCCCACCCATTTTCTCAAAATTCTTGGCAGGTGCCAGGAGAGAGGTTGGCTGGTGCCATGGGGACCCCTGCAATAGACGATGCAATTCAGAACTAATAATAATAATAGATTTTATTTGTCTCCCGCCCTCCCCGCCTAGGCGGCTCAGGGCGGCTAACAGCATTTTATACATTTACATTAATAGATAAAAACTTTAAATTTAACAATTAAAAAGTTAGACATATAAAAACCAGTTAGTAGATTTAAAATACATAATTTAAGTTAATTTAAATTTATCTGGCAGTAGTAGTGGTTAGTTCTGTGACGCTGATTCTGCCAGTTTAAATGGTTCAATAGTAATGTAGATGGCGGATCCTTTATTCACAGCAATTCAGCAGTCGATGTCGATATACGCTTGTTTGAAAAGGACGGTCTTGCAGGCCCTGCGGAACTGGTCAAGGCTCCGCAGGGCCCGCACTTCCTCCGGAAGCTGATTCCACAGTGCAGGGGCCGCAGCTGAAAAGGCCCGAGCTCTGGTGTTTTGGAGCTTGACCTCTCTCAGCCCAGGGATCGTCATTTTATTTTTGCCCGTTGACCTCAGTGCCCTCTGGGGTTCATATGGGGAGAGACGGTATTGTGCTGTCAGGCTATTGTCTCCCAACAGTTGCTCTCCAACGTCTTGGGTAAGGCTTTCCCCAGCCCTTTTAAATTCTGGGGATTGAGTTTTCCACATGCAAAGCAAGTGCTCTCCCATTGCCCTTCCCATTATATCTTCGGGCTTGGTTCACACATGCATGTTTATCAACTTCTTGACTGAATAAGCAATTGTGAATCCACCACCGCAGACATCATCCATATCGCTTCAAACACTGAGCTTTGCAACTAAATTGCTAGACACACATTCAGCCGTGAAGTCACCGAGGGCTAACACACAAACATGTTGGAATCTGTCTATTGAAATCTGAAGAGACCGCAGAAGAGATACTTAGAATCACCAAACGGCTGCCTGTCTTGTGCAGTGACCATGGACTCTGAAATAGTGGCAATTGTCAGGGGTAGTTTTATGTGGGTAGACAATGGCTGTTGCAGAATTCCCTCCCCAACAGCGCACTTGCTCCTTAACGTTTAGCCTTAGGGGTACTACAAAAGATATATCAAGGGGCTGGTAGTAATGCGGTGATCTCTTCCAGTATTACTGGCTTCCTTAAAACGTGCTCCTAAAATTCTGGGCACCTTTCTCCCAGTGGGAATGGCACTTCCCACACCCCACCACAGTCCTTGTGTCCATTATAATGGTGACCGCTTTTGAAATATGACTAGCTTGGATCCCTGATTATACCTGCGCTATCACTTGTGGTCAGTGACTCAACTCTCTCTCCTTACCCCTCAGTCCTGTACCAGATGTACAGCTTTGCTTTACTAACAAAGAAGCGGAATATATTTGGTACTTGCTTTCAGCTGCTAGGACATTATATGCACAGTTGCGGAAGCAAGAAAAAATACCAGAGAAATGGGATTGGATTATAAAAGTGATGACATGGAGTGAAATGGACAAATTAACAAGAATATTAAGAGACTATGATTTTGATAATGATTAAGTTTTAAAAAGAAGAATATAAAATTTTGTTTTAATAGTTAAGGGTACCTTTAAATATTCATATTTTAAGTAAATAACACCGGCAGGGGTCAAGTAACGGGGGGAGGGGTGGGTAGAAAGTAATATATGGAGTAGATAAAAGAAGTTTTTAAAGATGTAAGAAATAGATTTATTACCATATGTTACCAATGAAATTGTTTTAACGACAGACGTGGAATATATTCTCTGTATGGAGCCCTTCATTTTACTCCCTTAAATGGCAAACACAAGCCAGGTTACCTCACATTTCCGCTGCGGAGATGGAACAACATTGTGCCTGGCCACTCTATGCACCTTTTGCCTTCTACTGTGTTTGTTTTACTTATTTAAAGACAGTACCCTTTCTCTTCTGCAGCATAAGAAGACACTGTCACATCCATCCCTTTTTGAATGTAGATAGATCCAAGTGGGCAGCCGTGTTGGTCTGAAGCAGTTGAACAAAGCAGGAGTCAAGTGGCACCTTTAAGACCAACCAAGTTTTATTCAGAATGGCAGCTTTCATGTGCTCTCTAAGCACGCTTCATCAGATGAGGGTGTCAGGTATAGTGGGCTGAAATGCACGCAGTTTGTTGATTAAGAGGGCAAACTGACTGTGGTCACATGGTAAGACAGTGTGGCTTGGCCATTTGATCTGGATAACCATAAAAAAGTTTCCTGCCAGTTGGTGTTTCTGCAAATCTAGGTAAATCACAAAAGGACATGTATTGGCTTTTTATTTATTTATCTCATTACATATACTTAACCCATTTTCATTTTATGTATTCTTGTTTTCTAATGGCAGTCTAGAATGATGTTTATAATGTATAGATTGATGTTGATAAGTAAATTAGGTGGACTACAACTAGGAAATACATGTCCTTTTGTGATTTACCTAGATTTGCAGAAACACCAACGGGCAGGAAACTTTTTTATGGTTTCCAGACCAAATGGCCAAGTCACACGGTTTTGCCATGCGATCACAGTCGGTTTGCCCTCTTAATCAACAAACGGCATGTACCGTATTTTTCGGACCATAAGACGCACTTTCCCCCCCCAAAAAAAAGTGGGGGGAAAAGTGTGTGCATCTTATGGTCCGAAGGTACGTACCTTCGGGGGGCGAAGGGGTGATCCGCTGCCTCTTCTTCCAATCCGGCACGTCCCCGGCGCCTGCTTGCCTGGCTCCATCTTCTTCAGGCAAGCGTGGGATCGCTCCACGTGGCCCCAGCGCTTTGCAAGCACCGACCGCGGAGGGGGCAGCATGCTTCCTACTTCCCTGTGTTCCTGCCTTCAGCTGTGATGTTTAAAGCAAGCGCTTGGGTCGGAGGGGGGAGGGAGCGACCTCAGCGCTTGCTTTAAACATCACAGCTGAAGGCAGGAACACAGGGAAGTAGGAAGCACCCGCCCCCTCCGCAAACGCAGCGCTTTGCGAGCGCCGGCCGTGGAGAGGGCAGCGTGCTTCCTACTTCCCTGTGTTCCTGCCTTCAGCTGTGATGTTTAAAGCAAGCGCTGAGGTCGCTCCCTCCCCCCTCCGACCCCAGCGCTTGCTTTAAACATCACAGCTGAAGGCAGGAACACAGGGAAGTAGGAAGCACGCTGCCCCCTCCGCGGCTGGCGCTTGCAAAGCGCTGGGGCCACGTGGAGCGATCCCACGCTTGCCTGAAGAAGATGGAGCCAGGCAAGCAGGCGCCGGGGAAGCGCCGGATTGGAGGAAAAAGCATCAGATTGCCCCCCAGGAGGAAGGTGCGTCTTATCCTCCGGTGCGTCTAATCGTCCGAAAAATACGGTATTTCAGCCCACTATACCTGATCCCCTTGTCTGATGAAGTGTGCTTAGAGAGCACACGGAAGCTTATGTTCTCAATGTGGTGCTCTTGTCTTTAAACAGGGAATTCCACGACTGTCCCATGAATGCTAACGCATAGTGGGTGGTGGCATGCAATTCCCTGGTCCCTGCAAATCCAGCAGTAGCAGACTAGGTGAAATGCAGCCAGTCACCCACAATGGCTGCCAAGAAATGGAAGAGCTTATTTATTTTTATTTCCCGGCAAAGGCTTAGAGGCTCTTGTCACAACAGCTTCTTGCTGGCTTTTCATTGGTCAGAATTTGGTTGATTCTCCAGCGTATGGTTTCCCCCCCTTGCTTCAGGATAAAGGTGCTCAGGCATGTGATGTTGCAACGTCTTGGGGAATGGCCAGTTCCCAAGGCTCATATCGCCATCCCCTCGTGTTCATTGAAGCTAAGTTTGAATCCAGTGGCAGCTAAAGACTGACTATGTTTTCTTCAGGTTATGCGCTGGCTCTGCTTCCCCCCACACACACACACATCTGTGTGCACGAAGCTAAGTTTGAGTCCAGTGGCACCAAAAAACCAACAATGTTTCCTTCAATGTACGAGCTGAGTCTGCTTCCTCCTCCCTTCCCTCTTCCCCCCTGCCTTCTCCTGCACATCTGTGTTCGTGTGAAGCTAAGTTTGAGCCCGGTGGCACCTAAAGACTGACAAACGTTTTCTTCAGGGTATCAGCTTTCCTGTGCCTCGCTCCTCTGTGTGTGTGTGTTCTGTTGGGTTAGTTATGCTGCAGTTTTACTGGGTGCAACTGGGTCCTCCCCCCCCCCTCTTCCTCTAGCCTTGCTATCAAGTGTGTGTGTACACCGCCAGTGCGGTGGATTTGGCTGAGAGTGTTTGTCCAGACCAAGTTCATCCAATACATTTCCTTTTATAGACGGGGGATTTTGAACCTAAGTCTCCCAACTAGTAGGCTCATACTGACCACTGTACATTGCTGTCTCTGTTATTGCACTGCCTAATAGGAGTTGTAGTTATTTTTCTAGGGAAACTAGTTTTGTAGAAAAACGCTCCAGTTTAGTTTTGTGGGCTCCCCACTCCAGGCAGCCCAGGGAAATCAGCAATAACATATTGAAAGAATGTTAATGTTTTAAGCATGTTTGCATTTACAATCTACATTCAAATATCATAAAATAACCCAACACCAATCTTATTACAGGTAATTACCACTAACATAATATTTCAGATAAAATGGTATAATATTTTAAAAGGTTCATGACTGCAATTATACTTTCAACTATATAGATTGTAGAATGCAGAACTCTGTTTATTAATAAACTACCTTTTGTTGTTGTTGTTCAGTCGCACAGTCAAGTCTGATTCTTTGCGACCCCATGGACAAAGTCACGCCAGGCCTGCCTGTCTTGCACCATCCTCCAAAGTCTGCTCAAATTCGTGTTTGTTACATCAGTAATGCTGTCCAGCCATCCCATCTTTTGCCGTCCCCTTCTTCTTTTGCCTTCTGTCTTTCCCAGCATCAGGGTCTTCTCCAGTCATTGCTCCCTTCTCATTTGGTGCCCAAAGTATTTGAGCTTCAACTTCAGCATCTGATTTTCCAGGGAACAGTCAGGGTTGATTTCCCTTAAGACTGACTGATTGGATCTTCTTGCAGTCCAAGGGACTCTCAAGATTCTTCTCCAGCACCACAGCTCAAAAGCATCTATTCTTCTGCACTCGGCCTTCCTTATGGTCCAGCTCTCACAGCCATACATTACTACTGGGAATACCATCGCTGGGAATTCCTTTGTTGGAAGGCTGATGTCTCTACTTTTTATTATACTGCCCATATTCGCCATAGCTGTCCTCCCAAGAAACAAATGTCTTTTAATTTCATGGCTACAGTCACCATCTGCAGTGATCTTGGACCCCAGAAATGTAAAGTCTGTCACTACCTCCATGTCCTCCCCTTCTATTTGCCAAGGTGTGATGGGGCCGGATGCCTTGATCTTAGTTTTTTTGATGTTGAGTTTCAAGCCTACTTTTGTGCTCTCCTCTTTCACCCTCAGCAAGAGGTTCTTTAGGTCCTCCTCACTTTCTCTCATTAGAGTGGTGTCATCTGCATATCTGAGGTTGTTGATCTTTTTCCCAGCAATCTTAATTCCGGCTTCTGCTTCATCCAGGCCAGCATTCCACATGATGTATTCTGCATATAAATTAAATAAGTAGGGTGACAATATACATCCACGTCGAACTCCTTTTCCTATTCTAAACCAATCAGTTGTTCCATATCCCGTTCTGACAGTTGCCTCTTGACCCTTATACAGGTTTCTCAGGAGACGTGAGGTGGTCTGGTACTCC
This sequence comes from Heteronotia binoei, assembly GCF_032191835.1. Taxonomy (NCBI): domain Eukaryota; kingdom Metazoa; phylum Chordata; class Lepidosauria; order Squamata; family Gekkonidae; genus Heteronotia; species Heteronotia binoei. The sequence continues at coordinate 70,179,226 of NC_083235.1, forward strand.
CATCTCTTTAAGGACTTGCCACAGTTTGTTGTGATCCACACAATCGAAGGCTTTAGCATGGTCAATGAAACAGAAATAGACGTTGTTCTGATACTCCCGTGCTTTCTCCATAATCCAGCGAACGTTGGCAATTTGATCTCTAGTTTTTCTAAGCTACTAGTTTCATTTAAAAAAAAACATGTTTGTAAAAAAGCAGGGTTCATGGGGGTGGGGAGGGGCGGTGTTTGTGAATTTCCGGCATTCTGCAAAGGGGTTGGACTAGATGAGCTTGGAGATCCTTTCCGCTCATTCTGTGATTTTATAATATATTTACTTGGGTTTGTATCTCTGCTACCTGCCATTACATTTGATGACACACAGGGCCCAGCTCAACGAGGGCTCATTTATGTCACATCTGGCCCTCATAACAAATGAGTTCGACACCCCTGCTCAACCTATATGCAGCCCTGTAGCTAGGGGCTTGGGGAGGGCACGGAGGGAGGGTGAGGGTAGGAGTGAGGGTGAGAGCAGGGAGGTGGAGGGAGGGGGGCTGCCCCTCTCCCTCTCCTCCCATATGATTTAAATTACATAGAAAGGGCTTGAAGGAACAGCCACCGGCCCCTCCTGTGTGATTTAAAGGGCCAGACAATAAGTTGATTGGTGGGCCCTTTAAATTGTGTAGAGGCTGGCGGCTGCTCCTGCTGCCTCTTCCACGTGATTTAAAGAGCCCACCAATCATCTGATTGACGGGGCCTTTAAATGGCATGGGAGGGGCAGCAGCTATTTCTGGGCACCCCTCCCACACAATTTAAACCACACAGGAGAGAGGGGTGGCTTTGGGATGGGGTGGGGGGATGAGGGCTCCCCCCCAAATTGTCAGGGAGGTTGGTTCCCGGTTAGTTACAGGGAGGTTGGTTCCTGGTTAGTTAGTTAGTTACAAATATGTTGGTTCCTGGTTAGTTACAGGCCTGCCTATATGTCGGGTCACTTCCTTTCCATTGTGTCTGAAGAAGTGTGCCTGCGCGCAAAAGCTTCTACCTTGAATCAAACTTCGTTGGTCTTAAAGGCGTCCCTGGACTCAGACTTCATGCTGTCTCGTTTACGATTAAGCATATTATTGCAACAGCATTGCCTTACTTGATCTCTTTATTTGCACCAAATAGTTTATAGGAAAAAAAGAGAAGAAAAACTCAGCTTTTTTTTTTTTTCCATTATATGTAGGTGCTAGCAAGATGATGTGCGAGACAGCTGTCTGTGGTTTAGGGGCAGCAAGTTGCCCATTCTAGAAGAAGGAGAAGAAGGAGAAGGGGGAGGGGGAGGAGGAGAAGGAGAGAAGAGGCGAAGGAGAAGGAGAGAAGAGAAGAGGAGAAGAAGAGAAGATGATGATGATGATGATGATGATGATGATGATATTGGATTTATATCCCGCCCTCCACTCCGAAGAGTCTCAGAGTGGCTCACAATCTCCTTTACCTTCCTCCCCCACAACAGACACCCTGTGAGGTGGGTGGGGCTGGAGAGGGCTCTCACAGCAGCTGCCCTTTCAAGGACAACCTCTGCCAGAGCTATGGCTGACCCAAGGCCATTCCAGCAGGTGCAAGTGGAGGAGTGGGGAATCAAACCCGGTTCTCCCAGATAAGAGTCCACGCACTTAACCACTACACCAAACTGGCTCTGTAAGTTAGTCTAGCATGGATTTAGCCACCCGTAAATAGTTCTGTAATATTTTGCTAGGGTGGTAAAACTGAGTTCTGCCCTCCTTTTCTGTTTCCCTGTGGATGAAACGGACGTTCTGCGTTAAGTCTGTTGGCATTCGAACGAAGAGCCAGGATGAGCACTACAAGGGACAAGGAGGCAAATTGGGTGATCCCCTACATCATACGTCTGGATTAGACGACTGCCTCCAATGAGCTGTGTGGAGGAACCATAGGAAGTACTATAGATTTATGAAGTTTGACATTATTATTGGGGTAATTACAAAGGAAGACAAATGAACCTTAGGGTTGCCAACCTCCAGATGGTAGCTGAAGGTATCCCGCTATTACGGCTGATCCCCAGGCAACAGAAATCAGCTCACCTGGAGAAAATGTCCACTTTGGAAAGTGAACTGTATGACATTATACCCCATTGAAGTCCCTCCCCTCCCCAAACCCTGCCCTCTTCAGGCTCCACCCTCCAAAATCTCCAGGTATTTCCCAACCTGGAGCTGGCAACTTTATATGGTGTTTATTTCACACTGTAGTTCAAGAAGCTTCCCAAGATTGCTCTGTATGGCGAACTTTCCACCGGCCATCGAATTAGAGGGGCACCAAAGAAGAGGTACAAGGACTCCTTGAAGAAATCCCTTGGCACCTGTCGCATCAACCATCACCAGTGGTCTGACCTGGCCTCAGATTGCAAAGCATGGAGGCACACCATCCACCAGGCTGTCTCTTCCTTTGAGAACGCACGCATAGCTGGTCTTGAGGACAAAAGGAGATTGAGGAAGAATCACACTGCTGCAGCACCAACCCCAAATCAGACTTTTCCCTGCAGCCACTGTGGCCGGATCTGCCTGTCCCGCATTGGTCTTGTCAGCCACCAGCGAGCCTGCAGCAGACGTGGACTACTGCACCCTTCTTAAATCTTCGTTCGCGAAGTCAAGCCGAGAGAGAGAGAGTTCAAGAAGCCATGGATTTCTCGATATGCATTTTGGCATGCTCGGGGCTTTCTTGCAGCACGGTCTTCTGTACCAGATTCTGTAATCACTACCTCCTGTGTTAAGCGTCAAAATCATATGCGCACAATAGAAATGTAACACATTGAAGCAGTTTCTCATTCTTGCTGTACTTATTTAGCAGACTTTTTAGTAACTCCCTAGAGGTTCAGGGCTGCAACAGCAGGAATGTCATTAAGGGTCAAGCTTGACAAGATGGGAAGAATCCATGTGTGTTTATACATCCATCTGTTCACAACTAAAGCGGAAGGTCTGGTTTTATAAAGAGCAACAACTGAGCTAAGCCTGTCCTCCTCCTCCGCTATGCTCTGATGCTCTTGAGGAGGGGTGGGGGGGAAGCAGCCTAGATTCCAATCCTACAAGTGAGCTAGGAGGGAAGAAAGTAGGGCCCTGGTCTCTCACTCATGCATTTTTTAAAATACCCATTGCAACTTGTGGCTCAGTGGACGGTGGCTCAGTGGTAGAGCATCTGCTTGGGAAGCAGAAGGTCCCAGGTTCAATCCCCGGCATCTCCAAAAAAGGGTCCAGGCAAATAGGTGTGAAAAACCTCAGCTGGAGACCCTGCAGAGCCACTGCCGGTCAGGGGAGGGATGGTGGCTCAGTGGCAGAGCATCTGCTTGGGAAGCAGAAGGTCCCAGGTTCAATCCCTGGTATCTCCAAAAAAGGGTCCAGGCAAATAAGTGTGAAAAACCTCAGCTTGAGATCCTGGAGAGCCACTGTCAGTCAGGGGAGGGATGGTGGCTCAGTGGCAGAGCATCTGCTTGGGAAGCAGAAGGTCCCAGGTTCAGTCCCCGGCATCTCCAAAAAAGGGTCCAGGCAAAGAGGTGTGAAAAACCTCAGCTTGAGACCCTGGAGAGCTGCTGCCAGTCTGAGAAGACAATACTGACTTTGATGGACCCAGGGTCTGATTCAGTAGAAGGCAGCTTCCTATGTTCATATATATATTCATATACTCTGCTGGGTATTTTCTTAAACACACAGAGGACTGATACCTGATTTTAGGTTCTTATTCCAACTGTATTCATAATTCCCATTGATTTCTTACGTTTGTTTTTAACAGAGCATGGGGAAAAAAAATTATGTTACAACTACTAATACTAATGAAGCTGCCTTCAGTTTCAACACATTCAGTGATCGCCATGCACGGGTCGCGCTTGTTAGCTGTGTCCAGTTTGCACATGGCCGTGAATGCTAGGATCTCATAGTCCCATTCCCAACACACAAGCGCGTGTCCCGTATTTCTCCCCAGCACACAAAACCACATTAAAATAACCAATCGTATCAATGTATTTTAAAGCATATGTACTTAATATTGCTTAATATGAAAGGAGAGACAGAAATCTTATCCAGAGACAAGGCTTTTTTTTGAGCAGGAATACACAGGAACACAGGTTCAGCTGGCTTGGCCAGGGCTCTTCCCCCCCCCCCCCCTTTACATTAAATGAAGGAAGAGTTTTTCATTTTTCCTCTTCTCCTTTGATTGGCTTTTCCTACCTAATATCAGCTAAACTCAGGAAACTGCTTGGCTGTGTGGCTGACTCCTGAAGTGAGCGAAGGAAATGGATCTACGGCGAAAGACTTTATACGCAACGTCTTCGATTTGTCTATCTGCTACGTTTTTTTAAACCCTGCTCTTTCTCCAAGGAGCAGCAGGTGGTATGCACAGTTCCACCTGTTTTATCCCTGCAAAAATCCTGTGATATAGGCTGGGCTGTGCTACCTAAGTAAACTACACGGCTGTGACTCCAGAGCGATGCAATTTGAACCTGGGCTTTCGGGCTTCTAGTCACTTTAACCGTATCATCATACTGGCTGTTTGTATTCTTTTCTTGCTCACAAGATGGGAGAGAGTGTTCCTAAGGGAAGTGATAGGTGGAATGCCCTGTGCAAAGTGAATGTCTTGTTAACAAAGTCCAGAAATCGTGTGTGATTGAACCAATAAGGTGTGTTCATCAGGGGGTAAAAAGGGCCTCCGGCGATTATTGCAGTTTGTCTTCACTGAGGAACTAAATAGTACTTAGGTGCAAAGTGACTCAACTGTTTTAGATCATCTGTGGCAGTAAAAGGCAGACAATTCTGTCAGGCAAGGTACAAAAAAATGCATTTATGTAAATACGGTAAGTCCTGAGACTTGGTGAGCCTTTATGCTTTTGCTCGCTGGATGCAATAATAGTTCTCCAAAGAGCTGCAAAGATCCTCCTCCTCAAATCCCTGTGGTATCTTAGCACTACCCAGAACTGCATGTGCAATTCCTACTGCCTTTCAAAGTACAATATCAATTTGGCAGCCCTTTTATGCTTGTGTGTCAGAAGAAAGGACCGATTTTAGTATCTCCATCCTTGCTTCAGCACAGGTGGACAGCATTCAGCTCTTCCAAAGACTGGTGTGGAATACAGGCACAATGTGCCTAGGTGTTCTGTCAGTGGCATGTGTATGACTGTGACCTCACGAAACAGGTGGAAGCTCCCAGGAACATTCAGAGTCTAAGTCGAAGGGAACAAACTACTCTAAGCCTCACAGCAAGATCTGCATAAAGAGGTGCAAAGGGTTTTTGTTTCGTTTTGAACCTGTTCATCGTTTTTAGCTGTTTTGTATTAGCTGGTATTTCACCAGCACCCAGTCCTGATGACCCCCTGCTGGTCATAGCATTCTTTGACCTAGTTTGGTGTAGTGGTTAAGTGTGCGGACTCTTATCTGGGAGAACCGGGTTTGATTCCCCACTCCTCCACTTGCACCTGCTAGAATGGCCTTGGGTCAGCCATAGCTCTGGCAGAGATTGTCCTTGAAAGGGCAGCTGCTGTGAGAGCCCTCTCCAGCCCCACCCACCCCACAGGGTGTCTGTTGTGGGGGAGGAAGGTAAAGGAGATTGTGAGCCGCTCTGAGACTCTTCGGAGTGGAGGGCGGGATATAAATCCAATATCTTCATCCACCTCACAGGGTGTCTATTGTGGGGGAGGAAGGGAAAGGAGATTGTGAGCCGCTCTGAGACTCTTTGGAGTAGAGGGCGGGATATAAATCCAATATCATCTTCTTCTTCTAGTATTTCTATTTCCTGCTATTCCCAGTTTACAGATGGGGGCTGCCTTGCCACAGTTAGATGCGCAAACATTAGCAACTCCTTTCCCTTTGGCTGGAACAGGAGAGAAAATGGGGATGCTCATGCACAGCTTGGCTGTCCCGCCAGTGCATGCATCTGATTTTCGTAGGTCCTGTCTCTAGTGAGAGAAGGTCAGGATCTGCATGTATGTGCATACCCCATCGGGATTGCCCTCTGAAAGCCTCAATGCCTTGAACATTCTGCATTCCTGTACTTACTTCATTTTTGTATGCTAAACGTACACTTTTGCTCCACTCCAGGGCTTTTTTTGAGCAGGAACACAGTTCTGGCTGGCTTGGCATCATGGGGTGTGGCCTAATATGCAAATGAGTTCCTGCTGGGCTTTTTCTGTATTAAAAAAGGCTTGCTCTACTCTATGTGTATGCGAGTAAGATCCCTTTATCTTGAACATGGGAAAGCACAGTACTTTAGAAGAAACAAGCCAGGAGTAGGACTCTTGGGAAGGAGGGGGGGAGCAGGGTAAATGGAAGGACAGGGAAAATGGGCATTACAGGGGTGGCTAAACTGTGGCTCGGGAGCCACGTGTGACTCTTTCACAAATATTGTGTCGCTCTCAAAGCCCCCACTACCCAGTCGGCCAGCTTGGAGAAGGCCTTTCGCTCTTTAAATCACTTCTCCAAGCAAGCCAGCTGACGGCTCGGGGAATGCATTTAAAGTTGCTTTCTTTCCACCTCCAGCTCCCTCCCTCCCTTTATCTCCTTCCTTCCACCCTCCCTTCCAGCTCAAACATCTGACATTCTTGTCTTGCAGCTCTCAAACATCCGATGCTTATTCTATGTGGCTCTTTCATTAAGCCAGTTTGGCCACCCCTGTGATAGAATATGCTGGGTCTGAGGGCATGTGCAGACTGCCTGCTGAGGTGGATACATAGCTATAAGAAGAAAACTCCAGTACATAAAATATTAAAATTAACTCGTGTATTTAACCCTTGCATACACAAGAGTACATGTGGAAAATGTTAATCATCAGACTTTAGCAAGTCTCCAGGGAAAAGGAGGTCCCTCCATCGTGGCACAGGTATTGCAAGACACTTCTCTCTTTGCACCTTTTTGATTCAGAGGTGCTGGTGATGGAAAGTACTGTCGAGTCTCCACCAATTTAGGGCTGCTTCGTAGGGTTTTCAAGAGATGAACAGAGATGGTCAGTAGTACTGATCCTTCTTAGCTTCCGAGATCTGATGAGATTGAGCTAACCTGGGCCATCCAGGTCAAGGTTCAGAGGGCATAAGAGGAAACAGGCAAAAGCGTTCTTGGCTGCAATGGAAATGAGAAGATGGACTCTATGGAATACAGGTCCCAAGTTGTACATATTTTGGTGATTATTTGGAGGTGTGGATCCTGGTGGGAAGATGATGACAGTACAGATGAATTTAGGACTGGGGGGGGGGGTTGTGGATTTCCTCAAGAGTAATCCATTTCTAATGACATGAAAGAAATAAGAGTCCAGAACTCAACACCTTTTTTCCCTTAATGATCTTTTCATATAATAACTGTTTGCATTAAGTTCCCTAGCATTGAGAATTATATCTATATGTGAGTTAAAAATCCTCCTAGGTATCATGAGACCAGGTTTGTTATTTAGCAACAGTCTCCCCACTCTAGTAGACAACACTTCGGTCTGCTATATTTTTTCCAGTAAGTCTTGCATACAATCTTTGCCAAACAATGCATCTGAATATTTAGAAGGGTTTTTTCACATGTATGAAGAAATATTGACGTATTTAATGCAAACAGTTATTAGCAATTGGCAGAGGGCTTGAGGAGAGCACAGTCTTCGTTTGGGCTCAGTTCCTCTAAGAATGGTTACTTAGCATCTCAGTTGACAGTATGCAGGGCTTTTTTGAGCCGGAATGCACCGGAACACCGTTCCAGCTAGCATGGGGAGCGTTACGGCCCCCCATGCCCGCGTTCCACCTCAGCCCAGCCAGCTTCCCAGCCGGCGGGGGTCAGGGGCAAGCTGGGCATTCGCAGCATTTTCCCACCTCTCTGATGACGGGTCGGGGTGGGGGGGGGGCAAGCCGCACATCCACGGTGTTTTCCTGCCTCCCCAACCTTCAGCCAGGGTCAGGGGGGCCGAGCCGCACATTCACAACATTTTCCAGGCTCCCCGATGGCCGGCCGGGGTTGGGGTGCCGAGCTGCGCATCCGCAGTGTTTTCCCGGCTCCCTGTTGGCTGGCTGGGCTGAGGGTGGTGAGCCGCGCTGGGCTGTGTCCTCCCAGGGCCTGACTGGCTGCGATGCTTTTGGAGCCCAGCTGCAACATTGGCTTTGTTACTGGCCATGGTTCCCCTCTGTGGAAGAGTCAGCATTGCATTTAAGGTAAGTTTGTTGATGCTCCTCCACCCCACCTGCATGAAATCCTTGCTTGCTCTGATCCCCTTTATTTCCCTTTTTCTTTCTCTTTCCTTCCTTCCTTCCTTCCTTCTTTCAAACATATGACATTCATGTCTTACAGACATCTGTTTATTTTATGTTGCTCTTATATTAAGCAAATTCCTGTGCTAAGGGCTCTTTTGGGTCACAGCCAGTGTTCCCTCTAAGCTGAGTTAGTGTGAGCTAGCTCACTGATTTTTAGCCTCCAGCTCACAGGTTTTTGTCTTCTCTCAGGAAGGAGAGCACAATAATTTATGCAGAGCACAATAATTTATGCAGTAGCTCACAACTTCAATGCCAGTAGTTCACAAAGTAGAATTTTTGCTCTCAAGACTCTGCAGCTTTAGAGTGAACACTGCCAGCCAATGCCTCCCAAGTGATTGCTAAGATGTCAGCCCAGATGCTCTCTCACATGTGCATAGATGAATACCCTCAACAAAGAAACGTGGCCACAACTGAATTGCCCGGGTGCCAGCATCCACAGTGCAATCCTAAACAGATCTATTCAGAATTTTGTTGAACTCTACTGTTGTGATTATTTCTAGGAAGGTTTGCACCTTAGAGACCAACAAGATTTTTGGGGTGCAAACTTTGAGAATTAAAGCTGGGAGGTGTATACCTCAAAAATATTGTTGGTCTCTAAGATGCCAATGGACTTGAGTCTAGCTGTTCTCCTGCAGACCAATACAGCTGCCCTCCGAAACTATCCTAAAATGTGGACACAATGAGAATATGGAGAAATGATCTAAATGGATTGCACTGAAATCTCCTGGGATAACTTGTTAACTTTTGGGAGGACTGTGTAGATGTGTATGTTTCTATGACACCGTTCTAGAGGAACACGGAAATAATGAAGAATTCTGTTTCCTAAGAATCTCCCACTTCCATTCAAAAAGCAGTTTTCTAGCCGTTATGCCTGTAAAGCCATGACCTCAGTAGCCGAGACTATCCTGATCTCATAAACTACAAAGGGTTGTGGCTCAGTGGTAGAGCATCCCCTTGGTATGCAGAAAGTCCTAGGTTCAATAGCCAGTTAAAAGGATGAGGTAGGTGATACGAAGGAACTCTACCAGAGACCCTGGAGAGTTGCTGCCAGTCTGTGTAGACAATACTGACCTTGATGGACCAGTAGAAAGCAGCTTCATGTGTTCCTGTATGTTGGCCGTGGCTAGTATTTAGATGGGAGGACCTCCCAAGCAATACTCCCTCTAAGCTGTGTAGTCTTGTGAGCTAGAATTCAATTTTGTGAGCTACTGGCATCAAAGTTGTGAGCTACTGCACAAATTAGTGTGCCCTGGGGCCGTTTTTCCAAGCGAAGGCAAAAATGTGTGAGCCGGAAGCTAAAAAACTGTGAGCTAGCTCACACTAACTCATCTTAAGAGGTGGATGTGGCTAGACGAATATCCTTCTGGTGATGTCAGAAGCCTGGCCTTGCATGCAAATGATGGTGATGTCAGCGGTGTGGCCCGTTATGCAAATGGTGGTCAGAGGTGTGGCCTAGTATGCAAATGATGGTGATGTCAGAGGTGTGGCCTCGCATACTAATGAGTTCCTGCTGGGCTTTTTAAACAAAAAACAACAAAAGCCCTGACAGTATGCATAGTATCTGTAGTTGCAAGGAACAAAATGCCAAGGGTTTCCTGAGCTACAACAGGCTGGCCTTCGCAGCAAAGAAACATATTTATTTGAAGCATTCACATCTCAGTTTTTAACCACAGCTTTGATAGTTGAAAAACCGTATGTCAACTGAGGATTTCTGGGTGTGGAAGGTAGCTTCCTGCATAGCCATCCATGCACTGCTACACCAAACGAACGGAGGCTATCAACAGAGCCTTCTGCCCAGAAAAGAGCCTACAGTCTAGCTACAGATGCTGGTAGGAAATGCCCCCCCCCCCAATATTAATCCCCTTTCATATTTGCTGTATGGAAGCCTATTTGTATTTGAAACAGGATCATATCGGAGGAATGTTTTCTTGATCCACCTTTGTATGTATAGTCTGCTAACTGGAATGTGTCTTTAGTTCATTCATTGTGCCACCCAAAATAATCCTCCAAAGTGTTGAGTTGCCTCTTAGTGGGGGGGGGGGGAGGAGGCAGTGCACCAAAAGTAGCCATTCAGCAAATGTAATGATTACTAGATTTATCCCATCACAAACTTCTCCATGTTCATATAGCCACCCAAACTCAGTGGCCTTCGCCCCAAGTTGTCTTTCTGAACAAGTCTCTGAAGTTCCTTTGGTGTTGGGTGAAGCAATACTTCACTCCTGCAGAAGTCTGGCAGCTATTTTGAAAATACCGGCATTGGCACATCTCACTCCATTGGCTGCTACTGTTCAATGTCCCCCAAACCAATATATTACCTTCTTTCTGCTGTTGCGTTCAATTTTTTTTTTTTTTAAATCACCATATTCTTAGTTTCACATCAAGGTATCGGGAGTTAATGAGAAACATGAGTGAAATCAAAGAACTCCGGAGAGGGGTAAGAGCTCTCACTTTGCTCCAGGTGCCTGGGAAGATCAAGGTTTACCTTAGGGACCGCCTCTCTCCATGTGCTCCCTAGAGAGCACTGAGATTCAGCTCACAAAACCTTCTGGAAGTACCTGGGCCAAAGGAGGCCAAACTAAAAATCACTAGAGAACAGGCCTTCTCTATAAAAGCACCCCAATGGTGGAACCAGCTGCCGGAAGAGGTGCGGGCCCTACGGGACATTAGCCAATTCCGTAGGGCGTACCAAACTGCCTTCTTCCGGCTAGCCTTCCAAGATGGAGCCTGAAATAAACATCACGCCATCATTAACATTAATATAACTGAGATAGCAATGAGATGAGACTATTTTAGACTGATTTTAGACTGTTTTAGATTATGTAAAAATTTAATGGTAAATTTTATTGAATTGTATAACTGTTTTATTGTTCAACATGGCTTTTGCCATACCTTGTAAGCCGCCCTGAGCCTGCCTCGGTGGGGAGGGTGGGGTATAAATAAAATGTTATTATTATAAAGGTGAGTTCCCCTCTCATTCACTACTTCTTTTGCTGCTAGCGTGTGCTGCCCAGAATGAAGTTTGTGGTGCTGGTAGCACAGTGGACTCTTGCTGGTGTGAGCAACAGGGGGAAATGCCAGACTGTGACCTCCTTTGATGACAGCCACTAGGTTGGAAGAGGTCCTGAGAATGCGGCCAGGGCAAGAAGACTCTCCCACAGCCCCTAGCTGCAGTGTGCTAGCACCCTGGCACTGAAGCGGGCAAATGGACCCTTCCTGTTACATCACGAGACATTCTGCAATGTTCCCCTGGTCTAGGTGTATTCTGAACGATGTAGCTGAGCATGCAAAGAACTACAGCCTTATGGGGAAACTGGTGTTATATTTTCCACTGGATGCTTATTTGGTTTGGAAAACGTCTGGATTTCTCAAATGCTGATTTGTGAGGGAGTTAAAAGTTTTGGTCGCACAAAAGTAGAATTAGATGCTTGTCCAATCAAAGCAGACAGAGCAAGGAAAGTACAGACCTGAGATCAAAGGAATAAATGTTCTCCTTGTGAAGCCCGCAAATATTTTCCCTTGCTTCCTCTGCTATTTTGGGCTCTGTGAAGTTTCTCATTAACTCATGTAGTTATATCATGTGGTTAGGATGACTGAAGCTGAGCAGCCGACTGCTTAAACTCTCTTAAACCTCTGTAGCAAATAGCAAATTGTAGAAGAGGAGATTAGATTTATGCCCCACCCTTAATTTGGGAGTCTCAGAGCATCTTACAATCTCCCTCCCTTCCTCTCCCCACAACAGACAACCTGTGAGGTAGGTGGGGCTGAGAGAGCTCTCCCAAGAACTGCTCTTGAGCAGAACAGTTCTGAGAGAACTTGTGACTAACTCAAGAGCACATCAGCAGCTGCATGTGGAGAAGCGGGGACTCAAACCCAGTTCTCCCAGATAAGAGTCCCGCACTTAACCACTACACCAAACTGCCTTTCCTTTCATACTCCCAAACTCACTTTGACCCATGTAAAGGGCAGACACTAACCTGGAAACTCAATGACAAATGGGACATCCTCCCCCCTCAAGAAGTCTGCCTGCTGGGCTTTGCATTGAAAACCCACTTTCTACATTTTGAAGTTTAGACATCAATATTGGTTCCTGAATTTGGTGACAGTAATTCATTCCATGTTCAGTATGAACAGAAGGACACATTTTAGCTGACCTGTACCTGCTGAATCCAAAGCAACAGTTCTGGTCCTTGAACTCCAAGAGAAAACTACAGCAGTTAAATACTGCATGTCCCAGCATGCAATGCTCTGCCTAGAGTTGCAGCCTCTCTCTACCATCACACCCGGTAACGGCAACGGAACAGAAATCCGCTAGATCACAAAATGGATCGCTCTTTTTTACAGCCTTCCTTTTACGGGGCTGATCTTTGTTGGCGATCAGAGTACATTCTGGGATGTCAAGATAATCTGGAAGGAGGGAAAACGGGGAGATGATGCTTAAAATCAGCAACGTTTGCTCTCTCTTCAGCTTAAACGAGAATTCTGTATTGACGAATACATTTTTCATGAACAAATAAAATGAATGAATTGCAGGACCTCTGGAACATCGGTTTCTGCAGAAGGAAGGGTTATCCACCATACCCCCCTCCCCAAGAAACATCACTCTGTGGAACAGGCCGGGGTTTGCAGCCTCCTGGATACACAGAGTGCAAGATGGCCTCGATCCTGTGGCCGCAGGAGTTCTGCACAGCCTTCCTCCCCCCCTTCGTTCACTTTTTATTGATCTGGCTTTCGTCTCCAAGAACTATGTCTCATTAAGGCACAAGGCAGGAGTCTCTCTGCTTAGGCGGACTGCTCATCGGATCTTTGGCGCGAGGGGATTTCCATGCGTAGCTCTAGTGTTTCTCTGTCCTGCGTCCCAGGGTCCTCGGTGTCCCTTAAAGCATTTGGGGACATCGCAGACTTCTCACCTAGTGACTTAGCTGCAAGGCAAAAGAAAAGCAACGGCCGGGCCTCAATCATACTTGGTAGAAGAGATGGTGCTACCAGTCAATTATCTGTGTGTCCACCCAACCCCTCTTTCTTGGCCCAATATTCATGCATTTCAATACTCAGTTGACGTTCCTGTAAGCCTCCATTCAAGGCTTCAGTGGTTAAAAGCAGGCAAGTGGTGCCTATCTGCATAGAAACCATTCACGTGACACTCTACGCCCCCCTGCATCCGATTGCACGTGCCTGGCTACAGTACTCTGGGGCATGGAAACGAAACTTTGCGCTTTTTGGAGCTGTCCCAGGTAACAATACATTCAAATTCAAGCCCGAGATCAGCTTTTAAAACAGGCCCTCGGGACAGACAGAGGCGAGTCCCATTTCAATTAAGCATGCGAGTAACTTTTTCCTATTCTACCCGTGATTGTGACCTAATTATGTAAAGCTTGCTGGCAGGAATGTGGGATTCTCTGTGGTGGGGATCACAGCTGGATTCTTACTCTGTAGATCCTAACTCTCTTCGTCTCCCTAGATAAGATGCCAGCATTAACAGGGAGATTAATCCACTTTCGCAGGAGTTATAAGGGCACATGCCTTCTTCACATTGCTAAACCCCAGCACTGAAAACAGATCTTGGGACCGAGCCACGGCTCAGTTTAAGCTTATGAGCATATGAAGCTGCCTTATACTGAATCAGACCCTCTGTCCATCAAAGTCAGTATTGTCTTCTCAGACTGGCAGCGGCTCTCCAGGGTCTCCAGCTGAGGTTTTTCACACCTATTTGCCTGGACCCTTTTTAGTGGGAGATGCCGGGGATTGAACCTGGGACCTTCTGCTTACCAAGCAGATGCTCTTCCACTGAGCCACCATCCCTCCCCTAATATGAACATATGAAGCTGCCTTCTACTGAATCAGACCCTCGGTCCATCAAAGTCAGTATTGTCTACTCAGACTGGCAGCGGCTCTCCAGGGTCTCAAGCTGAGGTTTTTCACGCCTATTTGCCTGGAGCCTTTTTTGGAGATGCCGGGGATTGAACCTGGGACCTTCTGCTTCCCAAGCAGATGCTCTACCACTGAGCCACCGTCCCTCCCCTGACCAGCAGTGGCTCTCCAGGGTCTCAAGCTGAGGTTTTTCATGCCTATTTGCCTGGACCCTTTTTTGGAGATGCCGGGGATTGAACCTGGGACCTTCTGCTTCCCAAGCAGATGCTCTGCCACTGAGCCACCATCCCTTGGCCTCCATTTATACACTGCCTGTATCTTTTCACACGAGTCTACGTCAGTTGTGCGTCACTTTCTCTTGTCTTTTCAAAGACTCGTTTGGAAAACTCTGGAAGCTTCAGAAGTTAAGGTGCATGCAAGAAGTTTCTGTTGGTAAACGTGTGCGCCTGAATCACTCCCATCTTTACATTGTTGGGCTTTCTGTAAGGGTGTTTAGCCTTTCTTTGCCTTCTCTAACATGACTGAGGACACCTTAAAAACTAGCACCGTTGCTTTCAAGGCTATAGCATGGCATAGGCTATTCCGTGCTGGACAAACGTGATGCTCTCAGGGCTGCCCCACGCATTACAAAGTAATAGTTCCAAGTATACACACTGTTGGGTGCACTGTGGCATGTAAGAGACACACAACGTTTTCAAAAGAACATGCAAAAGTAGTGAGATGACATGGTTGGCTTGCCTAGTTTCTCTGCAGCGTGCATACATGTTGCACATGTAGTCCAAAAGCACGCCTTTGACTCACACGTGTTGTGGAATGTACTGCTAATTTGGTAATGTATAAACAGCAGCTCAGGGACCAGACAGCAGCAGGGTATACACTAACAGTCTCTTGACATTCACATGCAGATAGACAGCAGGATCTCCTTGGTCCTCTCATGCCAGCTTTTTGCAAAAATGCATTTTATCGGGAGGATTTAATTGCTCTGCACTGATGGAGCGTGCGCTTTCACCTTCATCTTCCCTGCTTTCCAATCTCTTTCCCCACATCCATCTGTAGAGGGCAAGCGAAGTTCATTGGCAAGCCCTGTGCATTTCTGCGTTCATGGGTAAGCAAACAGAGCTCTTGGGTTATGCTAAACAGCTCCGTGATTTCCTGCTGTGCTTTTAGTCTGGCATGCATTCGCATTGTTCTAACTGACTGTGTTTGCAATTATGTCTCCGATGCGATTGTTTCACACCTTGGTACTACTAGAAGCAAGCTCTCTATAATGGACAGATGGATTGGCAGGAGCCGAGACTGCAAACAGGCCTGGACTCAGCCAGCCAGCGAGTCATCTCAGTAGGAGCCTTTGCAAAACGGGGCTACCAAGGGCTTGTTGGGAAAGAGTCTCAAGCGATGGCCACTTTTGCTCCTGAAGAGCTTTAAAAAACAATTTCCTTTTGTTGTTGCTTACACATCATGCAACCCTTTGGGAAAGAGGGTAATGAAATGTAGCAGGGATGACCCTTTATCTGTGCAGTAGGTAGATGCTCTCTTCCTCATGCCAGAAACTGTAATGGTGTTCTCTCATTTTAATTTGTTATCAGCATTTCCTACGGTTCCAGAGTGGAAGGTGAAAACTGTGAGCCCACATAAAAGGGCACGGGGGCACAACAGGCAGGTAGAAGACTGACCGTTTCTTGGGGGTGGGGGACAGTTTGGGGCAGGGAGTCAATACACTCCCATTTTGAGCCCACATCCCTTCTACTGGGAAACGGGAACAGCAGCCAACAAGCTACTGCAGAACCTGCTTGCAGTTTTAGTAATGCTGACTGCTGTGCTGAACATAAAGATGAGTGCGGTTTGGTGATTCTGCAGAGATGATTTGGTATCAAACACGGGATTTAATATTCTGAGCCTCTCTGAGAAGTTTGGGTTTATTTTTTTTAAAAGGGGGGGGGGTAGGTTTGGCAGGCGCAGGCTGTTTGTATACTTTTCTGAGTGCTGCGAGTATTTCCCTCGGGATAAAATCTGCAAAGATAACAGAACTAACCTATACGCTGGACAAAGGCCACGCAGTCTAACCAAACTGGTTTACTATTCTTATTCTCTTCGCAGAGAGTTCTGGGAGACGTAGTTCTTGAACGGAGGGGCTTCAGGTGAGGAAAAGAGTCCAGCCAAAATACAATTCCCAGAGGGAGTAATCAGAGTTATCATTTTATTAATATCACTACACCTAATAGTCAAAAGGCTGACCCCTGTACCAATCATAAAAGCAGCAAGGCCGGACCACCCACAGATTAAAAAAAGGGATTTCTAAATGTGAAAGAGATTCCTTTGTTAGATTGAAAAAAATGAACCTGTATATTAACCATACGCTGCTTGAGGAGGACTGAATATGCACCGCAGAATGTTGCGAGTATTTAAATCAGTTGTAAAGAAAGAAGAGAGGATGGATTTAAAGAGGGGTGGGTTTAACCTGCCTCTAAGGATTTAAAAGCCCTAGAGGAGATGACTTCTGGGATGTGGGACTTGAATTTCCAAAATACCACACACACCCTACAATACTTCCTCAAAGGTCACCAGCGCTTCACTACATTTATCAGTTTGTTCTGCCGCAATTAGCAGGTGATATTATTGACTTCCATGCCATGAAAAGCTTCATTTGCCCACTTCTCTATAGTAGGCCTCTATGAAAGGGGCAGAATTCCCTCCCCCTGAACAGCTGGCAACCTTAAGTATATGTTTTGTAACTAAACAAACTTGGTAGCTCATGGAACTCATAAATGCAACAAAAAACAGGAAGAAGAAGAAGATATTGGATTTATATCCCGCCCTCCGCTCCAAAGAGTCTCAGAGCGGCTGACAATCTCCTTTCCCTTCCTCCCCCACAACAGACACCCTGTGAGGTAGATGAAGATATTGGATTTATATCCCACCCTCCACTCCGAAGAGTCTCAGAGCGGCCTACAATCTCCTTTCCCTTCCTCCCCCACAACAGACACCCTGTGAGGTAGATGAAGATACTGGATTTATATCGTGCCCTCCTCTCCGAAGAGTCTCAGAGCGGTTCACAATCTCCTTTCCCTTCCTCCCCCCCAACAGACACCCTGTGAGGTGGGTGGGGCTGGAGAGGGCTCTCCCAGCAGCTGCCCTTTCAAGGACAACTTCTGCCAGAGCTATGGCTGACCCAAGGCCATTCCAGCAGGTGCAAGAGGAGGAGTAGGGACTGGGGAATCAAACCCGGTTCTCCCAGATAAGAGTCCGCACACTTAACCACTACACCAAACTGGCTCTCCACAGGAAAAGGTAGGGTTTCTACATACTTGGAGCAATTTCTCAGCAGAATGTGATTTCATGAATCAACTACAGAAAGCCCCCACCCCAGATATGGCCTGATGGTTACTGAGCATTGCTCCAGGAAGGAACAGAACGCTGAGAGCAATGGCAGAGGCAGTAAAAGTAAAAGGCAACAATGTGAGAGACGGGGAAATCAGCTTGCTTTAAGCTCCTGCGCATTCACAGCATCCTGAAAAGGAAGACAAGGAATTTCCAAATGACTTCTCACCCCTGCCCCTAATCCAGTGAGTCATCCCAGCTAGTTTCCTCTAATAGCAAACGTCATGACTGAGTGCCTATCACGAAGGGAACGAAAGCAGCCCTCCTGCAGACCAGACCGGGGGTTCTGTAAATTTGAGGTTCCCTAGATATTAGTTTGTAGTTGTACTTTAATAAAGAAACTCCTGATGAAGAAGAAATGGCCCAGTGAGGACTAACTTTCTTCATTGCCCTCAAAATGTTGAGAGGGGAAAAACAAGCAAAGGGAAATAAGGGAAATTAGCTTTCTCAAACCCCTGATAATATCTTGGAAGGAGAGATTTGGAGCGGGGGTGGGGGGGGAGACTTTCCAAGTTCTTTCTCCCCACTCACCATTTCTCAAAAACCCCAGTGGTATAAAACCAATAAAAGCTTGTGTTTGAGAGCAGAAGTTTGCCTCAAAAGCCCACATTTGTGGAGAGTTCCTGTCCTGTTCCAGTAACAAACCATTTTAAAAGCAAAGTACAAGTCAAAGAAAGAAATTTCTATCGACTGGCTGGAAACACAAGCTCCTGGAAATCCAATTTGAGTCTTGAAGTACCTGACAAGCTGCGCAAAGACCCTCTGGCAGTGTGAGGACGAACTGGGAGGCTGGTGATATCGGGCAGGGTTGGCGGATGCCTTTGGGAGGAAGATCGAATTAGTTTGTTTTTCGTCCTTGGAGTATCTGATGAACAAAGAGGAGGGAAGAAGAGAAAAAGGTTTAATATTTCTGTTCTATGCTTATAATGGGTACATATGAAGCTGCCTTATACTGAATCAGACCCTGGGTCCATCAAAGTCAGTATTGTCTTCTCAGACTGGCAGCGGCTCTTTCTCCAGGGTCTCAAGCTGAGGTTTTTCCCACCTATTTGCCAGGACCCTTGGATTGAACCTGGGACCTTCTGCTTCCCAAGCAGATGCTCTACCACTGAGCCACCGTCCCTCCCCATGAACATATGAAGCTGCCTTATACTGAATCAGACCCTGGGTCCATCAAAGTCAGTATTGTCTACTCAGACTGGCAGTGGCTCTCCAGGGTCTCCAGCTGAGGTTTTTCACAGCTATTTGCCTGGACCCTTTTTTGGAGATGCCAAGGATTGAACCTGGGACCTTCTGCTTCCCAAGCAGATGCTCTACTACTGAGCCACCATCCCTCCCCATGAACATATGAAGCTGCCTTATACTGAATCAGACCCTGGGTCCATCAAAGTCAGTATTGTCTTCTCAGACTGGCAGCGGCTCTCCAGGGTCTCAAGCTGAGCTTTTTCACGCCTATTTGCTTGGATCCTTTTTAGCTGGAGATGCCGGGGATTGAACCTGGGACCTTCTGCTTCCCAGCAGATGCTCTACCACTGAGTCACCGTCCCTCCCCATGAACATATGAAGCTGCCTTATACTGAATCAGACCCTCGGTCCATCAAAGTCAGTATTGTCTACTCAGACTGGCAGCGGCTCTCCAGGGTCTCAAGCTGAGCTTTTTCATGCCTATTTGCTTGGATCCTTTTTAGCTGGAGATGCCGGGGATTGAACCTGGGACCTTCTGCTTCCCAAGCAGATGCTCTACCATAGAGCCACCGTCCCTCCCCATGAACATATGAAGCTGCTTTATACTGAATCAGACCCTCAGTCCATCAAAGTCAGTATTGTCTACTCAGACTGGCAGCGGCTCTCCAGGGTCTCAAGCTGAGGCTTTTCACACGTATTTGCCTGGACCCTTTTTTGGAGATGCCGGGGATTGAACCTGGGACCTTCTGCTTACCAAGCAGATGCTCTACCACTGAGCCACCATCCCTTCCCTACTTGGCAGCACTCTAATAAGGCCGTATCTGCCTTTTAAGACCAGCACTTAAATACTTGTGACCAGGAAAAGGGACAAATGCCACCTGCAGCCCCTGCACACGGGGCACAAAACTCACTGTCCTTTGCTGTAATGGATGAGAGCTGTGTATCCATCCGTCCCTTGTAGATATGACCATCCAGGCCCAGTATATCCACTTCTTCGTGCTAGCAAACACAGAAGAGACCTCAGCTTAGCTGCATAGGGAGACTTTATAACCACAGCTTCACTGTAAGGCAGCAACAGAGTTTCATCCCCTCAGACCTAACTTTTATGACGGAGTTTGAAATGTTTATTGCAGGAGGACCTGACTTGACCCCTTTTGGATAGCAGACTTTGCCAGACTGTAACCTAGAGCTCTATGTAGGACCTTCATATTCGGAAGACCGTGATGGCTGCCTGTTCTTTCCCTGCTCCTAGTCCACCACTCCCTGTCATAAATTACAACTGCCTTCTCTCCTGCTTTATCAGGAAGCTTAAAGGTACAGATTGGATCTCTGCGTTGGAACGTGACAATCTTATTGGATGGTAAAGCCCCGCAAAATGTTGGAAACAGTAAATGGATCCCCACAGCTCATGCCAAACATCCAAGTAAATTTTCACCTCAACTTGCCACAGCTCTGCCCTATTTCCATCTACTAAATTAGAAAGCAGCCGGTCATCAGAACTATTCCCGCAGGGCATATCATTGCAAGATTTAAGACATTCTCTCTCGCCCAGGCCTAAGAAGAATCGCAGCTCACTTTTAACTAAATTTCTAGACCAACGTGAGTGCAGAGCAAAGCTCAACGATGCAACGATAGCGCTTCCTAAAATCTCCGAAATCAAAAGGCTAAATAAAAATCCTCAGCGTAAGCCAACAGTGAGGTACCCTGCGGCACTACCGATGCGCTTTGCTCCCAGAAAAGGGAGGGATGGTAAGGAACAACTCTCCACTGCCAGATGCCGTTTGTCAGCCATTATACTCTCACGTCAGGTGGACTTCACTTAGAATAGTATAAGTGAATACTGAAGCTAAGATGTTAATTTTTAATTTTTTTATGGATTTCCTAATATGACTTGTCTTGTTTGTTCGGACTGTATTGGTCACTGACTGTAATAATAAAGTATGTACGTGGACTTCACTGGTGGCACCACTACTGCTGGCTTTTCTTTCCTTCTAAGATAAAGATGTGTAGGTCTACTTTTTCATTCCATTTGAAAATTAAAAGGGATCCCCATTTTGCGCTGTGGGATAATAAGTGGGTTCTAGGTCTGCAAAAAGCAGATTACTGTCTACTTCTGTCATTTCAATTGCCAGCCAGCAGGGGGAGTGGGATGGGCACAACCCTGACAAAAAGGCGGTTTAAGTTGTTTTGCGGCTGAGTCATGAAACCCAACCAGTTCACGGTGCCACGAACACCACTGAAAGGGGTTTGCAGAAAGCCTGCAAAGCAGCGAAGCGGTGGGGAACTGGCTGCTGGTTTTGCAGCTTTTATTGGGAACAGAAAACAGGAGTTTAAAGGGATGCAGGGTCCCTTTTTATCCCTGCTTTCTGCTCTATCCATGGACTCCTTTAAACATTTATGGAAGTTCCTGATGGTAGACCCATCGTGACTTCAGTTTGCAAACCGCAAACAGAGTCCAGTTTGTTCCCATCCCTAAGTGTAAACTTCAACTTGAGCAAAATCAGATGCTGAGAGAAAGAAGAATGCAACTGGATGAGCTACAGTAAAGGTAACGCCAAGTAATGGGACGGGATAGAGAACACCAGTGGAAAGGGCAGGGCAAACGGATCCAGGATGATCTACACAGGAGGAAACAGACTGGAAATTGGAGACCTGAGCACTAATGAATTGTACTCAAAAAGAGAAGGGGCCACGAGAGAAGGTGGTGGGGCTGAGGAGACCCAAATGAGGGCTACAGGATGAGTAGTTGGCATAGGAGCTTTAACAGTACAAGAGAGAGAGGAGGATTATGGTTTTTTTTAAAAAAAAGACCTGGACAAAAGACCCAGGGAGAGGGGCAGGAGCCTCCGTGGCTTTTATCCAACATATTTGCAGCATTCCAGTGGTCAGACTGCCCTGCGCTTAGGCCTTCATCTCTTGCAAGAGAAGAGTCACTACCCTGGCTGTATGTTCTGTAGCTCTGACACCAAGAATACTGGCTAGGTAGGATATAGCAGTGGTTTGACCTAAGAAAGATGATCCTATTGCTCTGGCTAATTGCTCCCTGCCATTGCAGACCTCCAACTCCCTCTTCTTGCTGTTCTTATGGGCCTGCTGTCCCCTAGGAGAAGCATCTCAGAGGGCATCCTGGGCTAAACAGAGATGACGGAACCATATTACACAGGTGGAAATCCCTCATGTCTGCAGAAATCCCTGGCGGATCGCAGCCATTGTCTCTTAAATCCCCTTCCTGCTGTCAAGAGCGTAATCAAAATGTACAAAGAAAAGTCGGGGGGAAAAGAAAAATAGTTTTTCAGATTCTTTCTATTAGATCAAAGCTAGAAAAGCTGATAGTACATGAAGCACGGCCTTGGATCATGCACTCCCAAAGGACGGCCATGTCAGCCCACAGCCCTGACAGACATCAGAGAATCTTGCAACGTCTTAACAACCAGCAAAGCTGTTGTGGCATGTACTTTCTGAGGACACAACATCTGGGAAAGCGGGATGTGACACATAAAAGCTGATGGAACAATACATTTACTTGTTGTTAACATGCCACAAGACTCTTTGCTGTTTTCTCTTTATCCCAGGGACAATGTGCAGCCATTAGTCCTGCTGTTAGAAAAAACTGCTCAGGGTCATTTTAAAATGTGTTTTCGTTGTCAATTTGATAATCTGATGTGCTCTTTTTAAAGGAAGGGGAGTGACGTTAGAACACTCCCGAACCTGCGCCGGCCAACCTTTTTGGTGCATCTGGAATCTTTTGTCACTGCTGTTCCACTATTAAATTTCATATCTTCTTCGTTCAAATGAGCTTCTTTCTCTCCAAATTTTAGACTTACCTTTTTTGATATTCTAAAAATAACCCTACGTGTTCCCAAAAGGGGGGAAGGAAAACCTAGAAATGGGATTATGAAATAACCCAGTTTCAGTTTTGACTAAAACAAGTTAGTAAAATTGATTAGCAAGGTCTCTGACTGGATTCTGGCTAATGCACCAGAAAAGAACAGAAAACTTCAATAATAAAGGAGGGGATGGGCTTTTGACCAGGAAAGGGGTATGAACTTCTGTTGAGATCAATTGCAGCTAAAATTCCTACCTCGTGAACACAGACCAGATTCTCATGTGAAAATCGGAATGGAAAGTATGGCACTGAAAAGGGGGCAGAGCATGGGGAAATGCAAGCTGTGCCTCCTTCCTTAGTGATTTTGCTACAAGAAGATATTGAAGATATTGGATTTATAGCCCGCCCTCCACTCCGAAGAGTCTCAGAGCGGCTCACAATCTTCTTTACCTTCCTCCCCCCACAACGGACACCCTGTGAGGTAGATGAAGATATTGGATTTAAATCCCGCCCTCCACTCCGAAGAGTCTCAGAGCGGCTCACAATCTCCTTTACCTTCCTCCCCCACAACAGACACCCTGTGAGGTGGGTGGGGCTGAGAGAGCTCTCACAGAAGCCGCCCTTTCAAGGACAACCTCTGCCAGAGCTATGGCTGACCCGAGGCCATTCCAGCAGGTGCAAGTGGAGGAGTGGGGAATCAAACCCGGTTCTCCCAGATAAGAGTCCGCACACTTAACCACTACACCAAACCCGGCTCTCCATCATGCAAGATCATGCAAAGAAACTGGAAGGCAGTATATAGCCTCAGGCTTCCAGGCCAACAGTCCAGTCACGGGCCCGCCCACGACTCTGTCCTCCTCCCCGTCCATTACCTTCATCATTGCCAGCATGGCGTTTTCCTCTGGATGTATTGGAGCCATACACTGGGCTAACTGCTGCAGTCGCCCATAGCGCCGATATGGGTACGTGAGGGTGTGGCTGCCTCCACAGTGACGAGGCATGCTGAGGTAGCTGTGGTCTGTCATCTCGGGAGTCCTGTCGCTGTTAAGAATCAAGGGTCAACATTTCACACTTGGCAAAATAAAACAGTCCAGGTTGCCTTGGAGCTTGGTCAGCTACACTGAACCTGGTTGCTGAAGGAGTGCGCTCACAAAAACCAGAACAATCTAGAGAGGCAGTCACACAGCCGGAATGATAGGATGGGCTTTGTTTCCTCCCGCTATGCCACTCATTATCTTAATGCTTTGTACTAGGGAATGTCATCCGTGTGCAGCCGAAGGCAGCAGTGCCTACACAACCTGGAGGGGAAAGGCGTGCTGGGTTGCAACCCCTGCCCCAGCTATTATTTGACAGTGGCGGTGGGCTAGAGGAAAGAAGCTCACTTCTGAAGCGTGACAGCACAGGGGGTTGGTTGCCTTTCCTGCCTTCTCCTGAGCCTCTGACTGTTCTGAGACTCAGAATGCAACCCGTGCCTACCAGGCCCGCTAGCTAGAGGTGTCACACGCAACAACAGAAAGTGAAGTGTCCTCCTTACAGAGATGGATCTCGCAGCACAG
Source organism: Heteronotia binoei (assembly GCF_032191835.1). Lineage (NCBI taxonomy): Eukaryota > Metazoa > Chordata > Lepidosauria > Squamata > Gekkonidae > Heteronotia > Heteronotia binoei. The sequence goes on from NC_083235.1 coordinate 70,203,268, forward strand.
CGAAGCAACGAGTGTGCTCCTTCAGGCAAAGGGCAACCCGTCCGAAACGAGCTGACCTCAGCCCTTCCCTGGTTATATATTTCTTATAAATGCTCTTTTGAAATGTGGCTAGCGTTATTAGCACTACTCAACGATCCTCCCTGTTTCTCTAACCGCACTCGCCAGGGGTGATTCAGCCAAACTTCTTCCGCCCTACTCCTTGTATACCTCCACTTGTGAGCACTGCTGTTTTGGCCTCAGGACCAGGGGAGAAGATGGTTGAAGGCACCGGACGCTGCAGCCGCAGAGCTCTTAAATAGGCAGGAAAGATCTGGCAACCCCAGGTGTGCTAGTAGCTTTGGACATTTTTGTTAAAGATTTATACTGCTCTAATGTTTTTATTGCTCACCAATATTTTATGGATTAAGTTAGCTGCCTTATGTCTCATTTTGGAAAGAAGGATAAGAGTCACATTTTAGATATGTAACAAGCCAAATGCCACTGTCAGGGGGCCTGGGATCAGGCTTCTTCCCAAGCACTTCTGAAATGCTGACTTCTACATTTTATATATATTCTTACAGCTCAAAAGGCTCTGCTTTTCTTTTTTCTTGCATTTGCATGTCAGATGGTAGGGCTGCCAACTGCAGGTTGGGAAATTCCTGGACATATGAAGCTGCCTTATACTGAATCAGACCCTCGGTCCATCGAAGTCAGTATTGTCTACTCAGACGGGCAGCAGCTCTCCAGGGTCTCAAGCTGAGGTTTTTCACACCTACTTGCCTGGACCCTTTTTTGGAGATGCCAGGGATTGAACCTGGGGCCTTCTGCTTCCCAAGCAGATGCTCTACCACTGAGCCACCATCCCTCCCCATGAACATATGAAGCTGCCTTATACTGAATCAGACCCTCAGTCCATCGAAGTCAGTATTGTCTACTCAGACGGGCAGCGGCTCTCCAGGGTCTCAAGCTGAGGTTTTTCACACCTACTTGCCTGGACCCTTTTTTGGAGATGCCAGGGATTGAACCTGGGGCCTTCTGCTTCCCAAGCAGATGCTCTACCACTGAGCCACCATCCCTCCCCATGAACATATGAAGCTGCCTTATACTGAATCAGACCCTCCGTCCATCAAAGTCAGTATTGTCTACTCAGACTGGCAGCGGCTCTCCAGCTGAGGTTTTCCCCACCTATTTGCCTGGACCCTTTTAGTTGGAGATGCCGAGGATTGAACCTGGGACCTTCTGCTTCCCAAGCACTGAGCCACCGCCCCTTCCATGGACATGGAACATGGGGAGGGCAGGGCACAGTGCCACCCTCCAAAGCGGGCATTCCCTTCAGGGGGACTGGTCTCTGCATTCTGGAAATCAGCTACAATTCCAGATCTCCTGAAGGTTGACAAACCCTACAAACGTGTGTGGGGGATTACTGTCACACAAAATTTTTCTCACAATAACACGCAACTTGTGAGATCCATTTCCTAAGAAAGCAATTAAGTACTGAGCCACTCCACAGGGCCTGGTAGAAGACAAACTGGACTATTAGGGGCACAATAAGCGCACGTCAGTAACCTGCAGTTATTTGAACAGCAAGAAAGAAAAAGGAGAGAAGTGGGGAACTTCTGTCAAGTTAGCATCTGGATAAAGGAGCAGCTTCCTACTTAATAAGCCAGGCAGAAAAATGAGAAGCGAAAGAGCAGCGATAGGAAGCAAAACAGAAACACAAGTTAACATAAATGACTGTGCACTGGAAGAGTTGGTCACAGAGCCAACCAGAGGGATGGTGATCTTAGACTTGGTTCTGAGCAGGTCTCAAGAGCTGGTGAGAGACGTAAAGGTTGTTACACCAGTTGGGAACAGTGACCACAGTGCTATTACAGTCAGCATTCAGGTCAATGGAAAATTACCCCTAAAGTCCAAAACTGTCACATTTGATTTCAAAAGGGGGAATTTACAAAAACCCCTGGAGGATGCTTGGAAGCTATTTAAAACCACAATAATTGAAGCCCAAACAGAAGGCACTCCATAGTTTAGGGAAAGGCACTGCCAAGTCTTAAAAAAAGCCTGCATAGTTAACAACGTAAGTCAAGGAAGCTATAAAAAGTAAAGAGGCTTCTTTTTAAAAGTAGAAGGTCCACCTCAATGAATTGGACAGGACAGACCACAGGCGAAAGAAATGTGAGTCAATACTTACATATGCAAAAAGGGATTTTGAGGAACAAGTTGTTTAAAAGCGTCAAGACAATAAACATTTTAAACTATATAGCTGGAGCGGGAAACCAGCCCGAGAAGCAGTGGGGCCTTTGGATGACAAAGGAATTTGGGGATTGCTAAACGAAGATGGGGAGATGGCAAAGAAGTTCAATGACTTTGTTGCTTCTGTGTTCACTCTGGGAAGTGTGGGGCATGTACTCATGCCACAGCCTCTATTTTCAAAGGGAGTCTGAAGGACTGAGCCAACTTGAGGTGACAGGAGATGAAGTTCTGAGACTTATTGGGCAATTAAAAGTTGGTAAGTGTCCAGGTCTTGATCCCTTACACCAAGAGTTCTAAAGAACTCAGATGTAAGACAGGTTGATCTACTAACCTGTATATGTAAACTAGCACTTAAATCCAGCCACTGTACCAGAAAACTGCAGAGTAGCAAATGTTACACCATTTTTAAAAAAGGGATCCAGATGGGAGTCAGGAAATTATAGGCCAGTCTCTCCCAGGCAAATTAATAGAAACTGTAATCAAAGCTAGAATTGTTAGGCATATTCTCGAGAGCCAGTTTGGTGTAGTGCACAGACTCTAATCTGAGAGAACAGGGTTTGATTCCCCACTCCTCCACTTTCACATCAGGTGTAAGTGGAGGAGTGGGGAATCAAACCCTGTTCTCTCAGATTAGAGTCTGTGCACTTAACCACTACACCAAACTGATGCGACCTTGGATCAGTCATAACTCTCAGAGCATAACTCTCAGACTCTTAAGAGCAGTTCTGGGAGAACTCTCTCGGCCCCATCTACTTCACAGGGTGTCTGTTGTGGGGAGGGGAAGGGAAAGGAGATTTGTAAACTGCTCTGAGACTGAGTGAAGAGCAGGGTATAAATCCAGTCTCTTCTCTTCTTCCTCTATAGAGGGAAAATCAGTGAGGCTTCTGCAAAGGGAAGTGCTGCTCACCTGCTTTTTGGAGTCCTTTGGAAAAGTGAACAAGCATGTAGCCATTATATGCCTGGACTTTCAAAAGGCTTTTGACGAGGTACCTTACCAAAGACTCCTGAGTAAACTTAGCAGTGATGAGATAAGAGATCAAACAACAGGAAGGAAAGAGTAGGAATAAATGAGACAGTTCTCACAATGGAAGTAAGTAAGCACTGGGGTTGGTACTGTTTAATTTATTCATAAATGATCGGGGAGTAATGTAGTGGCCATGTTTACAGATGACACCAAATTATTCAGGAGAGTGAAAACCAAGGCTGACTGCGAAGAGCTCTAAGAGGACCTCCACAAACTGGGCGAGTGTGTGTCAGTGTGGCAAATGAAGTTCAGCGTTGGGGATTAGGAAAGGGAATGAGAATAAAATGGCTGACACTGTAATGCCCCTCTATAGATCTACGGTGTGGTGTGTACCGTTCAAGACACTGTACCTCACAAAGGACATTGCAGAGCTGGGAAAGTACAGAGGAGGGTAGCCAAGATAATTAAGGGGTCGGAGCACTTTCCCTACGAGAAAAGGCTGAAGAGTCTAGCAACAACCGAGGAGGAACGTGATAAAGAGTTTTATAAAATTATGTGTGAGGTGGAGACAAAATTGACCATTTTTTTCTCCCTCTCTCAAAATATTAGAATCTGAGGGCATCAAATGAAGCTGAAAGGCAGCAGGTTCAGGTTGGACGAAAGGAAATACTTCTTTACGCAGAGAGTAATTAATATGTGGAATTTGCTGCCAGAGGAGGTCGTGATGGCCACAGGAGCAAACAGCTTTAAAAGGGGATTAGATAGATTCACGGAGGAGAGGTCTATCGCAGCGTCTACTAGCCGGGGTGACTGAGGAGAACGTCCCCATTCAGAGGCACTAATCCTCTGAATCCCAGAGTCAAGAGGCACCATCAGGGGAAGGCTTTGGCCTCTACGCCTTGTTGTTGGTTGTCCAGAAGAACTGGCTGCTTGCTGTGTGAGACAGGATGCTGGACTAGACGTACCACTGGTCTGGTCCAGCGTGGCTCATTCTTATGTTTTTAAGTTCAGTGGAAAGTTCTGAGGGTAGAGATTTCAGGAGTCTCGACTAAACCTTGCTGAGGATGAACTGTGCCTGACCCTGTAGTATAAGATGGTCCTCGTTTGCTTGATGCCGCCCCCCTCCCCCACCCCCAAGATAGCAAAGCCAGTCTGCAGACATCAGTAAATATGATGTAAAATTATAACAATCCAGTCTAACTTGTTTGGCAGACCCATGAACTCCTGAGCCTGTTTTGGAATTCCAGAATTCATTACCCATGCAGCAAGTCAAACCGCTAAACGTCTGTGCATTTGTCCCAACCACAGGCTTGTAAGTATGTTAAAGGGAAACGTATAAAGGGTTGTTCTGGACAGGGCCGCGTCTCTGCATAGAAGTCAGATCTTCATAGAGATGTGCATCAAGCTCTCACACAGCCTATTATGTAGCATGACATACATATGAGGAAACTGTGGTTTTCCACTGAAAGCAAGAGGCAGGAATGGCCTCCACACAGGATTCATGCAAATTCACACACAGAAGTGGCTTCCTGGTAGGGAACAGCTGGGAGAAACTTCACAGCGGCAGGAAAATCCAGTGAATCTTTTCTTTCCCCGCTTTGCTTGTAAGGACTTGACATAACTGGCTTGCAGCTGACCTCTTGCAAGCAGCGTTCCCTCTAAGCTGAGTTAACGGGAGCTAGCTCGAGAGCTTTTTTAGCCTCTAGCTCACACATTTTTGTTTCAGTGGAGAAAAAAATGGCCCCAGAGCAAACCAATTTTATGCAGCCGAGCACAAAGTCGAATTTTTGCTCACAAGACTCCACATTTTAGAGGGAACATAAGAAGAACATAAGAGAAGCCATGTTGGATCAGGCCAACAGCCCATCAAGTCCAACACTCTGTGTCACACAGTGGCAAAAAAATTTATATACACACATACACTGTGGCTAATAGCCACTGATGGACCTGTGCTCCATATTTTTATCTAAACCCTTCTTGAAGGTGGCTATACTTGTGGCCGCCACCACCTCCTGTGGCAGTGAATTCCACATGTTAATCACCCTTTGGGTGAAGAAGTACTTCCTTTTATCTGTTTTAACCTGTCTGCTCAGCAATTTCATCGAATGCCCACGAGTTCTTGTATTGTGAGAAAGGGAGAAAAGTACTTCTTTCTCTACTTTCTCCATCCCATGCATTATCTTGTAAACCTCTATCATGTCACCCCGCAGTCGACTTTTCTCCAAGCTAAAGAGTCCCAAGCATTTCAACCTTTCTTCATAGGGAAAGTGCTCCAGCCCTTTAATCATTCTAGTTGCCCTTCTCTGGACTTTCTCCAATGCTATAATATCCTTTTTGAGGTGCGGCGACCAGAACTGCACACAGTACTCCAAATGAGACCGCACCATCGATTTATACAGGGGCATTATGATACTGGCTGATTTGTTTTCAATTCCCTTCCTAATAATTCCCAGCATGGCGTTGGCCTTTTTTATTGCAAACGCACACTGTCTTGACATTTTCAGTGAGTTATCTACCACGACCCCAAGATCTCTCTCTTGGTCAGTCTCTGCCAGTTCACACCCCATCAACTTGTATTTGTAGCTGAGATTCTTGGCCCCAATGTGCATTACTTTGCACTTGGCCACATTGAACCGCATCTGCCACGTTGACGCACACTCACCCAGCCTCAACAGATCCCTTTGGAGTTCCTCACAATCCTCTCTGGTTCTCACCACCCTGAACAATTTAGTGTCATCCGCAAACTTGGCCACTTCACTGCTCACTCCCAACTCTAAATCATTTATGAACAAGTTAAAGAGCATGGGACCCAGTACCGAGCCCTGCGGCACCCCACTGCTTACCGTCCTCCACTGCGAAGACTGCCCATTTATACTCACTCTCTGCTTCCTATTACTCAGCCAGTTTTTGATCCACAAGAGGACCTGTCCTTTTACTCCATGACTCTCAAGCTTTCTAAGGAGCCTTTGATGAGGAACTTTATCAAAAGCTTTCTGGAAGTCAAGGTAAACAACATCTATCGGGTCTCCTTTGTCCACATGTTTGTTCACCCCCTCAAAGAAATGTAACAGGTTAGTGAGGCAAGATCTTCCCTTGCAGAACCCATGCTGAGTCTTCCTCAATAACCCGTGTTCATCAATGTGCCTACTCATTCTGTCCTTGATAATGGTTTCTACCAACTTTCCCGGTATTGAAGTCAGACTGACTGGCCTGTAATTTCTCGGGTCTCCTCTGGAACCCTTTTTAAAGATGGGAGTGACATTTGCTACCTTCCAGTCCTCAGGAACGGAGGCAGATTTCAATGAAAGATTACAGATTTTTGTTAGAAGATCCACAAGTTCAACTTTGAGTTCTTTCAGAACTCTCGGATGTATGCCATCCGGACCCGGTGACTTATTAGTTTTTAATTTGTCTATCAGTTGTAGGACCTCCTCTTTTGTCACCTCAATCTGACTCAGGTCTTTCAATACCCCTTCCAAAATTAGTGGTTCTGGGGCAGGCAAATAGTTCTCATCTTCCACAGTGAAGACGGAGGCAAAAAATTCATTTAGCTTCTCAGCCATTTCCCTATCCTCCTTCAGTAATCCTTTTACCCCTTGGTCATCCAAGGGCCCCACTGCCTCCCTGGCTGGTTTCCTACTTCTAATATATTTCAAGAAAGTTTTATTGTTGGTCTTTATGTTTTTTGCAATATGCTCCTCATAGTCCCTTTTTGCCTGCCTGATCACAGTCTTGCATTTCATTTGCCACAGCCTGTGTTCCCTTTTACTAAGTATTGCTTGCAAAGCTTATGTTTCTCACCTTGCAACGGCTTCAGATATTTACTTGGGTAAGAACCGAAGTCACTATTTTAGTAAGTCTAAAACACGGGGCTGTGCAGACTGATGTGCCATTCTGCCGTGCCTCTGCCCTAAGCCTTCTGGGAGAGCTCTGCCTCCCATCTCTCACACTGTTTCAGAGCTTTTCTCCTACCGTTTGCTATACTGGCTGGGCCCGAGACACTGAGCCTGCAGTAAATCCCTGATCATCTGGGCGTTGACCTTCGGTGTTCCACCATAATGGCTCTGCACCTTCTGTATCTCCATGAGCATCTTGGAATGGATGCGCCGTAGCTTGTTGAGACTCGCAGCCTTCTCTAATGCGTCAAGGCGAACACCAGGTCCTAACTTCAGACTGGGGTGGGGTGGGATGCAGTGGAATTGGTGCAGCCACAAGCCAAAAGAAGAAGAAAAGAGGAAAGTATCCAGAGAAGGGGAACGGAAAGGAGAAAGCACACTGTTAAGCATGGCCCTGGCTTCTGACATGCCTTGCTCATCTTAATGTTCCTTTTGCAAGCATGGGCGGGGAAACTACCTAGAGCATTTGCATGGAGTTGTGCCATCCAGGATGAGGTGGTCAGGCTGGCTCCTACAGAGAGTGAAGCCTTCTACATTGACAAAGCAAAGGGCATTCTTACATTTAGCTAGACACATTCTCTGTAGAGGAGGCTACAGATATAACAAATGGGTGTCAGGAGGGCATCACATGCATCCAACTGCACTGCTATTTAGCTTATTGCTACAAAAAGAATCCAGTTCAAAATCCAATGCTTTGCCCTAATTCTGCTTTGCTAGACAAATGACAATTCAGAATTGTATGTTGGTCTGTACACTGTACCCCTGCCTTCTTCTTCCCTCCCTGTGGCCATTTCAAGCTAGTGATGTCTTGCATCTGGTCACTATTCTGTACCTCTGTTCCACCCCATAACCAGTGACCTCTTAAGAGCACACAATTTTCTTCTTCAACCCCTTCCCCCAAAAGTAGGCCCCTCTCCTCTTCATACTTGCGGCTGATTTGCCGTATTTGTTCCATTTCATACACCATGTATGGCCGGAGGGACTGGTGAGCAGGTAACCCTGGAATGGCAGGCAGTGTTGCAATGTGCCTGTCAAGACAACAACACACAGACTAAGCAACAGCAAAACAGAGGCAAAGAGGAGGCCGATCCTGGTTCACTGACTGAAAGCCTCACCAGCCAGTGTCAAAGTCCTATGAAGAACCAATGAACGCCCCCCGCCATACCCATATCAATGTACATAGGCAACATAAGCGCAATATCCAAATACTTACGGGCCGGGCACCACCATTTCCAAAGGCCGGTCACAAGAAATGCAGTGGAAATGAGCCAGCAGTCTCCTTTGTGAGTGGAAAAGATAACAATGATATTGGATTTATATCGCACCCTATAATCTGAATCTCAGCGCGGTCACAATCTTCTCTACCTTCCCCACCCCCCACAACAGACACCCTGTGAGGTGGGTGGGGCTGGAGAGAGCTTTTTACAGCAGCTGCCCTTTCAAGGACAACCTCTGCCAGAGCTATGGCTGACCCAAGGCCACTCCAGCAGGAGCAAGTGGAGGAGTGGGGAATCAAACCCGGTTCTCCCCCCACAACAGACACCCTGTGAGGTGGGTGGGGCTGAGAGGACTCTCACAGCAGCTGCCCTTTCAAGGACAACCTCTGCCAGAGCTACGGCTGACCCAAGGCCATTCCAGCAGGTGCAAGTGGAGGAGTGGGGAATCAAACCCGGTTCTCCCAGATAAGAAGAAGATATTGGATTTATATCCCGCCCTCCACTCTGAAGAGTCTCAGAGCGGCTCACAATCTCCTTTCCCTTCCTCCCCCACAACAGACACCCTGTGAGGTGGGTGGGGCTGGAGAGGGCTCTCACAGCAGCTGCCCTTTCAAGGACAACCTCTGCCAGAGCTATGGCTGACCCAAGGCCATTCCAGCAGGTGCAAGTGGAGGAGTGGGGAATCAAACCCGGTTCTCCCAGATAAGAGAGCTCTGGCTGACCCAAGGCCATTCCAGCAGCTGCAAGTGGAGGAGTGGGGAATCAAACCCGGCTCTCCCGGATAAGAGTTTGCACACTTCACCACTACACCAAACTGGCTCTCCAAAGATCAGGCAGTGAAGAGCCATAGGATATTTAGCTGTGTTGTCAGTGTGAGGGCTATGCCGTGATGGTTTTTAGCACTCATGCTGATTAGTAGATGTAAGGATTGCATATTATGTTTTACAGACTGGGTGACGACAGGTTTGTAGCTGGGAGCAGAAAATTAAGTGCAAGCCTGTGCCTCTCCAACACAGTGCTGGCATTCAGACAGCAGGACAGTTTTCTGAGGGTTATCCATAATGAGTACAATCATAGCTTATGTTCATGTCTGTATACTCCTCTCACTTCTCCTTTCATGCACAGCATGTCTAAAGACTTCCTTTTTGTGAAGCCTACTCTTCACTCAAGGACAGGAAAGAGTGGGGTGCCAAGCATGACAGAAAGCTGTGTTCTTTTCCATCTGGAGCTCCCCGCTCTCTCTATGGGTAAAATGCATGAGGCACTTCCCACACACTACAGCGAAGGCAAGGAAAGAAGAATGCGCAGACCATTTCCTCGTCTCCCTTTTTCAATTCTAGGCATATATGAATGATCTCAGAAATAGATGACTGAGCCCAGGTAACAAGGAGTATCCCAACGCTTGGATGCTACAGATGTACAATGTGATCAGTTTTCAAAGAGCATCTGGAGATCACGCTTGTTATTTTGGAGCAACAGAGCTCCAGATCAAGATGTCAGATGACATTTTCAACCAGCCATTTCAAATGCTTTTAATTTTAAAAAATTACACAAACATTACACAAAAATTACACAAACTGTTCCCCAGAGAGTACTGAGATCGGGAACCCAAAATCTTCTCGTTATCCCTGGGCCAAAAGAAGCCCGCCTAAAATCTACTAGGGACAGGGCCTTCTCTGTTATGGCCCCTTCATGGTGGAACCAGCTGCCGGAAGAGGTGAGGGCCCTGCGGGACCTTACTCAGTTCCGCAGGGCCTGTAAGACAACCCTCTTCCGGCTGGCTTACACCTAACTGACATAGGATATTAAGTGTAGCTCTATCAGATTCTTGTTATGCATACTGCCGCAATGCTTAAATGTTTTGAATGTTTTAAATGTTTAAATATCTTAAATACCTAACTTAAAATTTTATGTTTGATTTATCTGTTGTAAGCCGCCCTGAGCCACCTTGGTGGGAAGGGCGGGATATAAGTCATAAATAAATAAATAAAAAACATGAAAAACCTTTAAAAACAACAACAACAAAGCATTTTATGCATCTCAGAACTGTACCCCTTAGGGGTTTGTTTGTTTTTAAAAGGACTCTGGCCATAGCAAGTCCACCTGTGGGAAAGGCAGCTCTGGAGATCCCCCCAAGTCCCCAGCATGAAGTTCCTCAACCAAATCCCTGATAGCAAAGGAGGGATGAGGCCGTTGTGGGTCTGGCCATAGCAAGTCCACCTGTGGGAAAGGCAGCTCTGGAGATCCCCCCAAGTCCCCAGCATGAAGTTCCTCAACCAAATCCCTGATAGCAAAGGAGGGATGAGGCCGTTGTGGGTCTGGCCATAGCAAGTCCACCTGTGGGAAAGGCAGCTCTGGAGATCCCCCCAAGTCCCCAGCATGAAGTTCCTCAACCAAATCCCTGATAGCAAAAGAGGGATGAGGCAGTTGTGGGTCTGGCCATAGCAAGTCCACCTGTGGGAAAGGCGGCTCTGGAGATCCCCCAAGTCCCCAGCATGAAGTTCCTCAACCAAATCCCTGATAGCAAAGGAGGCATGAGGCAGTTGTGGGTCTGGCCACAGCAAGTCCACCTGTGGGAAAGGCGGCTCTGGAGATCCCCCAAGTCCCCAGCATGAAGTTCCTCAACCAAATCCCTGATAGCAAAGGAGGGATGAGGCAGTTGTGGGTCTGGCCATAGCAAGTCCACCTGTGGGAAAGGCGGCTCTGGAGATCCCCCAAGTCCCCAGCATGAAGTTCCTCAACCAAATCCCTGATAGCAAAAGAGGGATGAGGCAGTTGTGGGTCTGGCCACAGCAAGTCCACCTGTGGGAAAGGCGGCTCTGGAGATCCCCCAAGTCCCCAGCATGAAGTTCCTCAACCAAATCCCTGATAGCAAAGGAGGGATGAGGCAGTTGTGGGTCTGGCCATAGCAAGTCCACCTGTGGGAAAGGCGGCTCTGGAGATCCCCCAAGTCCCCAGCATGAAGTTCCTCAACCAAATCCCTGATAGCAAAGGAGGGATGAGGCAGTTGTGGATCTGGCCATAGCAAGTCCACCTGTGGGAAAGGCGGCTCTGGAGATCCCCCAAAGTCCCCAGCATGAAGTTCCTCAACCAAATCCCTGATAGCAAAAGAGGGATGAGGCAGTTGTGGGTCTGGCCATAGCAAGTCCACCTGTGGGAAAGGCGGCTCTGGAGATCCCCCCCAAGTCCCCAGCATGAAGTTCCTCAACCAAATCCCTGATAGCAAAGGAGGGATGAGGCAGTTGTGGGTCTGGCCATAGCAAGTCCACCTGTGGGAAAGGCGGCTCTGGAGATCCCCCCCAAGTCCCCAGCATGAAGTTCCTCAACCAAATCCCTGATAGCAAAAGAGGGATGAGGCAGTTGTGGGTCTGGCCATAGCAAGTCCACCTGTGGGAAAGGCGGCTCTGGAGATCCCCCCAAGTCCCCAGCATGAAGTTCCTCAACCAAATCCCTGATAGCAAAGGAGGGATGAGGCAGTTGTGGGTCTGGCCATAGGAAGTCCACCTGTGGGAAAGGCGGCTCTGGAGATCCCCCCAAGTCCCCAGCATTAAGTTCCTCAACCAAATCCCTGATAGCAAAGGAGGGATGAGGCAGTTGTGGGTCTGGCCATAGGAAGTCCACCTCTGGGAAAGGCGGCTCTGGAGATCCCCCCAAGTCCCCAGCATGAAGTTCCTCAACCAAATCCCTGATAGCAAAGGAGGGATGAGGCCATTGTGGGTCTGGAGCTGGCACTGCAGCCTCCGGGAAAATGTAATCAGTGCAGTGGGGCAAGATTTAAACAGCGACAGCTTCAAAGCTACTGTTCTTTGAGGATCACTCTAGAGGCAGAACTAGAAATAGGTGAGCACACAGCTCTCTGCACAGGGAAACAGGCTTCTTGTCATCTAGGGTCTGTTTGCATTTTTTTTTCTCCGTTCATTCTAGTGCAACGTTTGGCTCAAGAAAGGAAAGCAACATTGCAGGCGAAGCAGCCTGCAGGACCAAGCGCAGGCAGCAGACAGGCCTTGCTGTCAGATCTGGTTTGCATCTTGTGTCACGGGCATCTTGTGCCGGGCCGCTCATTGTGCCATCTGCCAATCGGGGACGCGGCAGGAGCAGCTGGGTAGCATTTCAAAGGCAGAGTGCAATGCAGGTGAGGAAGGCATGCCCAGATGCCCACACACTAAGCGCCGACACCCTCTGCTGGTAGCTAACACACCTTGCAACAGTGGGAACACACAACGCCCATTTTTAACTTGAGTGGGCCATTCCTTGTTAACAGACATCTGAGAGGTGAAGAAAGGGGCGCATGCAGCTGTCAGCCAGAAGGGGGATGCAATGCCTGAAGATGCCTGCCGATGGGACTTCAACGTTTCCGCGCAAGCCGCGTACACCTGCTCAAACTCCAAAGAGAGGCTGCTGCAAGGATAGACTTCTCACTCCCAACCCCAGCTCCCACTAGCACATCCAACTCTCCTGGGGCAGAAGTGTGTAAGTTGTTGGTGTGGCTGTCACCAGCTCCTATTGGCTAGCAGGAGACAACAGACATGTCTCCTGTCAACACCATGCCAATGCACTTTTATATTTTTGTTTTGTTTTGTTTTAAAACTATTTTTATGTGCTGATTGCTGGGCGTCTCATGCGGTCTGATTGAAGTGTTGTATGTTTTATAGCCTACCTCGAGTCCCAGTGAGAAAAGTGGGCTATAAATAAAATAAGTAAATGAGTTAGTACAGTAAATAATCTTTTAGTTCTGTAAAGTGTGCTTCTTCACTGGAGTCCCTTACATATCAGTGCACTACTGCCTGCCAGGTTAAAACGGATAAAAGGAAGTACTTCTTCACCCAAAGGGTGATTAACATGTGGAATTCACTGCCACAGGAGGTGGTGGCGGCCACAAGCATAGCCAGCTTCAAGAGGGGTTTAGATAAAAATATGGAGCAGAGGTCCATCAGCGGCTATTAGCCACAGTGTGTGTGTGTGTATATAAAATTTTTTTGCCACTGTGTGACACAGAGTGTTGGACTGGATGGGCCGTTGGCCTGATCCAACATGGCTTCTGTTATGTTCTTCTGTGACTCAGAGTGTTGGACTGGAGGGGCCATTGGCCTGATCCAACAGGGCTTCTCTTATGTTCTTCTGTGACACAGAGTGTTGGACTGGATGGGCCGTTGGCCTGATCCAACAGGGCTTCTCTTATGTTCTTTTGTGACACAGAGTGTTGGACTGGATGGGCCGTTGGCCTGATCCAACATGGCTTCTCTTATGTTCTTATGTGACACAGAGTGTTGGACTGGATGGGCCGTTGGCCTGATCTAACATGGCTTCTCTTATGTTCTTCTGTGACACAGAGTGTTGGACTGGATGGGCCGTTGGCCTGATCTAACATGGCTTCTCTTATGTTCTTATGCTTTTTCCCCTCCAACAATGCCCAGCCATTTTAATATAATTCTTAGTCTTTGCTTTCTTTGTAGCATTTCTTTGGCAAGTATGATATATGTATGTCCTGGTTTTTAAAGGCGCAAACAGACCAGTCAGGCTTCCCCCTATCACTGCTGTGCTTGTGCCTGTTAACATTCTACTTCTGTACAAACAGGGCTAGCAATACTAACTAAGGATCTGCAGGGCCTTCCATTTTTGTCCAAGAAGATCTAACTTTCTGTCCTCTTTCGGCCGTCAATGCAATATTCTTGAAGTCATTCATTGGTATTGCCACCTGTTGATTAGCAAACGCTGCAGATTGCGCTTTTTATTATTCTTAATATTATTGTGATTCTTGTTTTCGTGGATTTCTAATGTAGGGTTTGATGCGCATTGCACAGTACTTCAACTGCTCTTTGAACTGTAGCATAATAAACATTTAAATAAGAAGAGCAATAATAGCTTTAAAAAGGAAATTGCTTTCAAGCATTTCAAAGCTGTTATTTTTTTTTCTTTTTGTACTCTCCCATATTCAGAACAGTTTCCACTCTAAATGGAGATGCTCCCAGGCAACCTAATGGCAGGGCAGTAGGTGAGGAATTAATAACGGAGCAAGAAGACCCAGTGTGCTTTTTAAACCAAGAGGTGTTCACAACACTGCATTAGAGATGGCAAGCTAAGGCTGAAGGGAACAGAAACACTCAAGTGAAAAAATACAAGGTGAGAATTTTGAAAATCATGGATGGTAGAGACAGAAGCCTTGCTGATAAAGCACATATCGCCCCAGGGATGGAGCAGAACTCATGGTGCCCATTGTGAAAAAGCAAGCAGCAGAGAAGACTGATGTGTGAGTCGAGGCTAGCCAAGGCAATGGACCGATATCTCAATACCCAACCCCCACTAGTCAAGGTAAGGATTACTGAGGCATGCTTCTGAGTAGACTCCTAAAACGGGGTATGTAGTTTAGCAGCCTTGCTGAAGCTAACCTGGATGGGGCCAGGATGAAAGAAGAAGAAGAAGAAGAAAATGATAAGAAGATATTGGATTTATATCCCGCCCTCCACTCCGAAGAGTCTCAGAGCGGCTCGCAATCTCCTTTCCCTTCCTCCCCCACAACAGACACCCTGGGAGGTAGATGAAGATATTGGATTTATATCCCACCCTCCACTCCGAAGAGTCTCAGAGCGGCCTACAATCTCCTTTACCTTCCTCCCCCACAACAGACACCCTGTGAGGTGGGTGGGGCTTGAGAGGGCTCTCACAGCAGCTGCCCTTTCAAGGACAACCTCTGCCAGAGCTGTGGCTGACCCAAGGCCATTCCAGCAGGTGCAAGTGGAGGAGCGGGGAATCGAACCCGGTTCTCCCAGATAAGAGTCCACACACTTAACCACTACACCAAACTGGCTCTCCACCTGAGAACTTCATGCATTGATTTCCATGTTGTGAGAAAAGCTAGATGTGAATGCTGTAAAAACAGCACAAACACTTCCCTCGAAGTGCTAGTCGGGGAGCAAGCAATAGCCCTGAACGTGTCTGACATTAAAAGCCTTGTTTTTAAGCATTCAGGCTAGTTCAGCAGAACTGCCATAACTGTTGGCCGGACCAACAGGTCATATGTCAGCAGTGTCAAGATTTTCTGGCACTGGATCTCCAGGGCCTCATAACTGAGATCTCTCCGTGCTGTTATCTGACAGCGCAATCCTAAACCCATTAGTGGATTTACAAGGTTGTAACTATTAAGGTGTCAGGGATTAAAGAATATGTTCTTTAAATCAAGGAGATTTTGATTTAAGTCCTGAGCAGTGTCATATATGGTGACATTTTTAACCATGGCAACAATACGAAAAAGATGCTGCAAGAAACCCATGCTGATGGATGTTACACCAGGAACATCTGCCCACTGATATAAACAGCTAAGACACGTCTGGTTTTTTACCTCCGGATCCCAGCAGCTTCATCTCCTTCATCTTGTGGCACCCTTTCCTTTAGCTGCTTCCGGATGTCCTTCCATCGCTCCTCCAGCTGCTGCCGGAATGGATCCAGTTCCAAGCGGTCCAGCTGTGAAGGCAGGAAACGAGGGCTCAGAAGAAGGCTGCATCTCCAAGGCACTGAGATCAAGGCTGGATTAAGAGTCACACTAGATAGGGGACAGTTTAGATATCCAATTCGACTGGCTCCAGGGGGACGCCAGAGAGGAAAGTGTGGCTCTTCTGCATTCCTGCAGTGGATGCCCCTGAACTGCCCTGAAGCTCTGCTGTATGCAGCACTTCATTCTCCATCACAACACACGAGAGCAGAATGTTCCAGGATAGAAACAGGTTCAAAACAGAGGTAAACCGCAAGGAAACAAGAAAGCGTGTCTGCTGTTTTGGAATGCACGCAACCCTTTCTTTCTGCACAGGATCCAGCCGCATTGAGAATTCAGTACTGCACCATGACACTGGTAAACCCCTTACCGTCAGCTCCGTTCTGAAAGGGCCGACTTCTCGCTAGTGTGTGCAGATGACCACAGCTTGCTGCTGGGGAGGAGTATGAGAACCGGAGGATTAATCTTTAGCGCAAGAAAGGCCTTTTTTCCCTTCCTGTCACTTGGTTTAGCCTTAAGTTGGCAAGTTAGCAGAGGGGGCACTTTCAGGCACACCAGTTCAGGGAGGTCAGATGTGTTTCAGCACACCCAGCCCCCCCCCCCCCCACCGTTTGCATAAGCAAGAACCATGCATGACATGCTCTTCAGGCCTCTCTGTGGGTCCACCTGGGTAACAGGGGCCAGTGCAAACCAGGCAAGATGCACTGCTGGCTTCCTGCAAAGAATGCTTATGAGTCCTGAGGGGGGAGACAGTTGGTGCAGTCCGGATTGCCCACTTCAGCACTGAGCCACAAGCGACGGGAAGCAATGGTCAGGTCATTACAGCTGCCCTGCCAGGCCTGGCAGCTGTGGCTGACTGACAAGCCCCACACCTCGCTCACCTTGGAGTCCATTTCTATCAAGAGTTTGTCGAGCATCTTCTGCCAGTCTTGCTCTTGCCCGGCCATCTTGTTGAGCAGCTCCTGCATCATCTTATGCAACTGCTCGGTGGTGGCATCAAACTGGGAGCGGCTGACCTTCCCAGCCAGGGCAGACTTATCTGCTTTCTGGAAAGGAGGACACAAGACAGGGCCCACCGTTGGGTCAATCTGCATCACAAGCAATTCCCCTCTCCTCTTCAGTACATGGAGTTTTGAATTTCCCCAGCCCTCCGAGGAAGGCAAGGCTCAGCATCCTTGTGCAAAAAAGGAAGGAAGGAAGGAAGGAAGGAAGGAAGGAAGGAAGGAAGGAAGGAAGGAAGGAAGGAAGGAAGGAAGGAAGGAAGGAAGGAAGGAAGGAGAAGCAAACTTTCCACAGGTGTTCTGTACATCAGCTATGGAGCTGGCAGCAGAACCCAGGCCTACATCTACTATATGTGTGGCCTTCTGTAAATAGAACCCTTTGCTGTGTCTTGACATGCACAACTAGAAGGAGGAGAAGAGGAGATTGGATCTATACCGCACCCTTCACTTGGAGTCTCGGAGTGGCTTACAGTCTCCTTCCCTTCCTCTGCCCACAACAGACACTCTGTGAGGTAGGTGGGGCTGAGAGAACTCTGAGAGAACTGCTCTTGAGAGAACAGCTCTGAGAGAACCGTGGCTGACCCAAGGTCACCCAGCTGGCTGCATGTAGAGGAGTGGGGAACCAAACCCAGTTCTCCAGATTAGAGCCTGCTGCTCTTAACCACTACACCAAACTTGATCTAAATAACTACACCAAATAATTATAAGACGCCCACTTCGATTCCTTACCACATCAATCTCCATCACGATGTGTTCTTTGTCAGCTTTATCCTTTTCTAGCTTCTCCAGGGACTTGAACAATGTCTTTAAAGAACAACGGGGTCAAAGTTAGTTACTAAAAACACAGCCTCAGTTTCCTGCACAGTCTACAGATGGCTTGTACGTGCAACGTTATCACCCAGCACTAAGACATGGAAGGCTCATGGCACCCCCAAAGTGGGTCCCCTTCATTTGATGTTTGACATCACCCCGCTGCGCCTCAAGATCACCTACGCTGATCTCTCGCTGCTTCTGGCGATGATCGTCTAAGAGAGTGCCTGTCGTAGCATTCAGCTTCTCGCAGTCTTCTTGAACTTGCAGGATAGTGCTCTGGATGTTGTTGAGCATCTCTTCCTCCTGTTTGTAGAGCCAGCAAAGCAATAAAGGTCTGAAACGATACAGTGGTGGCCAGCCTATGGTTTCCCAGTTCCTGCTCAAGACACTTCTAAATCTCTGGTCTTAGGAAGCTGCGACAGGAGGAGGGATTGCGTCCCTTCGTAATGAACACGGGGTTTATTGGACACTGCCTTGAAGAAGAGCCAGCAAGAGTTTGGGAGTGCACAGGTTCCATTCATTTCTGAGCAGAGAATATGGCTATATGGTTTATTCTTTCGGAGGGTTGGTTGCACAGCGACATGGCACCTGCTTTGCATGCAGAAGGGCCAATCTCTAGCTCAAAAGTGATGGGAAAGGTCTTTTCCCACCTGAAACCTTGGAAAGTTCCTGCCAATTAGAGGAGGCAATACTGAACCAGACAGACAATGGCCTCGCTTGCGATAAGGCAGCTTTGCAGGTTTACATGTTAATATTTAGCCACTGTAATAGGGGATATTATATTCCCTATAAGGACCGTTTAAAATTATCCTAGCCATATGGGAGCAGCTTCTCCATGGTGTTGCCTGACTCAATCCCATTCATGAGGTCACATAAACTTTCCCCATAGAGTTGGCACACAACTTCCAGCAGGATTAGGATACTGTGATAAGGACCCATGGGATCGTTGCCTGCCCACATCGTTGAATCCCAGTTGTTCCAGAACAGATCCCTCACAGCAATGGTGAAATGTACACAAAGTCAAGGGTCAATAAATAAAAAAGAAAATTGCAATTCTCATACTCCCCCCTCCCTTCCGATCCTGATTTAGAATCTCAGTTTGTGGGCAGGGGAAAAAAAAAACCTATGTTGAGGTGCTCAGATTTGAGAATCATGACAAATTGTGGTTAGACTGAAGATGTCATAGGCCAGGAAATCTTCAGTCTTGGCTCAGCCTGCCAGGGGAGAAGGGGGTGGGGGAGAGCACATGGTCCAGAGGATTTCAGGCTTGACCCGATGGCTGTTTCTTTGTGATGTTCAAATACAGCCTCGCAGAAGACCCATGATTAACTTCCCATCCCTTGAAAGCTAGGCCACATTTCAAAAAGCCATCAGACCATGCCGTTCCCATGATCATCTAGTAGAAAACAGAAAACCGCTTCAGGCAAACACTGGCTCAGTAGCCTCAAAGATGCTTTTCATCTTCCAAAAACTTAACAGTTGCCCTACTTCCTACAGCTATTTAAAAGCAAAGTTGAGGCGAAAGGCTGTGGAACCAAACAACAGAAGAGTAAAACAGAGGAGGCTCTTAGTCTTTAATGCCAGTGCATCAATCCAACACCATTTACTGATTCAGCAGGCTGCTTAAAACCTGCTGAATCCTACTGCAGCTCCGTCAAAAAAGGAAGAAAGACAGGAAATTAACCTCGCAAGAAGCATGAAAAGTTAATCAGCCAAACATTTAGATGATGCAAATGACACATTTTTACATGTAATGTGGTGGCAGGAGCTATTGGTTAAGCAGGGATGATCGGAAGGCTATCAGGACCTGACTGGGAACCATTATCAGAATACCATCTGCTACCTGCTTGTGAGTTGTGGGTGAAGAGCTGCCATCTCAAGTAAGTCAGAATGTCCCATAAACTCACCCACCACCTTTTTGAAACAGGAGGACAGCAGTGGGGGGGGGCAGGGTGGGGGGAGACATACAGGAGTCTTGCATATAGGGATGGGAGGATAATATATGCATTAGGTCAGCAGGTTGAACTGCATGATCTTCTGATCGCCTGGGCCTATAATTTGATTGCCTCTGCTTCTAAGGCTGCATTCAGATGTCACAACAGGTGCCAATTAAACTGAGGTCAGAGGTGAACCCAACATGTGCCCCGTGCTCAAGCACTCCCATTATTCTTCCCACCTCCCTTCCTTCTCTCTCGGCACTTCATTCAAAACATTCTGGCTTGTATTGAGTGGAACATTTCCTAGCAGTGAAAATTGTTCCCCCTGCAGAAATGCTACACTGGACCCAAGCGTCTAAGTCTAGATGTCAGGCCGCTGAAGCCACCTGCGTAGATCACAAACAATCCATTTCCAGGCCTTTCCCACTGTCATCAAGCGAGCCCAAAGTTCTTTCAACCGTGTTACCTTCTGCAGGTTTCCTACCTTCTGCAGGTTTCTGAAGGTTGAGCTCAACCTTCAGAAACACACTGGAAGGTTGAGCTCAACCGAGCCATGTTTCTCTCGTTGGTCTTACCTGGCGCTCCTTGGGTTTCTTGGCCATTTTGCCTTCTGCCTGCCTCAACATGAACTTGTTTATTGAGTCCTGCAGCTGCTCATAGCGCTTGAACAGCTGGCTGACTTTCTCACTGACATCTAAGCTGCAAGCTGCGCACGTGCTCTGCTGGACCTGAGCCATCCCAGGTTCCGGGGTAGGTGGCATGCTCATGGACAGCAAGGTGGATGAAGAGGCCATCATGTTCTCCATGACCGATCTAAGCTTGTCTAACTGTGGGCAAGCGAGGAGAGAAGGAGGAGTCTGGTTAAGGGAATCTGACAGCAGAATATCTCTATTTCCACTGGACGAGGGGGAGAGGGAAGCAGAATCAGGTTTTTCTTATGGAGAACTTTTGATTTCATGACAATCTTGGTTATTCTCTTTATGCAAAGGGGAGATAGAGAACTATTACTGCTCCTTTTAGACCACTGAGACTGATGGGTCCGTTCTGCTCCCTCCAGTGTAGCCATAAATAAGGAGAAGGGAAGTTTTAAAAGTGGGAAGGGCGCTAAGATAGAAGGACATCTGCCCATGAACGCCTTATGGCCTATAACAGCGGTTCCCAACCTTTTTGGCACCAGGGACCGGTTTCATGGAAGACAATCTTTCCACGGACCGTGTGTGTGTGTGTGGTGCTGGGGTTTTTGCCAACCAAGGCTGCTCCTTGCCTGTGCCCCATCCCTGTCTCCCACAGGAGTCTTTAAATGGGGGGGGGGGGGAGATTGGGGCTGCTTCTGCCACCTCCCCACTAGGTGGCCAGGTGGCGGAAGGTGGCTTCTGCATCTTTCATCCGCCTGGGTCCTGGGTGGGCAATAGGGGGGGCGCGGCACCTCTGCCTTGCTCCGCAGCCCGGTTGCTAAGTTACCAGTCTGCTAACAGGCCACAGGCCGGTGCCATGAAACCCTCAATGTGGCAAAGAGTGCCATGGGATCACTTCAGGTTGGGAAACAGTGTGGGGGAAAGGCTCAAGACCTTCTGCCTCATGTCATGTGATATGGTCCCAATCTGAATTAGGCACCATGTGGAAGTTTAATAATAATAAGAATAATAAACTTTTATTTATACCCCGCCCTCCCGGCCTAGGCAGGCTCAGGGCGGCTAACAGGACATGGTAGAAACCATGATACAAATAAACAATAGATAATACAGTTAATAATTTAAAGAATAAAACCAATAAAACAGTAAGACATTAAAATACAGTCGAATGGCATATAAGATGGCTCGGTATTATTGATTTTCTCAAGAGTTCTGTCTTAAAAAGCTAGCCGGAAGAGGGCAGTTTTGCAGGCCCTACGGAACTCTTCCGGCAATTGGTTCCACCATTGGGGGGCCTTTGTAGAGAACGCCTGTTCTCTGGTAGCTTTTAATTTAGTTTCTTTTGGCCCAGGGATTTCAAGAAGATTTTTTGAGCTTGATCGCAGTGCTCTCTGGGGAACGTATGGAGAGAAGGAGAATGGCCGCTCACGTATGACTGAACGATGGAACAGAGAACCCAGGCAAGCCACACAAATAAAAGTTTTTAGTACAGACAGAATGATTCCAAACTCTTGTTCAGGAAAGTGAGGTTTACACCAGCTGGGGCCACAAGTACGGTATAAAACATTTACAAGCTCATTAAAAAAATTATTAGGTGGTATGTATATTTTGGGTAGCTTAGAGAGTGGGTCTGGCAAACTGATTAAGCAGACACTATTTATTGATGCTGGTCCTCATTGTTATTCAGCACTAACTGCAAGGCAGAAGCCAACATAAAAGAGAAATTGGGCTATCGTATTCTTTAGTTACTAGGCTGACTTGCCCCATGTCGGGCAGTGCAGGATTATGCCATTCATGGGCAAGATGCCTCTTACAATGGGCAGGGGTCCCAAGAGAAAAAAAAAAGATGTAGGTGGCAAATGCTCCAAGCCACGTTTATTTATTTAAAACACTTTCATGGCCACATTTGTTTATTTAAACACTTTACAGACCATGTTTCTGTGTAGCATTCAAGGCGGCTAACAATTAAAAGCAAGCAATATAACATACCAAACACATCTAATAACCACCCCGAAAGAAAATAAAAATAGCAGCAAAGGAGAAGACTAGATAACACACCAGCTTCTTCATTCCCTGAGGAAAGGAAAGGTCCCCTGTGCAAGCACCAGTCGTTTCCGACTCTGGGGTGACGTTGCTTTCACAACGTTTTCACGGCAGACTTTTGACGGGGTGGTTTGCCATTGCCTTCCCCAGTCTTTTACACTTTCCCCCCCAGCAAGCTGGGTACTCATTTTACCGACCTCGGAAGGATGGAAGGCTGAGTCAACCTTGGGCTGGCTACCTGAATCCAGCTTCCGCCAGAATCAAACTCAGGTCGTGAGCAGAGAGATCAGACCGCGGTACTGCTGCTTTACCACTCTGCGCCTTTCATTCCCTGAAGGCCTGCCTAAATAAAAGGTTTGGCTTGGCGTTGAACAGCTAGAAGGAAGAGGGGAATGAATGGCCAGGAGGAACTCTGGGTAGCCAGCCAGGAATGAAGAGCCTGTGCTGCTTTTTATCCCTCTTGCTAACCTGATCTTGTAGGTCAAGGGCAGTGTCGGTCACCGACTGCTCCAGCGTCTCTTTCCCCTTATCCTGCTTCTCTCTCAGCTCCTTTAGTTCTTTCTCTATCTCCTGCACGGTTCCTCTGTTCCGCAAAGCCAATAACAGAGAAGAATCATGCATCAAACGGACGACATAATTTGCGAGTGTGTGTGTTTTATCTGTTTCCTGGATCTCCGATGGAGTGCTGCGGGAAGGGGGAGGGGTGTAACTTGCTGAAACCAGCCCACCAGAAGCTTCAGTGCATCTCCTCATCCCACTCTGCCAGGGCCATTCCACAGCGGTTGCCTTTGACTTCTTTATTGACCATTGTATCACGTGGCTATAAAAATAGTCCTGAGGGTATATGCGTCTCTGTCTCTCTCTTTCTTTTTGTTTTTATGCGGTCTTCATATTATTGTGCTGATTTTATGAGAGTGGTATCAATGGTGCTGTGCCCCTGGAAGGACTGTAGATCGATTCAGCCTGTGCAACTCTCCTCTCCTCCTTGGCATGTACACCACTGCCAAAAGTAGGCATAGTGGCTCCTCCTCTTCTGCCAGATAACCAGAGGGCAAACATTGATGGTTTCTGCATGCCACTGGCCACTGTTCACTCACTTGCCTAAGAATACAATGGCAACCAGCTGGACAGGCAGGCTGGTGGTAACTTGTGTCCATGCTAGTTCACCATGGCCATTCTATGAGAAGCAATGGCAACGTGGAGCAGCAAGTGCTTTCTCTTCCCGAGTCATGGCAGGACCTAGAAAGGAGCCAGCTGGAGAGCGTCTTGACAGGGGCTCCCAAAACCTGACCTACAGAGAAACAGGTTGGGCCTGCAGACTTAGAACAACTCTTTGAAACTTTTAACACGGTGACAACTCTGTCCTGTTCTTGTCTTCTGCCCTCTCAGATCTGTCCACAATGACCTTCTTAAGCAACAGGCAGGTCTGACCTCAAAAATCAAACTATTTGGGGGGTTTTTTCAGCCAAATTTCTGAAACAAAATCAGCTCTCCATTACCTGGAGGACAGCTAAGAGCCTTCTTGGGTATTTTAAAATTCTCCCGGGTGTGCCCAGGAATAATAGAAATGTATTAAGAGGTAGCTTTCCTTTTATAATTCCACAGGGGAAAAATATTCACACTGACCGAACAGTGTTTTGCTGGGGTGGGGGAGAAATGGAATTTTTAATTATCCCTCATTTATACACTAAAAAAAAATAAAAAATCTTTGGAACAGCCTTACAGGAATTTATTCTAGTTATGCCCTGACCTGGGTAGTCCAATCTCCTCAGATCATTCATTGGATGGGAGACCTCCCAAGGAAGTCGAGGAGGCAGCCAATGGCAAACCACCTCTAATGTCTCTTGCCTTGGAAACCCTACGGGGTTGTCATAAATCGGCTGTGTCTTGATAGGGGGAAATATACAACTGAGAAAAACGAGGAGATCCGTGGATCTAAGCACAGATAAACAGGATGAGGTGTATGGTGTTGGGTTTTTTTTTATGTGGTCTTCATATTATTGTGCTGATGTTATGATATGAAGATAGAACCGCTCTCTATCCTACTGCTGCAGGTGAACTTCACAATATACCTGCTACGGTCATTTGGAGGAGGGCTGCTGCCACATATCACGGCATTAACCAATGAAGCTGCGATTAGATTTCCCTCCTTATGTGCTTCATCGTCCTAGTTTTACCTGAGATAACCTATCTGCATGTTGAGCTGACCAGCTCCCTCCACTGGTGCTTCTGTGACTGGCATTTCCGCCATTTCTCCTTCAACGATTCTCTGAATCTTGTCTATCTAGAATCACAATTGGAAAGAATGAGAACCCCTAAACGGATGGTTGCCTCTCAAGAAATGTAGTCAACTTGCTAACTTGTTCTTTGGAGTAAAGGAACACATTCCTCCCTATTGCAGGTAATTCCTACTTCTAGGGGTTACTGCTCGCATACGATGCCGTTCCGGCTGGCTTGGCGTCAGGGGATATGGCCTAATATGCAAATGAGTTCCTGCCGGGCTCTTCCTATTAAAAAGAGCCCTGCTCACATGTATCACAGCTGAATTTAATCTTAAATTGACTGATTGGTAAGAAAGAAGGGCATTGTAATTGCCTAGTGTACTGAGGTAGTAATGGCTGAT
Organism: Heteronotia binoei; assembly: GCF_032191835.1. NCBI lineage: Eukaryota > Metazoa > Chordata > Lepidosauria > Squamata > Gekkonidae > Heteronotia > Heteronotia binoei. The sequence continues at coordinate 70,228,109 of NC_083235.1, forward strand.
GGGCGTGGCTGAAGCGAGGCTGAAACAGGAGATCAAAAAGAAGCCATACAGCAAGAATCAGGCAGGGGAACCCAAGGAAGTGACAGCAGCAGGAAGTGGGATTAATCTAAAGCTGGACAAGTTGGATAGTCCACTGTAACCCAGCGGCTTCCGATGTTGCCTTATTTTATGTATCTGACAACCATTAACTCTACCTATATCTGAATCCTTAGGATGAGGAGAGTATGATCCAGAATGGCCAAAAGGAAAGCAGATTTGATGAAGTTCAAATTAGAAAGTGAACAGTTCATACGAGACATGCCAGTACAGTTGCCCTCTCCTCTCCAAAATCCATTATTTTTATTTCCGACATTGCAGTTAGTAATCACAGTGGATAAGCTTGAGACGGAAGGGGAAAGCACTAGGGCGAGAGAGCGAATGTGGCTGAAATGAGGGCAGCAAAGAAAACTCAAAACGTTTTGTAACTATATGTTCTGCGAGATGGCAGCAGCAATAACATGAAACATAGCGTTATCAACAGCAGCAACAACATACAACATAAAAGCAGCAGCAATAACATAAAACAGGACTTTATCAGCACCTGGATTTGTGATGCAGCTATCACACAGAACATATAGTTACAAAATGAGAGCTGTAGCTGTTATTGGAGAAGGTCTAATTAACAAAGTTCAGAAGGAATAATTACATTGGTGATTAAAAAAGAGAAGCCCCTCCTTTGGAGATCAGCAGGCTGTCCCCCAAACTGACACGTATGTGTTGAGTATTCTTGATTCCTGATCCCCAGTAATGTGACATCACCACAATGTGCATTTTTAAATCCCTACTCAATATCACCGGTGGTGGTAAAATGTCCAGTATCACAAAGTGGACTACATATGAAGATGGATTAAGAGAACTCAAGAGGGATGTGGTTTTCAGAAGCAGCCTTGTATTTTCAGCAACATGTAGTTCTGCCTTAAGACTTTTACCTTTGCTATAAAGCCAACCCGATTGTTTGCTATAAAGCCAACCCCGATTGTTTGTTTGAGCTTGAACAGAAGACCACAGTAGAACAGCGTGACTACACACTTCGGTCATCAAGGGGTAAGGAGCATTTTACCACATATGTGGCACATAGGTATGTGCCGACTGTGTCACAAAATGGCTATCTGTTTGGACTCAATATCTCTAACCTGACAACACTAATATTCAACAGTGGACAATGAGCAGGTTCTCTGCAAATAATCAACTGTTGCTATAGAGAATTGAGGGGGATGGGAATGTTTACCAGTAACCATCAATAATGACAGTGGTGGAGGCAAAAGCCAGTTCAGTCTGCACTGCACAAATGTGCAGTTGCTCCAACACAAGTATGGCTGTTGACATGAGAAGGCAATCATATGTTTTCAAGAGTTGATTGAACTGCCCCTTTCTTCACTGCAAATTCCTAAGATTACTATTAGAATGGAACGGCTTTCCCTTTCCCCCATTATTTCTGCAATGATAGTAAGTGGTCTATCACCCCCCTGGCCTCTTCTGCTAGTTTCTCATTTTCAAGATTGGAAGGAGAATATCAACATATCTAATTCTCTACATCTGTGACTACTTATATCTGGAACTGGAGCCATGAATAAACAAGACAAATCTTTCTACAACCCTGAGAAAAGTCCCAGGTGTGCAGAAAAATCTGAAATCTTAAATATATATATATTGGCTATGGTAGAGGGCATTCATTTCTTAAAGGTACAGGTGCTATTTTAGCCACCCAATGTTTGGAGGGTATATATATATATATATATATATATATATATATATATATATATATATATATATATATATATATATATATATATATATATATATATATATATATATATATAAACCCTCCAAACATTGGGTGGCTAAAGCAGCACCTGTACCTTTAAGAAATGAATGCCCTCTACCATAGCCAATGTGGGAGTTGCTAAGCAACCACAACAATATTGCCAGCCAAGCCATCGTTTCTGTCAGTAAAAGGCAGGGGCAGGGAACAGGGCTCTCTCTAGGGATATTTTGGCCTTTGATGAAGGATTCATTGGGGCCATTCCCAACAGCAACCACTAGTAGGTCTGGCTGCTTGCTATTGTTCAACAGCAGCCATTACACAAAAGCTAGTGTGATGTAGTGGTTAGAGTTTCAGATTAAGATCTGGGAGACCCAGGTTCAAATTCCCCACTCTGCTGTGGAAGCTCACTGCATTTCTTTGGGCTAGTATTATACTCCCAGCCTAACCTACCTCACAGGGTTGTTGTGAAGATAAAGTGGAGAACAGAACAATACAAGATGCTCTGGGACTCCACTGGAAAGAAAGGCAGTGTATAAATGAAGTAAATAAATAATAACTATAGCTGAAGAGAGACAGCAGATAAAAGGTAGGTTGGCTGATAGAGAGGAAAGACATAAGGAACCAGAGATAAGGGAAGAGGATATGGAGGCTACCAGGAGGAGGGAAACAGACAATAATGGGAGCAGGGATACATAGGAAAATAAGGTCCTTGAGAGTCCCCCACCTGTTACTTACTATCATGCAAACCCATGAGAGAGGACAAAACTCAAGCAAATTATTGGATTAAATGTCAACAAGCTGTTACTAATACACTTGGGATCAGTGTCCCCTCTAAGCTGAGTTAGCGTGAGCTAGCTCACGGATTTTTAGCCTCCAGCTCACATACTTTTGTCTTAGCTCAGGAAGGATGACCCCAGAGCGCAATAATTTACACAGCAGCTCACAACTTTAATGCCAGTAGCTCACAAAGTAGAATCTTTGCTCGCAAGACTCGGCAGCTAGAGGGAACATTGCTTGGGATGTAGATCTAGCATGGTTTCTGGGAAATCCTCATTTTCACCAAGACCTTGCAGAAGTGCTGCCAAAAAGAGCAGACAAGTCTAAGCTAGATGGGCCAATGGTAGGAAGCTGTCTAAGGACAGGTTACAGCTGAGGCAGAAATTAATGAAGCAAGCATATGGACAATTTAACATACTATAGCAATGCACGGAGAGGTTTCAAAAAGCAGGACATGGTGCTTCTATGGTACTTCTCCTTTTGAGAAAACCAGACTGCACAAATCCTTCTTGCAAGCATAGAAACGAATTACCCTCACCTTCTCTTTTTCACCTTTCATGATGTCTTCCATGGATTTCAGGGAAGCCAGCTGTTCATTAAGGTTGGGTGGGATGCTGGCAAGGGTCCTATCAACTATCCAGAAGCAAGGAAAGAGAACAATGACAAAATCACACACAGCTGAGAGACCCTCGGACCTCAAATGGCAAGGCCAGCATTTCAAACCCTAACTTTTTTGGTGACCATGGTCTGCTATTTTCAAATTTGTCCTACAAACAAAAAATGGGTAGCCAGCACTTTTGCAAAATTTTGCTCCAATAAATCCTGGCATTTTGCCAAATAACACTGGAAAGAGCACCTGGCGTGTGTGCAATCCGTACCTGCACTGGTGAGGAAGTCTTGCAGCCTTTGGAGATCAGATGGACCGCACTTGTTTTGTTCCAGCTTGTTGATCTGGTCTCTCAAAGCATAGTAGAGGTCGGTCAGCTGGGCTATCTGGCGAAGGGCATCCACAGTCTCGGCATAGCGAGCTGGGGCCAAACTGGTTCTAGATGAGGGAGTGTCTGAATCCTGTACAGGAGTTAACGCTGGTGATGCTGGGGGTGTAGTACCTAAAGAAGGCCCTGGTGGTACTGTCAGTAGGCCTGCAATCTGTGTTGCAGGAACAGGAGGCCCATATTGGCCTGTAAGATATGTATCTTGGGCACCAGGATAGTATGTCTGCACTCCAGGAACACCAGGCTGGCCACCAGTATGTCCTTCCTGAGCCCTAGGGGCACCAGGATAGCCAGCTCCAGAAACTCCAGGTGGACCTCCAGGAACTCCAGGCTGAGCCCCAGGCTGGACCCCAGGAGCCCCAGGCTGGACCCCAGGAGCCCCAGTGTAGGGTGCCTGGGCTTGGGGAGCTCCTGGGTATGCTCCAGGAAAGGGTGCCTGGGCTCCAGGAGCTCCAGGGTATGCCCCAGGAGCTCCTGGGTAAGCTCCAGGATAGGGCGCCTGGGCCCCTGGAGCTCTGGGGTAGAGTGCCTGGGCCCCTGGAGCTCCAGGCTGGGCCCCCGGGGCTCCAGGGTAGGGTGCCTGGGCCCCCGGGGCTCCGGGGTAGGGTGCCTGGGCCCCCGGGGCTCCGGGGTAGGCTCCTGGAGCTCCGGGGTAGGGTGCCTGGGCTCCAGGGTAGGGTGCCTGGGCCCCCGGGGCTCCGGGGTAGGGTGCCTGGGCCCCCGGGGCTCCGGGGTAGGGTGCCTGGGCCCCCGGGGCTCCGGGGTAGGGTGCCTGGGCCCCCGGGGCTCCGGGGTAGGGTGCCTGGGCCCCCGGGGCTCCGGGGTAGGGTGCCTGGGCCCCCGGGGCTCCGGGGTAGGGTGCCTGGGCCCCTGGGGCTCCGGGGTAGGGTGCCTGGGCCCCTGGGGCTCCGGGCTGGGCTCCTGGGGCTCCGGGCTGGGCTCCTGGGGCTCCGGGCTGGGCTCCTGGGGCTCCGGGCTGGGCTCCTGGAGCTCCAGGGTAGGGTGCCTGGGCTCCGGGGTAGGGTGCCTGGGCTCCTGGAGCTCCGGGGTAGGGTGCCTGGGCCCCTGGAGGTCCGGGATAGGGTGCCTGGGCCCCTGGAGCTCCGGGGTAGGGTGCCTGGGCCCCTGGAGCTCCGGGGTAGGGTGCCTGGGCCCCTGGAGCTCCGGGGTAGGGTGCCTGGGCCCCTGGAGCTCCGGGGTAGGGTGCCTGGGCCCCTGGAGCTCCGGGGTAGGGTGCCTGGGCCCCTGGAGCTCCGGGGTAGGGTGCCTGGGCCCCTGGAGCTCCGGGGTAGGGTGCCTGGGCTCCTGGAGCTCCGGGCTGGGCCCATGGCGCTCCAGGGTAGGGTCCCTGGGCTCCTGGATGGATCATGGGGTGGCCAGGCTGAGCCCCTGGATAGGCAGCTCCTGGATGTGCCCCAGGGACAGCTGCTGAAACACCAGCTACTCCTGCCTGGGCCTCTTCAGCCCCAGCAACACCAGGCTGGCCACCTGGCTGAACTCCTGGGACAGCAGCTTGTGTAGTCCCTGGTGCTCCTTCTCTTCTAGATGCTCCAGCCTGCATTCCTGGAGGTCCAGAGGTTTTGCCATCTTGAGAGGTTAAACTAGAGGTTGGAGAGTGGTGGACTGGACTTGTCTCCTACAAATAAATGGAAGGAAGCAAATTTAGTGACAGACAAAGAAAACAGACCAGTACTGGAAGGAAAGGATTAGGAAATATCAGGAGTGATATTAAAAATAAATGTTCTGTATAGGCACTGCTTGGACCAATCCCCCAGCTTTTCAAAACACAAACACACTGCTGCCGCCGTTCTGTGTTCTAATGCGACTCACCAGATTGGTTGCCACAAAGGCCTTGGGTGGGGGTTCAATTAGTGAAAATAAGTTTGGCTTGGAGAAGCAGGTTTGCAGAGGCTTCCTAATGCAATCAGTGTTTTTTAAAGGCTGCAGTCCAATGGTTGGCACTCTCCACCTCCGTAACTAAAAGAGCTCCAAAAATAAGCCGAGCCACTCAGAGGAAAAGACTGTGCCAGGACCACAGCAAGGAAGATGGTTGGACATGGTTCACACAGACAAATGAGGGTGGTGATGACACAAGAAGATGGCGGGGAGGGGGGACAGTAACTTCAAATGTTGGTATTCCCCGCTAGAGAACTTCAATTTAAGATCTGAAGGAAAGGAAACTCTGCAAAGCATGTGGTAAGAGGACAGAACATTCGGGTTGATTCCTGGGAAGTAGGCTTCCCAATCCCCAGGTCCCAGCGGGGGATCCCCTGATTTTACAGGCTTCCCCCGCCCCCAGCCAGCTGGCCGACGGGGGGAAGCCCTGCCCCCACAGTCACCATGTACCTCTAGAGCTCCAGCAGGTTTAGAAACCTGCAAACAGGTCCATTTTTAAAATGTGTGCCTTTAAAGTTGAGCAGGAAACAGGAAGTGCTTCATGGGGAAGGGTCAGCAGCAGTTTCGGCAGAGCACAGGCCCTCCGTTTGTTTTGCTTTCGTTTTCAGAGCAAGTAAAGTTGTGGAGGAGCCAGACCCAGTAAGTGTGTGTGTGAGAGAGAGGGAGGGAGGGGGCAGGGGATTCCCTGGTTTGGAGGCCCTCCCCCTGCTTTAGCAAGCAGGGGGGGGGAAGGGAAATGTCTACTGGGCACTCTATGGAGAACAATTCCCATAGGGAATAATGGGGAATTGATCCGCGGGTATCTGAGGCTCTTGGGGGGGGGGGATGTTCTTTGAGGTAGAGGCACCAAGTTTGCAGCATAGCATCTGATGCCTTTCCTCAAAACACCCTCCAAGTCTCAAAACAATTGGACCAGGGGGGCCAATTCTATGGGCCCCCAAAGAAGGTGCCCCTATCCTTCATTATTTCTAATGGAGGGAAGGCATTGAAAATGTGTGAAGTCTCTTTCAATGTGATGGCCAGAACTCCCTTTGGAGTTCAATTGTACTTGTTCCAACCTTGCTCATGACTCCACCCCCAATGTCTACTGGTCCCACCCCCAAAGTCTCCTGGCTCCACCCCCAAAATCCCCAGATATTTCTTGAATTGGACTTGGCAACCCTACGGAGGCAAAATCACTTGCAGAACCTCTCACTTGGTTCAAATATTTAAGAAACCTGACATGGTCTTAACCTTATTCACCGCAAACTTAAGCTGGGGAGACCAAGAAAGGTTTGAAGAGAAAACAATTTCCAAGTAACCAGACTTCCAAACTAGTTCAATATGAAAGTTTGCTATGATCCATTTAACAAGTCTTACATTGCTACTTTGGGAGGGAAACCAGTATTTCAGATTTATTGTAGTTTATTTGCAACTCTTTTTCTAAACAGTAATTTGAGAGATGTCTCAGAAGTGACTTCAGATCAATGTTAACATGTGGAGTAAGAACAGAATCAGCATAAAACAGCAATGGTCATTTTTTTTTTTTTGAGCTCATCTGGCGGCACAAAATCCTGGGGATGTGAGGCTCAACATCAAATCATTTAAATATAAATTAAAAAGGAGAGGAGCAAGCAAAGAAACTTGTCTAACCCCCCTATCAAAAATAAAGCTGTCTGAGAGTTGCCCTCATCACCACATTGAAACTGAGCAGTAGTATTAGCACATAATATCTTGATTAACCAGAACAGTATTTTCTCAATTAATAAGCCCTCTAATTGCTCCTTTGGGGTCTAAAAAAGCCACACGCAGCTTTGGTATAGCTGTATATTTTTCTGCTAAGTAGAGAAGAATTAAGTAGTTGTCAATGGTGGAGAATCCTCTCCTGAAACTAATTTGTTCCCAACCCCAAACATCATTGCTCTCAATCCATTCCATTAACCTTTGATACAGGAGGAAAGGATGCAATTTCCCAATAGCCGATAAAAGTCTGATCAGGCAATAATTAGTAAGGTCAGACCCAGGGCTTTTCTTGTAGCAGGAACGCCTTTGCATATTAGAGCACACCCCTCGTATGTGCCGAATCCTCCAAGAGTTTACAGGGCTCTTATTACAGGGCCTATTGTAAGCTCTTGGGGGATTGGCATATTAGGGGGTGTGTGGCCTAATATTCAAAGAAGTTCCTGCTACAAAAAAAGTCCTGGCTCAGACTAGGGATGTGCATTTGGTTCGGCCGAACCGTATATACAGCCAAATCACCACTGATTCGGCTGTATACGGAATCAGCTGTAGCCGATTCCCATTGCCGTCTATTATACGGCAGCCGAATACGGCTCGCCGTATACTGCCGAATAGCTATTCGGAAGTATACGGCTGTCAATGCAAAAAGCGGGAAAGTAGCTTCTGCAGCCTCAGGGGAGCTGCTTGCCTACTTTCCCGCCTTTAGTAGCCTCTTCCCGCCTCTCCCATAGCCTCCCTGGGATCAGGGAGGGGAAAGAGGAGCCCCAGCAGCCAATCCAAAGCATGCATTTGCAAAATGCATTGCAAATGCATGCTTTGCAGGGGTATTGTGTGTAGCTGAAGGCCCAGCCATCAGCTACATTGTTGTTATTTTGATCTTTTGCTTACTTGGGTATCCAAGTAAGCACTGTTGTCTAGCCAATCAGACAGCAGTGCTATTTTTTGAAATTGCTCTCTGTAGGGCCAGAGAACCTTTCTAAGGAGTCTTCCTGGCTGGATTCCTCCATTGCTGCTGTGTTGGTGTGAGAGATTGTGCTGCTGCTGCTGGCTGGCCCTTGGCTTCAGCTGCTGCCTGCTGCTCTCTCACTCAGCCTTACCAGACTTCCCAGGAGTAGAGAAGACAAGGTAAGACAGTTTTGGGGTTGTTCTTGTTTTAGTTTTTGTTGGTAAAAGGACTAGAGTCCCTTTACTTATCCAGATTTGGGTGGGTGAGTACTGGGTGGGTAGCCTATTTGGGGTTGGGGTTAGGTTCTGCTGGGGGTGGGGGCCTGGGGTGGGGGTGGGTTGCTAATTTGCCCATATCTTAATTTACTGAGAGGACTTTTAAAAGTGCAGTGTCCTTTTACTTCTCCTGATTTGGGTGGCTTGGATTTCTCGGGATTAGGGTGAAGGGTTTGGGGTTTTTTTGTTTTTTTTGGGGGGGGGGGGGTTGGCAAAGTTCCTGTATTGTTAAAAATTGAGTTTTTTACTGTTTTAAAAGTATTCAGTGTTTGATTTGTTGCTGCTGTGTTGTGCTGCTGTTACTCTTCTCTTCTGGTTCTTGGGGGGGGGGGTGCTGTTTGGCCTAATTTCCTAAGTTCCTGTATTGTTAAAAGTTAATTTTTTTACTGTTTTAAAAGTACTGTTTGATTTGTTTACTGTTTGATTTGTTTACTTTTGATTTGGTTGGTGTGGGGGTTGGCGAGGGTGTTTGTGGGCTGGGTCACTTTCTTGTTTTTATAGAGTAGATTGTGTGCTCTGTGGCAGGGAAGCTAGCACCTGGATGAGAGACCCAGAACCAGCAGGCTTGTTGTGGTTGGCCAGCTCTCCCCATGTTGTTTGGGGCAGGGCTGGAGACCTGGCATCTGTAGATTGCATGTTCTGTGGCAGGGAAACTGGCACCTGGGTGAGAGACCCAGAACCAGCAGGCTTGTTGTGGTTGGCCAGCTCTCCCCGTGTTGTTTGGGGCAGGGCTGGAGACCTGGCATCTGTAGATTGCATGTTCTGTGGCAGGGAAGCTGGCACCTGGGTGAGAGACCCAGAACCAGCAGGCTTGTTGTGGTTGGCCAGCTCTCCCCGTGTTGTTTGGGGCAGGGCTGGAGACCTGGCATCTGGGTTTGCTGCAGCCAGGTCTGCAGAGCAGACCTTGAGCCGATTGTGTTTTCTGTGGCAGTGATGTTGGCAACTGAGTTTATATTGGTTCCAGGCCTGCAGGGTTCATAGAGTAGATAGAGGGATGTAGTGCATTTGGATCCTATAGAGATTCTCTGGTGTGAAGTTAGGTTTGGCTTTGGGTGCCCCAGAATTGGACCCCCTGGTCCAATTTTTTTTTGGCCTTGTGGGTTTTGTGTGGGACAGTGCCCTGAAGCTGCACAGCAGTTTGGGGGGCTCTCCTCAAAACCCCCTGCTCCCCAGAGCCACTTTTCCCATGACAATTACAGTGAGGAAGTGGCTAATTGGGCTTTCCCTATCATTGTTGGCAATGGGCCTTTTGGGGAGCCCAAAGACAGGGACCCGCTGGCCCAATCTTTTTGGGACTTGGGGGTTTTGTAGGGGAGAGTCCCCTGCGGGTTCCCTGCAGTTTTTGGGGCTCTCCCTCAAACCCCCTGCCCCCCAGTAGCCTCTAATTATGCCCTATGTTGCCATTGATTTCAATGGCCCATAGGGTATAATGATGGAATAGGGGCACCCTCTTTGGGTGCCCCTGCAATGGGATCCCCTGGCCCAATCTTTTGGGGACTTGGGGGGGTTGGAGGGGAGAGTCCCCTGCAGGTCCCCTGCAAATTTGGGGGCTCTCCCTCAAACCCCCTCCCCTCCAGGTGGCTTCAAATATACCCTATTTGCCATTGATTTCAATGGCCCATAGGGTATAATAGGGCCGTATATTCGGAAATAGCCGCGCATCTACCGTATATGCGGCTATTCCGAATGTGGTATTCAGGAGTATACGGGGATTCCGAATTTTTTTCCCCCGTATACTTCCGAATCTGTGTAATACCGATTTTTTTTTTTTTTTTGCACATCCCTAGCTCAGACCTATTACCCTTTTTGAAAATTGGAATGATTATAGAATGCTTCAAACGGTGGGAATTTCACTAGTCAAATGTATGTGAGGAAAAACTGGTGCTAATATAGGAAGGATCTATTTTAAGTCATTTGAGACCCTATCTGAGCCTGGAACCTTGCCAGATCACATATGACAAATCATACTACATACATCCTTCAATACAGGAGCCCAATTACGAAGATCCTCAAATATTGTACCCACTACCACAGTATTACAGGAGGGGCTAGAACAAAACAGCTCCTTAAAATATATCATCCACTGAGAGGCAGGCACGCTTGACAGTAAGTTAGACCTCAGATACATAGCCACAGAAACAATTTTCCAAAAACATGACAGATCACTCAGCAAGCCAATAAGAAGTCGCCATCCTTATATTTTTCTTCCCTCTTTTTAATTTGAATTAGTTTTTTGCGTCTTTTTTTAAAAATTAAGTCATTTTCCTGGAATGGAGAAGGTATTATTTCCTTTAAATTCACAGTGCAATTGTCAAATCCTTCTTTTCATAATTTTGCATTCATTGTCAAACCATTTCTTTCTGTTTGGTGGCTCAGACATATTCCTGTGTTGATGCGAGCATAAGTAAAAAGGCTCACGTAGAATAAAAAGATCGTCTAATAGCTTGATGGAAGACTCAGTCAAGTTAACTCTAGAGAGTTTATCTTGAATAAATCCAATTTCCGTCAAACGCAACGTATACTAATGCTGCTCTTATTTGAGGGGGGTCATTAAAAATGACAAATCCCATTACCCTGCTTTTACAGTTGTCCTTGCTCACTTAAGGAAATTTGTAGCATCAGAGTAAAAGAAACAAGTAGATGATCCCTGCCCATGAAATCTGGAACAGATAACTTCTTTATCACATGTAGAAAATTAGAAGCCACCAGGCTATAGTCAATAACACTAGACATCTCGGGACCAAAAAAAAGTCAAGTCACCGCTTCTCTCAATCTCCATATACCCATTTAATACGGTAAATTCTTTTTATATAGATAATCCAAAGATCCTCATACCTACTCTATTAATACTAGTGTATTTTAAAGCAACTGAACACATTAAAGGGAATAAAGTATCAAAAACCCCAACCAGGTAAATAGTAAAGCTTCATCGTTGCTTCCAATGCTGATATTAAAGTCACCTGTTAAAATAACCATCTATCTAGAAGACTGTCCATCAATTCATCATATAATCCTATTAACATATTCCAGTTTTCATTCATGGATACAACACCAGCATCTTAAGGTAAATAAACTGAAATAAAAACCAAGGGGAAATTATTCAGAGTAACCAAAACAGCCAAAACCAAATCATTCGAAATCAAGACATTAATTGAGGTTATATTTTAATGCCTTGGAGAGGAGACATGCTCAACTGACCTTAGATCTCCCTGTGCTATTCCCTAAAGAAGCCTTCCTGGTGAATGAAATATAACTAGGACGAGCAGCTTCATTGAAAGCCTACATTTCTTGACATAAAACAGCATCATATTGGGTTAGAAATGAAATAACAAGATGTGGCATCTGACTTTTACTATTCCAACCAGCTATGTTCCAACTCAGTATTTCGTATTGATTTGCCTTTAGTGGTCATAAGTTCCAGCGTTGTTCATGCCTGTGACAGCTGTACAGTGCTACCATACTTAGACCATATTTGGATTATTGGTTCAAGGGGAACAGGGGCTGAAGGCTGATCGTCATATGAAGGGGAAATATCTCTTGGTAATTTATTCTCCAAGTAAGAGATAATCCCTCCTCTCATTTTAAGGGAATGTAGACAGTTGTTCTTATTTGAGCCTAATGGAGGCTTCAACATGCTACAGGAACGTGTAGTCGTGGTAGATAACTCACTGAAAATGTCAAGACAGTGTGCGTTTGCAATAAAAAAGGCCAACGCCATGCTGGGAATTATTAGGAAGGGAACTGAAAACAAATCAGCCAGTACCATAATGCCCCTGTATAAATCGATGGTGCGGTCTCATTTGGAGAACTGTGCGCAGTTCTGGTCGCCGCACCTCAAAAAGGATATTATAGCATTGGAGAAAGTCCAGAAAAGGGCAACTAGAATGATTAAAGGGCTGGAGCACTTTCCCTATGAAGAAAGGTTGAAACGCTTGGGGCTCTTTAGCTTGGAGAAACGTCGACTGCGGGGTGACATGATAGAGGTTTACAAGATAATGCATGGGATGGAGAAAGTAGAGAAAGAAGTACTTTTCTCCCTTTCTCACAATACAAGAACTCGTGGGCATTCGATGAAATTGCTGAGCAGACAGGTTAAAACGGATAAAAGGAAGTACTTCTTCACCCAAAGGGTGATTAACATGTGGAATTCACTGCCACAAGAGGTGGTGGCGGCCACAAGTATAGCCACCTTCAAGAGAGGTTTAGATAAAAATATGGAGCACAGGTCCATCAGTGGCTATTAGCCACAGTGTGTGTGTATATATAAAATTTTTTGCCACTGTGTGACACAGAGTGTTGGACTGGATGGGCTGTTGGCCTGATCCAACATGGCTTCTCTTATGTTCTTATGAACCAAAGTAATATTTTTGGAACTCAACTTCAAATGTCCTGCCTTGCAAGGCTGACTTCTTGATTAACACCCAGTAGGGCAGGGGTCCTTGTTCCACAGTCTCTAAGCTGTGGGTTAGAGGGCCTGATGGTGGCTAGTTATCCTGCGCAGTGAGGACTAACTCCCCAGTATTGTGAGTTTTGTTTTTTGACCTGCCGCAACCCTTTGACAAATGCAACCATTTACACCATGTACAGGGCGGACGCTGGCATTGTACATTTCCCATGAAGAGAAGACAATTGACAGGATTGCAGTACTGGTCACATGGTTGGCATTGCCAGCTTTACAAGTGAAGATATTGTTAACGTGTTGTACTGTTTTAGTGGATGCCCCCTCCCAAAGTGGCCAAAGAAGTCACTTGGGTCACCTACCTCTACATTTGGTTGCAATCAATGTTATACCTGTTTCAAGATTTCCCTAAAAAATCCTCAGAACTGTAGTTTAACAAGGATACTGAGAATCCAGTTAGCGATCCCTAGACTCCTGCATAGCCCTACAGTCCTCAGGGCTCTCTGAGACATAAAATGTCAGTTAAACCAGTGGATTTGTTCAATACCAAAAACTATTATAGTTCTGTTTTAAAAGTGGTTTAAGCTATTTTCAGCACCTCCAGTTAGACCCAACAGCTCTCAACAGATCGTGCTGCCTGCTTGCCTGTCCGTCTGACTTGTTTCTTGCTCTTCTTCCAAGGAGGTCAGGGTTCTGAGCTACAGGTACACTCCCCTGTTTTATTCTAACAACAACCCTAAGGTAGGCAAGTCTGAGAGAGAAAGACTTGCTCTCTGAAGCCTGCAGGAAACTAATCTAGAGACCACGTAACCATTTGCTGGGATGAAGTTATCTGGCCAACTAGTGACATCTACACAAGACCATCCGGGAAGAGAACAGTGTCCAGAATGGTCTTCCTTTCATTCTTAATACACTCACAATTAACACTGTAATCTCAGTCATCATGACATTGTTCCATATGGGGCTGCCTGGTGCCAAGTTTATGCCTTGCTTTTTCCATGCTGGATTATTGAAGAAGAGAACCAAGGACACATCTGCCTGAAAATATCACCCTCAGTCTATGCCCTGATATATAGGAACATTCTGTGGTTTCTCAGGGGTGAGAGAAACATGCTCTGAACCTGCTCAGGAAGACTTTCAGCTGTCCTTACTTCCTATGATCTACGTTGGAACCCTGACATTCAAATCAGATTAAGCCCTGTGTGTCTTAGTTAACCAGGTAGCAATATGGTAATCAGACTTGCAGTAGAGTTAACCATGTAAAGGTCTACAGGGGTCCCCAACCTTTGTGGCACCTTTGGAATTCTGACCCAACATGGTGGGTGCTGCCACAAAATGGCTTGCCACGAGCGATACAGCCAGCCACAAAATGGCTGCCATGGGAGATACAGCCAGCCACAAAATGGCTGCCATGGGAGATACAGCCAGCCACAAAATGGCTGCCATGGGAGATACAGCCAGCCACAAAATGGCTGCCATGGGAGATACAGCCAGACACAAAATGGCTGCCATGGGAGATACAGCCGGCCACAAAATGGCTGCCAAGGGAGATACAGCCAGCCACAAAATGGCTGCCATGGGAGATACAGCCGGCCACAAAATGGCTGCCATGGGAGATACAGCCAGCCACAAAATGGCTGCCATGGGAGATACAGCCAGCCACAAAATGGCTGCTGCGCCATATCTTTAGTTCTACAGTGAAGTTCTGGAGGCAGCTTCTGCCAAAGGAACTTTTTTTAAAAATCTGCAGAACCATTCAGAAGCCTTACTGGAGAAAAGCCACATCTAGCCCTGCTCATTTTCTAAAAACGCTTGGAAAGGTGTAAGTAGGTCCCATGGTCAACATGTTGGGGACTCCTGGTCTAGAGCAATCTACATGACCCATTCACTTTCTGATTTTCACTTTTCCTGCATGAGTAAGTAGATAACCAAGGCACAAAATACAACACAGTGAAATCCAGCCCTGGCTTTTTACCTGATACCAGGAAACCTCCCCCCTAAGATCACTACCACTCCTGCCCACTAAATACTGGCCCCAAAGTGGTGAAGGAATGTGGCACAAAATGTATGAAGTGCTATTTGTAAATAATAATATGTGAAGTCAGAGTGAAGGGCATAACCATGAATAAGATTTATAATATACTGGGGGGAGGTGTACATTGTCTTGGGGTCTACCATCAAGAACACATGAAAAACTATTCTCTCCCAACCCACTTTTGGTTTGAGACATCATACTCACAGGACTCGGGCTCCTCTTGCCTTTCAAAAGGACATCCTCCAGAACTTCCCAGCGTACCATATTGTTCATTTCCTCTGGGGAAGGAAATCTGCTCAGCCTTTTCTCTAAATCTTTCTAAAGAGAAACAAAACATTAAAATGTTACTATCCCACCGCCATACTAGACTCCTTCTCTATTAAGGGACCCCTGTTGCGGAGGGATATCAGGTAGCCTGGTAACCTCCCAGCCCGTCATTGAAAAGTCCATTTAACTATGAGTTAACCATGTTATTTTAGGGCAACTGTGCAACAAGTCCGCATGTGTGTTTTATTTTTTTTATTTTATTTACCTTCAATTTCTATCCCGCCTTCTCCGCAAGCGGACTCAGGGCGGCTAACAATCAATTTAAATATTTACATTTATAATTTAAAAACCAATAAAATACAATTACAATTAAAATTAAAATATTCTATGATGCTGTCTTTAATATAGGTGGATTCTTTTCCTGATGGTGATCAGATAGTAATCATAGCTCTTTAGAGATGTGGGATGGCAGTTTTCTCCCGGGTCAGATGTTAAATGCCTGTCGGAACAGTTCTGTCTTGCAGGCCCTGTGGAAGGTAGAAAGATCCTGCAGGGCCCTTATAGCCTCAGGGAGGGCATTCCACATTCCTGGTGCTGCCACCGAGAAGGCCCCAGCCCTTGTGGAGCATAACCTGGCCTCCTTTGGTCCAGGGACAGACAGTAGATTTTGTGTCCCTGAACGCAGTGCTCGCTGGCAAACATGCGGAGAAAGGCGGTCCTGTAGATAGGCAGGCCCCCGACCATAAAGGCCTGTGCGATGGGGGCTGAATTTATTAATTTTATGCAGTCTATCTTGTAAGCCACCAATATGCTAAGCTCAAAAGGTAAAGTTGTTGGCATTGGTTGCACAACCCATTGAAGGTGTATTTGCGCAGCAGCTTCTAGTTCTATGAGTTAGGAGCACTTGTACAAAATTGGGAATGCAAATGCTGAACAAAACAGGCACCAGTGAACTGCATTTCACTCACTATGGAAAAATCCATCTCCCTGTGCAGATTGCATAGACTTTGCTGGTCCAGCGCCACAAGTACGGGCTGAAGCTGCTAATACAGGTTGGCTAGGATGTTTGGATGGGTGACTAGATGCGCTTTTGATCCTCTTCAAAACCACTCCAGAAATGCACTCTAAGGAGTGTTACTGGGGAGTGGTTGTTTGTGGTTTGCAAACAAATCATTATTTTATGTACTAAGGCAACATACCACATCATGGTCCAAACTCATCTGATCACTTAAGCAAGTCCGTAGCCGATCATCAAATGCCTGGGGGTCTATCTGCAACGTTAGGAAAGAGATTACAATCAGGTTATCAACCAGAATTATCTCTGGCTGCTCAGAGGTAAATTGTATGAACATTTTTAAAAATGGAAAACAAGGCTGCTCTCAAGAGGAGTCTTTCCTCACACGTTTGAGAAGAGAGCACTTTTAAAACACCTTGCCAAAAATCTTATTCATAAGTCTCCAGTTTTCCATAAATGTATTGATTTGGGGGCCATTTCTCACCCCATAAGAAAGGAGTAAACATCTTGTTTCTTAGGAAACAAAAGGAGGCCTCAGAGAGCTGAGTGGCTCTCAGGGACTAGTCTCTCTGTACTCAGAGCTGTTCAAAAGAGACAGCATTCAGCATGGAACTCCAGTACCTAGTAGGAATATGCCAGTTCGCAGCTTGGGTTACTAAAGCCCAGAGCAATTTCTGTCCATGTTGCCAAACCTATACTGAGGCCTGGGAGCATTTGCACTTTGACAAAAAAAAATCCAAAATGGACTGTGATAAAAATTCAAATCCAAAGGCCGAAGTAGATTTAATCATGGGAAACCCATCTCTGTCCCAAGCACAGGGCTTTTTTGGAGCAGGAATGCAGAGGAAGGAAGTTCTGGCTGGCTTGGCATCAGGGGGTGTGGCCTAATATGCAGAGCTCCTGCTGGGCTTTAAAAAAAAAAAAAGCCCTGCCCAAGCACATAAAAATCAGGAGACGGGGTGCAATTTAAAAAACAAATGAGATGTGTGGGTAAGGAATGCTAATCCTCTTCCCACCTGGGGCTAGTCTCACTGCAGTTTTCACCCAGAGGTGATGTTCCCCACTCCCTGTTACTGAGCTCCATTCCTGGAAGTGAGCCAGGCTGGAAGATCACTTCAAAGGACAAGACTGCAAAGAGACCAATGCACTTCTAGAAGGGGAGTAAGCTGTGGAACATTTTGCTAGTAGCTGCTGAATAAGAGTGTGATTCTCCTCTGAATCTGAGTGTGATTCTCCTCTGAATCTGAGTGTGATTCTCCTCTGTTCTGGCATGGCCAGAGGGATCAGCCTTTGGCTACAGCCGAAGGGTTCCTGGCTGACAACTTGTGGCCTTGCATAAAAAGCCTAGTGAATCAGGACCTGTCTAGAATGTGGTCTAGTGTATTCTTCCTTTGTTTTTATTCACATTGGCCGATTCTGCATTGATGTTTAAGCCAGCTTTTCTGTGGACTGAAGCTGGCTTATATAAATCCGGAGTATCCTCGAACAATCCACACTGTCTGGGTGTGATGATCCTGAGGGCTGTATTGATTCACTTATCCACAAGGTGGCGGCATTGCTCTCATTGCTTTTGGACCACAGATCCTTATGGATCCACGTGATTTCTGCTTTATTGGTTGCAGCCACCATGCTGTGTCATGATTCCAAAGATGCAGAAAGGCTTAGGGAAGTCATACACCCTTGTTCTACATGCTGTACTCTTGGCTCACCAGGTCATGCTAAGCCAGTATGTTGTAGTGGTTGGAATATTACATTAGGATCTAGTAAACCTAGGTTCAAATCCTGACTGCCATGGAAGCTTGCTGTGTGACCTCAGGACAGTCATGCACTCTCTGCCTAACCCACCTTGCAGGGTTTTTGTGAGCATAAAAGTGGAGGACAGGAGAATGATGTCAGCCCCTTTGCTTTCATTGGGGAGAAAAGTGATACATGCACGAAGCCAGCAAACAAAGGTAGTTTTGGAGACTAATGGAATGAGATGCAAAAGGAGAACCCATCCTCGAGTCCTCCCATATACATGTGGAATGTGGGGTGTGGCTGGGCCTTTTCCCTCATCAAATATGACTGAGGACAGAAGTGTTGCCATACATATGTGATATGTGTCTTGATGGGACACCTTGAGAATGAAACAGGGTCAGTGGCAAAGGGTTGACTTTTTTCCATACATCACTTATCTGCTTAGAATTAAAACTTATTGAGTCTTCTTTTAATTACAATAAAAACATAGTGATTTTGCATAATCTGTGGTTTTCCCATGAGAGAGCAAGCTGTGCACTCCGCCTTCTATGCTTGAGGGCAAAAGAGCTTCATAGGTCGGTTTCTGAAATGAGACTAGGAATTTCAAGGCCTGCTCTGTTGTGTGATATTCTGATGAATCCATCTCTCTCCCATTAGCTGAACCAGGATTGGATGATGTTACCGAATGACCATACTTTTCCTTACAGATATTCAGACTGGAGTACAGCTACCTATTCTTTGATTTGGTGCTTTTAGTGTACAGAAATGACAGCTGCTCTTGCGTGAGCTCTCTGGATGTAAGTGGGGGCAGAATATAAGGATCATGCTACAGTTTTACATAAAAGCAGTTTTGTGGACTGCTGGCCTATTTATAGTTCCGGGTTTTATTTTCGAAGTCTCAAACAACTGCAGGATTTTTTTTCTGAACCTAGTTGCATATTCATTATAGCATGGGGGAGACTTATCTTTGCAGCACTATGTATGAAACTAATCTAGGGGGCTTCGTGGACCACACGCTGAACATGAGTCAGCTGTGTGATGTGGCGGCCCAAAAGGCAAACACAATTTTGGGCTGTATCACCAAAAACCAAGTGTCCACATCATGTTCAGTGATTGTGTCATTTTACTCTGCTGTGGTTAGGACCCTCCTAGACTGCTGCGTTTAGTTTGGGGCACCACAGGTTAATAAGGAAACATGCCCAGAGGATATGCCCAGAGGGATATGGAGACGAAGTCCTATGAGGAAAGGTTGAAGGAGCTGGGGATGTTTAGCCTGGAGAGGAGGCGGCTGAGAGGTGATATGATCACCATCCTCAATACTAGAAGGGCTGTCATATAGCGGATGGTGTGGAATTGTTTTTTGTGGCCCCAGAAGGTGGGATCAGAACCAATGGGTTGATATTAAATGAAAAGAGTTTCCGGCTCAACATTAGGAAGAACTTCCTGACCGTTAGAGCGGTTCCTCAGTGGAACAGGCTTCCTCGGGAGGTGGTGGGATCTCCTTCCTTGGAGGTTTTTAAACAGAGGCTAAATGGGCATCTGACAGCAATGAAGATCCTGTGAATTTTGGGGGAGGTGTTTGTGAGTTTCCTGCATTGTGCAGGGAGTTGGACTAGATGACCCTGGAGGTCCCTTCCAACTCTATGATTCTATACAATTTTATGATTTTAGTGTAGAACAGGGGTGGCCGACGGTAGCTCTCCAGAAGTTTTTTGCTTACAACTCCCATCAGCCCCAGCCATCAGCCATGCTGGCTGGGGCTGAAGGGAGTTGTAGACAAAAAACATCTGGAGAGCTACCGTTGGCCACCCCTGGTGTAGAATGTCAGTTTGGGGACACCGCTAAACCAGGAATAAAGGTCTACTGTGAAATTATTTTCCAAGACTCCTATCTTCTCATAAGAGGAACCATGAGGATCCGTGCCTCAAAAACATGTTTTGGATCCATGGTGCTGCCACGAAGCCATGGATCCGTTATATCTGTGGGGAAAGCTCTTTCCATGGTCGCAACATGAGATTGGATGGTGAGCTTGGGATGATCCAATGCAGATATCATGAGGATCCATGAGGATATGTGCTTCAAAGCCATGTTTTCGCTCCATGATGTTGCCACGATGCCCAGGATCCATGATTTCTGTGGTGCAAATTCTGCCCATGGACGTAATAAGAGACTGGATGGAGGGCTTGGGGGGATCCGAAGCAGAAATCATGAGGATCCATGGTCCAAAATCAAGTTTTTGGTCCTCGGCACTGCCATGAAGCCGTGGATCCATGATTTCTGTGGTGCAAACTCTTCCCATGGACAGGATATGTGATTGGCTGGTAATCTTGGAGTGGCCCAAAGCAAAAAACATGAGGATCCATGAGGATCCGTGGTTTGGAAACATGTTTTTTCAGTGCTGTGGTGCCACAAATTCGTGGAGGCATGATTTTTCTGGTGCTGCCTATAGTCTAAGAGAGGATCTACAACATGATGGTGGTTTGATTTCATTTCACCATAAAAATCATATGAATTCATGAGGATTCCTGCTTTGCAACTCAGTTTTTGCACTGCTGAGGCGCCACAAATTCGTGGAGGCATGATTTCTGTGGTCCTGCCTATAGTCTAAGACAGGATGTATAGAATTAAAGTGGTTTGATTTCATTTCAATGTAGAAATCATATGAATTCATGAAGATCCATGTAGATCCGACTTTTACCCAGACCCTTCAGGGACACTGCATGATGAACAAATATGTCAGTCACCTTCACATCGGTCGTGCTGAAGAAAGTAGCCTTTGGCCCAGTACTATTAGCTTAGCTGTTCAAACCTTAAATTAGGAGGTGCACCCAGGTTAATACTTGGCCCTTAAATAAAACATATATCTAGCCTACTGAGATCGACTGTGGGCTTTTGTGAGCAAGAGGGGGGATGATTAGCATTTCTTCCTGATGGAGGAGGAGCACGAGTGCTGAGCATTTGCAATACTTTAGCCAGCTCTATTTGGGCTAGTCTTTAGGCACTCTGTACAAGCTCAGAGGCTATACCACTGTAAAATTCATAGAGCTGAGGCAATGAATATTTTCTGATTTTATAAGTGGCAGAGAAAGATGAGCTTGGGAGTTTCAAAGATTTACATTCAGCCAATTTGAAAGTTGAAATGGTCATTTCCTAACCGTTTGCCCTGAATGTTTTGAATTAACAAAACCTTTTTCAACCTCTTTTTCTCAGGTTCTTGATTCTGCCATTTTAAAGGGTTAAAATAAAGATATTACATCAAACTCCCTTCACCCTGCAGAAAAAACTGAAGGCTGGAAACCTTGCTGGGATTCCAGGGGATCTCCAGCTCTTGGCTGGAGAACTGCCCTTGTCTAATGTTATTTCTCTTTTTTTGTATTTACTTGAGGGAAAAGATGCCTCTGTTACCTGTTAACCTTACAAAACAATGTTTCTGTATTCAGGTTTTAAAGTTAGATTTCCCTTGGGGGGAGGGGAGGCTCACAGACAAAGCCTGCTCATGTGGGAATGCCATTCTCTGAAGTTCCCCAGAATTATGGCTTTCAAGTTCCCCAAATGGGATGAGCTAAGGACAGAACATTTCTGGGGGAAAGGACTGGGGCTTCCTCATGTGGGAGTGCTTGAGCTAGTACTTGCTAAAAGGAATGCCTTATGCCATGAGTGTGGAACTCTGCATAGGCTCAGAGACTATTCTTCCTTCATGATTCTTGGGTAGCAGAACTGAGAAACCGATTGCCTTCTCAATTTCATTTCAAGCGCACAGACTGCCTAAACCTTTGTCCCTCGGATGGTGCCAGAAGAAAAAAATGCATCTTCACATGAAAGCCAAGTAGCTTTTTTGTGTAGACCTGTCGCCTAGGTGTCAATTTGGCCATCCATTGATATGTTTAACAGCTCTCACAGCAGGAGTTTTCCTCTCCTTTTGTTACCTGGTAATCCGATCAGATAACATAGGACGTCACATAGGACCGACCAATGAGGATTGCTGCAGGAAGCGCCACCTGCTGGTGGTAATGAAGAAAAGCTACAGAAAGAAGAAAACCCACTAAAAGTCCGCTGGAAAACAGCTCTTGGAAAGTAAGCAGAAACACCGAGGCTAATGCAGCTTCACTCCTGTTCCAGGATTTCAAGTGTAGATCGTACCGAAAAAGCAGGAGCTAGACAGGAGTGAGGCCAGTTTTCAGTGTGGATTGAACCATCTGAGAGGGTAGTATTACTGGCTCTTTTGCCCAGTGCAGAATCGGCCATTGTTTACTGAACTCCCTTCCTGCCTCTTTCATCAACTTCAATGGAATTTCTTTCTTTGCTGGTTCAACATCTCCTACAAATAGAGCTGCCAACCTTCAGGTGGATACAAATAAAAAATACACCGCACAAGAAACAATTTACTACTAATTGCCAGTCATTTGTGTACACATACTGTATATATGCACAACACACAAATCCCAAATATAAAATATGGGCTACGGTAGGTGATACAATTCTCCATTTCAAATCTTCCTCAGGTCCATGGATGAATAGATTGAATCCAAAAAAGTTAGTTTGCTATCACTTTGAAGTGGGACCAAACCAGACTCCAAAGAGCCTACAATCTTAATAACTGTTATCACTTTTGGAAGGGGGCCAAACCAGACTCCAAGGAACTTACAGTCTTATTTGTGAGAACTTCCGTTTATATGGAAATCACCACATACATTCTCCAGTAGCTGAGGCTGAATCTTTCCCTGTATAATCATTGTAGGCTTTGGCTACTGGTAAACGTTTGCAGTGATTCCCATATAAACACAAGACTGTAAGTTCCTTGGAGTCTCGTTGGCCTCATTCCAAAAGTGATGATTATTAAGATTTTAAGCTCTTTGGAGTCCGGTTTGGTCCCACTTCGAAGTGATAGCAATAAGCAAGACTATAAGTTTTTGGATTCAATTTATTCATCCTTGGACCTGAGGAAGATTTGAAATGGTGTATTGGGTCAATCTACGATAGTCCATACTTCATATTTGGGATTTGTATGTTGTATATATATTTGTACACAAATGACTGGCAATTAGTAAATTGTTCCTTCTTGTGCCCAGAGCAGTGCGTTTTTGATTTGTATTTTTCACGCTGCGGTCCTTTGTTTTGACTACTTAACCTTCAGGTGAATGCTGTAGTTCTCCCAGAAGCAGAACTGAAAGTTCTGCTGGAAATAGAATTGATCTCCAGATTATGGAGATCAGTTTCCCTGGAGGAAATGGCTGCTCTTTAGGGGGGGCGGATTCTATGTGTTTACAACCCCACTGAGCTCCCTTCCCAAACTCTGCCCTCCCCAGTGTCATGGGCCAGCCAGGATTCAGCAACAGCAAGGACTCCTCAGGAGAAAAAGAGCCTTAGGAAATCAGTTCTGAACCAGCAGAAACCAGCAAGCAAGAAGACCTGCAGGCTTGTCAGAGTTCACAACTGACAGCTGATGAAGAGCTACCAGCATCTTCCAGCCCTTTTCCAGCAGAGGAAACCTGGTCGTCATTACCAGCCCTCCACTTTCACCCACCCCCTTTGAGCACTGGAGGTGAAGGCTTAGAGTGGAGCTTCAGGAAAGAAGACAAAGTGCACATCTTCTGGCCCAATGCCCACTGCTTGCTAATGATGAGTAGCTGCAGGGTTACTTCCAAGCAGCTGACTGTAAGTAAGGCCCTTCCAGCAGAGACCTATAAAAGCCAGTCAAGGGAGACTGCTTGATGTGGAAGCAACAAGTTGCCAACCTCTTGACTCAGTGACCACAGCTCTGAACTCTGCTTTGTTCCTGCGACCCTTGGACCAGCTCTTAACTCTGACTCTGGATTCTTCCTCCCTGCACTCGTGAATGACCTTGGACTGTTGGGCCTAGCTTCCTGCATAATGCTTTGAACTGGACTCTGCTCTCTCAACAACTGACCTGTGGACTGAACTCTGACTTTGACTCTGGAATTCAGCTGGGACTGACCATAGATTCTTTCACCCAGGCACCCCAAAGCTCTAGGAATTTCCCAAACCAGAGTTGGCAACCCTCCCAACAAATCATGCCTACTTTGGACAGCTTTTTCCTATAAGTACTCCAACTCTTCCTCAGGACACGATTTGACAAAGTCAGATTGTCAGCTAAGCAGCATTTGACCTATCAGGATTTGTCACGTCCTTTCTTTTGCTCGATTCATGAACGATATTACTTTTGAAAGAGGAATTAAGTGGCAGGGGACACCAGGCACTGCAACCCTTTTCATGACATGCCTGCTCTGTGTTTTAAGTCTGTGTTTTGTAAAAAGGTAGTGCTCAGGTTCTTCTGACTATATAAAGCTGTTCCTTGGGTGCAATCACGCGTCACATTAAAAGCGAACGTGTAGCGCTCAAATATGAACCGCTGAATATTGATTCGATGTGGGGCCAATCAGACGAGCATCCAAGAATGCGACTCATCCCTGTTGTTGAGCGATCAGACATCCAATGTCATCACGCTCTTTTCTTGGAGCGTGCACAATGCGATTCCTGGGGGCGGGGGGTCCATTGAACATGCGCCCAATCGTTGGGAGGTGGGAAATCAAACGTTGCTTCAGAGGTGGGGAGGGGAGGGGAAAAGTTCCGGGAATTAACATTGCCAATTCAAACCAGGGGATTCCCAAGAACTACTTTCCTGGAAATTGGCAGTGACAATGATATCTGGAAATCCTCCACATTGAAAAAAAGATTTTTTTTCCCCCTGTTCTGAATAGTGGGACAACATCCCACCCCCCTCCGATCCTGGGTTGATTGGAGAAGCAGACGCGTCACCTCAGATTCCCAGATGATCTGGCCATGCGCATGTCTGTTGGGGCTTTAAAAAAAAAAAAAAGTGGGAGGGGCGGTAAACATCCCAAGGGGCGGTATCACACGAGTTGTCCAAACAGGAAAAAAACAATTGTGTGCCGCTTCTGTGAAAAAGGGCCGGACTTTCTGCGCTATCAAATTAGCACGATATTGATCCGCAGCAAGCTGGGATGACCCCGGATGATGCTCGATTGCCAGATGTGGATGTCTGGACAAACATATTTAACCCGTCAGCAAGGCGGAGCTGTGTCGCCACTAATGGTGTGTCTGAACGCACCCCTTGAATTTTTCCCCAAGTTAGTTATTGAACTTTTTATTAAAAGTATGAAAAAAATGTATTCTAACATATAAAAATAAAGAGCAATAAAAATAATATCTCTTTAAAAGATAATCAAACTCCGAGGAGTTACATGGAAGAAATAGTAATCATTAGGGTTTGTAGAATCTTTCGGGCTCAAGTGCCGTGTTCTACTGGAGAAAGTTTTCTCCAGTAGAACACGGCACTTGAGCCCGAAAGATTCTACAAACCCTAATGATGATGCCAGCCGTGAAAACCTGAAATCTTTAAATAGTAATCAGTTCAACAGCAAGAGATAAGAAGCACGGAATTAAAATTTACCAAGGCTAAGTGATCCTTGATTTTTTGTACATCTTCCTCCAAGTTGGCTGTATTTGATTTCATGTTGCTTGTCTCATTCAACAGGTCCTGTAGAAGAGCCATGGCCTACAGAACAGAGAAAAAGAGAATGATCAGTGGGAGAAGGCGCTTAGCAAAAGTCCAGATTTAGCTTATTTATATTTATTTGCTTATTTGAAATATCTGTATTCTGATTTTTTTTTTATAATGCTCAAAGTGCAATGTGCATAAACTGCTTGCTCTTTTAATGCCTCTTACGGCCAAACGATGCGTCATGTTAGGGATCCATGACCAGATCCCTAATGTATAGTCAGCTTACAGTACTGCTTGGGAGAGGTGAGTGAATTGGGACCACAGAGCTGGGGAGCTCTTTTCTCCTGCACTATTTCGCCCGTCAAAAGCCTTGTGCCCACTTGGGATGTATTAGTCCCAGGAAGAATCTCCTAGTTGCTCCCAGCAACTATATTTTTCAGCCGGACAATATGAGCTTTAAGAAATGAGAACGAAGTGTTTCTAACAGGCAGAGGGGCTACAAACAATCTTTAAAAATGTCGCAGCGATTTACATTCTGACTAATGCACCTCACATGCCCACAGTGAGATACTTCTATCACATTGCAAACAAAATTGGGTTCTTGATGGAGAAGCCCCGCTATTTCTGATTTCCCCCAGTTTCATTCTCTGATACACTTGTCATTAGGGCACAAGGTAAAAAATGGAGCTTCAGGAGTCAAGCACAGACTGGCTGCTGTCAGACGCCAGCAGACAGAAACACGTCTGCATTCATTAACCCACAGCACTGCTGTTTCGCTCATTCCCAATCTGGAGTATTTATCAATACATACAGTTACTTCTTTCTATCATTTCCCCCATAGACCATCCTTTGTTATGGGCATGCTGCTAAGCAACAGGAAAGAACTATTCCATAATGCTCTGCTTCTCCACTGGGATCAGTGTTGCTTTTATTTGTCATGTGAAAGGCTGAGAAAAAATCACAGATGGAATGGGGGGGAGTACGCGGGACCAGCACTCACCACCAGCTGGAGAAAGCAAAAGGGTCTGACCACTTCTGTTGCTTAGTGCTCAAAAAGCAGACAGGAGAGACAGACAGACAGAGGCACCTGGGAGTCCCTTCAGAATCCACAAACTGTCTGTAGGAAGTTGGCCCTGCTGTGAGTTTTGTGTTATCCCTTTCAGCTTTGTAGGGCAAGGGCACCTTTAGATATTAGCAAAGCCACTTGGCACATGGTGTGGTTGGTCTGCAAACCATCAGCGTGTGCACTACGCATTTACACCATGTTTGTGAGGCCCTTATTTATGTAATTTATAGTTTGCCTTTCTCGCTGAGACTCAAGGCAGATTACACAGAATAAACCAATACAACCAACAGGATGGGACATCCAGTAAACAATAAAATAAGGCTGGATCACATAATCGGAAATTGTACTGAAACAAAGCGTACGCATTTAAACATGACATGTTAAGAGATGCAGAAATCACACAACAGGAGCATCCTTACAGCAACAGAGCGTCCACAGTAATATAGTCTACAGTCTCTGTTCCTTTCTCAAAGCATCTTTCTGAATCATTTCATTACAGTACAGCTCTCTTGCCTGTGTCAAAAAGCCCTTCTGAACAATTCAGTTCTGCACAGCTTGCAGGAAGCAGGAGAGTGGAAGCATTCCTAACCTCATCAGGCAGCCAGTCCATGAGGTGGGGGAGCCCTTCAGAGAGCGCATGGTCACTTTTCAATTTTTCCCATCTGCAGGGCAGCATCCCATCTGCAGAAGGCCTTGCTCAGATGAGCAGAAGCATAGGGGAGAGGCAGTCTTGGAGACTGGGGACCAGGACCATAAAGGGCTTTGCAGGTGATAACCAGTACTTCAAACTGAGCCCAGTAAGAGATGGGCAGCCAATGGAGTAACTGTACAGCAGGAGTAATCTCCATGGCATATTGATAGTTTGCAGTACTTCTAATGCTCCGCCTCAGGAGCTGGATACACAAACACAGGATATAAATAAGGGTGCATGTCCTACTGAGACACTGCACAGTGCTGGGATCTCAGCACAAACAAGGAAGAGATGTGCCTCCACCTGCCCTGGTCACTGGTGCATTACTGAGTAGCAAGTGTCCCTGCAATTAAGGGGACGTTCTCAAGGAATGTAGGATATTACAACCAGTTCAGCAGTTGCCTACTGCAAAGATTATCTCTGCTGGGAGCCATTCTTGGCATACCTCACAGTTCAAGCTGCCCTAGTTGTTTAGCTCTAAAAGGCAAAGATGGTGGTGTGCGGGAGAAGAATGCAAGGTTGTTGACACCCCTCTAACTTTGTAACTTTCCCCTCTGATTCTGTAATGAACAGACATAACTAACAGATCCTCAACATTTCTGTGAGCACAAGAAATTCTGCAAGACAGAGTGGGTATAAACCTTTTTTTTGAATGCATAAATCAAATTTTAATCACCTGCTGGAATGATCATTCAGACTTGACACATATCCCTGGAGAACTATCTTTAAGTCAAAGTGGGGGGAAATAGAATTAATTCTAATTCTACTAATTAGAACCAGTTTGGTGTAGTGGTTAAGTGCACAGACTCTTATCTGTGAGAACTGGGTTTGATTCCTCAGTCTTCCACTTGCAACTGCTACAGTGACCTTGGGTCAGTCACAGATCTTGAAAGAGCTACTTTCTCTAGAGCAGTTCTTGGGAGAGCACTCTCAGCTCCACCTACTTCGCAGGTTGTCTGTTGTGGGGAGAGGAAGGGAAAGGAGATTGTATACCACTCTGAGCCTCTTTCAGGTAGTGAAGGGTGGAGTATAAATCCAATCTCTTCTTCTAATTAGAATGCAGATGAAGTGATTATTCAAATGTTTATCATCAAAGTCATAAGTTCCTTAGCTGTGCAATCACACTACATTATTTAATTTATTTTAAACTTGATTTTCAAGAATGCAATCCAATCCCCCATAACATTGTCCACTCCTTCTCTTGTGTGCATCACTCTACACAGGGAGGTTTCCAACCCCAGTCCCACACTGGCAGCCTTCTTGTGCACAGAGAGCTGCCTCTGTTGGACGGATGCTTAATCACATGCGCTGAAGAGAGACCAGAACGAAGCTAAAGAATTCTTAAGAACTTACATCCAATCATGAGGTTTAGAAACAGAGCAATGTAACTATAACATAGTGGGTTCAACAGAAGGAAGAGGTGAGGTGGTACATGGACATATATGGACATATGAAGCTGCCTTATACTGAATCAGACCCTCCGTCCATCAAAGTCAGTATTGTCTACTCAGACTGGCAGCGGCTCTCCAGGGTCTCAAGCTGAGGTTTTTCACACCTATTTGCCTGGACCCTTTTAGTTGGAGATGCCAGGGATTGAACCTGGGACCTTCTGCTTCCCAAGCAGATGCTCTACCACTGAGCCACCGTCCCTCCTGCATATGAAGCTGCCTTCTACTGAATCAGACCCTGGGTCCATCAAAGTCAGTATTGTCTACTCAAACTGGCAGCGGCTCTCCAGGGTCTCAAGCTGAGGTTTTTCACACCTATTTGCCTGGACCCTTTTAGTTGGAGATGCCAGGGATTGAACCTGGGACCTTCTGCTTCCCAAGCAGATGCTCTACCACTGAGCCACCATCCCTCCTGCATATGAAGCTGCCTTCTACTGAATCAGACCCTCGGTCCATCAAAGTCAGTATTGTCTACTCAGACTGGCAGCGGCTCTCCAGGGTCTCAAGCTGAGGTTTTTCACACCTATTTGCCTGGACCCTTTTAGTTGGAGATGCCAGGGATTGAACCTGGGACCTTCTGCTTCCCAAGCAGATGCTCTACCACTGAGCCACTGTCCCTCCTGCATATGAAGCTGCCTTCTACTGAATCAGACCCTCGGTCCATCAAAGTCAGTATTGTCTACTCAGACTGGCAGCGGCTCTCCAGGGTCTCAAGCTGAGGTTTTTCACACCTATTTGCCTGGACCCTTTTAGTTGGAGATGCTGGGGATTGAACCTGGGACCTTCTGCTTACCAAGCAGATGCTCTACCACTGAGCCACCGTCCCTCCCCTATAGTGAAGCAGAAAATAATGGTAGTGATCATAGCCCTTTTATTTTGTACAGCATAGTATAGGGCTGCATTCTAAGTCTGGAAAACTGGGCCAATGGGGCCAACTATATACAACTCAGGGTTTCCGCGCAAGCACGTTATTGGATCATTCAAACCAGCAGGGGGCCTGTGATTGGAGCAGTCACAGCAGGGATTTGGATCCTACTGCCCATTGTTCCCGAGTCCCCAAGCTCAATCCTTCAGGCTCCAATGAACCAGGCAGGAACACCATTGATATCCATGCGTTAGTTCACATACACAACAGTAATCATTTTTAGTTAACTGGAAAATGTAACAACATATTGAAAACACATTGAATATTTCAAGGAAAAAATGAATAGAAATTTATACCAAATTCCATGTAGCCTAATGGCCAGGGGAATATCCAAAACGTCATAGTAAAAAAGAACTGATGCTGAAATAGGTATCGAAAGGCTAACTTCTGTGCAACTGAAGTTCAGATGCTGTTACATAAACATTACCATGGGCTTGATGCTACACTGTGAATAGCTCAAGTTCATGGATGGGATCTTTGCTGCCTCCCCACTGCAACTCCCAAAAAATCTAATCCCAATGGTTAGGGAACCTTGGCAATAACATGGGATGTAAGAGGGAAGGCTGTAACCGTAGAAAGAGGAAACGGGCAGAAATACCACCTCCACATTCGCATACGAGCTCTACTGTGAATGGAGAAAAACCTCGTTCAACAGCAAGGGAACGGATTATTGCTGATCCCCTGCCCCCGCTTCAGCCATCACTCCCCTCCCAGATGACATCCCATGATGTACCTGAAATCCACCCAAACACTCAGGAGAGGCTCTTCAGGAAAAGCCCAGGTGACTGCCATAGAAGGAGAGGTGGCAAAACCTCCTTCCCTACTCTTACTCCTCCACACAGTGTTCTCTAACACAGTGTTCCTTTATCTTGGCTTTAAAAAGGGGGTATGGGTAAGACAAATTTATGGAACGTGTGTGTGTCAATGATTACTAGCAAGGTGAGTAATAGGAACCTCCATATTCAGAGGCAGCAGCAGGGGAAGACCTTGTCCTTCCTTTCTCCCTGATTTGTTGGTCCCCCCAGGCAACCGGCTGGCCGCTGCATGAAACAAGACCCTGATGAACCACAGCAGGGTTCTTCTTCGAAGCTAAACTTCCGTATTGACTGTGGTCAAAGTTCAATGTATCTACGGCTAAATAACATCATGCACTTTTTAAGGAAGGACTGTAAAGCAAATCCCATAAGAAAATTTTATTTCTGCGTGTGTTCGTTATTCTAGAAGGTATTATCACCAGAGGGGAAATAAGCACGGCTGTCCAGGTTGACATACAAGTTCAGGAATCACAGTGCTTCACATTTAAAAATGAAGGGCTCAGAAGAGGCCTGATGGTCCATGATTTTGACCTGCCACAGAATAAAGGCAGGAACAGCAACACCCAGACATTCTTAATGGGTCAGCCAACATCATCTAGTGATGCAGAAAAATAAAGCTACCATAGTTCTACAGGCTTTTGACTGAGGCCAATTTTTTAAAAAAATTTCAAATGTTCCTATTGATAAATCTGCAAATTTACAGAAGGTGTTCTGATGATATAAGAGAAAGAGGAGGGACGGTGGCTCAGTGGTGGAGCATCTGCTTGGGAAGCAGAAGGTCCCAGGTTCAATCCCTGGCATCTCCAACTAAAAGGGTCCAGGCAAATAGGTGTGAAAAACCTCAGCTTGAGATCCTGGAGAGCCGCTGCCAGTCTGAGTAGACAGTACTGACTTTGATGGACGGAGGGTCTGATTCAGTATAAGGCAGCTTCATATGTTCATATTAGGGGAGGGACGGTGGCTCAGTGGTAGAGCATCTGCTTGGTAAGCAGAAAGTCCCAGGTTCAATCCCTGGCATCTCCAAAAAAGGGTCCAGGCAAATAGGTGTGAAAAACCTCAGCTGGAAACCCTGGAGAGCCGCTGCCAGTCTGAGAAGACAATACTGACTTTGATGGACCAAGGGTCTGATTCAGTATAAGGCAGCTTCATATGTTCATTTTTTCAAAGGAAAACCATATAAAATAAAATGCTAACAATAATATTAACAGCTATAAAAATAACAATACTGATAACAATCACAGTGTATCAAATTGAAATTAAGCGTTCTTACATAACCAAACCTACATTTAAAAATATATTAAGCTTTTATAATAATGGTTTTACGGGATTATATTATGTTCTGCCATATAGGTAACTAATGGATACCATACTGCTACAACTTTGTTTTGATATTGTACATCTGTAGAGTTTGTCAAAGTATATGTCAATTTGTGCATTATAAAGCATTCCCGGATTTTTTTCATGCCATTGTTGGAGGCCAAGTTTGATATATTCACTGAGGTGCCAATGTACAGTCACATGTCCTAAAATATATTTTTATATATCTAACAACCATGTCCTAAAATATATTTTTAAAGACAGGAAGATTTAGGACAGGTTCTCAAAACTATAGCAGTGTTGGAAAGGTCCTTGAGATGGTCAAATACCATGACCTAAATACTACTATTAGTTCAAAAGCCTATTCCGATTCTACCACTGAGCTTCCTCCACCATCATGGCAAAGTGCATCTTTATTTTAAAACTGAACACACTACAATCAATAATTAGAAAAGCAAGCTGCAATCAAACATTTAGAGCTGCCAATACTGGAATGCAATTATTGAGCGATGTGATCTTCAGTTTTCTAAGGGTTTATTTGCCTACGAAAGGGAGAAGTACCCTCTTTTCAGAAAGATGCTTTGCAGAGACAAGATGAAACATTCAACCACGGAAAAGGTCAGGCAGTGCTAGCTCCAGGTTTGGGGAGGGCCTTGAGCAAGACGCCCTTATGCCCTCCACTGGGACCATCTCCTCACTGCTGACCACTCATTTGCACTCTCCTTCTGGACCCAATCGCCACTGCGGGTGAACAGCAGTGGTTGCTCTTCCTCACTCCATTCACCACTGATGAGCTAAAAGAGGTCGGGCAGCAACTCCAAAGAAGAAAAGCAGAACACCACTGCCAGGGGAGCCCTTGCAGGCTCATGGGCCTTGATGGATGACTTTTCATGCCAGCCCCCTAGGGTTTCCATCTCCATGTTGGAAAATACCTGAAGATTTTGGGGGTGGAGCCTGAGGACAGTGGGGTTTGGGGAGGGGATGGACTTCAATGGGGTAAACGCCACAGAATCCACCTTCCAAAGTGGCCGTTTTCTCCACAGGAACAGACCTCTGGTGCCTAGAAATCATTTGTAATACTGGGAGAATTCCAGCCACCACCTGGAGATTGGCAACCCTAAATGAGGTCAGGGACAAATTTGCTTCTGTCATGCTGGGTAATTTCTTCACTCAAGGCATTGCAATGAGTCTTCCTTAATAGTTTCAGGTGGGTACTGATGTTCTACAGCAGAAGGGCAAGACTTGAGTTCAGCAGCACCTTCAAGAGCACCAAGATTTCCAGGGTATAAGCTATTGAGACTCCAAGGGAGCTCTGAAAGCTTTGAAATCTTGTTGGACACGAATCTTACTCTTATATTCAGTAGTTATTCTTACTTCCTTATTTCTCTGGTCAACCACCAGAACTAACTACAAAGGCACATTTGACCATCCAGTTTCTGGTTCCATATATGGTAATCATGTACATTTCTGACAGATCCCTCCTGGCCAGTCTTTCTATACAGCCTTGCTCTACCACATGGCATGTAGTCATAATGTTACACCTAAGTTGCTAGAGTTGCCCACTGTTAGGTCTAAACAAGCACAAAAAGTGGCTTGGCTAAGGCATTTACTGTGCTAACCCAAGGACACAGAATCAGAACCATCAGAAGCCAGTTTGGTGTAGTGGTTAAGTGTGCGGACTCTTATCTGGGAGAACCGGGTTTGATTCCCCACTCCTCCACTTGCACCTGCTAGAATGGCCTTGGGTCAGCCATAGCTCTGGCAGAGGTTGTCCTTGAAAGGGCAGCTGCTGTGAGAGCCCTCTCCAGCCCCACCCACCTCACAGGGTGTCTGTTGTGGGGGGAGGAAGGTAAAGGAGATTGTGAGCCGCTCTGAGACTCTTCGGAGTGGAGGGCGGGATATAAATCCAATATCTCATCTTCTTCTTCATCTTCTAATAAAAGTGATACAACCCTTATACTAAAACTTTCTGAACATCTTTCATGCTTTTTGCATGCATAGTTGGCATACAACTAGGGTTGCCAACAACCTGGAGAAAAACATCCTGTCCCTTTTTAACAAAAGCTTCATGTGTAGAAATGAGTAGCTGAAGCTTTTCATGGCATGGAAGTAAGTAACATCACCTGGTTAATAACATCCCATTAAGCCTCTATTAAAAGGACAGGACACTTTTCTCTCCAGGCTACTGGCAACCCTACATACAACAGGGAAGTTGTATGTAGGGTATGTAGGCAAATACAAGCTTTTTTCCCAAGGAAATAGCCATTTTAAAACCAAATGCACAACAGATTTGCTCTTTGCTAAAGGTATCTGGAACTTCTCCAAAATCAAGATCTTTGCCATTTGGACAGAGCTGGATGTGCGAAAAGCTTTCACTGCAAAGTAAAATCAGGCTCTGCTTCCTTATCCATGAAGCCTCCTCCTTCTTTCAATGTAATATTGCTGTTTGCAGCTGAGGAATAGCTCAGCTTTCAATAGCTCAACTGGATGTCTAGCCAGATCACTTACAAAGGAGAGTGAAAGGCAGGATTTCTTTCATTCATTCCTCTGAAGAGGAATGAAAACAAACCCCTTCAAGTTCAAACAACAGAAACCCTCTGACAGGATCTGGGAGATCCCTCATGTTTCCATCTGATAACTGAATCAGCAACAGCTATCAGGACTCAATTCCCCACTTGCCCTGACAGTAATCAATGCACAGAAGCTCCTGCAAAGTTCATAGGAGACCATGCTGCAACAAGAATGGACTAAAAGCACATTTTCCCTCCTGACTCAGTTTAGTCAAGTTCTGTCCCGGATGCATGGTAATAGATGGTGACTGGGTGCAATGTTCATTGGGCTTCTTCCCAAAGCCATTCCTAGCTCTGAGGATGGTTATTATGAATTGAGAATAATTTTTATATCCTTTAATGTGTACTTTACAAACTTCTATAATCTTCACATCTCTGGGCACCAGGCGGTCATTTATTAATTTTTTTGAAAATATTTTGCTTTATACAGATGAGGAAGTGAAGCTGAGATGTTAGAGGACTTTGGAGGTGGATGCAGGCACTTAAGCACATCCCGTTTCCACAAGCCTGCCTGCCAGAATGGAACTACGGCAGGACCAACACAACTTCTTCTGTTGACACAACCAAAAATGTCAGTGCAGGACTCTTCCATGTCATGTTGTGTCTGTTTTTCCCAATCCCTGATAATGTTAGGAAAGGGCTTTGAAACTCACCCACTGAGATGACGTCAGGAACAATGTATTCTCGACCCTAAATATAAGGACCACGAACATGACTCAAAACACAAACTATCACCTACAGGTGCCATTTCAGGAAGGAGAGAGGTCAACAGTGGTGTCGAGAAGATTCACAGCAAATTCAATGCCATGATTCCATTAAAGATCAATTTGTTTAAAAGAGCAGCATATTTTAAGCTTTGTCGTGGTTACTTTTCATACATAACAACTGCTCATCTCGATGAGATGCTGCGGAGGAATAATCCTATAATATTTAAAACACAGCTAATGCTTTTCCAAGACAGTAAACCCCCAGGTGTGATTGCAGTGGTTAGAATGTCAGAAAACATGGGAGAACCATGGAAGGGTGCTGGATGGCTTGTTGTGAGCATAAAATGGAGGAAAAGAGAAGTATGTAAGCCACCCTGAGTCCCCACTGGAGAGAAAGGAAGGGTATAAATGAAGTAAATAAATACAGAAAGGCCTAGAGTGAAACACAAATCGCTGAGAATGGTTTAACTTTTTATGAAACACTGTAGTTGTCTCGTCATGGCGAAACCCTCTACGCTCTCGCTCGACCTCTCGCCATCCCGTTCGAAAGTCCTACCTGCGCGACACCTTCCTCGTTGGCTTCCGCCTTCTTCTGCAACTGCATCATTTGCCACATGTCCGCCACCGCAGTGCCGCTGCCGCTCTTGGTCCTCTCCAACAAGTCCGTCCCCGAAGGCAGTCGCTCCAGACCGGAGACTTGTTTCTGGAACCCTTTCAGTTTCTTGCCCATCCCTTGGACACTGTCCTGCACCCCCTGGACACTGTCCTGCACCCCCTGGACTTGATCCTCCACCCCCTGGAGGTTCTGCTCCAACTGCAGCAGCTTCTTTTCCAAGTCAGCCAGCCGAGTAGCACTTTCCTTGGGCGGTGCGGTCACCACCCCAAGTCCCTTCTCGACGGACACCGGCGCCTCAAGCGCGGAGGCCGAGGGTGGGCCCCGCTCCTGCTTAATCTCGGTTAAGATATCCTCAAGCTTAAGATGTCTGAGGAGGGCATGGAGGAGGGTATGGAGGGCATTGAAATTGACCACACCCACCTCTGGAGTCCCTATGGAAAGGTCTGCCAGCTCATACAGGCTAATCTTGAGAGCCATTGGAGGAGTTTGCTAGGAATGGGATGCAGATTTCCCTTAATTAAAAAATAATTAATTAATTAATTAAAATAATAATATTTTTCCTCTTGAAATGGAGAATCTTGATCCTAACAGGAATATTCACTGAAGAGCATTTGGGGGTTTCTCTCTCCTTTTTGCCTCCAGTGACCTTCCTCCCCTTTCAAGTGACTCCCTCCTTATCTATCTAAAGGGCGCCGTCCCTCGACCGTCCGCTCAGCGGCCCCGGACCTCCCTCCAGCCCGCGCTCGGGCATTCAGACGCGCCGCCACTGGAAGCGGCGCTGGAAAAAGAGGCGGAGCAGCTCGTCGCGGCGCTTCGAAAGGTTCCATCTGCGCCGTAACAATCCAGCCCCGTTCGAATTCTTTGCGTTCTATTGGTTACTTCACAGACCTCGCCGTCCCGCGATTGGTCGCGACAGCTGCCCATGTGCTTTTTGTTTTCATCGCCGGCTTCTGCGTTTGGGCGTTTATGGTTGCTAAGCGGCGATGCGTCGACAATTCACGTTCTAAAAGAGTCCAGCTGCGCCACGAGAAATAGTTCCTTTCCTTCCGACGGGAAAGAGTGAAAGAAGGGCGGCTCCGAGATGAGACGCCGGTTCCCGGGGGAGTGTTAAGCCCTGCGGTGAGTCGGGTTCCGATTTGAATGCATAGATTGAATGTATGAACATGAACATATGAAGCTGCCTTCCTTTGGTCCATCAAAGTCAGTATTGTCTTCTCAGACTGGCAGCGGCTCTCCAGGGTCTCCAGCTGAGGTTTTGCACACCTACTTGCCTGGAGCCTTTTTTGGAGATGCCGGGGATTGAACCTGGGACCTTCTGCTTCCCAAGCAGATACTCTACCACTGAGCCACTGTCCCTCCCCTAATATGAACATGTGAAGCTGCCTTATACTGAATCAGACCCTTGGTCCATCAAAGTCAGTATTGTCTACTCAGACTGGCAGCAGCTCTCCAGGGTCTCAAGCTGAGGTTTTTCACACCTACTTGCCTGGACCCTTTTAATTGGAGATGCCGGGGACCTTCTGCTTACCAAGCAGATGCTCTACCACTGAGCCACCGTCCCTCCTGCATATGAAGCTGCCTTCTACTGAATCAGACCCTGGGTCCATCAAAGTCAGTATTGTCTTCTCAGACTGG
Organism: Heteronotia binoei; assembly: GCF_032191835.1. NCBI lineage: Eukaryota > Metazoa > Chordata > Lepidosauria > Squamata > Gekkonidae > Heteronotia > Heteronotia binoei. The sequence continues at coordinate 70,265,247 of NC_083235.1, forward strand.
CAGCGGCTCTCCAGGGTCTCCAGCTGAGGTTTTTCACACCTATTTGCCTGGACCCTTTTTTTTTTTTTGAGATGCCAGGGATTGAACCTGGGACCTTCTGCTTCCCAAGCAGATGCTCTACCACTGAGCCACCGTCCCTCCTGCATATGAAGCTGCCTTCTACTGAATCAGACCCTTGGTCCATCAAAGTCAGTATTGTCTACTCAGACCGGCAGCGGCTCTCCAGGGTCTCCAGCTGAGGTTTTTCACACCTATTTGCCTGGACCCTTTTTTTTTTTTAGATGCCGGGGATTGAACCTGGGACCTTCTGCTTTCCAAGCAGATGCTCTACCACTGAGCCACCGTCCCTCCCCTATATATAGCTTTGCCCTCTACAAAAAATAGCAATAGTTTGAGCAACACATTTAACAAATATAAAGCTTGGCGACACAAAGTAGAGTAATTAAGTTTATTAGCTACAATTTTCCCGACCCCCCACTATAGGTCTGAATTACGGTTGCCAATCCCCAGGTGCGGACAGGGGATCCCCTGGCTTGGAGACCCTCCCCCCGCTTCAGGGTCATCAGAAAGTGGGGGGAGGGGAGGGAAATGTCTGCTAGAAACTCTATTATTCCCTATGGAGATTTATTCCCATAGAAAATCATGGAGAATTGATCTGTGGGGCTCTGGGGGGGCTGCTTTTTGGGATAGAGGCACCAAATTGTCAGTACAGCATCTAGTGCCTCTCCCCAAAATGCCCCCCCCCAAGTTTCAAAACAATTGGACCAGGGGGTCCAACTCTATGAGCCCCAAAAGAAGGTGCCCCTATCCTTCATTAATTCCAACAAAGGAAGGCATTGATAGGGGTGTGCCATCCCTTTAAATGTGATGGCCAGAACTCCCTTTGGAGTTCAATTATGCTTGTCACAGCCTTGATCTTGGCTCCACCCCCAATGTCTCCTGGCTCCACCCCCAAAGTCCCCAGATATTTCTTAAATTGGACTTGGCAACCCTAGTCTGAATGCCATATAGATGCACATATATTTTAAATATTATATATTAGAACATTATATAAAGAGCCAAAACTTCATAAATAGCAGGAATCATAGAGAAAACTGCATTTTCCTAAATTCCTACAAATCCTGAGGAAATAGGATACTGGATTGGAAGGGACCTCAAGAAGTACTCCCAATCAGGGGAGTTGATCTTTGTCAGCTGGAGATCAGTTGTAAAAGTGGGAGATCTCCAGGCCCCACCTGGAGGCTGGCAACCCCAGTAGAAGCAGCTTCCTGATTCTCAGAGTCTTTGTTGTTGTTTTCATTCTACCCTACTCCCCCCCCCCCACACCCGTGGAGGCCAACTCCATCATGAAGCTCATTGGGTGAAGATGTGCCAGTCACTTTCTCTTAGCATAACCTACCTCACGGAGTGGTCTGGAGGTTAAAATTGGATGTAGGACCCAATGTGCTGCTTAGTATTGCCAGTTGTGGGAGGAAAACTTAACAGTGTGCTATTTACCAGGTGTTTTGTTGTACTATGAGCCCTGTGTCACAGAGTGTTAAAGCTGCAGTACTGCTCTCATGACCTGAGTTTGATCCCCGGCGGAAGCTGGGTTTTCAGGTAGCCGGCTCAAGGTTGGCTCAGCCTTCCATCCTTCCGAGGTCGGTAAAACGAGTACCCAGCTTGCTGGGAGGAAAGTGTAGATGACTGGGGAAGGCAATGGCAAGCCACCCCGTAAAAAGTCTGCCGTGAAAACATCGTGAAAGCAACGTCACCCCAGAGTTGGAAACGACTGGTGCTTGCACAGGGGACCTTTCCTTTTACTTTGTTGTTTAGCTCCATATACCGCAAAAAACTTCAGCTGCCCATTTCCACACATTGAACCTCTATTTAAGGGACTGGACATTTTGTCCAAGGCTGTTAGCAATCCCAGTTACTGCCCTGAGCTTCTAGGAAAATGGGCAGGATAATAATAGTGAATGAATGAAATGGATGGTGTGTACAGTTTTCCACGCTATCATTTTGTAGAGGCAGAAATACACCAGCAACGTATATCCAAAGCTGTTTTGAAATCAGTAGGACTTGGGCTGCTTCCACTTTAGCTTTCTGAGGAATTGCCATAAGTTTTTGTTGTGCTTTGAAGACACTCTCTTCAAAAGCACGGAGCCAGATGTTCCCTAACATGTTTCAACACAAAATGTGCACGTCTAAATCGAGCTTTTGCAGTTCTGAACAGTAGTCAAAGAAAGAAGCTATATAGAAGACTTTGGGGTTGCAAAGAGTTGGACTAGACTGCGACAGAACAACAACAGATATAGAAAACGCATTTGTTTATGCAACAAATGCATTGTAGTACACATCAATTGTTGAGGTTTTTTTTTTTTTATCTTATGCTACTGTAATCCTCAAAATCTTGGTCCTCATTTTGGGTTTGGGATTCTAGTTGGTTTAGACTTAAGAGCATGACCCTGGTTATTTATTAGTGAAGAGGACAGCCATTTCCTGGCTGGAAAATTCTAGGGAAATTTACAACGCCCACTCACCAGGTGGGGCACATGCTAGATTTGGTCTTTGCGGTGGGTGTTTTAGTGGACGGTATTACTGCTGAAGCAGTGCCATGGTTGGACCACTATGCCCTCAAGGCTCGTGTGGATGCCCCACCCCAAGCCTGTTTAGGCGGTGAGCATATTTTGGCTTGCCCGCAGAGCCTGATGGACCTGGAGCGGTTCCAAATGGTTCTACGGGATTCCTGGCCCCCTGGCGATTCTCTGGGTGACCTGGTTGAGTTTTGGCATGGCCAACTCTCCAGAGCCATCGATGAGATTGCACCTCAGCGTCCTTTATGCCTTCGTTCTAAGCTAGCGCCGTGTTACACCCCGGAATTGCAACAGATGAAACAAGGGCTCAGACGGCTAGAGAGGCAATGGCGGCATATTTGAGACAAAGTGACGAGACCATCTTATGGAGACTTTATGAGGTCCTATGTCTGTCTGTCTGTCTGTCTGTCTGTCTCTTTCTCTCTTTCTCGGCTTGACTTCGCGAACGAAGATTTAAGAAAGGTGCAGTAGTCCACGTCTGCTGCGGGCTCGCTGGTGGCTGACAAGACCAATGCGGGACAGGCAGGTCCGGCCACAGTGGCTGCAGGGAAAAGTCTGATTTGGGGTTGGTGCTGTAGCAGTCGAAAAATGCTTTTGTCTCCGGGTCAGCATCAAGCGACCAATATCCTGAACCGCCTACATGCAGGATCGGGACTGCAGCTTCCAGTGGCATCTTCCACCTGCCGTTTCGCCCCTTGCCCATCGCTGCAGGACTTGGTATGTTGTGGGTTGTGGATGTGGATACCCTTCAGGCCTGCGCAGAGGAATTTTTAGGTGAAGCGCAGTGTGCACAGTACTGGCTCCACCCTTTCACCTTGGGGTCATCTGCCATGGCCCAGTAAGCCGGGACGCCGGCAGCGAGTCCTCCAGGTGGTAGGTGTTACATTAACGAGCTCTGTCTGCCCGGGCTTGATTTAGAGTTTTCCTTCTTTTGGCTGGCGAGGTTGGTGAGCCCAGCCTGCCCATCCGGTTATACCACCAGACATTTGGTTGCACCATGACGTGGCAAACTCTGTGAAAAACGGGGGGGGGGGGGGGACCAGCGAGAAGGTGTTTTCATGGATGCAGTAATGTAGGAGAGGCCATTGCAGTGACCATCTGCCAGGCAAAGCCAGACAGTGACCACGCAGCATTCACTACACCGGGAAAGGAGAGGCGATGTATTGCGCATACACTTTCCCTGGGGGGGCAGGACACCCAGAGGGAGCCCCCCCCCCCGAGGTCCTATGAGATGGCAATAAAAGCCACAAAGAAAACTTACTTTGCGGCCAAGATTGCGTCTGCGATTTCATGCTCAGCACAATTGTTTAGTACAATTCAGACTCTTACAACACTGCCGCAAGGCAGGCCAAACTTTAGGGAATTGGAGATCGGCTGTGAGGCTTTTGCAAACTTTTTTGCAGATAAGATCCCGTCGCTCCGCCACAACCTCCCTGCCACACTGGAAACAGTACGTGAACTCGAGGCCCTGTGCCTGTCTTCTGGACCAGTTTTGGATTGCTTTGAAACACTCAGCCTGGAGGAAGTTGACAGAATCTTCTCCACTGTGTGCCAAACAACCTGTGATTTTGCCCCTTGCCCCTCCTGGCTGATTAAAGCTTGCCAGAGGGAGCTTAGATATCCTATATGGGATATTGTAAATAGATCCCTCTCTGAAGGGCTTTTTCCAATGCCTCTCAAAGAGGCTGTGGTCCGCCCCTCTTGAAAAAATCTACATTAGACCTGGCTGAATTGGTACATTACCGGACAGTCTCGAACTTACCCTTCTCGGGTAAAATTATTGAGAGGGCAGTAGCGCTACAGTTACAGAGTTTTCTGGATGACGCTTCCGTCCTAGACCCCTATCAGTCCAATTTCCGCCCAGGTCATGAGACAGGGACAGTGCTGGTCGCTCTGGTGGATGACCTCCAGCGACATCTGGACCGAGGCGGCTCAGCGGTACTGATGTTGTTAAACCTATCGGCTGCGTTCAATATGGTTGACTATCAGCTGCTGACCCGCTGCCTCGCCGACGCAGAGATTCAGGGGTTAGCCTTGCAGTGGCTTTCCTCTTTCCTAGATGGTCGGGGACAAAGGGTGGCTATTGGGGGAGAGTCATCCTGGAGGCACGCACTTAATTGTGGGGTGTCTCATGGGGCGGTGCTCTCCCCGATGTTGTTCAACATCTACATGCACCCCCTTGCTCAGATTGCCTGGAGGTATGGGTTGGGTTGCCACCAGTACGCTGATGACACCCAGCTCTATCTGCTGATGGACGGACAGCCTGGCTGTGTCCCAGAAAATCTGGACCTGGCGTTGCAAGCTGTGGCAGGATGGCTTAGGCTGAGTTGGTTGAAGCTGAATCCAGCAAAGACAGAGGTCCTTTGCCTGAGTCGCAGCAGTCTGGGCAGGGAAATCCCCTTACCAACATTTGATGGTGCACCACTGACAATGGCGCACAAGGTCAGAAGCTTGGGGGTGCTGCTGGAGCCTGCCTTGACAATGGAGGCCCAGATAGCAGCCACTGCGAAATCCACATTTTCCCATCTTAGGCGGGTGAGGCAGTTGGTCCCCTTCCTTGAACGCGGCAACCTGGCAATGGTGATCCATGCAACGATCACCTCGAGGTTGGACTACTGTAATGCCCTCTACTTGGGGCTGCCCCTGTGTCGAACCCAGAAACTACAGCTACTACAGAATGCGATGGCCAGGCTGCTATTGGGGCTTCCCAGGTGGGAGCACATACAGCCGGGACTGCGGGAACTGCACTGGCTGCCAATAGCATACCAGATTCGCTACAAAATGCTGGTTATCACCTTTAAAGCCCTGTATGGCCTAGGACCTGCCTACCTTAGGGACTGTCTCTCCCCACGCGTTCCCCAGAGGGTACTTTGATCCGGATCTCAAAATCTATTAGTAATCCCTGGGCCGAAGGAGGCCAAACTAAAGACCACTAGAGAGAGGGCCTTCTCGACTGCAGCCCCCCACTGGTGAAATCAACTACCAGAGGAAGCGAGGGCCTTGCGGAACCTTGCCCAGTTCTGCAAGGCCTGCAAGACCACTCTCTTTCGGTTGGCTTTCAACTGACGCCGAGCCTGTAGGGAAATTGAAGAAATACTGTCACCACTGAAATGATATAATATCAAAGAGATTAGCACCAAACTACTCTGAATGTTTTAACTATGGAATGTGTAATTTTATAATATGCGTGGGTTTTAATTGTTGTCTGTGAGCCGCCCTGAGCCTGCTTCGGCGGGATATAAATCAAATTTTAAAAAAATGGAAACTGTCATGTCGTAAGTTAAATGTCTGTGGGGTGGGGTTGGAGGGAAGAGGAATTAGGTGGGAAGAAACACTGCTCTGGATGAGGTGGGAGAGTTCATTCATTGGCCCCACTCTGGTCACAGTAGGGTTGCCAATCCCCGGGAGGGGGGCAGGGGATCCTCCGGTTTGGAGGTCCTCCCCTCCGCTTTAGGGTCATCAGAAAGCAGGGGGAGGGGAGGGAAATGTCTGCTAGACACGCCATGATTCCCTATGGAGATTTATTCCCATAGAAAATAATGGAGAATTGATCCGCGGGTATCTGGGGCTCTGGGGGAGCTGGGTTTTTTTTAGGTAGAGGCACCAGATTTTCAGTATAGCATCTAGTGCCTCTCCTCAAAGAACCCTCCAAGTTTCAAAAAGATTGGACCAGGGGGTCCAATTCTATGAGTCCCTAAAGAAGGTGCCCCTATCCTTCATTATTTCCTATGGAAGGAAGGCATTTCAAAGGTGTGCGGTCCCTTTCAATGTACTGGCCAGAACTCCCTTTGGAGTTCAATTATGCTTATCACAACCTTGCTCCTGGCTCCACCCCCAAAGTTTCCTGGCTCCACCCTAGGCTTCCCAACCCTCCCGCCCTGGCGGGGGACCCCAGGATTTCCAGCCTCTTCCCCCGCTCCCCAAAAAAACGGGAGCGGGTGGAGGGGGGGAAACGGCGCCAAGGAGCGTGGCGAGCCGCCCCATCTCAGAGTGGGCGATGCCGCTGCGCAGCTGCCGCCTCTTCTCCGCTTCACCGTAGCTGCTCCTCCGAGATGGGCTCAGGCTGATCCCATCTCGGAGGAGCAGCTAAGATGAAGCAGAGAAGAGGCAGCAGCAGCGCAGCGGCATCGCCCGCTCCACTTCGCCTCTGAGGTAAAATCAGAGAAGGGGAGGGTGGAGGCAGGCCAGGAGCATGGCGAGCCACGAATCTGGGTCCTTCTAGGACCCGGACTCGTGGCTCGCCACGCTCCTGGCCTGCCTCCACCCTCCCCTTCTCTGATTTTACCTTAGAGGTGGAGCAGGCGACGCCACTGCGCTGCCGCCTTTTCTCCGCTTCACCGTAGCTGCTCCTCCGAGATGGGCTCAGGCTGAGCCCATCTCGGAGGAGCAGCTACGGTGAAGCGGAGAAGAGGCGGCAGCGCAGCGGCGTCGCCCGCTTTGCTCTGCCTCTGAGGTGAAATCAGAGAAGGAGAGGGTGGAGGGAAGGAAGGCATTTAAAAAGTTGTGAGGTCCCTTTAATTGTGATGGACAGAACTCCCTTTGGAGTTCAATTGTGCTTGTCACACCCTTGCTCCTAGCTCCACCCCAGTGTCTCCTGGCTCTACCCCCCCCCCAAAAAAAAAAATCTGTTGTCTGCCCCTGGCCCAAAAGAAGCCAGGCTATGTATAACAAGATCCAGGGCTTTTTCGGTGGCAGCACCAGAACTTTGGAACACCCTCCCAGAAGCTATAAGGGCCCTGCGGGATTTGTCTGCGTTCCGCAGGGCCTGTAAGACCGAATTGTTTAAACAGGCTTTTGCGGTCTAATTGAAATAGGGCTGCCACCGGACATCCTACAGAATGCTGGCGATCATAGTTGAGAAGTCAATACCGCCTATACTGGACTTTTGAATGGTTTTAAAGTTGATATGTAAATTATGGTTTTATATGTTTTATTGGACTGATTGTTTTTATAATGTTGTAAGCCGCCCTGAGTCCGCTTGCAGAAAGGGCGGGATATAAATGGAAAGTAATAAATAAATAAATAAACAAACAAAGTCTCCTGGTTCCACCCCCAAAGTCCCCAGATATTTCTGGAATTGGACTTGGCAACCCTAGGTCACAGGCTTGCTGCTACTATGACTGACCAGCTCCAAAATTAATCAGCCAGTTCTGTGCAGTTCTAATTTCTCCTCAAGACGCCTCATAAGCTTGAGGTGAGAAATGAGGAATTTAGTAAAAGAGAAATGGTTGTGGGCTGTTCCTTAGTACTATAGTGAGCTGGGGGAGGGGGATATATAAATGGGCCTATCCTATCCTACATGGTTGGCTTCCAGTCATTGTGTCTCAGTCTATCCAACATAACAAAAGATGTGGTAATACTTATGAATGCTTGATGGCTGTGGCTTCCACCCCTCCATGTGTCTTAATGATTGTGGCCCAGCAGTCAGCAGGACTGGAGGAGCTTGGGGATGGGGAGGAATTTACATGAAATGGTACCTCAGGATGGTACAGGCTTGGGAGTGCAATTCTGTAAATCTTTTTGATTTTATCTCCATTGTTTAAATTTTTTATATTCAGCGTATTCTCATTTGCAACTGTTACGCCATTAAAGGTTTGGTATGATATTTGGTACAACAGAAGGTGAGATGGATTTTCCATCTCAATACACTAGAACCCAATAGTCTGAATAGCAAGTGGGATTTAGCCTGCTTTCTTTAAAACAATAAAATAAGTATGTACATCCCGTGTTGTGTGAATAGAAGCAATGCACCTTATCCCTTTAACGGGTATTTAATTAGTTACACCTGGAGGATTGAGACGGCGTGAATATTACTGCTGAGAATTAGAGGGAGTTGTTGAGCAAAATGAAACCAAAGAGAGTGGTGGGGCTTGAAAATGTGAAAGTTTTTTTTTAGTAGTATTAAGGTAAGAAATTTGCATTATAGGATAGGTATTGCTCTATGATTCTTCATGTCTAGAGGAATGCTTTTTAATAAACGTGTTGCTAAAAATTGTTTTACTAGAACTTGGAAAAAGCAGCCAACGAAACAGGACCTTAGACTGTTTTTGCCTCTTGCTGCATCAGTGGGATGAACGGACTTGAAAATACTTGGCTGTGAGAAGTGAATTGGAAACAAGGAGATCAGATCGAACTGTATGTAAAAACCAATAACTGCATCACAGTCTGGGATTTCATGTATTTTCGATATCTATGAGCAACTTGAGTTGCGCAGATAAGAAGTCACAGTTGTGGATTTATATATGTAACTTTATTATTAAAACAACTTTCTATTTGTTAAGTACAGAGTCAAGAGGTGTTTTTTCACACAGAGTTTACAGCTTGTTCTCGAGTCTCCAGGTGAGACCTAGAGATCTCCCACATTTGCAACTGATCTCCAGCTGGCAGGGATCTGCTCCCCTGGAGAAAATCGCTGCTTTGAAGGGTGGGCTCTATGGCATGCTGAGGCCCCTCCCCTCCTCGAACCCTGCCCTCTCCCAGTTGCTCCCCCAAAATCTCCAGGTATTTTCCAACACAGATCTGGCACTGACCCTGAGGTTAGTCAGACCCACATTAAGAACGGTAGCTCCCTCCAGATCGTCAATATTTTAATTCAAACTGATGATTTTATTCATAAGCATAACTGTGCACTCATCCTTGCTGAATTCCTCCATTGGAAGAGCATCTCTAAAGCCGCAACACACAGCTAGGATCAAGAGAACATGGCTGCACTTTTCTGTTTCTTTCAGTGATCAGGGTTGGAAACCCTAGACAGCCCTTGGAGAATTGGAGAGAGCAAAGTAATATAATGAAGTGGAAAAATAGAAGAAAATGTCCCAGAAACTCAGCTTTGAACAATTTGGGTCACAATCACAATAACATTGCTTTCCCTTAGTATAGGATTAGCAGCACCCTCAGATAACACAGAAATAGCCCTAGACATAGATGAGGATGAAGAATTTATCAGATATGTTTTACTCACAGTCTGAATAAGGGCTTATTGTGGGGTCAAATGGGCCGGGCAGGTGTGCAGGCATTTCCTTTCTGGAAAGTGAGGCTTGATTGGAGTTTGTTGGGAGCCCTCTTTCCCTTCTAATCAAGGTGCCTCCAGTGAAGTGCACTTCAGGCCTTCTTTCTATTTAGTATGGAATACATATGGTGACCAGATGCAAAGGAGACTAGGTAGAGGAGGGGATTCTGCAGATACAGCTTGTCATGCAGTAGAGAGGAAATCTGTCTCTTCAAAAGATATAGGAATCTCATTTTCTATTGCATCAAGGGTCACTCTGAGAACAGATGAGCTCGGAACCACCTTGGACTTACAATGTTGCTGTAGAAATAGCACAACTCTTCAATTTAACATATCACTAGTATTTACAAATAGTCAAACTACAATTTGGACACAGGCAAATAGCTTTATGCCAGATTTTCACTAGTGAAAGTAGTGGTTTGTGATTTTGAAATGCTCAAAGACAGCTTTTATCTACATTTCCATTCATGAAACATAAAACTTGGGAGTTAGAATTTCATCCAGAAGTAAATATTGAAAACGTGGACATCAAAAATATTTGATTGTTGACCATTTGTATTGTGATACTCAAATGCAATGACAAATTCAATCAAATATTTTTAATATTAATATATTTTTGTGTTTTAAACAATTTATTGGTAGCATATGGTTACAAAGCTTATCTATTTCTTAATTTTTTTCTTTTTTTTTCACATTAACCCATATGACATTTCCATCCCCCCTCCCTCCAATGTTGACTTCCCCGAGGTTATAAGTTCAAATCCATACTAAAGGCACTTCTGATTGCTCAAAGTTCCGTATATATATTCTTACAACTAAAAAAATGTCCAATATTTCTTTACTTTCCAAGTTTTCTCCATATATCCTTTAAATTTTCTCCACTCCCTTTTGAATATCTCTAAATCATAGTCTCTTAGTGTTCTGGTTAATTTGTCCATTTCACACCACGATAAAACTTTCATGGTCCATTCCCATTTCTCTGGTATTTTTTCTTGCTTCCAAAGCTGCGCGTACAAAGTCCTAGCAGCTGATAACAGGTACCAAATTAAAGTCCTGTCTTCTTTTGGGTATTTTTCTAATTGTAATCCAAGTAAAAACGTCTCTGCAATTTTCTTAAAATCATAGCCCAAAATTTTGGTGATTTCTTGTTGTATCATCTTCCAGAATTCTTTCGCTCTTTCACATGTCCACCACATATGGAAGAAAGAACCTTCATGTTTTTTACATTTCCAACATCTATCCGACATTTTCTTACTTATCTTAGCCAATTTTTTCGGAGTCATATACCACCTATACATCATTTTAAAGCAGTTCTCCTTAATGCTTTGACAAGTTGATATCTTCATTGAGTTCTTCCAGAGGTGCTCCCATGTTTCCATTTGTATTTCTCTATTCACATTAATTGCCCATTTGACCATTTGAGACTTTACTACTTCTTCTTCTGTAGACCATTTCAATAATAACTTATATACTTTTGATATCAATTTTTCATTGTCACCTAACAGGACTCTTTCCAGTTCTGTTTGTTCTCGTCTAATCCCCTCTGATTTTATGTCATTTTCCATCAAACTTTTAATTTGTTGCATTTGAAACCAATCATAATTGTTATTTAGCTCTTCTGAGGTTTTTAATTCAATTTTGTCTCCTTGAATCTTAAGCAGTTGGTTATATGACATTTCTCTTTTTTCTTCAGAATCAGCTGTTATTTTTATTACTTCTGCTGGCACTATCCATAATGGTTTTCTCTCGTCCCCGTATTTCTTGTATTTTATCCAAGTATTTAGTAATGTATTTCTGACATAGTGGTGAGAGAAAAAACCATCCATTTTATTCTTCCCATAATACATGTATGCATGCCAGCCGAATCTATTTCCGTGAGCTTCTAACCACAAAGGTTTTTTATCTAACAGCATTATCCAATCTTTTATCCATGTCAAACAAACTGCATCGTGGTATAGTCTTAGATCGGGAAGTTGAAAACCTCCTCTCTCTTTGGCATCCGTTAAGATCTTCATCTTTATCCTTGGTTTCTTTCCGGCCCAAATGAAATCAGAGATTTTCCTTTGCCATTTGTTGAATTGTTTTGCTTCTTTTACAATCGGGATGGTTTGAAACAAATACATTATCCTTGGCAAAATATTCATTTTGATTGCAGCTATCCTGCCCAGTAAGGACAAGTTGAGTTTATTCCATTTCATCAAATCTTTGTCCATCTTACACCACAGTTTTTCATAATTGTTTTTGTATAAATCAATGTTCTTCATTGTTATCTCTATTCCAAGGTACCTAACTTTGGTTGTGACTTCACAACCTGTCACCTTTTGTAGTTCGTTTGTTTTATTTGGTTGCATGTTTTTACAGAGGAATTTCGATTTCTCCTTATTTATGTATAATCCTGCTAGTTCTCCGTATTCTTTTATCTTAGCTAACAGCAGTGGTGACACTTGAACCGGATTCTCCATTATGAACACTATATCATCTGCAAAAGCTTTATATTTATAAGAGAATCTTCTAATTTTTAGACCTTCTATTTTTTCATCTTTTTGAATTTGTTGTAACAAAATTTCAAGAGTCATTATAAACAACAATGGTGATAGCGGGCATCCTTGCCTTGTTCCTTTACTCACTTTCAATTCTTTGGTAAGGTCTGCATTTATACACAATTTTGCATGCTGATCTGTATATATTGCTCTTGTCATTTTTATAAATTGTTCCCCTAAATTAATTTTTTCCATTACCGCAAACATAAAGTCCCAATTTAAGTTGTCGAAGGCTTTCTCTGCGTCAACAAAAAATAAGGCCACTTCTTTTTCCGGGTGCTTTTCATAGTATTCCACAACATTAATAACAGCTCTTACATTGTCCCTTATTTGTCTTTTAGGAAGAAATCCCGCTTGGTCTTTGTTTATAAAGTTGGTCAGGTATTGTTTCAGTCGCTCTGCTAAAATTCTTGTATAGATCTTATAGTCATTATTCAACAATGAGATTGGTCTATAATTTTTTACGTTTGTGCTATCTTTATCTTCCTTAGGAATCAGAGAGATTACAGCTTCCCTCCAGGTCTTTGGGATTTTCCCTTCTTCTCTTATCGTGTTTAACAACTTCAACAGTTTGGGTGTTAATTCATCCTTGAGAGATTTGTAAAATTTTGACGTAAATCCATCTGGCCCTGGAGCTTTACCCTCTTGCATTGCTTTTATTGCTGCTTCTATTTCAATTTTCTCTATTGGGTCATTTAATATCTTTTTCATATGTTCCGTCAAAGGTGCCACCTGAATGTTTCGTAGATACTCTTCCACTTTTTCTTTACTTACATTCACACCCTTGAATAAATTTGCATAGTATTTAAAGAATTCTCTTTTAATTCCTTCTTGATCCACTACTGTTTTCCCATTTGCCATGATTTTATTTATAGTCTTATTTTCTTTCCTTTTTTTTAATTGCCAGGCCAGGTATTTACCAGGTTTGTTTGCACTTTCAAACGATTTCTGTTTCAAATTTTTTAAATTCCATTCTAATTCTTTATTCAGCAAATGTTTAACTTGGGATTGTAATATCGTAATTTCTTTTATTAATTTTTTCTTCCCTGGTCTTTTTTTTAAGTCCTTTTCTTTTTTATCTATTTCATTTTGCAGTGCTGACAGCCTTTCTTCTCTTGCTCTTTTGTCTTTATTATTCAATGTAATTAATATACCCCTCATTACTGCTTTATAAGTGTCCCATACTGTTGGATATTCCATATCATCCGTTTCATTTATTTGGAAGAATGCTGCAGTCTCCTTTTCTAAGAATGATACAGTGTCTTTATTTTGTAGTAAATCCTCATTAATTCTCCATCTTCTTGATTTTCTTTGCAATTTTGTTGACCAGCATATTGGATTATGGTCCGCCCAAACCTTTGGAAGAATCTCAATTTTTTTTGTTATGAGGCCCAAGCCTTGGGAACCCCACAACATGTCAATTCTGGAAAAAGAATTATGCCTTGCTGAGAAAAATGTATAGTCTCTTACCTCAGGGTTGAACTTTCTCCAAATGTCTTCTAGATTTTCCTGTTTAATCAACTCAAAGAAAGAATTGGGCAGCTTCCCTTCTTTATCATTCTTCTTTGGACTTGATCTGTCAAGGTTATTTTGTATTGTCCCATTAAAATCGCCCATCATCAATACCTGGTCATAAGTCTCTTCGTCCATTTGTCTATTTATGTCTTTAAAGAATTTGTCTTTCGCTCCATTGGGTGCATAGAGTCCTAGTAGTAACGTTTTTTTCGCCTCTATCGTCACCTCAACAGCAATGTATCTTCCTTCTTTGTCTTTAAAGATTAATTTTGGGTCAAGTTGTTCTTTAATGTAAAAAACCACCCCTCTTTTCTTTTGCTCTGCTAGTGAAAAAAATTCCAACCCCAAATTTCTATTCCACAAAAATTTACTGTCCTTGCGTTGTATATGAACTTCCTGTAAACAAATTATATTACATTTTTGCTTTTTAATCCAATGAAATGTTCTCCTTCTTTTCTGTGGTGAATTTAGTCCATTTATATTCCAAGATAGTAATTTGTACTCCATTATGATGTTGGTTCTTTATTTTCTTCAAAAAAGCTATGCATCTCTTGTTCGCTTCTTATTGTAATCCTTTTGCCATTTTGTTCAAATCCAAGACCCTCTGGTATTATCCATCTATATCTTGTGCCCTCTGCACGCAACTGATCGGTTAGCTTCTTGTACTTTTTCCTATCGCTGATCACTTCTCTTGGTAGCTCTTTCATTATTTTAACTCTGCTCCCTTCTATTGCCCAGGCTTTTTGGTACCCTTTCCTCAAAATTTTCTCTGCCACTTCTTTTGATCTTAATCTTATGACGATGTCTCTTGGCAGACCTTTATTTTTCGCATAAACTGAGTTGACTCTGTAGGCACCCTCCAACATACTCTTAAATCTGTCAGGGTCTTCTTCTATGTACTCAGTGATGATATCCACCATATAGCCTTTTAAGTCTGTGTCTTCTTTTTCAGGTACCCCTCTTAGACGCACTTGTGACTCCAGCAACTTACAGTCGTGTATTATGACCTTTTCTTGAATTTTTAGCAAGGCAGAGGCCTGTGTATCCACTTTCATCTCTACCTCTTTCACTTTATTTTGAGTCTCTTCCTTAAAATTCTCTATCTCCTTCTTAAGGTCTCCAACTTCTTTTTTAATATCTTTTTTTATTGCCAAATGCAATTTGTCCATAGCTTTTAACATTTTTGCCTCCAGAGCGTCAAATTGAGCCTGCATCTTGTCAAATGATTGGGCTCTTGCACGTGTTGTTCTTTCTACTGACATATAAAAAATCACCAAACCTTAAAAAAATCCCCACATAAAATTTAGCATCCAATCCAATAGCTTAGAGCCAGTTCTTTCAGATGAGACTAGTTTCGTTTTTCTCCCTTCTTCCTGAGCAAAGATATTGAATTTTAACAATTTTGACAGTTTTTCTCCCTTTTAAAATGGCAATCGTTATTTCTCTATGGTACAGTTCCAGCCTAGAGAGGTCTCTCTTCGTCTTTCTTGATCTGAGTCTTGGACTCCATTCCTTCCTAGTTCAAAGGTCGGATGTCACAGCTCTTGTTGTCCTTATAGGCTCTGATTTATTGTCCAGCCCCTTTTAGTTTCACTTCCTGTCACAGCTTAGACTGATCTCGTGTCTAATCTCGCAGTTTTTTGAGCTGCATGAAGAAACCGCAACCACAAAAATTCACAACAATATGTCCTTTCTCCAAAATATCTTTGAAGGCAATTGTTTTTACGGCGTTCAGTTTTCCCAAGCTGAATTCTTTTCCTGCTGTGCCCCCACTCAGCTCAGTTCATTCTAGGTTCTGCAGTTTATGGGCATATATACACGGCAACTCTCTTTTCTTTCTTCTGCGTCACCAGCCTCCCATTGCCAACTTTCACTCTTATCTTGAAAGGTTTTTTTTTTTTTTTTGCTGTTGTTCACATCCAAAGCCACAGAGCTCAGCTTAACAAGGTAAAAGTTTTTTTTTCGATTCAATTATGCTTTGCCTTCGTCTGTTATTAATCCACTCAGTGTTTAAACTATATTCAAAGTCTCTCAGAGTGAAGATAAGAATGATGAGTCTACCTTTTAGATGTTCTCAACTCCCCCGGCTGCTATTTTCTTGCAATTAAAATCAGTCCTTCTAGCGTGCTTGGATTCCAACAGCCTTAAGTGACCGAAGTCACTTTAGAGTCACTGCAGACGATGGTTGACATTCCATTGCCGGACATCAAGAAATGAAGGAGTCAGCTCCCTGACTGCTCCAGTTCGATATCAACAGCATTAAAGGAAGATAAGTCGTCTTGGGTTAACCCTTGCCTAGGGTTAATGAGCATAGACCTTATCAGGGGTCTTTAATACCCTGAACAGTGACAATAAAATCCCCCTCTGTTAGGGAGCTGCAGACTGTCTTCCAGCCAAACAGGAAGTCAATATATTAATATATTTTTAATTTAATATTTTTATATTTTATATATCTCACTATGCTAGGGTGCATGAATTTTTAAGATTCTGCTGCTGTGCTAGCAAACAGGTTCAAATTTGGTTTTTACTCAGGCCTACAAGTTTTATGAGTTTGGGGCAGGATTTCTACCTTTTGCTCTATCTTTTAAACCTTTAACAGCTACATGATAGACAACAATTTCCCTTTTGCTGAAGCTAAATTCCTATTAAGAACAGGCTGGCCCACTGAACACAGTGGGCTGACCTTCTGAGAAACAAGCATAGGGTCAGTTGGGCCTTCACCCACCCGGAAAAATGACTGCACAATCAGTTGTGTACTCATTGTGCGCTGACAAACAACCAAATAGCTGTGTTTCGTGCAAAATCAGTTCAAAGCAGCTTTGCATTTACTGAGAAGGGTAGCTATACTTGCATGGACTGCAGCCTATATCCATTATCATAAGAGCCAGAACTCTAATGCTTGAGAAGAAATGCAGATAAGCCAGTGTCTCTGATCTATAGGTTAGATGTGATGATCAAGCAAAGATGGGGGCTGGTGACAGTGATACTTCTTATGAGAATTTCAGATAGTTGCATACCCAGATTTAATACAAGAATGACCCTGAGGTTAGTCAGACCCACATTAAGAGCAGTAGTTCCCTCCAGATCGTCAATATTTTAATTCAAACTGATGATTTGATTCATAAGCATAACTCTGCACTCATCCTTGCTGAATTCCTCCATTGGAAGAGCATCTCTAAAGCCACAACACACAGCTAGGATCAAGAGACTATTCCGTTCCTTTCAGCGATCAGAGAGATAACAGTGTTCCACTTCTGGACCGACTGCATTGCAGTAGAGGTGAAGTGAGTTTCTATATATAGATTAAGATGCTCAGGGACCACTTGAAAAGGTGCACTGCACAGACAACCATTGTGTGGCTCTTAAAGCTGGGATGCCAGCCAGCACAGTTTTTTAATGGTCTTTTTTCAAATCCCAAGCTGAAAATTTCAGCGCCAATTTGTATATTGAACACTGGGGATTTTAAAATGAGAGATATCAGTTCTGCATCTGTGCTCTTGTATAAACTGATGAACCAAAGGAAAAGAACCGGTAACACTAGGTTCCCTCTGATAATTTCTTCCCCTTCATCCCCCATGAACGATCTCTCTCTCTCTCTCTCTCTCAGCATATAGCTGACTAGATTGAACTCAGGGAAGCTCTATTGATCAAGCAACAAGTCATGTTTCCATTCCAAGCCAGCTCTTCTCTTGCTTCCAACAATATGAATTTGTTCAACTTTTGTAGTGCTGGGAGGGGAACATGATAGTGTATCTTAATCTTGGTTAATACTATCGTTTGCATTCTCTTTTTTTAAATTAAACTTTTAAAAACGATATACAAGTACTGTCAAATATTCACAAAATCTTAACCCTTTAAATCCCCCTCCGCCCAGACCAAAACCTATAATAACACATCTATACCATTATCCTAGGATCAGATTCAGACAGGCAAAATTCAAGAAGTAGCTACAAGACAATATGATCAAAATAAAAAGCTGCAAAATAAAATCCCTGTATAGAGAATACATACTGACGAGCTCAGCTTATAGAATGCATGGAACGCACAGGGTGAACGAACTTCCCAGAAAAGGAGGGTGAAGGGGAAAGGGGGAAAACAAACGAACAAACAAAATATACACAATAAAGCCAAAATGCAATAGGGGAGGAGTGTCACTGCTTTTAGAAAAATATCAGATTATGATAAAATTTGTTTTTTTGGCAAAATGTCAAGGTTAGAGAGGTATGTAACAGTAGGAAACCATAGCTTCATGAAGGCTTCCTGGGATTTGGGTGTGCGTGCTAGAGAACAAGAGGATATTTTTCCAAGTATAAAATAGTCCCAGAGCCAGATTCTCCAGTTATTGACTGAGAGCATCGTGCAGTTCTTCCAATGTTTTGCAAGGGCCAACCTTGCCACTGTTAATAATAGTACAAATCTTTCCATTGAGATTTTATTTTGTGGCTTCTCTGGCTACCAACCTAGGAGAATGGCTTCAGGCAATAATGGGAGTGACGCTCTAGTTATCATGTTATTTTCATGAACAATATCTCTCCAGAATTTATTAACTGGGACAAGACCACAGACCATGTATGAAATCCCCAATCTTTCCACACTCTTTCCAGCAGTGAGGGGATGGCGACCACTTCATTTTTGTTGTTTAAAACAATTTTATTTAGTAACATATGGTAACAATATCTATTTCTTGCATCATTAATAACTTCTTTTTATCTATCCCATATATTACTTTCTAACCACCCCTCCTCCCGTTACTTGACCCCCACCGGTGTTATTTACTTAAAATACTGTTTTTAAAGGTACCCTTAACTAATAAAAACAAAGATTAATATCTTCTTCCTTCTAAGACTTAATCATTATCAAAAATTGTCCAATGTTCTTTTATTTTCCACTCTTTTTCTACATATCTTCTAAACTTTTTCCACTCCATCTTAAAAACTTCTAAGTCATAGTCTCTTAAAATTCTTGTTAATTTGTCCATTTCACTCCATGTCATAACTTTTACAATCCAATCCCATTTTTCTGGTATTTTTTCTTGCTTCCATAACTGCGCATACAATATCCTAGCAGCTGAAAGCAATTACCAAATTAGAGTTCTATCGTCTTTTGGAAATTTTTCCATTTGTAATCCCAACAGAAAAATCTCTGCAACTTTCTTAAATTCGTATCCCAAGATCCTAGAAATTTCTTGTTGAATCATCTGCCAATAATTTTTTGCTCTTTCACAAGTCCACCACATATGGTAGAAAGAACCTTCATGTTTTTTAACATTTCCAACCTCTCTCTGGCATCTTATTGTTCATTTTGCCAACTTTTTTGGAGTCATATACCATCTATACATTATTTTAAAACAGTTCTCTTTAATACTATGACACGTCGAAAGCGTTATAGAATTCTTCCACAAATATTCCCAAGTTTCCATCTGTATTTCTTGATTTACATTAATTGCCCACTTAATCATTTGAGGTTTCACTACTTCATCTTCCGTAGACCATTTTAAGAGTAATTTATATAATTTTTAAATTAATTTTTCATTGTCTCCAAGCAGAACTTTTTCCATTTCTGTTTGCTCTTTTCTTATTCCTTCAGTTTTAATATCATTTTCCACCAAGCTCTTTATTTGTTGCATTTGGAACCAATCATATTTATTATTCAGCTCTTCAGCAGTTTTCAATTCTATTTTGCCACTTTGTATTTTTAATAGTTGATTATATGACAACTACTTTTCTTCACCCGTCTCAGCTGTTATTTTTATTACTTCTGCTGGCACTATCCATAACGGTTTTCTCTCATCCCCATATTTCTTATATTTCATCCATGTATTTAGCAAATTGTTTCTTATATAATGGTGAGAGAAAAAACCAGCCATCTTTTTTCCCCCATAGTACATATAAGCGTGCCAGCCAAATTTATTTCCATGACCTTCCAACGCTAAGAGTTTTTTTGTTTAACAGCGTCACCCATTCCTTTATCCACACTAAACAAACAGCTTCATGATATAGTTTTAAATCTGGTAATTGGAATCCTCCTCTCTCTTTTGCATGTGTTAAAATTTTCATTTTGATCCTTGGTTTCTTCCCAGCCCACACAAACTCTGAAATTTTCCTTTGCCATTTATTAAATTGTTTACTGTCTTTCACAATCGGAATAGTTTGAAACAAATACATTATTCTTGGCAGAATATTCATCTTAATTGCAGCTATTCTGCCAAGCAATGACAAATTAAGTTTATTCCATTTTATCATATCTTCATCCATTTTACGCCATAGCTTCTCATAATTGTTTTTAAACAAATCAATATTCTTCATTGTTATCTCCACACCCAAATATTTTGCCTTAGAGGTAACTTCACAACCCGTTAGCTTCTGCAGTTCCTTTTGTTTGATTACTTGCATATTTGTTCTCCATATTCTTGTTTTTTAACTAACAACAAAGGTGTTACTTGTATGGGATTTTCATTTATAAACATTATATCATCTGCAAATGCCCTATATAATTAAATCCTTATAAATCCTCCCCTTCTCCCCTTCTTCTTCCAAGCTTTCTAGATTTCAATTTCCCACCTTCTGATTTTATTTTGTTTAACTTTAATTAGTCCTGGAATGAAAGATAGCGACCTGTACCTTTTCTGTAGTTATCCAGATCAACACCAGTCTTGTGTAGCTTTAGATGTTTAGTAGTATCAAAGAAGATTAGGATCCTGTCAAGCTTATGTCAAATAAATGACTCTGGAAACTTCTGCAGATGATGAAAATGCAACTCCTCTCCGGAGACCCTTCAAAGGAGCCCCCTCCCCGGGACTCCCTTTTAGCTAAGGTAAATCTCCTCAAAGTTTCCTGTGCATATCTTGGACTGATCTCTGACTGAGAAAAGTAGGCAGTAGGCATTAAATTGCCTTCCACTACCCCGGACAGAAGTTCCAGCCTGCTCCCCTTCTGAGAAGCAGTTCAGCTCGGCCAGGGGTTCCCAACCTTTGTCGCGACCACTTCATTTTGTATCACACATACCCCCCACAACTTTTCCCTCATTGCTTTAAAGATGTAGCAGGAAAATGCAGGCTGAAGTGACAGGCCAAGTCAGATATTATGCTGTGTTTTCTGCAAATGATGCTCCCTCTCTAAAAAAACCAAGCATATATTTATTATTTTATTATTTTTGATTTATAGCCCGCCCTTCCCCGAATGGGCTCTGAACGGGTAACAATAAATTAATACAAAGTTGTGGCATCCCCCTTCTGTTTGTGACCGTGGCCGGCGGCGGGGGAGCTTCTCAAAGGCCAGAAGAGAATTAGATATACCCAGAGTCTGTTGTGCAAAAAAAAAAAATCACTTTAAGTCTGCAGTCCCAGACCTGGTGTACTCGTGGAGCAAGACACGGCTCTCGTGCAATGGAAGAGTGCTGAGCTGGTAAAGTGGGCTCTAAGTGTCAGGTTCATGCTGCATGTTTACTAATCATAACCTTACTTGGCTTTGAAATCTGCAAGCTGTCAATATTAAGATTATCAGATACACAAAGCAGCCTGCAGATGGCAGAACATCACATACAATAAACCGAGTGGGAGACGAGTCTCCCACTCGGTATCAGCTCTGCAGCATATGACGTCCTGCTTTGCAGAGGCTGCCAAGCTATTCGGCCTAGAAGTTAGTCTGAAGAAGACAGAAGTTCTCCACCAGCCTGCACCCCAGGAAGATTATCACCCTCCCTGCATCACTGTGGGTGAATCAGTTCTGAAGACAGTCCAGCAGTTCAGCTACCTGGGGTGCATCATCTCCTCAGATGCCAAGATCGACAAGGAGATTGACAACAGGCTGGCAAAGGCAAACCGTGCATTTGGCCGACTGCACAAAAGAGTGTGGAGCAACAAGCATCTGAAAAAAGGCACAAAGATCAATGTTTACAAAGCGGTTGTGATGACAACCCTCATCTATGGCTCCGAATCGTGGGTTTTATACCGTCATCACCTGCGACTCCTTGAGCGCTTTCATCAGCGCTGCCTTCGCACCATCCTCAACATCCACTGGAGTGACTTTGTGACCAACACTGAAGTCCTCAAGCGGGCAGAGGTTACCAGCATCGAGGCACTGCTGTTGAAGACGCAGCTGCGCTGGGCAGGGCATATTTCTAGGATGGAAAACCACCGCCTTCCCAAGATTGCCCTGTATGGCGAACTCTCCACCGGCCATCGAAATAGAGGGGCACCAAAGAAGAGGTACAAGGACTCCTTGAAGAAATCCCTTAGCACCTGTCACATCAACCATCACCAGTGGTCTGACCTAGCCTCAGATCACAAAGCATGGAGGCACACCATCCACCAGGCTGTCTCTTCCTTTGAGAACACACGCATAGCTGGTCTTGAGGACAAAAGGAGATTGAGGAAGAATCGCACTGCTACAGGACCAACCCTAAATCAGACTTTTCCCTGCAGCCGCTGTGGCCGGACCTGCCTGTCCCACATTGGTCTTGTCAGCCACCAGCGAGCCTGCAGCAAACGTGGACTATTGCACCCTTCTTAAATCTTCGTTCGCGAAGCCAAGCCGAGAGACATACAATAAAACAAAACGAGAAAGCCCAGCACCCAACTAAATGTCTACCACAGGAGAACTGTATGTTTACACGATACTCCTTTCGTTCACTGAGCGTGTCACTCATCCTGGAGTCTAGGCTTGCCATTCTCAGAGCAAGGATTGGGCCCCCAAAAAAGTGTGGCAAGGACAAAACGTTTTTCTAACCCTAAGCAACCTTTCCTAACTAAACAGTAAGAACACCTTTTCAACGGGATTGGACACGTTTCTGATCAATATTTTTGGACGATACAAATCTAAATGGGACTCGGTAGGGCAAAAGAGATTATCCCTCACCACTCGCAAGAACATTCACAGGCCTATGCAATTCAACGTCTGCTATTAACTGCGGTGCTCCTGTTGCCCAAGAAAGGGAGAAACCTGATTAGTCCACAAGATGAAGCACTTACTTATCAGATGTTCCATTATCAAGAGGCCATGTTCACGGATGGCCAATTTGGCATCCACATGGCTAAGTGGAACAACTTGCTCAGAGGCAAGTTGGACTACATCTTTGACTACGTGCTGGCAGTGCTGTCAACATCTAGGCTTAGTTTTTAATTTACTTCATTTATATCCCACCTTTCTCCTCACCAGGGAACCCAAAGCAACTTACTATGTTCTCCATTTTATCTTCACAACAACCCTGTGGGAGTAGGCTTGGCTGAGAAGATATAACTGGCCCAAGGTCACCTAGCAAGCTTCCATGGCAAAGCAGGGGTTCAAACCTTGCCAAATGGTAACTAGAATTTTGGTGTCAAGTACAAGAAGGAACTGTTTGGGATTATTGTTCCTTCTCTGGGAGAGAGCCTGTGGATTCCTCGAAGGTTAATCTTCACCATGTTTTTAACATATGCATAAAACTGTTGTGTGAGGTCAACTGCAATTAATGGAGGGTGGTGCCAACACAACATTGATGACATTCAGGCCTCTTTCTCATTTTCATCAGACTGTGGAGAAATGTTTATTTCATCTAATTCATTGTATCCCATCTTTCGCTGCATTAGGAACCCCAAATGGCTTGCATTAGTCTCCTCCATTTTATCATCACAACAACTCTGTGAAGTAGGTTAGGATGAGAGAATGTGACTGGTCCAAGGTCACCCAGCAAGTTTCCATGGCATGAATGAGCATTCGAACCTGGGTCTTCCAGATACTAGTCCAGATACTCTTAACACCACACTCTTTAGTTATACGACCTTGGATGCAGGTCTGGGCTCAGTAACAGATTCCTGTTATAGCTTGATTCGGACTAAACAAAGATGGTGATAGTGAGGGATTCAGCAGGCCAATTGGCTAGGGAAATGGTAGCTGGAAATGAGATTTTGTCTTCAGGATTCAGGCTGCAGCTTGGGGATGCTTCTGGGCTCAGCCTTGATCATGGATTCCTAGCTTGTGGCACAGAATGCCGTATTTCAGCTTTGGCTGAATTGACACACACACCAGCACTAAGAGGTAGGGACCAGTCTGCTGTCATCTATGTTATGATAATTTCCAGACTAGACTATTTTAATTTATTCTGTGTGGGCCTGACCTTGAAACTTGATGTAGCCTAAAATGCCAGTGGTTCCTGTTTGACTTTGTACCGGGATGATTCTGCCACCTCTTGCTAAAGTAGCTGCCACAAAACCAGCTCACCCACAGACAAGATAGGGGTCTCTATTCACTCAAGAACTCCTCCTTTGTGAACTAACCAAAAAGGAGGAATGGGGGGGGGGGGGGAGGGAAGCACAGAAATTTTTCTAGCGAGGTCTGAAAATGCTGAGAGTGAATAAATCCACCTAGTCCAGCCCTGAGGCAGAATCCAAGAAGGAGAGATTTCCAGATTCTTCCTCCTACTCACAATTCTTTGCAGGCTTTCAGCTTGCAAGGCTATTGTATATTACTGTTAACTGGAAGCATGGTCTGACATTTCTCACATTCTTCAAAATCTGGTTCTACCAGTTATTGCTATTAAATTGTGAAAAACAGTCCTCTCCCTTTCGTGCACTTCCTTTCAAGTGGATTGCTGCTGCCACAGACACAGCCGATTTTTAACATAACCAATGTGGGGGGAAATTGGGACAGCTTTACTGTGGGTTATCACTTTTCTCCATGGTCGGGGACAGAGGGTGATACTTGGGAAAGAGTCTCATTGTGTTATCCTTTGGTATGCGGCATCCCACATTCTTTCCCCTATGTTATTCGACATCTATATGTGCTAGGCTTCCCAACCCTCCCGCCCTGGCGGGGGACCCCAGGATTTCCAGCCTCTTCCCCCGCTCCCCAAAAAAAGGACGCAGGGGGAGGGGGGAACGGCCCAAGGAGCATGGCAAGCCGCCCCATCCTGGAGCGGGCGAGGCCGCCGCGCCGCTGCTGCCCCCTCCCCGCCCACCGCAGCTGCTCCTCCGAGATGGGCCCAGGCTGAGCCCATCTCGGAGCAGCAGCCAAGAGGCAGCAGCAGCGCAGGCAAAACCAGTGAGGCAAAACCAGAGAAGGGGAGGGTGGAGGCAGGCCAGGAGCATGGCGAGCCGCAAATCCGGGCCCTTCTAGGACCCGGACTTGCAGCTCACCACGCCTCCGGCCCGCCTCTACACCCCCCCCCCGAATTCACCCCAGAGGCGGAGCGGGCAAGGCCGCCGCGCCGCTGCCGCCCCCCCCCCCGCCCCACCACAGCTGCTCCTCCGAGATGGGCTCAGGGGCGGCTCGCCACGCTCCCCGGCGCCGTTTCCCCCCCTCCCCCTAGCTCCACCCCAGTGTCTCCTGGCTCCACCCTCAAAGTCTCCTGGCTCCACCCCCAAAGTCCCCAGATATTTCTGGGATTGGACTTGGCAACCCTAATATGCGCCCCCTCACCCAGTTGGTGTGGAGCTTTGGTCTGGGTTGCCATCAATATGCTGATGACACCCAGCTACTGTGACTGGGTGGTTAAAACAGAGTTGACTGAAATTAAATCAATTGAAGATGGAGGTCCCGTGCCTGGGCCAAGGGGGTATGGGAGTGAGGATCCAACTCCCTGTTCTTGATGGGGTGCTGTTGATACCATTGCCAACAGTGAAGAGTCTGGGTGTGACACTGGATGCCTCGTTCCCTGTGGAGACTGAAGTCACAAATGTTGCCAGATCAGCATTCTTCCATCTTCACCAGATCAGGCAACTGGCTCCCTATCTCCCTCCCCCTGACCTAGGCACAGTGACCCATGCAATGGTCACCTCCAGGCTGGACTACTGTAATTCCCTCTATGCAGGGCTACCCTTGAGTCTGATTCAGAAACTTCCGTTGGTCCAGAATGCAGCAGCATGTGTTCTGACACCATTAAAAGTATATATACATCCAGTGCTCCGCCAGCTGCACTGGCTTCCGGTTGAATACTGGTTCAAGTTCAAGAGTCTGCTTTTGACCTTTAAAGCCCTATGTGGTCTGGGACCAACATACCTTCAGGAGTGTCTCTTCTGATATGTCTCCAGAAGAGCGCTATGCTTGGTGGATCAAGATCAGCTGGTGGTCCCTGGCCCCAAGGATGTCCACTTAGCCTCAACCGGCCTGATGGAACATTCTCCCTGCTGAAATCTGGGCCCCATGGGATTTATGCAGCTCCACGGGGCTTGCAAAATGGAGGTGTTCCACCAAGCCCATAGTTAAGGCAACAGAAATCTATTTATTGTGGTCTCCCCCTCCTTGCATAGCCTGCTTTGCTTTCTATGTGCAACTTATGTGCTCATCCTTTTCAGTAGTTATTCAAACCTACAACAACGATGCCAAACTATTTATCTGCATTTTTCCAAAGCATAGAAGGGCATTCGTGCTAACGCACCTCAAGGCCCTGCCTTCAGCTGTGATGTCAGGAAGATTCAAAGGGATTTCATACTCAGATCGACTCTGTAATTGCAACAGCAATAAAATAGGACATTTTTATTGCTGTTAATGCTCGGTTCAAAGTTTTAGAAGTTGGATTATGTATTAATTAAGTGTTGTAGCCCACCCTGAGCCTGTTTGCGGGGTAGGGCAGGCTAAAAATGTAGTAAATAAAGAATTGTTAGAGTGGCCTGCTGAGCCCTCCCGCAACCGCCCCCCCCCCCCCCCGGCCCAATAAAATAATGAAAGAGATTGCCATCTTCCACTCTCAGGATAGATAATGTTATGACCTGTACATCTCCAGTTGTTCCAA
This sequence comes from Heteronotia binoei, assembly GCF_032191835.1. NCBI lineage: Eukaryota > Metazoa > Chordata > Lepidosauria > Squamata > Gekkonidae > Heteronotia > Heteronotia binoei. Next base: position 70,291,592 of record NC_083235.1, read on the forward strand.
GGAACTGAAGGTGATACTGCATGGACACATTTAAAAGGCCTAGGCTTTTTTTACCCATGCAAGAGCTCTACTTTGGAAACACACTGTCAGACGTGTAACTTAGCCTTAATATTGTAGGGAATATATATACCTGCTTGACATGACTAACTCCATTTTGTAGCCTGCTATGAACCCTGCTTTTACTAACCATGAGAACTGTAACATGCCTCCCAACCCAAAGCAATTGTTAACCGCAAAGAAAGGAATTTCACACTGGGCAGAGGGAACATCTGGAGCCTTTGAAATTAACACATCCAAGGTAACTTCCCGAGGAGGGAGATAAGGGAGCATGGGAAGCGCCGACTGTCTCTGAGAGTGTGAGAATGATTTTATTGTTTGACTCCTTTGAAATGTACTTAAGGCCAAGGCACAGCCTTGGAAGTTATCAAACTCAACTTGCTTCTATACCAAACTGATTGTTCTCAAATAAATGAATTGCTTTTGTTACAAAATGATTCGTTCTGTTTGAAGTTCCTCGTCTGACACACACGTTCTGCAGATCTATGACAGTATGCAAATGAGACATCAGAACAAAGTTATTAATGTTAACAAAAGATCCCGAGGGAGGTACAAGGAGACAGATGCTCAGGTAGATGAAGTTCTGCCTCTCTGGTATAAACATACATAGCAATCTTGAGAAGCAAAAGCATTTGCTCAACTCTGCCTTTCTAGAAAGAGTCTCTGCTCTCATGCAGTAGCCTTCTTAACCATGCGTAGTCAAAACATTGCCCGTCATTACATAATCAGTATTTGAGTCAGGTCGTTCAAACAAAGCCCAGGGCCTTGATCTGTCCTATCGTCGGCATTCCCTAGACCAGCTTTGGACTGCTTGGGAACTTCCCAGAGACACTTGGCTGACCACTGTAGGAAACGGCATAACCTTTTTTGCCAACAGGTTTTGACAAGGATTGGCCTTAGATCTGATCCAACGGGGATGATCTTACATCAGTTTTTAAAGTTTTATTTACCTATTGGCCCACTTTTAGGCTGAATGAACTCTAGAATGCTGGGAATGCACTGCCATCACATTTATAGGCAGCCTCTTCTTGCAATGACATGATTAGAACCCTTTTGGGAAAAAGGGATACCGAATTGAACAAAATTCTAGTCTGGTAGCCATTGAACATGCCTTTGAAGAACGTTTGTAATACGAGATACTGGTTGTAGTGGGTGGTTTCCACACAGGGACAGGTTTGTGTGGTTTTGCTGCCGCTGCAGCTGCCAATACAGCAGTGACAACTGCACTTCCGTGGCAAGTTCCCCCCCCCCCCCCCCCCGTTTCCTAGCCCTGGTATCCTGGCAGTGGCTTCCCCTTCCCCTGGGTTTTTTCACTTTTGCCAGGTCACTCCTAGCCATGGGGAGGGGGTTGCCAGTTCCAAGGTTGGCGAAGCTCCTGGAGATTTGGGGGTAGGTCCTGGGAAGAGCAGCAGCCCTGTGGCACAGAGGGGTCAAGCTGCAGTACCGCAGTCCTAAGCTCTGCTCACGACCTGAGTTCGATCCTGGCAGAAGCTGGGTTCAGGTAGCTTGTTCAAGGTTGACTCAGCCCTCCATCCTTCCGAGGTAGGTAAAATGAGTCCCCAGCTTGCTGGGGGGAAAGTGTAGATGACTGGGGAAGGCGATGGCAAACCACCCTCTAAAAAGTCTGCCATGAAAACGTCGTGATACGACATCACCCCAGAGTCGGAAATGACTGGTGCTTGCACAGGGGACTACCTTTACTACCTTTTTAACCTGGGAAGTATAGGGACCTCAATGGGTTACAATGCTGCAGAGTCTACCTGGAGGCTGGCATCCTTAGTACCTGTTTATTGATATTGCAGTGTGTTTTGGACTCACTGACTTCTCAGTTTTCATTTTTTTAAAAAGGCCCCAGTCCCTTTCATTATGCAGATGCGAAGACATCTGTTTCCTTTTCTTTCCTCTGCAGTGAAAGGGACGACAGACTGGACTTTAACAAAAAATGAAACCTGAGAATTCAGAGAACCTGAGGCGCATTGTTGTAATGTTATATTGATGTGACAAAATTCACTTGCACTGGAATACAGAGAAGGTGGGTGCTGGACTGGGGAAATTCGTTTTCCCAGCTCTGCAGTAGCCATCCACACTTGACCGCAATCTTTGCAAAAACGGCAAAGCAGGTTGCATAAACCACAGTGGGCTGAGTCGTGTTTGCACTGGCCAAGTCGTAACTGGTCCAAGTGCCCTCTGCAAAATAAAATAAAATTGTTGCGGCACAGGTCTCTTGCATCTCTGTAGCTCATAGATTGCGGGGGGAGGATATGATATAAATCAAAGAAAGAAAAGAAAAATAAATTTTCCTCCCGACATTTTCAGTAAATCCTATGAACCGGGAGCAAAATTTTTACAAGTCGTGCCACTCGTTGCTCTTTCAAACCTCTGCAGCTCCCAGAAGAAATTAGGGTTTGCGCAGATTAGATGTGCAAGGACACATGCTAAGAGGTGTAGAAAATGATTTGTCACAGGAAGTGAGAAATTACTGGTCTCCTTGCCCAGATTGCACGAAGGTATGGGCTGGGTTGTCACCAGTACGCTGATGACACCCAGCTCTATCTGCTAATGGACGGCCAGCCGGCCTGCGCCCCAGAAAATCTGGACCAGGCGTTACAGGCCGTGGCTGGGTGGCTCAGGCTGAGCAGGCTGAGGCTAAATCCGGCGAAGACAGAGGTCCTTTGCTCGGGTCGTTGGGGTCCCGGAAGGAAAAATCCCCCTGCCAACTTTTGACGGTGCGCCGTTGATAGCGACGCACAGGGTCAGAAGCTTGGGGGTACTATTGGAGCCTTCCTTGATGATGGAGGCTCAGATAGCAGCCACTGCCAAGTCCGCATTTTTTTCATCTTAGGCGGGCGAGGCAGTTGGCTCCCTTCCTGGAGCGTGACGATCTAGCAACGGTGATCCACGCAACGGTCACCTCGAGGTTGGACTACTGCAATGCCCTCTACATGGGGCTGCCCTTGTGCCGAACCCGGAAGCTGCAGTTGGTGCAGAATGCCGCCGCCCGGTTGTTATTGGGGCTCCCAAGATGGGAGCACATTCGGCCGGGGCTTCGTGTTCTGCACTGGCTGCCAATAATATACAGAGTTCGGTACAAGGTGCTGGTCATTACCTTTAAAGCCCTATATGGCCTAGGACCTGCCTACCTGAGGGACCGTCTCTCCCCACATGTTCCCCAGAGAGTACTGAGATCGGGAACCCAAAATCTTCTCGTTGTCCCCGGGCCAAAGGAAGCTCGCTTGAAATCTACCAGGGACAGGGCCTTCTCTGTAATGGCCCCTTCCTGGTGGAACCAGCTGCCGGAAGAGGTGAGGGCCCTGCGGGACCTTGCCCAGTTCCGCAGGGCCTGCAAGACAACCATCTTCCGGCTGGCCTTTAACTAACCGGCACTGGAAACTGAGTGTAGTTTTATGAGACTGCTGTATGCTTTTTAATGTTTTTAACTGGATAAAATGTTTAAATTTAATATTTTTATGTTAGATTTTATATGCTGTAAGCCGCCCTAGCCACTTGGTGGGAAGGGCGGGATATAAATCATAAATAAACTAAACTAAACAGCCCACCAAATCCTGGTGCTGCTGAAGCCCATCAATACCTCCTTCATCTTGCACTTAACCATACCTTGTCAGAGAGTCCATGTCCATTACCTTCATCCCTTTAAGCCTCATTAGGGGAAATTATTCCCAGGAGGTGGTTAATGTTTAGTTAGTCCTTGCCTTAGCCCCTGTTTGGAGTCACAAAGACGCTAATGGGAGTGACTGGAGTTCGCAATTCTTCTAAACCTTTAAAGCCCTATATGGCCTGGGACCTGCCTACCTGAAGGACCGTCTCTCCCCACATGTTCCCCAGAGAGCACTGAGGTCAGGAACACAAAATCTCCTCACAATCCCTGGGCCAAAAGAAGCTCGTCTGAAAGCCACCAGGGAAAGGGCTTTCTCCGTTATGGCTCCCGTATGGTGGAATCAGCTGCCGGAAGAGGTGAGGGCCTTGCGGGACTTGACGCAATTCCGCAAGGCCTGTAAGACGACCCTCTTCCGGCTAGCCTACACCTAGCCTATCCTTTAGCAAGGATAACAACATGTTGTAACTGGCCAGCCATCTGTTTACAAGAAACTGAATTACTCTGTTTTTTAAGGTTTTAATTGTTTAAATATTTTAATTGTTTTATACTCGAACTGGTTAAATTTTATGTTTGATTAAATGTTGGAAGCCGCCCTGAGCCATTCGTGGGAAGGGCGGGATATAAATCCTGAATAAATAAATAAATTATTTATTTATTTATTACTTTACATTTATATCCCGCCCTCTCCGCAAGCGGACTCAGGGCGGCTTACAGTATCATAAAACAGTCAATTCCATAAAACATATAAAACCATAAAACATTTATCAAGTTAAAAACTAGTACGCTATCTCAGTCTAGTCTGGCGGTATTGGGGTCTGACTATGACCGCCAGCTTCTGTAGGATGTCCGGTGGCAGCCCATTTTCAGTCAACCAGAAAAGCCTGCCTAAACAGTTCGGTCTTACAGGCCCTGCGGAACGCCGACAAATCCCGCAGGGCCCTTATAGCTTCTGGGAGGGTGTTCCAGAGTTCTGGTGCTGCCACCGAGAAGTGCCACCGAGAAGTAAATAAATAAATAAACCAGTCTGGCCAATAGCAATCCCCCTTTCCTTCAGTCTCTGACCTGGGCTGGCTAAAGAGGAAGCTTGGGTGGCGTAACACAAAGATAATTGGCAAGAAGCTGGTCGAGGGCTAAAGGTTAGCGCATGGGCACCCAGTGTGATGTCCCATGGGCACAGTGGTGCCCACTGACACCATACCTGGTGCCTGCCAACTGTTTTTTAGAAAATGGGTGCAGCCAGGTGGGGCTTTTGCTCAGCAAGGTTTGTCATTGGCCACTGGGAATTGTATTGGCTGTGCAGATTTTTAAAAACGTTTGCTTTGCTAGTAAAAGGTAAAGGTAAAAGGTAGTCCCCCGTGCAAGCATCAGTCGTTTCCGACTCTGCGGTGACCCTTTCACGTTTTCACGGCAGACTTTTTACGGGGTGCTTTGCCATTGCCTTCCCCAGTCATCTACACTTCTCCATCAGAGCACGTGGCGCCTATAGGATGAGCGATTGGAACTAGGTCTGCCGAGCCCAGACTGAAGAATTCCTGGAGATCTGGCTGTGGAGCATGATGTCATTGTGTTCACCCGCAAAAGCAGCCATTTCCTCCAGGGGAACTGATCCCTGTAGTCTGGAGGTCAGTTGTAATTTTAGAAGACCTCCCGGCTCCACCTGGAAGTTTGCATGCCTGATTGGATTTTGTGGCTCCCCCCCCCCCCCGGCCAAGTTTGGTTGCTTCCATGTAGAGGTTTTGCTCCAGTCTGATCTCCAGACTGGAGTGGGGGAAGTGATTTGGAGCACACACACACCTTCCACAATTGTCTACTTTCTGGGTCCACATTGGTGCCATTAGTCCCCACAGCTGCCATGTTTCACCTGCCATTGGATGGCTTTTTCAGGGGTAAAAAATTGACAAATCGTTAGATTACTATAGAAAAATATCATTGTAACAATCAGTTACCATACGCTATTAGTCCCACTGAGTTCTCTGCTTTCATTTTTAAAAATTCTGTAGCCCTTTTCATTGCAGAGATAAAAGGTACTCTTTTTAATGTAAAAAAACTCAGTGGAATGAATAGATTGTTATAATGTTGATAGTGATATAACTACCTTTTTAAAAAGCCTCTCAACAAAACCCAGCGGTGGTAAGGGTGGTGGTGGCAACTGCGAAGGACTAAGGCAAGGGAAACGTTGGGGGAAGCTGTTGTGTGGTTATGCTGCGGCAACAAGAGCTATGCAGACAATAGTTGCTGGGTGGAAGCAGCCTTCTTGTACTGGAGAGACTTGAAAGGTTGTGGGATCCAACTTAGGCAGGAATCATAGGACCCAATCCTAGAACCCAGTGATTGCAGTGATTGTGCCTTCCGTGCTTCTCCTGGCTTTGAGAGGTTTCAGACGTCATTGTTCATAGCTGAATCAGTATTTTCCAGGTCCAACACCTTAGGCCCCTATAGGTTTCAGTTACAAGCTGTTACCAACCTCAGAAACTTTACAAGCAAGACAAGCGCCATATCCATAGGCTGAAAAGACAAAGTGTTTGTTTGCATATTTATTTGTCACTCGGTTGTTCTACAAACTTCTGATATCCCAAGAGGTAATCATAGCAGTTTAGAGCAGTCTCTAATAAGCAGCCGTAAATGAATGGTGGATGGTTAAGTTGTAAAGCTTCCTTCCTTCCATTCTGATTTGGAAGATAAAAAAACAAGTGTATATATATATGTGTGTGTGTGTGTGAGAGAGAGAGAGAGAGAGAGACAGAGAGCACATGGAAATGAGTTTTTCCCACTGCCCCCTACAGATTAAGAAATACAGGAATATGCTGAAAACTTCACACACGTACCCCTTTCAGATACTTCATGAAAACTGGAGCTGCAAGACAGCAATCTTCACTGTGTGTGTCAAAGAACACATTTCTTGAAAACTTACATTTGAGTAGAGAGAGGGTGCCACAGTATAGGGGTTTTTTTTACAAAAACTTCTCATATTCTAAAAGAGGTCTCAATTGAACACATGGAGCTTCACAAAATTGGCTGCGATGTCTAAGACAATCCAAATGGCAGGCACCAGGTTCATCTTTCCCTTTCCCCCCTTAAGCAGACTTAAAGGTCCATGCAATTAGGGGTCACTGGGGGAAGCAGCATTACCATTACTTTTAATAGCTTTGAAGTGCAGTTTAATTGTGCCTATTACTTCATATGTACAGTTCACATCAAGGTTGCACTTATAGTATAGAGTATTAGATACTGGGGGGGCTTTCCTAGCTCAACATTTTATACTTTAGAAAATGTGATGTGGCACCTAGATGGAGCATCCATTGCTATTGCACTCCAGCACAGCAAGGGTAAATTGTCCCAGGCAAATAATGTTCCCCGTGATGACACAGAGACATTCACCCTGTGCTCACGCTATTTTACAAACACCATTTAATTTCTCTTCGTTTTAAACATTTACGAACCCTCTCCAGGATCATGCTCCATTGTACAGTACCTGCTGCTGGAAAAATTGCCTAGATGCCCCTCCCCCAGTGCCAGATTTAAACCCCATGGAGGCCCCTAGGCAGTCAAAATCTTGGGGGCCCCTCACAAATTATCTCAAGAGTTTGAGTGCCTCCCCTACCATCGCCAGTCCCTGCTGCAAACTGCAGGCGGTTCTTAAAAGCCCCTTTTACTGAGCTACGGGGGGTGAGGCAAACTTGGCGACAACACCAGCAGGAGCTGTACCAGGCAAGTTGGGCAAAGAGCAGCTCAGTGGCTGGCTGCTCATGCAGGCTGGGAGGGCGGCAAACAAGAGGGAAAACCAGGGTGGGGGAGCCAGCCCGGGGCACCTAAAGGCATGGGGGCTCATAGGACAGTGCCTACTTGGCCTAATCGTTAATCCAGTCCTGCCCCCCCCCCCCCAGCAAACAGCAGAATGACTATTCCTATCTTACCATTTTGTTGGTAAGCTTAAGTGAGGTCCAGACAGGATGCCACCATCACAAAATCATAGAGCGATAAAATATTACGTAAAGTTGTAAAAAGATAAAAATACAGAGGATGGCATGCTTGATCCGATCCTGCTGGCAATCTCCCGTTTTCAAAATTGTCTGATCTTATGGCTTTACTCATTCTATAACCTTGGTTTTATTTTGTGTTGCCCTGTTCTCAAAGTATCGTATGTCAAAGGGCATCAGAGAAAGAGGCAAAAGTACAATTTATCATCCCACCCCCAGCTTTAGCATATAAGAACGTCCGATTAGAAAGTGATAGCAATTGAATTAATACATGTATTTCCTGCCCTACTCTAATATCTTAAGAGGTAGATATGAAGGTGTAGCAAAACACAGCAAAACAGGAGCTGGGGAAAAGCAGGGAAGAGGAAAAATAGCCACATAGGGTTAAGTTTTCAAAGCAACAGCAAAGTAAATTCTTGGACAGATAGCTATAATTTGCACAAACCTATTTAAATAAAGACAAGAAAATATTTCCCTATAAGCCCACAGAGAATCACACCATCGTATTGCTGTTTTAATAGTGAACCTACCTTAAGTCTTGCCACTGCAGCTTAGATAATTTACTTAACAAGACATACTCCTGCTTTTATATGCAGTTTTAGAGTCCATTAAAGGCCAAAGGATTTCAAGGAGGAACCTGCTTGTTTAAAAAACCCACAGTTTTAAGGAGAGCTGTTACCTACTATATGTTTAAAAAGCTCAAAACTGGCAAAGTAAAAAGATCAAATCTGCTGATCACTGACTTTTGCAGAAGTATTGGGCTAGACCCAGTGGAAAATTTCTGCTCATGGATTCACAGGCTTCTCCCTTGCATGACAGACCCCCCCCCCCCCAAATCACTTTCCATGCTGTTCCTGAAGGTCCTCATCCCCTAACCATCAGCATCTGGTTGCGGTGAGGAGAAATTCTTTCTGTCAGCAAAGACTCTGCATGGGATCCAACCCACTCTCCTCCAAAGTTCTGATCACTGTATGACTGGGAACCAAGGGGCAGCGTAAATGTGAAGTTGCTTAAGAACTATGCAGACATCACATTTGGGACTTTGCTCGCATTATAGGAGGGGTCTACCACTTTAAAAAAGAAACACTCGGTTAACTGTACTGGCAGCTTCAAAGCCAAGATCATAACACCGCAGTGCAGTGGCCTCTCCAATACTGTGCATTTACAATAAAAACACTGTGAGCTTATATTGAAAATCATCTGGGAAGACTTTATATTGTAAACGAGACCCTCTACAGTGAATAGGTCGAGGCTTATATACCTGGAAGCAGAAAAGTAGTTAAGTCGCTTACTATGCATTCTCACAATACATAAACTGGAGAACCTTAGCTGAGTGGTCAAGACATTTCCCAGAACCGCAGTCGTCGTGTGTGTTCAAGAGGGGATTGGGTCAACATGTGGAGCAGAGGTACATCAACGGCTCTTAGCCACAGCATATTGTTGGAACTCTGTCCGGGACAAGTGATGCTCTGTATTCTTGGTGCTTGGGGGGGCAACAGTGGGGAGGATTCTAGTGTCCTGGACCCACTGGTGGACCTCCTGATGGCACTTGGGTTTTTACCCACTGTGTGACACAGAGTGTTGGACTGGATAGGCCACCGGCCTGATCCAACATGACTTCTCTTATGTGACAGAGTGTTGGACTGGATGGGCCACTGGCCTGATCCAACACGGCTTCTCTTATGTTCTTATGTGACTCAGAGTGTTGGACTGGATGGACAATTGCCTGATCCAACATGGCTTCTCTTATGTTCTTATGTGACACAGAGTGTTGGACTGGAGGGGCCACTGGCCTGATCCAACATGGCTTCTCTTATGTTCTTATGTGACACAGAGTGTTGGACTGGATGGGCCACTGTCCTGATCCAACACGGCTTCTCTTATGTTCTTATGTGACACAGAGTGTTGGACTGGATGGGCCATTGGCCTGATCCAACATGGCTTCTCTTATGTTCTTATGTGACACAGAGTGTTGGACTGGATGGGCCATTGGCCTGATCCAACACGGCTTCTCTTATGTTCTTATGTGACACAGAGTGTTGGACTGGATGGGCCATTGGCCTGATCCAACAAGGCTTCTCTTATGTTCTTATGTGACACAGAGTGTTGGACTGGATGGGCCATTGGCCTGATCCAACACGGCTTCTCTTATGTTCTTATGTGACACAGAGTGTTGGACTGGATGGGCCACTGGCCTGATCCAACATGGCTTCTCTTATGTTCTTATGTGACACAGAGTGTTGGACTGGATGGGCCACTGGCCTGATCCAACACGGCTTCTCTTATGTTCTTATGTGACACAGAGTGTTGGACTGGATGGGCCACTGGCCTGATCCAACACGGCTTCTCTTATGTTCTTATGTGACACAGAGTGTTGGACTGGATGGGCCACTGGCCTGATCCAACACGGCTTCTCTTATGTTCTTATGTGACACAGAGTGTTGGACTGGATGGGCCATTGGCCTGATCCAACACGGCTTCTCTTATGTTCTTATGTGACACAGAGTGTTGGACTGGATGGGCCACTGGCCTGATCCAACATGGCTTCTCTTATGTTCTTATGTGACACAGAGTGTTGGACTGGATGGGCCACTGGCCTGATCCAACAGGGCTTCTCTTATGTTCTTATGTGATGCAGAGTGTTGGACTGGAGGGGCCACTGGCCTGATCTAACAGGGCTTCTCTTATGTTCTTATGTGACACAGAGTGTTGGACTGGAGGGGCCACTGGCCTGATCCAACAGGGCTTCTCTTATGTTCTTATGTGATGCAGAGTGTTGGACTGGATGGGCCACTGGCCTGATCCAACATGGCTTCTCTTATGTTCTTATGTGACACAGAGTGTTGGACTGGATGGGCCACTGGCCTGATTCCAACAGGGCTTCTCTTATGTTCTTATGTGACACAGAGTGTTGGACTGGATGGGCCACTGGCCTGATCCAACACGGCTTCTCTTATGTTCTTATGTGACACAGAGTGTTGGACTGGATGGGCCACTGGCCTGATCTAACAGGGCTTCTCTTATGTTCTTATGTGACACAGAGTGTTGGACTGGAGGGGCCACTGGCCTGATCCAACAGGGCTTCTCTTATGTTCTTATGTGACACAGAGTGTTGGACTGTATGGGCCACTGGCCTGATCTAACAGGGCTTCTCTTGTGTTCTTATGTGACGCAGAGTGTTGGACTGGAGGGGCCACTGGCCTGATCCAACAGGGCTTCTCTTATGTTCTTATGTGACACAGAGTGTTGGACTGGAGGGGCCACTGGCCTGATCCAACAGGGCTTCTCTTATGTTCTTATGTGACGCAGAGTGTTGGACTGGAGGGGCCACTGGCCTGATCCAACAGGGCTTCTCTTCTGTTCTTATGTGACGCAGAGTGTTGGACTGTATGGGCCACTGGCCTGATCTAACAGGGCTTCTCTTATGTTCTTATTTGACGCAGAATGTTGGACTGGAGGGGCCACTGGCCTGATCCAACAGGGCTTCTCTTATGTTCTTATGTGACGCAGAGTGTTGGACTGTATGGGCCACTGGCCTGATCTAACAGGGCTTCTCTTATGTTCTTATGTGACGCAGAGTGTTGGACTGGATGGGCCACTGGCCTGATCTAACAGGGCTTCTCTTATGTTCTTATGTGATGCAGAGTGTTGGACTGTATGGGCCACTGGCCTGATCTAACAGGGCTTCTCTTATGTTCTTATGTGACGCAGAGTGTTGGACTGTATGGGCCACTGGCCTGATCCAACAGGGCTTCTCTTATGTTCTTATGTGACGCAGAGTGTTGGACTGAAGGGGCCACTGGCCTGATCTAACAGGGCTTCTCTTATGTTCTTATGTGACGCAGAGTGTTGGACTGGAGGGGCCACTGGCCTGATCCAACAGGGCTTCTCTTATGTTCTTATGTAACGCAGAGTGTTGGACTGGATGGGCCACTGGCCTGATCCAACAGGGCTTCTCTTATGTTCTTATGTGACACAGTGTGTTGGACTGGATGGGCCACTGGCCTGATCCAACAGGGCTTCTCTTATGTTCTTATGTGACACAGTGTGTTGGACTGGATGGGCCACTGGCCTGATCCAACAGGGCTTCTCTTATGTTCTTATGTGACACAGAGTGTTGGACTGGATGGGCCACTGGCCTGATCCAACAGGGCTTCTCTTATGTTCTTATGTGACACAGAGTGTTGGACTGGATGGGCCACTGGCCTGATCCAACAGGGCTTCTCTTATGTTCTTATGTGACACAGAGTGTTGGACTGGATGGGCCACTGGCCTGATCCAACAGGGCTTCTCTTATGTTCTTATGTGACACAGAGTGTTGGACTGGATGGGCCACTGGCCTGATCCAACAGGGCTTCTCTTATGTTCTTATGTGACACAGAGTGTTGGACTGGATGGGCCACTGGCCTGATCCAACAGGGCTTCTCTTATGTTCTTATGTGACACAGAGTGTTAGACTGGATGGGCCATTGGCCTGATCCAACATGGCTTCTCTTATGTTCTTAAGTGTGACACAGAGTGTTGGACTGGATGGGCCATTGGCCTGATCCAACATGGCTTCTCTTATGTTCTTATGTGACGCAGAGTGTTGGACTGGATGGGCCACTGGCCTGATCCAACATGGCTTCTCTTATGTTCTTCTGTGACGCAGAGTGTTGGACTGGATGGGCCACTGGCCTGATCCAACAGGGCTTCTCTTATGTTCTTATGTGACGCAGAGTGTTGGACTGGATGGGCCACTGGCCTGATCCAACAGGGCTTCTCTTATGTTCTTCTGTGACGCAGAGTGTTGGACTGGATGGGCCACTGGCCTGATCCAACAGGGCTTCTCTTATGTTCTTCTGTGACGCAGAGTGTTGGACTGGATGGGCCACTGGCCTGATCCAACAGGGCTTCTCTTATGTTCTTATGTGACGCAGAGTGTTGGACTGGATGGGCCACTGGCCTGATCCAACAGGGCTTCTCTTATGTTCTTATGTGACGCAGAGTGTTGGACTGGATGGGCCACTGGCCTGATCCAACAGGGCTTCTCTTATGTTCTTATGTGACGCAGAGTGTTGGACTGGATGGGCCACTGGCCTGATCCAACAGGGCTTCTCTTATGTTCTTATGTGACGCAGAGTGTTGGACTGGATGGGCCACTGGCCTGATCCAACAGGGCTTCTCTTATGTTCTTATATGACGCAGAGTGTTGGACTGGATGGGCCACTGGCCTGATCCAACAGGGCTTCTCTTATGTTCTTATATGACGCAGAGTGTTGGACTGGATGGGCCACTGGCCTGATCCAACAGGGCTTCTCTTATGTTCTTATGTGACGCAGAGTGTTGGACTGGATGGGCCACTGGCCTGATCCAACAGGGCTTCTCTTATGTTCTTATGTGACGCAGAGTGTTGGACTGGATGGGCCACTGGCCTGATCCAACAGGGCTTCTCTTATGTTCTTATGTGACACAGTGTGTTGGACTGGATGGGCCACTGGCCTGATCCAACAGGGCTTCTCTTATGTTCTTATATGACGCAGAGTGTTGGACTGGATGGGCCACTGGCCTGATCCAACAGGGCTTCTCTTATGTTCTTATGTGACACAGAGTGTTGGACTGGATGGGCCACTGGCCTGATCCAACAGGGCTTCTCTTATGTTCTTATGTGACGCAGAGTGTTGGACTGGATGGGCCACTGGCCTGATCCAACAGGGCTTCTCTTATGTTCTTATGTGACGCAGAGTGTTGGACTGGATGGGCCACTGGCCTGATCCAACAGGGCTTCTCTTATGTTCTTATGTGACACAGTGTGTTGGACTGGATGGGCCACTGGCCTGATCCAACAGGGCTTCTCTTATGTTCTTATATGACGCAGAGTGTTGGACTGGATGGGCCACTGGCCTGATCCAACAGGGCTTCTCTTATGTTCTTATGTGACGCAGAGTGTTGGACTGGATGGGCCACTGGCCTGATCCAACAGGGCTTCTCTTATGTTCTTATGTGACGCAGAGTGTTGGACTGGATGGGCCACTGGCCTGATCCAACAGGGCTTCTCTTATGTTCTTATGTGACACAGTGTGTTGGACTGGATGGGCCACTGGCCTGATCCAACAGGGCTTCTCTTATGTTCTTATGTGACACAGTGTGTTGGACTGGATGGGCCACTGGCCTGATCCAACAGGGCTTCTCTTATGTTCTTATGTGACACAGAGTGTTGGACTGGATGGGCCACTGGCCTGATCCAACAGGGCTTCTCTTATGTTCTTATGTGACACAGAGTGTTGGACTGGATGGGCCACTGGCCTGATCCAACAGGGCTTCTCTTATGTTCTTATGTGACACAGAGTGTTGGACTGGATGGGCCACTGGCCTGATCCAACAGGGCTTCTCTTATGTTCTTATGTGACACAGAGTGTTGGACTGGATGGGCCACTGGCCTGATCCAACAGGGCTTCTCTTATGTTCTTATGTGACACAGAGTGTTGGACTGGATGGGCCACTGGCCTGATCCAACAGGGCTTCTCTTATGTTCTTATGTGACACAGAGTGTTAGACTGGATGGGCCATTGGCCTGATCCAACATGGCTTCTCTTATGTTCTTAAGTGTGACACAGAGTGTTGGACTGGATGGGCCATTGGCCTGATCCAACATGGCTTCTCTTATGTTCTTATGTGACGCAGAGTGTTGGACTGGATGGGCCACTGGCCTGATCCAACATGGCTTCTCTTATGTTCTTCTGTGACGCAGAGTGTTGGACTGGATGGGCCACTGGCCTGATCCAACAGGGCTTCTCTTATGTTCTTATGTGACGCAGAGTGTTGGACTGGATGGGCCACTGGCCTGATCCAACAGGGCTTCTCTTATGTTCTTCTGTGACGCAGAGTGTTGGACTGGATGGGCCACTGGCCTGATCCAACAGGGCTTCTCTTATGTTCTTCTGTGACGCAGAGTGTTGGACTGGATGGGCCACTGGCCTGATCCAACAGGGCTTCTCTTATGTTCTTATGTGACGCAGAGTGTTGGACTGGATGGGCCACTGGCCTGATCCAACAGGGCTTCTCTTATGTTCTTATGTGACGCAGAGTGTTGGACTGGATGGGCCACTGGCCTGATCCAACAGGGCTTCTCTTATGTTCTTATGTGACGCAGAGTGTTGGACTGGATGGGCCACTGGCCTGATCCAACAGGGCTTCTCTTATGTTCTTATGTGACGCAGAGTGTTGGACTGGATGGGCCACTGGCCTGATCCAACAGGGCTTCTCTTATGTTCTTATGTGACGCAGAGTGTTGGACTGGATGGGCCACTGGCCTGATCCAACAGGGCTTCTCTTATGTTCTTATGTGACGCAGAGTGTTGGACTGGATGGGCCACTGGCCTGATCCAACAGGGCTTCTCTTATGTTCTTATGTGACGCAGAGTGTTGGACTGGATGGGCCACTGGCCTGATCCAACAGGGCTTCTCTTATGTTCTTATGTGACGCAGAGTGTTGGACTGGATGGGCCACTGGCCTGATCCAACAGGGCTTCTCTTATGTTCTTATGTGACGCAGAGTGTTGGACTGGATGGGCCACTGGCCTGATCCAACAGGGCTTCTCTTATGTTCTTATGTGACACAGAGTGTTGGACTGGATGGGCCATTGGCCTGATCCAACAGGGCTTCTCTTATGTTCTAAAATAAGATTAAAATATATTAAAATGTGATTCCTTTCACTGCAGTAGTTGGGAATTCCCAAGATCTTGTAGCCAACACAAAATTCTATGACACGGAAACTTCTGGGAATGCCTGAGCTGGAACGCTGTTATGGGATCCTTCGTAATGTTTCAAGTGCTGAGACAGATTGTTTCCTTATAGTCCCCCATACTGAGTGCTCAAAGACGGTACAATTTAAAGTGTAAACGTTCAATCAGAACAATAAAATTTAATCTGAATTTGAACAATAGATTGTGCCAGTGGTCCAGCTTGAAGACCCATTTGCCCTTTAACACAGGAGCTAGCAACAGGAAGACCAATGTGGGCAAGTAGGGAGGGAGACGAGTATTAAAAAGGAGATACAGGAGCAAGCTGTGTATCTTCTTTCTATGCTTCAAGGTAGAGTCCACAGCTGCAGCAAACATCTGGAATCCTCACAGGGCCACAGTGCTTCAAACAATACATTTTGGAAGGCGCACACATGAGTCATGTACCTCTTTTAGGCATTTGCTGTTAATGATCAAAGCTACTCTCATCAGGAGGTTGGAAAACTAAAGGACAACAAGCCCAGAGCAGATTGGCTGAAGGAAGACCAGGAGTGAGAAAAACTAAGCCTAGTGGAAATGTCAAGCTAAAGAAACCAAGAAGAAAGTTGGATGTGGGAAAACTCAAAGGAGCTGCAAACTTGTGAGAAAAAGGTGATCTAGGCAAGGGAACTCTGAAAGCTGAAAATCTGTGGCCAAAGGGACATACGTTTGGTAGCTCCAAGACCCACACGCAGGCCTTTGTCCCTTCAATGTAATTCTATAAAGGCAGAATTTCACCGTGTACGGTTTTGTCACAGCAGCATCACCATACGCAAATTCACGTGTGATGAAAGCATTTTATGAAAATGTTAGGTTTTCTAAGTTTGGACCCTGGATTCTCTAAAGAAAGCAGCAGTGCCTGAGGAAGGCTAATTAAATTAGTCAAAACTACTGCAGAGGAAGGCGACTGGGCCACGTTACACCACTCAACAGGATCTGACAGCCCAGTAGAATGGCCATCAGCAGTGACATCAGCTTTGCTGAATCTTTCCTCCATTACTACACACTGACAACAGTTCTACCTTTGAGTGGTAGAGCAGCTGCTACCGCTAGGTAAGCAGGGGAGGCCCGGGCATCTTCTCATCCACTAGTCTGCAGACGGCAGCCTTAGGCCTGCAGTACGCACAGACTGGCAAAGACTTTAATAGAAAAATAAAATGGCATTCATTTTTTTTTGTCAGGTGGCTTTGTGAACACTCTTGATGATAAAATACGGCCAGCCAAAGTGTTTGGGTATTTAGAATTTTTTAAATAGTATCTCAGTCTATCAACATTTGGTGGGAAATTACAGCACTATCACCGTCTTGTGGTTTTACAAATGACTAAGAGTCCTAATGATCCATGAGAAGTGATTTTACTCTGGATAGGAATTAAATGAATGGATGACACCTGCCAAGTGGACTGCAGGAATCTTATTAGTGGAACAGTGGCATTTTAGAAGGTGCTGACAACACAAGGGAGCAGGGTAGTTTCACTTCCAAGCCAGAGGCTATCATCTGATGGAGAGTCCCAAAGAGATACAAAATTCCATAGCCTTTCTGGCAGAATGTTAAAAAACCACTACATTAGGAAGCAGGCTGACTAACCCAAGCAAAGATGTCAGTGTTAACATAGCAGTATATAGCAATCTCTTAAAAAAGTGAATCAGTTAATTCCTCAGCATCAGAAGTGTAAGATACAGTTTTGTATGACCTGGGTATCTCTATACTTTCTGGCCAGCGCACTTCATCCCTCAACACAGCATGTGAGAAACCTTGTAGGTAATCGGTACTTGCCAACTGGGCAGGCTTAGAACCTAGGATTCCACAAAAGGAGAAGAATCCTATTCTATTTTCTACCGACATTTTAGAATCTCTAAGCATCGTGTCATGTTATTGCTGATATTATCTAAGGTGCCATAAAATGAAGCTTATTTGTAGATGATTTCACAAAGGGAAGCTCTGCTGCATCCATTAGATTAGGACATGAACCCAAGACGACAAGAGGAGCCTTGCGCAGACTAGTGATGCAAAAAGAAACCTGTTTTCGACCAAAGTAGCTTGACAGCACTCGTTCCTAGAGAATTTGTGGAGTAAGCCAAATCTCAGTAAGCCTTCAAGGTCACTTCCCAGTTTCTCTCTCACAACACAACCAAGAAGCCACCGCTAGTCTCTTTCAAAAGAGTTTTAAATAGACTCCGATGCCTGACGCATCCTGATCAAGTTTAGCCTCCAAAAAGAGGTGAAGCTTTTAGTAGTTGCTCTGGTCTCGTGGCAACAGTCCCTCAACACTCATCCCACTTATAAGATCTCAAAAACTTATCAACTTTATGACGCTGCTGTTTCATACACATTGCCATTCTCCCTTCTGTTTAAGGAAACCAGACAGGAGCGAGAAGGGGGGGGGGAAATCTAATCATCAACAGTGATGTTGCGAAAGAGGTAAGCCATAGATTCCCCATTGTGGATTCGACGGATGGCTTCGGAGAGAATCAAGCTGATATCTACAGTCTTTATCTTGGGACACTGCAGTTTCTGCACTTCGTGAGGAACCGTATTGGTGACCACCACCTATTGAGATGTAGGAAAATGAGAAATTAATTAAGACAGGTAACTGCACCATAAAAGGAGTTATCTCTATGATTTATATTCTCTTAAATCAAAAAACATGGAAGTGCCCCTCCACTCATCTAAATAATTGGCAGAAAGATTGTGCAATCTCTATTAATGAAGACCAATGGAGTCAGCTCTGGACATCACCTTTATTCAAATCCAAATCCCTTTATTTTCGTCTTCAAAAATAAGTTATTTGCAAGATGGTATATGACTCCTCTTAATCTCTTTAAGGCAAAGGCGAAGGCTGACCCCCGGTGCTGGAAAGGGTGTGGGCTTCCAGGTTCATTTTTCCACTGTTGGTGGGATTGTCCCAAAGTAACTGATTACTGGAAGTCTATTCTAGAAATGATATCAAAAATAGTAGGGGTAGATATCCCTTGTACCCCTGCAGTGGTCCTATTAAATCTATGGCCTGATCAATCGCTGTCAACATTGAAACAGGAATTGGTTACTTTACTTTTGCTTGCTGCTAAAATTACCTTGGCATCACACTGGAAACACCCAGATACCCCTCCACTACAGAAGTGGTGCACGAAAGTGTGGGACGTCCTGATACAGGACAAGCTAACTACTGTTATATCTATGCTGGATAACATCAAAACAGGAGACTGGTTTTTAAAAAAATGGTTTAGCTTCCTTGAATACGTAAACAGTTCCGACACTATATTTGGGAAACTGCCAGCAAAATATCTGAATATTATGATTTATTAGCTTTGACTTGATATAACCTATAGCTTTGTGGAATCTCGACTTGTATGTATCTCTTGTGAGATAATTTCTTTTTTGTTAAAATCTGCTGACAATATCAAATGTGACGGTACATTTAAGGCAATGTCGTAGACCCCATGTTGGGGCGTGTTGTTGGTTGTTGTAAGGTTATTTAAACATTTTCAATAAAAATTTAAATTTGAGATGTAGGAAAAGTGAAATGTTAGAAACATGGCTGAAACAGCTGCTCAGATTTAATACACGAGGGACTGAATCCGCCTTAAAAAAAAAAATAATAAAACCAGTGGTTTTCAGCGGTCTCCACACGTCACCAGATTGTATTTGTCATTAAGACTGCCTGATATAGAGAGTGCAGCCAGATTTTCAGATTAGTTAGGGAATGATTGGCCCCAAGGTTTGTGATGAGATAAATACAAATGCTGCAAGAACTAGAAGGAAAACTAAAAATGACAGTCCAGTAATGATAGTTGCAAGGAGATCAGCTCAGTGATATCCTGTAAAGCACTTCTCCATACAGGCTAATAAATTCTATGATCACAGCTGCCCAGCTGCCAAGAGAAACAACCATTTTAATGAAAATGGCTTCATAAAAGAAAACACATGGTGAAGGTAGCTGTGCAGAGTTTAATTTCAGCCATACAATCTACGATACAATTGGCCCCCAAGGAGAAAAACAGGTTGTTTACCTGTAACTGATGATCTTTGGGTGGTCATCTGTGCAGTCACACACATGGGTTTTCCGCTTGGAACAAACCCGACCTCGGAGAATTCAAAGCTAGCCTAGACGTTTATTTTGGCGCGCATTCCCTCTCAGTCTGGGGAGCAGGCATCCACTGCACATGCCTGGAGCGAGGGGGAGGCACTCCACTCATCCAGTTTCTTCTAGCCGCTATATAGAGAAAAAATGTTAATAGAGTAGAGCATAAACCAGTGGGGAAGGCTGGGCGGCCGTGTGTGACTGCACAGATGACCACTCGAAGATCATCAGTTACAGGTAAGCAATCTGTTTATCTTCATTGTGGTCTCTGTGCAGTCCCACACATGGGTGACTGGTAAGCTGAAGTGCACGGAGGCAGGTGCTGGTTCTGTAATAGAAGAGCATGTGTTAATCATGCATATAGAAATAAGAAGTATTGTACTTACAGGGCAAGAGACTGGAGGCGTCAGTCAAAAATGGAACAAAGTACAGCCTGCCTGAAGGATATGTCCCGCCTAGCACAAACATCTAAGGCGTAGTGCATGGCAAATGTAGATGGAGAAGACCAGACCGCAGCGGCACAGATGTCCTCCATTGGTACGCCTCTACAAAAGGCTGATGACGTGGAAAGGGTTCGAGTGGAATGAGCTCGCAGGTGTTCAGGCATGGGCTGTTTAGCCAGTTGGTAGCATAAGGCAATGGCAGCCACAATTCACTTCGAAAATCTCTGGGTTGAGATTTTGTGTCCCTGCTTAAGAGTTCCGTAGGCTACAAGGAGTCTAGGGTCCTTACGGAAAGGATGTGTCCTTTGAATATAGTAAGCAAGGGCCCTATGTACGTTAAGATTGTGTAGAGTCCGTTGACTGGCGTCACTAGGTTTTATAAAGAAAGAAGGTAGGGTGGTCAACTTTCCCAGGTGATACAGTGAGATGACTTTCGGTAAAAACGCAGGATCAGGGCGTAGAGTCATGGTGGAAGACAGTGTATGGAGGATCTGTCCGAAAAGCACAAACGTCACTGACTCTCCTGCTAGACGTGTCACTAGCAATGCTGTCTTCCATGATAAGAGATGGATGCCATCAGCTCAAAGGGCTTCATTAGTTGGCTGTGAACAAGAGATAAACTCCATGTGGGTGGCAGTTGGCGAATTGGAGGTTGAAGATGTAAAATGCCCTTTAGGAAGACTTTTGTTGCAGAATGGGAGAAGACTGTGTCCTTCAACGTGCGGATGAAAGGCTGAGATAGCAGCCAAGTGAACCTTTAGGGAGGAGTAGGTCAGACCCGAGTTTGACAAGGATAAGGTGTAGGTCAGAATTTGAGCTATGGATGATGATTCAGGAAGAAAGTTGTGTAGAGCAGCGTACGCTGAGAAGTGCTTCCACTTTTGCGAGTAGGATTTTCTAGTGGAAGGTTTTTTGACATTAAGTAGGACATGTCTGACTTCTGAGGGAAAATTTAGAAACTGATTCTCCAGGCAGTCAATCGCAGGAGTCCCAGGTCGTGGTGCTGGACTTTGCTGTCGAGAGATCAGATTCCAAACTTGGGGGAAGCGATGAAACACACTGTTTGAGAGAAGAAGCAGGGTGGTGAACCATGGTTGGCGGGGCCACCAAAGAGTGATAAGGATACAGTTGGTCCGGTCCAGCCGGATTTTCTGCAGCGTTCTCGTTATCAGTGGGATAGGAGGGAACAAGTAGTGTAGTGGTCCCAACCACGAGTGGAGGAAGGCATCTCCTGCGGATTGCGTGGATGGAGGGTCTCGAGTATAGAAATGTGGGCATTGAGTGTTGTCCAGAGAGGAAAAGACGTCTATGGTCGGAACCCCGAACGTCTTGAAGACTGCCCATAGATAATGACGGCTGAGGGTCCATTCATGGTCGTTCACAAGGCGACGACTTAGTGTGTCTGCTTGAACATTCTGGATTCCCGGCAAATGTACGGCTGTTAGGAATATGTTGTGAGCAATGCTCCAATGCCAGAGGGATAAGGCCCGTCTGCAAAGGTGGACAGAAGCAGTGCCTCCCTGACGGTTGATGTAAAATACGGTTGCCATGTTGTCCGAGGTGACCTTGATGTGCTGACCATGAATGGATGGTAGGAATGACTTGAGTGCTCTGGGGACTGCCAAGAGTTCCAGACAGTTGATATGAAGGGATTTCTTGTAGGCTGTCCACTGCCCTTGGACCGTTAGTGTCCCGAAGTGGCATCGGTCGTGACAATGGCTGATGGGGGCGACCGTATGAACGGCATTCCAGTCAGAGGGCCTCGAGTACGAGGTCCGACAATCCGTCTTCGGCGTGGATTTCGAGGGTGTCGAATCCGAGTGGCGTTTGGAGGACGATTCCAATTGATGTTTTTTCTTGGACTCGTCGGATTTCTTGGAGTGTTTTCCAGACTTATGCTTACTGGGAGCCGATGCCACGGAAGCTGCCGGTCAAACTACATCCCTTTGCAGAGTTAGGGAAGGTGGCGAAGTCTGTGACCCAGAAGCGTGGGACATTACAGGCCGCAATGAGGACTCTAAAAGGTGACTGGCCGCACGATTTTTTCTGGCCTGTTTCCCGAACTGGCTACAATGAACACAGGTATCGGTTCTGTGGGTCTCCCCCAGACAAAATAGGCATAAAGAGTGTCCGTCGCTTGAGGGAATTTTGGTCCCACACCGGGTACACTTTTTGAAAGTTGTTTTGGCGTCCTTCCCTTCCATACGCCCAGGAAGGGGGGGGGGGGAAGGAAGGGAAAATAGTAAAGAAGATAAGTCTTTTTTTTTTTTTAAACGATACCAGTCGGTGAGGTAGGGAGAAAAAAAGTCGGTGAAGAAAAACACGATGAAGTTGAGGAGACGCAATCAGGTAGGTGTATCCCGAACAGCGGTTAGAAAGAAACTGGGTGGGTGAAGTGCCTCCCCCTCGCTTCAGGCATGCACAGTGGATGCCTGCTCCCCAGTCCAAGAGGGAATGCGCGCCAAAATAAACGCCTAGGCTAGCTTTGAATTCTTCGAGGTTGGGTTCGTTCCAGGGAGAAAACCCATGTGTGGGACTGCACAGAGACCACGATGAAGATCACCAAGTGCTATGTAAAGCAGTGTTCATGGCGCTTAGACTTTAAGCCCACCACAAGTGCAGCTGCCAACTTAGCAAAACACAGCTATATCGTGGCAGCTGCAAGTGCCCACTCTGCTTCCCCCTGTCACTACGACAGAGTCTCTCCCTGAGGTTGGGGGACAGAATGCAAGTGTTAAGCAAGTGACATGAAGAGCTTCATTTTTAGAGTGGTGTTTGACAGACAGCTGGGGAGATCATATTGAGCACAATACAAAAAGCAGGAGGCGTGCAAAAACACCCCAGGGAACTGTAGCAAAGGTTAAGGAAAACAAACCCAAGTGTAAGGCTAAGTTCAAAGAGACAAACCAGTGGAAATCTGGTCTCAAATTGCAGCACAAGTATTTGAACACGAACAGCTTATCCCTGTGCTGTAATCATCAGCTATGGGAAGGACAAAAAAGAGTTTCTGTTTATATAATGGAATGAAAGCCCCAGCCTTGTACTCTACTCAGCCTTGTACTTCTGCCTCTTTGAAGATGGGTTCAAATGCACCCACATAATGCTACTCTTGATAGCAAAGCTGTTAGTTTACATAGCCTATCAGGACCTGCCTCATCAATTGAGGACTCTTCAATCAGGCGTGGAGCATCTGCAGACAGGAGCCCATGAGTGGCCATGATAAAAATCTTGTAAGCACCCCGCTCTTTCAGGATCTCTGCAGCTGCCACAAAGCTTTCCACATCGTCAATGATGTCATCCTGAGAAGCAAAGTAAATCCCAGTTAGAGTCTGGAAACTGATCCCTTGCCCCAAAGACTACCCCCACCAGTCAGTAACTGCTTGAAGATGCTTCAGTGTCTGTTCAAAGCTATGGATGAAAAATTCTGGCGTGCTGCCAACATTGGCAAGTGTTAGGCTGACTCTCTGACAAGCCTCTCTAGCAATTTTACATATACGCTTGAGGCAAACTCTAAATGTCTTCTTAGCAGTGAAAAATAGTGTTGATTGTAAAACAGGCATTAAAGTATTTTTCTAGGACAGAAATAAAGATTAAGACCTGCGATCTTTCAAAGCATAAAAATGTTTTTTCAGTGGACTTATCTGTTGAATACTTTGCTGTTGAATGCAGCTTCCTGGGCTCATTTCCTACTGAAATGCAGGCACCTTTCCCCCTTCTTGCTGTCTGTGGGACTTCACATCATGTACTGGCTTGCTGGTCAATTGACCGTAATAAACTGGAATTGGAAACATCGTGCACTGGTTCCTCATAATAGTTTCAGTTAGCCCTGTGGACCAGTGGGCAACCAATATGTGCTTACATACTTTAGAATTTGGGGCTGGGAAGTTGTGAAATGCTGGAATATAGTTAGATGAAGGAGCACACTAAAGCAAGCTTGCTCGGGGCTATATGGAGTTCTGTGACACAATGGGAAGCTTATACTAAGCATGCTAAAGCACTAAGGCTAGCTAAGCCTTTTTTTTTTTTAATGGAAGCATCTTTTCTCCAAATGACTATCATATCCAGCCTCCTGCCAAGGAGATCAACATGCCAAAGATTTTAACAGCACACATAATGCTCCTTAAGGATTAAAATAATAATAATAATAATAAAGACAGGAAAGTTTCAGGAATCTACACAAGAAGTGGCCTTCTATGGCATTAGACCAGTGAACCATCAAGATCAGTACTGTCTACTCAGAATGGCAGTAGTTCTCCAGGGTCTCAGGTCTTCACACCGCCTACCATCTGATTGTTTTAAGTGAAGAGGCAGGGACTGAAAGATGCTGGGACCTTCAGCATGCAAAGACGATGCTCTGCCATTGAGACCGTTTCTCCCTTTCCACGCACTACAACGAATACACCGTACTGGAGTACAACACCTCTATTTGATTCAACAGGAAAATAAAATTAAAGCATAATCTCAGAATATTTAGTGTTCCACCAGAACGGTCAACTTATACTAAAGCATGCTAAAGCACTAAGGCTTAGAAGCGAGGTAAAACTGAGGAAGATCCCATTCATCCCGCTGAACTTTGGTTTCTTACCACAATTATGGCAATTCTACCTCCAACATCTCCAACTACTGTTATTGGTGGTTTTTCTTTGGCCATCATCACTAAAGAAGAAAATTAGACCCACAAGTTTAGTGCACTATTCATTTATAGCGCATAAAGGACACAAACACACGAGGCACGGATCATCCTCCTAAGCTGCCGACATTGATGCAGACTCATTTTCCCTGGACTACGTGACAGGCAGTAGAAAGTGTAGCCTTAAAGACAAAGTACGGCCAACACATTAATTCTGAAGGCAGAATTGCCAACTGCCTGGAGAAAAATATTCTGCCCCTTTAACAAAAGTTGAATTGAATGTTATCTTCCATGCTATGAAAAGCTTCAGCTGCCCAATTCCACACATCAAGCCTCTTAATTAAAGGAGCAGGACATTTTCTGCAAGCCTGTTGGCAATCCTATCTAAAGGAATGGTACAAGACACATCGCTGATTTTAGCCACCTTTTAAAATGCACGTTTTAAAACCAAGCACACCAAAGTTCTCTGCAGATGTCAACATTACTCAAAGTACCATTACATTTAGATATCTAAAATGGGATGATTAGCTGGCCTGGTTATCTCAAATTTTAAATGAAGAGAATGGTGTAGCACAATGGCAGGAATAGAGAAGGAGATGATGAAGAAGAAGATATTGGATTTATATCCCGCCCTCCACTCCGAAGAGTCTAAGAGCGGCTCACAATCTCCTTTACCTTCCTCCCCCACAACAAACACCCTGTGAGGTGGGTGGGGCTGGAGAGGGCTCTCACAGCAGCTGCCCTTTCAAGGACAACCTCTGTCAGAGCTATGGCTGACCCAAGGCCATGCTAGCAGGTGCAAGTGGAGGAGTGGGGAATCAAACCCGGTTCTCCCAGATAAGAGTCTGCACACTTAACCACTACACCAAACCGGCTCTATAGAGCATATAGATGAAAATAAATGATCATATTTAATCATGGCAAAAGCGTTGCTCTCCCTTCCATCGCTTGAGGAAAGAACCACTGATCTAAGGTTACCAAGTAACTTTCATGGTCCTCACTTCTAGCCCAACACATACACTGACTCCAGTTGTAAATACATTTAGGGACAAATATCCTCAAATTATGAACTGGCCTAAGATAATCCATACACATAGCAAAGGAGATGACTTTCTAATGTGCAAGGTGGACCTTACTCAATGTTGCATGGTACCTTAGTCATCTTTCATTAAAATAACCTAAGGGTTACTTCTGGAATCAGCTTTAACTGTCATCTAGGAAGGATTCTGCTTATATCAAAAGGACCAGAGAAAAAGAGAAGGACCATTCTGAGTCAGAAGGCTACAAAAAGCTAAAATATTGAAAATTACACTACATTTTTATCCCACTTTTCAGTTACAATTGGTTTCACCTCAGAGATTAAGCCATATTGCGATAAATCAATCCTCCAAATGTTGGAAAAATTGTGGAGAGGTGGGCACATTTATACACTGCTGGTGGTCTTGCCCGAGGGTGCAGTCATTTGGGGCAGTAATTGTGGCAAAAATCAAGGATATCACGGGCTATAGTTTACCCTTAAGATTGGAACTCATTTTGCTTGACTGTTGGAAAGGTATTCCTATTACTTCTCTCAATAAATCCCTGATATCCCTTTTACTAGCTGCTGCTAAAATGGTGTTAGCCCAAGTTTGGGAATCTCCCAATATTCCTCCAGTTAAAGCCTGGTATGCCAAAATCTGGGAGGTCTATGCTATGGACAAGATAGCAGATAGTTTATGCAATATAAACAATTCAGAGGGTAACGAATCTCTGATGTACAAGTGGCTTCCATTTCTTAAATTTTCTTTTGGTCCTGTAGATCAAACGCGTACATGTATACCTGGTAGATATTATGACATTATCAATTTGATGTAATTAATATATGGACAGAGTACTTATTTTTTAATTCAGCTGCCAATTATGTATGTGTGCGTGAATATATATATATATATATGTATATATATATATATGTGTGTGTGTGTGTGTGTGTGTGTGTGTATGTATGTATATATATACATATATTTGTTTTGTTTTGTTGTTTTGTTTAAGAACATAAGAGAAGCCATGTTGGATCAGGCCAACGGCCCATCAAGTCCAACACTCTGTGTCACACAGTGGCAAAACATTTTATATACACACATACACTGTGGCTAATAGCCACCGATGGACCTGTGCTCCATATTTCTATCTAAACCCCTCTTGAAGGTGGCCATACTTGTGGCCGCCACCACCTCCTGTGGCAGTGAATTCCACATGTTAATCACCCTTTGGGTGAAGAAGTACTTCCTTTTATCCGTTTTAATCTGTCTGCTCAGCAATTTCATCGAATGCCCACGAGTTCTTGTATTGTGAGAAAGGGAGAAAAGTACTTCTTTCTCTACTTTCTCCATCCCATGCATTATCTTGTAAACCTGTATCATGTTTGTATTTTGTGTATATATATATATTTTTTTTCTGCTGGTATGCTATGCTTATACACAAAGAATGATTGCAGATACAGTCACTGATTGCTTTATTTGTATGTTTATTATGTTCAATAAAAAGTTTTTGGACAAAAAAAAAAGCTAAAATATTGAAAATTACACTACATTTTTATCCCACTTTTCAGTTACAATTGGTTTCTACAGCAGCTCACGGAATATTAAAAGATACAAATGACATTAAATATAAGCCTTCCATATGGGAGGAATCCTCAGTGGAGCTGTGTCTAGGCATTGCAACGGAAGGCCAGGATGCTTCTCTTTGCTCATATTTTGCACTGTTTTTCTGGCAAATACAATTCCAAAATGGAATTGTAGTTCTGATTACAAGCAGGATCAAAGCATTTGCAGTCAGCAATTTAAATCCTCCATTATGTTCCAGCAGAAATTAGACTTCTCTATTGGTGGATTTATTTATTATTTTTAACAAGGGGAATGCAAACCTAGCTGATCTGTTAGCAAAACACTTTTTTATTTGAACAATTACCTCTGAAGAGAAAGCAAAAAGACACAGATCACCTAATATTTTGCAAACATACAAAAGAGGCACCTATATAAAATAAAATAAGTCAATACAGTCATTAAAGCTCATTTCTTTCTCTCCCAGCCCATCTCAAGACAGCAAATGAACTTTTTAAAAAAAGATGTAGGCACTCATGGATTCTAGGTGAAAAGTCCAGACACATGGACCACATCTGAAGTGGCCAAGTTTGCGGATGACGCTAAATTGTTCAGGGTGGTGAGAACCAGAGAGGATTGTGAGGAACTCCAAAGGGACCTGTTGAGGCTGGGTGAGTGGGCGTCAACGTGGCAGATGCAGTTCAGTGTGGCCAAGTGCAAAGTAATGCACATTGGGGCCAAGAATCCCAGCTACAAATACAAGTTGATGGGGTGTGAACTGGCAGAGACTGACCAAGAGAAAGATCTTGGGGTCGTGGTAGATAACTCACTGAAAATGTCAAGACAGTGTGCGTTTGCAATAAAAAAGGCCAACGCCATGCTGGGAATTATTAGGAAGGGAATTGAAAACAAATCAGCCAGTATCATAATGGCCCTGTATAAATCGATGGTGCGGTCTCATTTGGAGTACTGTGTGCAGTTCTGGTCGCTGCACCTCAAAAAGGAAATTATAGCATTGGAGAAAGTGCAGAAAAGGGCAACTAGAATGATTAAAGGGCTGGAACACTTTCCCTATGAAGAAAGGTTGAAACGCTTGGGACTCTTTAGCTTGGAGAAACGTCGACTGCGGGGTGACATGATAGAGGTTTACAAGATAATGCATGGGATGGAGAAAGTAGAGAAAGAGGTACTTTTCTCCCTTTCTCACAATACAAGAACTCGTGGGCATTCAATGAAATTGCTGAGCAGACAGGTTAAAACTGATAAAAGGAAGTACTTCTTCACCCAAAGGGTGATTAACATGTAGAATTCACTGCCACAGGAGGTGGTGGCGGCCACAAGCATGGCCACCTTCAAGAGGGGTTTAGATAAAAATATGAAGCAGAGGTCCATCAGTGGCTATTAGCCAGTGTGTGTATATATATATATATATAAAAAAATTTTGGCCACTGTGTGACACAGGGTGTTGGACTGGATGGCCATTGGCCTGATCCAACATGGCTTCTCTTATGTTCTTATGAATTTAGTAATGTTGCTATTTATAAGGGATGGGCATGAACCAAACAATGAATTGCAGTTTGAGCACCAGGGGTTCAGGAGCCATGAACTGGCCTGGTTTGTGCTCAAACCAGGGATTCAGGAGAACGTGCCTTCTACAAACCCACCCAAATCTCCATGAGGGTTCCTGCAGGCTCCAAAAGCATTTAAATATCTTTGGAGCCCAACTGGAGCCCAATTTAAATGCTGTTGGAGCCAAGTGAGCACTTCCAGGTCAGACTGCCCAACCTAAAGTGAGCTCCGAAGGCATTTAAAGGCTGAAAGTCAGTCCAACTGAACTCTGAGAGTGAGATCTGAAAGCCTTTAAAGGCCTTTGGAGCCCACTCTTGGAGTTCAGTCGAATTGGGCGACCCAACTTGACTGAGCTCTCAGAGTGAGTTCTGAAGGCTTTTATAGGCTTCAGATTCCACTTCTGGGTAGAGCTTGCCTATAGAAGGCCTATAAAAAGCCTTCAGAACTCACTCAGACTCAGGGCCAGACTCCAAACTGGATGAACCATGAACCAGTGAAGGTTTTTCTTAGCTTAAGTGTGTTTGTAATTAAACCAACAAAAAACCTAGGAAGGCTTTATAAGGCTTGTTTTGCTAAAAATCTTTGCAATTCATGAGCGTGTTTGAATTTTTGGTTAAGGAAATATCTTGCCCAAGTAACTTCCAAGCAAAATAAAAATAGAAAAACCACAACTTACATGGCAGCTCCAAGCCAGTGTGTAGTGTAGTGTTTTTGACTGTTGGAGGAGAATGACGTCCATCATCCATGTCTTGTTCCGTGCACTGAGCCTCCCCGTGGATGACAGCTAGTCCTAGTCGCAGTCGTTCAGCATAAGACTGGGCCCTGCATAAACCCGAAAGACGGATTAATAGGAAACAGGTTTCGACTTAGGAGGAGTTTCTGAATTTCTAAGCATTTCAAACAATGACAGCTTATGTCTGATAATTTCTCTTTTCGCTAAGAGTTCTGGATTTTCTTTTAGCACATAATTTTTCAATTCATTTTCTGCTTTGGTCAGTATCGTATGAAAGCCGGATGCTTCTTATTTTGAAAGTGTATCAAAATACTTAAATATAAGTAAATGCATCACTTGGTAAACCCTTTTCACTACTTTCATGCATGTATTTAATTGCAATATCAAGAAAGTTACTTTTTCAGCACCACCCTTTCAACCCACCTCCTTCTATCTGCCTCTCTTGTGATAATGCAAAAACATGCGTCAGCGTTACATGAGCCATAGTGAACTCAGGTTATAAAATGGAAAGAGGGAGTAAAGAAAAGAAATATTTTCAAAGTGTTTAATTCCAGAGGGTATATCCATTGCAGCCAAAACCAAAGAGACTTGTGGCACCTTAAAGATACATTTTTTTGTTCACAGGATCTCACTTTTCCCTGGGGAGAATCACCTCCTCTTCTACTGGTTCTCCAACTTAACACAAACCACCCATTTTATACACTCTAATACTAACACAGTTAGTATCTTATCTAATTTTATCCAATTTTTATCTACTACGTATCGACTACAGGTTGTCAAAAGTACAATTACCTCTTAGCTGCATCAGGAGACTTGGCCACAATGACTGCATTTCTATAATCAGGAATCTAGATTAAAAAGTTATCACATATTAAACCAGTGTAACAGATTAACTTCTTGAATAAGTCAGTACTCTGCACAGAACATTTCTTGTGTAGTAAAGAAAGTCAGACTAATATTAAAATACCAATAAACACTCATTCTGCTTCAAACATTTCTCTCCTCACTGAATTCATGGCTGCAGGATATATATATATATATATTTGTATAGCCTATTTATGTACCTGACTGCTCAGAGCATAAGTGTTCTTATTCTATATCAGAGATTCCCAACCTTTTCCTGATGGTAGCCCACATATCCAAATTTACTTGGCCTAAGGTTTTTTGGCACCTTAGGCAAACTATGGCCTCGATACCCATCTATTTAAGCATTCCATTTTCTACAGTGCCCAACCGGATGTTTTTGAGAAACCAACAAACATCACATAAGGGGGTGCAGCTGTCCCCACGATGAACCCCAGCCTCCTTCTCATCTGCCAGTTGGGCCAGAGATGGAGTTTGAGGTGGGGGGGGGGGGAGAATGGGCTGAGAAGATACACAAAGTCGGCAGATGGAAGTGAAGAGGTTGGTGGCAAGGGGCTCAGTGCAGTATAGTAGTAGACAGTACAGTTTCCTACAGTCGACAGATGGAAGTGGCACAATATAGGGGGCTGTGCAAAAGGTTAGGCTGCTAAAGAAGCAGAACCAAGACTGGGGGAATGGACTCACTTGCCTCTTTTTATCCTCTGTTGTTTTCCCATGTCATGCTAAACAGCTTCCACATACTCTCCAGCCTCCCTCCTTCTTCAGCTACTACAGTAAAAGTTACTAGTTGCTTGATGGCTTTTTTTCTCTCCTCATTGTCACAAAGGAGGGGGAGATGAGAATGTGAGAAGTTGTTGAGGAGGAAATAGAGAGAAGGACAGAAAGGGCAGGAGCTGCTATTAGTGATGATCTGTGACCCACTTTCAAAGACTTCACAACCCCCTCTTGGATCCCAAGCAGTGTTCCCTCTAAGCTGAGTTAGTGTGAACTAGCTCACAGTTTTTTAGCTTCCAGCTCACACCACTGTTGTCTTAGCACAGGAAAAATGGCCCCAGAGCAAACTAATGTACGCAGTAGGTCACAACTTTAACGGCAGCAGCTCACCAAGTAGAATTTTTGCTCGCAGGACTCCACAGTTTAGAGGGTATTGGTCCCGACCCACAGGTTGGGATACACTATACTATATGGTTCACAGGCTGCATAGGTTCCTATGGGGAAGCTGTTGCTTGGGAAGGAAATCTTACAAGCTTGCACAAAGTACCAGGGTCTCTCTGTATAATTCCACACTGAAAAGGTTTACATGCAGCATTCCATGTGTCTGGAGAAGGGATGGCATGTTCCAGCAGGACTCAAAAGATCCCAGATTTCCTTACAACTGTACTACACTTGTTTACTCTTAATGAGATTTTACAGGGTTTTAGTCTCAAATGGCATCACCAGTTCTAAATTAAACACCCTGCTTGAAAGCAACTGATGCCTTCCAATTTGATCCGAAAGACTGGCGTGTCTCGCCTTACGCAAATTCCCCAGTTTAGAATTTTCTTTAGAAATATTTACTGTCAAACAGACTAACACCCCAGAATGCCAGGAGCACAATGACAAGCAGAACTAGCAAAGCCATGCCCGTGAGCTGCCAGGGATAGCCTCCAAGCATTTGCCTCTCTTCAAGACTCATCTTGTATCTAAAAAAACTCCACTCGCTTCCCCCTTTGCTCTCATGACTCATTTCAGAATATATCAAAAGGCATAGCAAAGTTAAACCAAAATGGGGGGGAGGGCTGCATGGCGGAATAAAAGATAGATAGATAGATAGATAGATAGATAGATAGATAGATAGATAGATAGATAGATAGATAGATAGATAGATAGATAGATAGATAAATTTATTGTCATTGTTCTCCACAAAAAAGAGAGCAACGAAATGAGGTGCTCTTCCACAAACATACCAACACATCAAACACACATATTCATATTCATACCATTTAAATACATCTAAAACCATTTAAACCATTTAAACACATCTAAAACAGATAAACATTCATAAAACCATTAAAACCATTTAAATACATCTAAAACAGATAATCCTTCATAACCCTGCATTTAACCTAACCACAGCACTTGGATAGAAACTGTCCTTAAATCTGTTTGTCCTAGCCTTCAACACTCTATATCGTCTACCTGACGGTAAGATCTCAAATAGCAAATGGCCCAGATGTGAAGGGTCCCTTAAGATCATTTGTATCTTCCTTTTACATCTCATATTATACAGATCCACCAATGAGGGGAGAGAACATCCGCAAATCTTTTGTGCTCTTCTCGTCACTCTTTGGAGCACCCTTCTCTCTGCTTCCGTGCAGCTCCCAAACCACGCGCAGAGGCAATAAGATAAAATGCTCTCAATGGAACTACGATAAAAGGCAACCAGCAGACTCCCTGACAGTTGTAGTGATCTTAAGAGTCTTAAGTAGTATAGTCGTTGCTGGGCCTTTTTCTCTAGAGCTAAAGTATTTGCCCCCCATGTTAGAAAAGGAGAATACTATGGGATACTTTTCTGATTAACTGTCATCATTTTCACTATAGAGAAAACAAAGGCCAGAAAATAAGGTTAGCTATGATCAAATGCTGCCCAAACGTTGGTAGATCAAAATAACATCACCTCTTCCTGTATATACTGAAGCAAGAAAGGTGATGCCCTCAAATTATCAACCGGAAAGCTGAAGAAGCCCTGGATTTCCTTTTGATGAAGATCCATAGTGATGATGTGAGTTAAACCTAAAAGAAGGGGGAGGAAAGTGAGATCTTAATTACATTAAAACACCTAACAAATCTCCAAGCAATAGGGGGTTAAACCTCACCAAAATGGTTGCCATTAATTGCTTACCAATACATAATCTGTCAGGCTCGGTAATCTATTTATTTAGTACATTTATAGCCCGCCCTTTCCTGTGAAGGGCTCAGGGCGGATTCCAACAAGCTAAAACATTAAAACCAACAAAAACCTCATCAAAATAGTGAAAACAATTAAGCCAATACATTAAGTCAATCATTTAAGATGGCATGGATGTTATAAGCACTTGAGGCGTAATTATCATGGGCAGCCTAAGTTGTCCCGAGATGTCAACAGTATTGGCCCCAAATGAAGTGGCCGTCATTGCTGGGAGGCCAGTTGGATGGTGTAGTAGGGCGAGGACTTCCGCTTGCCTCAACCATAGACCTGGCAGAACAGCTCCGTTTTACAGGCCCTCCGGAATGGTAACAAATCTGGAAGGGCCCGAATCTCAGTAGGGAGCTGATTCCACCAGGTCGGGGCCAGGGCCGAAAAGGCCCTGGTCGAGGCAAGCCGGACCTCCTTTGGGTCAGGGATGGTCAAAAGATGTTGGCCGGCCGATCGCAATGGCCTTCGGGGCTCATATAGGGAGAGACGGGAGAGAGAATCTATCAGGATTCTTGCTACGCAGTCTTGTAGCTAAACTTTAGCTATGCAGAATGTTGCCTCATAGTGGCCTTTAGACTTTTACTAAATATTTCCCTTATTTGTGAAATGCAGTAGTTTAAATACAAGTTTCAAAAGCACTGTTTTTGCCAATGTTTTTATGCAATATTTAAGCAAGGTGGTTATTTTTCTGTAGAGAAAGGCCTCCCCCCTTTCATTCCATCCCAGTGCTATACGACCTGCTGGACTTGGACAACAGGCCATGTTTGTGAGGCAGAATTTGTCACTTTAGTCTCTACCGTTACTCTGTAATTTTAGGTTTTATATATTTTAATTGGTTTTAACTGTTGATTGTCTTTTATGATGTAGCCCGCCCTGAGCCTGTTCTGCGGGAAGGGCAGACTAAAAATAGAATTAATTAATTAGATAGGTAACCCCAGACAATTACTTTTCTATGAACTTTCCCTGCTACTCTATGTCACCTCAGCTGCTCTGCTCTTAACAGGCTTCTAGTTTTCACATGCAGGTCTGACTAACAGAATGCAGGAGAGGACAAAAAGCCACTCGCCGTTCACATTTTATCCTCCCTCCAAGGAGTTGCGGAGAATATGGGAGGGGGTGATCACAACCACCCTGTGAGGTAGGCTCATTTGAAACACAGAAACTGTCCTAGTGAGTTTCACAGCCAGGAGAAAATTTCAATCCAGGCCTTTCCATTCTGACCCAGATACCCTACCTGCTTTACCACATAAGTTTTATTTCATTCGTTGCATCAAAATGGCTGCAGCTCACAGCAATTTTTAAGAGTAATGCAAATATCAGTTAAATGTACTTAGGGAAGGAGTTCTCAGTGCATAGCAGCTGCCTGTCTCTCTGATCTTCCTGATGACAAGTGGCGGCTAGGAGGAATCCAAGTCACAGCTGGACAGACAGCTGGTTCATCAACGACTATAACATGGTATTTGTGGTACACTAATGCAAAACCAGAGGTAACGTTGGCCAATTTGTTGGGGGTGCCAATTTTTAAACATATAAATCTGATAAATTATATTAAGCCCACTAAAAAAATGTCCTATAATTGTTACATATTTCATTCTGTAGTTATTTTTAAAAAGTATACGTCAGAGTAAAATGTGTTGGATTTTAGAAAAGGTTACATAACAGAACCTGGCAAACATTTTAAAAATATAATAGGAATATAGTCATTATTTGATCACTCGGTATTCGATGACTTGCTGATGAACACGTACACCAACTGCATTGAAAGAAGAATAAGAATGCAGATTTATACTCGGAGACTCAGAGCGGCTTACAATCTCTTATATCTTCTCCCCCCACAACAGCCACCCTGTGAGGTGGGTGGGGCTGAGAGGGCTCTCACAGCAGCTGCCCTTTCAAGGACAACTCCTGTGATAGCTATGGCTAACCCAAGGCCATTCCAGCAGGAGCAAGTGGAAGAGTGGGGAATCAAACCCGGTTCTCCCAGATAAGAGTCCACACTCTTAACCACTACACCAAACTGGCATTACATTTGAGACGAAAGAATCATAGAGTTGGAAGGGACATCCAGAGTCATCTAGTCCAACCCCCTGCACAATGCAGGAAATTCAGGAATATCTCCCACAAGCACATACATCCCCAGTGACTCCTGCTCCATGCCCAGAAGATAGTGAAACTATAGGATCTTAGCATACAGCTGTGTAAATAAAAAAACTGCTGAGAGACACCATAAATTTTAAACAAGACACTGTAATGTAAAGGTCAGTGGTGTTCTGACAAAGCTTACACATAGAACAAATAGAAAAGAGCATGTAGCAAAAAAACATTAACAAAAGACAGTTCAAAAGCAGTCTTTCCAATCACAAAGGAGTAATAATATTCCAGTATTTAGTTCATGGAACTAAAAGAAGCCCCTCCAAAGACGTCTGATGTTTCATCCTTCTTTCTTCAGTTTGGAAGCTTATTTATCACTGGAACCTCCAGGATCCCTTGGCAAGCTGGCCTGGAGAAAAATTTCCAACAGACCCTAAAGTGTCAATGAGCATTTCCCTGGGTGTGTAAGAAGGGGCCACAAGAACTAAGCACTGATGCGACCCTTCCTGCCCTCCTCCTCATGATCTGCTTAATCACAGAATCAGCATTGCTGTCACATGACCACTGCTTAAAAACTTCCAAGGAAGGAGAGCCCACTACCTCCAAGGAAGCCTGTTCCACTGAGGAACTGGTCTGTCAGGAAGTTCTTTGTAATGTTTAGCCCAAAACTCCTTTGGTTAAATTTCAACCTGTTGGTTCTGATCTGACCTTCTGGAACAACAGAAAACCATCCTCTGTATGACAGCTCTTCAAGAACTTGAAGATTGTGATCATATCACCTCTCAATCATCTCCTCTCCAGGATAAACCTACCCAGATCCTTCAACCTCTCCTCATAGGACTTGGTCACCAGACCCCTCACCATCTTCGTTGCCCTCCTCTGGACACATCTACATCCATTCAACAACTTCAATCTGAGGCAACAGCTTTAAGATTTATTTATTTATTTATTTATATTAAGATTTATACCCCGCCCTTCTCACCTAAGTGTCTCAGGGCGGCTTACAACATAATAATTAAAACAACTTCAGTTTAAAACATTTAAAAATACAATTAAACCATAAATTAGTAAAAAACAAGATAGAATAAAATAAAACCGGCGGCCTATAGATACATTTTGTTCCATCCAAGATGTTTTACATTGTCAGCTAATGTCATAGGCCTGCCGGAAGAGGACTGTCTTGCAGGCCCTGCGGAATTGCCCTAGATCCCGCAGGGCCCGCACCTCTTCCGGCAGCTGGTTCCACCAATAAGGTGCCGTTATTGAGTAGGCCCGATCCCTGGTGGATTTTAGACGGGCCTCCTTTGGCCCGGGGACTACCAACAGGTTTTGTGAACCTGAGCGTAGTACTCTCTGGGGAACGTGTGGGGAGAGACGGTCCCTAAGGTAGGCAGGTCCTAGGCCATATAGGGCTTTAAAGGTAATAACCAACACCTTGTACCGGACTCGGAATATTACTGGCAGCCAGTGCAGACCCTGGAGCCCCGGCCGAATGTGCTCCCATCTTGGGAGCCCTAATAACAGCCGGGCAGCAGTGTTCTGCACTAACTGCAGTTTCCGGGTCCGGCACAAGGGTAGCCCCATGTAGAGGGCATTACAGTAGTCCAGCCTCGAGGTGACCGTAGCATGAATCACTGTTGCCAGGTCGTCACGTTCCAGGAAGGGGGCCAACTGCCTCGCCCGCCTAAGATGAAAAAAAGCGGACTTGGCAGTGGCTGCTATCTGAGCCTCCATCGTCAATGAAGGCTCCAACAGCACCCCCAGGCTCTTAACCCTGCCCGACGCTGTTAATGGAGCGCCATCAAAAACTGGCAGGGGGAGTTCCCTTCCCGGGCTGCAGCGACCCAAGCAAAGGACCTCTGTCTTCGCCGGGTTCAGCTTCAGCCCACTCAGCCTAAGCCACCTAGCCACTGCCTGTAACGCCCGGTCCAGATTTTCTGGGGCGCAGGCGGGCCGGCCGTCCATAAGCAGATAGAGCTGGGTGTCATCAGCATATTGATGGCAACCCAGCCCATACCCTCGGGCCATCTGGGCAAGGGGGCGCATATAGATGTTAAATAACATCGGGGAAAGCACCGCCCCTTGAGGCACCCCACAATCAAGCGTGTGTCTCCGGGACAGTTCCTCCCCAATCGCCACCCTTTGTCCCCGACCGTCAAGGAAAGAGGAAAGCCATTGCAAGGCCAACCCCTGAATCCCTGCGTCGGCAAGGCGGCACGCCAGAAGCCGATGGTCGACCATATCGAACGCTGCCGATAGGTCCAGCAACATCAGCACCGCCGAGCCGCCTTGATCCAGATGTCGCCGAAGGTCATCTACCAGGGCGACCAGCACCGTCTCCGTCCCGTGGCCCGAGCGGAAACCAGACTGGTAGGGGTCAAGGACAGAAGCATCCTCCAGGAAGCTCTGTAGCTGCAACGCCGCTGCCCTCTCTATAAGTTTGCCCAAAAAGGGCAAATTCGATACCGGCCGATAGTGTGCCAATTCGGTCGGATCTAACGTTGTTTTCTTCAAGAGGGGACG
Source organism: Heteronotia binoei (assembly GCF_032191835.1). Classification (NCBI taxonomy): domain Eukaryota; kingdom Metazoa; phylum Chordata; class Lepidosauria; order Squamata; family Gekkonidae; genus Heteronotia; species Heteronotia binoei. The sequence goes on from NC_083235.1 coordinate 70,329,450, forward strand.
GACCACCGCCTCTTTAAGCGCTGATGGAAAATGTCCCTCCAATAGGGATCTATTTATGATATCCCGTATAGGATATCTTAGTTCCCTCTGGCAGGTCTTAATAAGCCAGGAGGGGCATGGGTCCAATTTACAAGTTGTTGGGCGTGCAGATAGGAGGATCCTGTCAACTTCTTCCAGGCTGAGCGCGCCAAAGCCGTCCAGAACACAATCCGAAGACAGGCACGGAGCCTCAGGTTCACTAGCTGTATCTAATGTGGCAGGGAAGTCGGAACGGATCCAAACTCTTAGACCTAGAAAGTAGAAACCGTTGTAATAATCTTCACCTAGTGGTGGTGGGGGGGGGGGTCAGAGACAGCCCCATAGCCAGGATATGGGAAATTTGGGGGGGGGAGGGAATCAATTTTTTCAGGGGGTACTCAGTGGCCTCACCCCCATAGCCTTCCATCCCACAATCACACTGCCAGCAACCCCCACAACCTTTCCGTTCCCTCCCCTTTCCTGCCGGTCTTGCCACTGCCTCCTCCCTCCCTCTCCCCTGCCACTCAAATCACGTGCCAGCTGATCGCTGGGGCCTTTAAATGGTGCAGGATGCACCCCTCCGGCATGTGACTGGGCAGCCTGTCCCTGACCTCTCCCCAGCACAGAGGTGCTAAAAATTCCGAGGGCAACCCTGTGAGTAAGAACAAACAAAGGGGGGTGCTGGGGGTGGTTAATGACACGGGGATTATCCTATGATCTGGGGGGGGGGGCGGACTGCAATATAATAATAGACCCTGTCCTAGACAAAAGTAATGGAAGTTTTCTTGATAAGATAAGATAAGATAAATTTATTTTTATATCCCGACCTCCCCCGCCGGTGGTGGGCTCAGGGCGGCTCACAGACACGGAACACCGTGATATAAATAAAATACAATGTAAAACAAACAATTTTAAAATACAATTCAGTTACATAGTTAATTAAATGGATAAAATGGTGCCATAAAGTGCTATAGATCATAATCATACACAAGATGGCTGGATGGCTACAGATCCGTTTAGCCAAGTTCTGTCCCAAAAGCAAGCTAAAACAGAGAGGTTTTGCAAGCCCTGTGGAACTGGTTCAGGTCCCGCAGGGCTCGCACCATCTCTGGAAGTTGATTCCACCATTGAGGGGCCATTGCTGAAAAGGCTTGCTCCCTGGTTGTCTTCAGTCTAGCCTCTCTTGGCCCAGGGATTTTTAAGAGGTTTTGGGAGCTAGATCTCAGTGCTCTCTGGGGAACATATGGGGGGAGGCGGTCCCTAAGGTAGACAGGTCCTACAAACCGATCCAGATCTGCTCTGCAAGGCCATATGCAGGATAACAGTCCTACAGAGGTGGCAAACAGGGCCAGATCTGACATAAATGTCACTTCGTCAAAAGGGGAGCATGTGTGCCACAACATGTAATGCCAGATACCAGAGACACAAATTTTATCCAGGATACGGGCAAACCCAATTAATAATATTTTTAACTCAAAATACAAATATCTCTCTCTCGCTCTCTCTCTCTCGGCTTGGCTTCGCGAACGAAGATTTAAGAAGGGTGCAATAGTCCACGTTTGCTGCAGGCTCGCTGGTGGCTGACAAGACCAATGTGGGACAGGCAGGTCCGGCCACAGCGGCTGCAGGGAAAAGTCTGATTTAGGGTTGGTCCTGTAGCAGTACGATTCTTATACAATATGAATATGAATTCTTATACAATATGAATATACAATATGAATAAATACAAATATGCTTAGAATACTAACACTCTGTCAGTATTTCCTTTATTTAATAGTCCTTGATAACTGATATCTCTTGCTCTGAATTATTGCATCAAATTCTGGAGTCAATGTTTGTGCTTTAGCAATCTCGAGTATGCTGTTTAAGTGTGTATCTGTAAACTGAGAACATACCTTTGATTTATTGACATTTATTACAGACAAGAGCTCTTCACAGATGTACGTTGTCTCCAGCACAGACAAAATTTTAGAAGCAAAAGCCTTTAATTGGGGGTAATTCAGACCCACTTCCCCGCTACACTAGATTAGCAACATTTTTCTCTGAAACCCTGGAAGCATTTGTGTGTGTGTGTGACAGGGTTTCTTCCCCACTTAAGCGAGGTCCACCCAAAAATGCACACATGTAATATAAACTCTCCAAGGAACTGAAGCAACAACCCTCAACACTTGCCCAGTATACCACAAAAATCATGAACCCACCACAGATTACCAGCCACCTGTCAATGACCAGAATTCCTAAATCAGTGCTTTTCTCTCACCACCTCTGTGTGATTCATTCACACCAATCCACGCTTCTCCAAAGCTCAAGTCTGCTCCCACTAATGACTCCTTTTCTTGCTCTTCAGTTCCACTTAGAAACTTGACCTTCCACAAAGACACACATGCACCCCATAGTGATGAGGTTTGAACATGGGGACTAACAAGTGGGAGACCCGGGTTTCACTCTGCCGTGAAAGTTGCTGAGTGACTGTCAGACACTGGAAAGCTTCGCTGTTATGATATGATAGTATGCTTAAAATACAATGTGTAGCCTGACCTAACTAACTCCATCTTTGAACATTTGCTACTAACCCTGAAGCAGAGACCTTGCATACCAAAGTAGAAACAGAGATGTTACTAACCCCTGCTGTGAATTCCTCTCCTTGGTACTAACAAAAGCAACGACCCTTTGAAGACAAAATGCCTCAAGGAAAAACAGCAGGGCTCTTCCGTGAGAAAGGGAACCGCAAAGAGATAAGGGGAAGCGAGGTGTTACATGTATCCCTATACTGGGAGAATGTAGATTTGTTTAGAAAGCCTTTGATGTATGTTGGTTAAAGCATTCATCTTCCCGCCAACGGGCATCAGTTCCAATGTATCCTTGTTCAGAACTTTTGGATTATCAAATAAAGCCTTAACATTGTAACCAATGGAAGTCCGCTTGCTTTGAACCTCCACTCTGAAAATTGACCCCATCTCTGAAAATTATTGCACTATGCTGAAATTCAGATATGAAATAAACAAATTGCTCTCATCACAAGATGAGAGCAATTAATGAGCAATTTAAGAAATTAATGAGCAATTTAAGAAATTTTATTCTGATACCATGTCCCCTCTATAGAAGCTACTTCAAAGCTTTTGGGTAAATAACAACTACAAGCTTTGAGTAAGCAACAAGAATCTTTGGCGGCCCCTTTTACACACTCAGAGAGTGAATCTCCAGTCAGGAATGTGGAAAAATGGTAAGGCACTAGGGCTCTAGAGAATAAAGGTGTTTTTGGAGACAACAGATAAATACCCTGTGGAATGGTATAAAGCCTTCGGTAACAAACTGATACCACTTCTGTTTCAGACTGCAGAGGATGCTCAAAACTCTGGCATCTTGCCACAGCAACTGTATGACGCGTCTGCCACAGTCATCTCCAAACCACAAAAAGACCCACTTGTTTGCTCCAGCTATAGGTCAATATCCTTGATGGGAGGGATGGTGGCATAGTGGTAGAGCATCTGCTTGGGAAGCAAAAGGTCCCAGGTTCAATCCCCGGCATCTCCAAAAAAGGGTCCAGGCAAATAGGTGTGAAAAACCTCAGCTTGAGACCCTGGAGAGCCGCTGCCAGTCTGAGAAGACAATACTGACGTTGATGGACCAAGGGTCTGATTCAGTATAAGGCAGCTTCATATGTTCATGTTCATATGAAAAATCCTTACTCCAACTCAAATTGCCTCAGATTTGTAGTGCATGCATTGCTCCACTCAGATCAAGTAGGATCTGCGCCAAGAAGACAGGGTGCTCACCTCATCAGACATACAATTAATGTAACTGCTGCCATGAAAAACAGGGGTGATCCCTTGTTGGCCTTATCACTAGATGCGGAGAAGGCCGTTGATAGATTGTCTAGGGAATTCCTGTACTCTGCATTGCAATCTTACACCATACCCCAAGAATTGATTAACTGAGTGAAGATTCTCTGCAAAGATTTTTGCTGTAGAGTACTCGGCCATTTGCTTGTGATGCCGAATTTATTAAATATCTTGGTATTTATATTCCAAGAGATATTTGCTCCCTTGTTCAAATTGATATGGATTGGATTCTGGAACAGGTTTCCCAAGGCCTCAACTGATGGACCTCCTGGGGTAAAATGAACATTATCCCATGCATCTTTTATACCCTGACAGGACTCCCAACACATATCCCCCTGAATGTTTTTTTTGTAAAAATTGATTTTCAGAAATTCATTTGAAGCCCCTCAGATATGTCTAGAACTGAATATAGAAAGCTTCAGCTACCTATAGAACAGGGTCACCCTAATCTGCACAAGTACCATCTCGCTTTTCTGCTTTCTAATGTACAATAGTGGACTCTAGTTCATGGACAGGAAACATCTGTCTCACCTGGAAATGTCCCAGCTTTATCCTCTATGTAAGTGGGCTGCTTTGAGCTTCACTCATTTAAACTATCCAAAAGTTCATTCACCTGTAACTGAGCTGCTTGGAGTATAACTAGCACTCCATTGACTTTTGACCCTTAGAGAGCCAGTTTGGTGTAGTGGTTGAGTGTGCAGACTCTTATCTGGGAGAACCAGTGGGTTTGATTCCCCACTCCTCCACTTGCACCTGCTGTAATGGCCTTGGGTCAGCCATAGCTCTCTGAGTTGTTGTCCTTGAAAGGGCAGCTGCTGTAAGAGCTCTCTCAGCCCCACCTACCTCACAGGGTGTCTGTTGTGGGCAGGGAAGGTAAAGGAGATTGCGACTGCTCTTTAAACATTTTAAAATACTTGGCTGTATAACCGTCTGGCCCGGGAGCTTTATCATTTTTCATCACGTTGATTGCTGCCTCAATTTCTATTTTTTCAATTGGGTCATTCAAAATTTTTCTCATATTCTCAGTTAATGGCTCAATTTTTATTTTCTGTAGATATTCATCTATCTTTTTTCTCTTTACTTCAGCACCTTTAAACAGCTTGGCATAATACTTAAAAAATTCTCTTTTTATTCCCTCTTGAGTAACTACGTCTCTTTCATCTATCACAATTCTATTAATTATTTTATTTTCCCTCTTTTTTTTCAGCTGCCACGCCAAGTATTTCCCCGTCTTATTTGCTCCTTCAAACGATTTTTGCTGGAGCCTTTTCAAATTCCATTCTACTTCTTTGTTTAATAAATGTCTTAGTTGAGTTTGCAATATTGAAATTTCCCTTAGAATTTTCTTTTTCCCTGGTCTTTTCCTCAGCTCTCCTTCTTTTTTCTTCATTTCATTTTGAATATCCAGTAGTTGTTTTTCTTTTTCCCTTTTATCTTTATTGTTCAAAGTAATCAGCAACCCTCTCATTACTGCTTTATAAGCATCCCAGACCGTCTGAAAATCGATATCTTCTTTATCATTCACTTGGAAAAATTCTTTAGTTTCTTTTCCTAGGAAAGTCACTGTTTCTTTGTTCTGTAGCAAGTCTTCATTCAATCTCCATCTTCTCAATCTTTTGGACAGTTTTGTAATCCACATTATTGGGTTATGGTCAGTGCCAATTTTAGGCAAAATCTCTATCTTTCTTGTTATGAGGCCTAAATCTCTGGTTCCCCATAGCATGTCAATTCTAGAAAATGTCTTATGTCTTGCAGAAAAAAAAGTATAGTCCCGCACTTCAGGGTTAAACTTTCTCCATATGTCCTCCAAATTTTCCTGTTTTACTAATTCAAAAAAAGACTTTGGCAATTTTCCTTCTTTTCCACTATTTTTTTTCCCTCCGGATCTATCCAATGAGTTCTCAACTGTTCCATTAAAATCTCCCATTAAGAGTATTTGGTCGTAGGTCAACTCATCTAGTTGTTGTGTAATGTCTTTAAAAAAAACATCTTTTGCACCATTAGGTGCATATAGTCCCAATAACAGCGTTTTTTTCCCATTTGATGTTATTTCCACTGCTACAAATCTTCCATCCTTATCTTTAAATACCAATTTTGGCTCCAGGTCTTGTTTAATATAAAAAACTACTCCCCTTTTTTTCTGGTCAGCTAACGAAAAAAATTCCCTTCCCAATTGTTTGTTCCATAAAAATTTATAATCCTTTTGTTTAATGTGGACTTCTTGCAAACAAATTATATTACAATTTTGCTTTTTAATCCAATGAAAAGTTGCCCTTCTTTTTTGTGGTGAATTTAGTCCATTAACATTCCAAGACAATAGTTTGTAATCCATCATGGTGCAAATTCTTTATTTTCTTCAAAAAATCTCCTCAGTTCTCGGGCATTTGTGATCGTGACTCTCTTCCCCTGAAGTTCAAAGCTCACACCCTCGGGGATTATCCATCTATACCTTGTGCCATTGTCTTTCAATTTTTCTGTCAACTTTTTATATGTTCTCCTGTCATTTATCACTTCTTTCGGTAGCTCCTTCATAATTCTCACTCTGCTACCTCTTACTATCAATGATTGTTCAAAGTTTCTCTTCATAATCCTTCCCACCATTTCCTTTGTCATGAATCTTACAACCACATCTCTTGGTAAGTTATTTTTTTTGGCATATAACGAGTTGACTCTATACATGTGATCATACATGCTTTTAGTCTTATCAGGGTCTTCTTCTAAGAATTCTGCGATTATATTTGTTATATATCCTTTCAAATCATCATTCTCTTCCTCAGGTACTCCTCTCAAACGTA